>NC_059162.1:92001563-92601563 GCF_019923935.1 Bubalus bubalis
TTTGACAAATATGTGATGTATGTATCCACCATTATGGTATCATAAAGAATAGTTTTGCTGTCCTAAAATCTTCTGCGCTCCACCTGTTCATTTCTCTCTCTCCACTGGCAACCATTCATCTTTTGAGTATTTCCATAATTCTGCCTTTTCTAGAACATCATATAGTTCTAGAATCATACAGTATGTAGTCTTTTCAGATTGATTTCTTTCACTTAGGAGTATGCACGTAAGAAACCTTCATGTCTTTTCGAGACTTGATAGCGCATTTCTTTTTAGCATTAGATAATATTCCATCATCTGGATATATACCACAGTTTATTTATCTGTTCACCTAGTAAAGGACATCTTGGTTGCTTCCAAATTTTGGCAATTATGAATAAATAACTGAATGTTTGTATCCCCACAAAGTTCATATGATGAAACCTAATCCCTAATAATGGTATTTGGAGGTGGTGTTGTTGTGAGGTGATTAGGTAATTATAGTAGGGCCCTTTGGAAAATCAGATGACTATATTTGTGTGGATCTGTTTCTGGACTTTCTCTTCTTTTTATTGATCTATTTGTCTATTCTTTTGCCAATATCATATTCTTTTGATTACTATGTCTCTATAAAGTCTTGAAGTCCGGTAGTGTCAGTCTTTCAACTTTGTTTTTCTCCTTCAATATTGGGCTGGCTATTCTGGGCCTTTTGCCTCTTTGTATAAACTTTGAAATCAGTTTGTCAATATCCACAAAATAACTTGCTGGGATTTCGGTTGATATTGTGTTGAATCTGCAGATTAAATTAGGAAGTATCAGCATCTTGACAACATTGAATTTTCGTATTCATGAATATGGAATATCCCTCTATTTAGCTCTTCCTTGATTTCTTTCCATCAGAGTTTTATAGGTTTCCTTGTATAAACCTTCCACATATTTTATTATTTTTATACCTATGTATTTCATTTTGGGGAGTGCTAATGTAAGTGGTATTATGATTTTAATTTCAGATTCCAATTGTTCATTCATTGCTGGTATCAGTTCAGTTGCTCAGTCGTGTCTGACTCTTTGTGACCCCATGGACTGCAGCATGCCAGGCCTCCTTGTCCATCACCAACTCCCAGAGTTTACTCAAACTCATGCCCACTGAGTCAGTGAGGCCATCCAACCTTATCTCACCCTCTGTCGTCCCCTTCTCCTCCCACCCTCAATCTTTCCCAGCATCAGAATCTTTTCAAATGAGTCAGCTCTTCACATCAGGTGGCCAAAGTATTGGAGTTTCAGCTTCAACATTAGTCCTTCTGATGAATATTCAGGACTGATTTCCTTTAGGATGGACTGGTTGGATCTCCTTGCAGTCCAAGGGACTCTCAAGAGTCTTCTCCAACACCACAGTTCAAAAGCATCGATTCTTCAGTGCTCAGCTTTCTTTATAGTCCAACTCTCATATCCATACATGACTACTGGAAAAACCATAGCTTTGATTATAAGGACCTTTGTCAGCAAAGTAATGTCTCTGCTTTTAAATATGCTGTCTAGGTTGGTCATAACTTTTCTTCCAAGGAGCAAGTGTCTTTTAATTTCATGGCTGCAGTCACCATCTGCAGTGATCTTGGAGCCCCTCCCCTCCCACCAAATAAAGTCAGCCACTGTTCTCACTGTTTCCCCATCTATTTGCCATGAAGTAATGGGACCGGATGCCATGATCTTAGTTTTCTGAATGTTGACCTTTAAGCCAACTTTTTCACTCTCTTTCATAAAAGTGCAACACTTTTATCAAGAGGCTTTCTCTTCACTTTCTGCCATAAGGGTGGTGTCATCTGCGTATCCGAGGTTATTGATAGTCCTCCCGGCAATCTTGATTCCAGCTTGTGCTTCATCCAGCCCAGCGTTTCTCATGATGTACTCTGCATATAAGTTAAATAAGCAGGGTGACAATATACAGCCTTGATGTACTCCTTTTCCTATTTGGAACCAGTCTGTTGTTCCATGGCCAGTTCTAAGTGTTGCTTCCTGACCTGCATACAGGTTTCTCAAGAGGCAGGTCAGGTGGTCTGGTATTGCCATCTCTTTCAGAATTTTCCACAGTTGTGTGGATCACAGTTGTTGTGATCCACATAGTCAAAGGCTTTGGCATAGTCAATAAAGCAGAAGTAGATGCTTTTCTGGAACTCTTGCTTTTTCAATGATCGAGCAGATGTTGGCAATTGCTGGTATATAGGAAAGCAATTGACTTTTGTGTAGTAACCTTGTATCTTACAAACTTGCTATAATCATTTATTAGTTCCAGTAGTTTTTTGGTCAGTTCATTCAGATCTTCTACATAAACGACTGTGTAACCTACAAAGACAGCTTTATTTATTTTTCCCTATATGTATACACTTATTTCCTGTCCTTTTATTGCATTAGCTAGAACTTTTGGTATGATGTTGAAAGAGTGGTGAGAGGGGATATTGCAGAAGATCACTGAGAGGGCATGACTACTGGTTAACCTGTAAGCTGGACTTGGGCAATCAGATGTTTCTCACCTTCTCCCCTGTCCTTGGAGTCTGTGCTCTGCTTGCCTTCCCCATGCTAGAATCTACCCTAGTATAGCCTGAGATAGTAATATGGTGTTGAGACCATCCAGATGGTCCCTACATCACACAGCAAATTCCCACTGGCTATCTGTTTTACATATAGTAATGTTCATGTTTCAATGCTACTCTCTCAATTTGTCCCACCCTTCTTTTGAGGTTTCTTATTTAGCCTTGCGTTATTTAGAAGTGTTTTGTTTAATCTACAGGCAGCAGCAGCAGCAGCATCCTGGAGTTTTCCAAGTATTTTTCTGTTTGATTCCGCTGTGGTCTCAAAGCATATATGACTTTTAAAAATATTTTTTAATATATGTTATATGACCCCAGATATTGTCTATCTTGGTGAATATTCCATGTAAGTTGACAAGAATATATATTCCACTGTTGTTAGGTAAAGTGGTCTACAGATGTCAATTACATCCAGTTGACCAATGGTGCTATTGAGTTCTCCTACATCCTTCTGGTTTTCTGCCTGCTAGATCCCTCCATTTCTGATAGTCTCCAACTATGAGAGTGGATTTGTCTGTTTCTCCTTTCAGTTATATCAGTTTTTGCCTCATGCATGTTGATGTTCTATTGTTAGACACATACACATAAAGCCTTCTTGGAAATTGACCCTTTTATCGTTATGAAATGCCTTTATCCCTGGTAATTTTCCATACTCTGAGGTTTGCTCTGTCTGAAATTAATATAGCCATTCCAGCTTTCTTCTGATTAATATTAGCATAATGTGTCTTTTTCCTATTCCTTTACTTTTTTTTTGGAAAGAGTTTTTATTTAAACAGTTAATAGAATTACATGATCTACATCTACAATCACTGGTCCTGTTACTTTTTTCTTTTTTTATTGTAATAAATTACACTAAACATAAAATTTACCATTATAACCATTTTAAGTCTATAATCCAGTGGCATTAATTTACCTTCATGTTGTTATCCTACCAGTCATCGGCATAACTCTTCATCTTGTGAAACGGAAACAATACTCATTAAACAATATCTCTCAATTCCCCTCTCTTGCTAGCTCCTAGCAACCACCATTACATTTTCTGTCTTTATGATTTTGACATCTCTAAGTGCTTCATGTAAGTGTAACCATTATAGCATTTTTCTATAGCAGTTTATGACTGTCTTATTTCACTTAGCATAGTCCTCAAGTTTCTTCCATGTTGTAGTGTGTTATGGGATTTCCTTCTTTTTTTGGATGAACAATATTCCATTGTATGTATATAACACATTTTGCTTATCCCTTCATCTGTTAATGGACACTCGGTTTCCTTCCACATTTTAGGTATTTTGAAAAACCTGCTTTCCTTCTGGGAATCTGAAATTTAGGTACATGCTAGACAGGGTATGACCAACCTCCATTAGAAACCTTGGGCATTGATCTTGGATAGATGATATTTCACATGTGTTGTTACAACTTGTTGCTGGAAGAGTTAAGTGTGTCCTGTGTGACTCCACTGGGAGAGGACCCTGGGAAGTTTTTCCTGTTTTTCTCTGGACTTTGACCTCATGTACCTTTTCCCTTTACTGATTTTGTCTTGTATACTTTCACTGTTATAGCACAGCTATATGAAGATGGCTATATGATAAGTTCTCTGAGACTGCCTACAAATCTCTGAACCTTGGGGAGGATCACCAATACACCATGTTATAGCGGCCTATAGAAGTTTCAAACCTTTAGTAATTCTGTTATTTTCAGTGGTATATTATATCAACCAACACTTTGGAAGCCAACAATTGTTTATACCTACAAAGTAGGTATGTGCTTAGTTACTCAGTCTTGTCCAACTCTTTGCGACCCCATGGTATGTAGCCTGCCAGGCTGCTCTGTCCATGGGCTTCTCCAGGCAAGAATACTGGAGTGGATTGCCGTGCCATCTTCCAGGGGATCTTCCCAACTCAAGGATCAAACCCAGGTCTCCCGCACTGCAGGTGGATTCTTTACCAGATGAGCTACCAGGGAAGCCCAGAGGAGAGTATAGTATGCAGGTTCCCCAAACTATTTTGACCAGGGAACATTATCTAGTAAAGCATATCTATGGGATTTGGTTCCCAAAGAACACATTTTGAAAAACACTAGATTAGTTAATAACCTCAGGGACCTTCTCTCCTCTGTTTGCCATGTTCATGCCCTGGGATTTCCACAGCCATGTCCCAAGGTGCCCCCGCCTGGGCAGGAGGATAACACTTGTGCTTGGGCAGCCAAGTGCTGGGTAGGAAGGATCAGCGCCCAGGAGAGGTCCAGGCAGAGATCCAGGAGTTCAGAAGGGAGGGAGAGCGGGAGAGCTGTAGGGATCTGAGCTGGTGTCACAGGGGAGGCCTGAGAGCAGACCCTGCTGATGAGGAATGGTGGCGATGGAGGGGAAGGGCATCAGCACAGACAGAGAAGGGAAAGCACAAGGGATGTACAAAAACCAGCAGTTTATCTGGAGGCAGATTATACTGTACTAAAGGTATAAATTTATACTAAAGGTATAAATATGTATAATTGAAATCTAGAAATTGGTTAAGTATGTTTTGTCCTTCCTTTCCAATTGCAGATATGTGTTAGGAATTGGGATTCTTGGTGCTATAACATCAACACCAGAAGATAGAATCATAGGGAGGCCTGGTGTGCTGCGATTCATGGGGTCACAAAGAGTTGGACATGACTGAGTGACTGAACTGAACTGAATCCTTGTTTTAAATGAACAGCAATGAGTCTGATATATCTTCATTACTGACTGATCACAAGTTGTTCCTTTATCCTCACTGGAAAACTTCCAGATATGTATTTGTATAAATCAATTCATTATTACTTTTATATCTTACTGTTTATTTCTTAATTTTTAATAACTTTGATTTTCATTTTATTATCATAGTTACATTCTATTACTGGCAAGAGATCATGGTTTTCCATTCCATGGAGTCAATGCAAGTTTCTCTTCAAAACACATGTGTTAAAGTTTTAAAAGTGACCTCACAAAATCATAAAAAGAAAGAAGAAAAGAGGGGATCAATGGAAAAATTGCAGTAAGTAAATATGGGTGATGGTATGTGGGATTTCATCATATTGTTCTTATTTTGTGTGGGCATACTTGGAATTTTGAATAATAGAAAAGTTAGTTGAGAATCTAATTTCTGGCAGCATGTCAGACTTTTGCTTACTAAACAATTAGCTATTTCATGAAATAACTATTTTAATGTACTGCTTTCATAAGAGTTGGGGCTTCCCTGGTGGCTCAGACGGTAAAGCGTCTGCCTACAATGTGGGAGACCCAGGTTCGATTCCTGGGTCGGGAAGATCCCCTGGAGAAGGACATGGCAATCCACTCCAGCACTCTTGCCTGGAAAATCCCATGGATGGAGGAGCCTGATAGGCTACAGTCCATGGTGTCTGAAAGAGTTGGACATGACTGAGTGACTTCACTTCACTTTCATAAGAGTTAGAGGAAAATCCCCAAGCATTTACACATATGTATATACATGCACATAATTAATATCACTGGGTAAAAGCAAAACAGGGAACTGGGTAAAACAGTCCTGGGCAAATAGTTTAACAAAAGTTAGAGAAGCCCTGAGGGGAAGCGCCATTGTAAGCTCTGTGTTGGTGGATCTATGCTCTGAACCAGCTGTAGAATAGGGCAGCTGATTCTGAGATTCCTGTATTAAGATGGAGACTCCTAAAAGGATATCAAAGTGATCCCTTATCAGCAGTGACTCTGGAAGATTTTCTTTCTTCTGGAAGATGCAAGAGCAATGCATCTCTGAAGTATCCCCTGTATCTTGGTGTCAAAAATGGCCATGTACTTTTGATAAAAGAGCCAGAACTTCACTGGCAGTCCAGTGGTTAAGACTCCATGCTTCCAATGCAGGGGGCATAGTTCCATTCCTGGTTGGGGAACTAAAATCCCACATGCCCTGCAGCACAGCCAAAAAAAAGTATTATAAAATACAGTCAAGTAGAACTTTTTAGAAAAGACAACATATTTAGATGCTGAGAATTTACACAGATGAGGATGAAACTAATATGAGCTCACAAAAATTATCAACACACAAACAAACCACCATGAGTGAGAATCAACAGAACCAGCAATATTTAGATCCTCAGGAATTTCAGACATTAGAATTATCAATAAAAACTATTTAAATAACTACAACTATGTATTAAAGGTTTAAAGCATTCATGGGCTTCACTGGTGGCTCAGACGATAAAGCATCCACCTACAATGTGGGAGACCTGGGTTCGATCCCTGGGTTGGGAAGATCCTCTGAAGAAGGAAATGCCAACCCACTCCAGTAATTTTGCCTGGATAATCCCCATGGACAGAGAAGCCTGTTGGGCTACAGTCCACTGGGTCTCAAAGAGTCAGACATGACTGAACAGCTAAGCACAGGCACCCTGGTATACCTTGACAGCAAAGATCAGCGTCCACTAGAAAGTTATTAAATCATTTGCCTTCCTGGATTAAAAAAAAAAGCGTTAATAGGCTATCCAGAATGATTTTTTAAAGAGTCAAATGGAAGTTTTAGGAAACAAATACACAATTGTTGAATTAAAGACTGGGGGAAAATGTAAAACAGCAGACTAGGAGCTACTTGTTCAATAGGGTGGTGTGTATATGTATAATAAGCTTAAAAAGCTGATAAGAAAAAATAAAATGAGTTAAAAGCAACAACCAAAATAAAATTAAATGAATGTATAACTTTGAACTAGCAAGAAAAAGTAGCTAGTGAAAGAACGGAAAGAAGATATAAAAGAGTCATGGAGGTGATTAAAATGAAAAAAGATGACTGAAGTGTCTACATATAAAAAAATAAATGCATTTAATATAAACGAGTTAGAAGCCCTTCTGAACTAGAAGAGTAAGAATCTCTGAAAATCCACTTCAAAAAGCATGAGAACACTGGCAGAAATTGTCAAACTCAACTTCTTTCAGTGTTCTGTAAATTAACCAAAGAAAGGGTTTTTGATAACCAGAGAAGTGTCTGTTTAATAAGAACTGCTGAATTTCGGTAAGAACAGTGAGCTTTGTGGTGTTTTAATTTGCTCTAGTCTTATTCCCCTTTCCCAGCTCCAAGGCAGCCTTGAAAAATTTAGCTTTGCAACCATGGTTGTTGTGAAAATTAAGAATTTAGTAACCACTGGAAGGGGAAATATAGGTTGGAGCCCTTCACAAAGTCCCAGTTCCAGAGAACTGTCATTATGTGACTAGTCTGATATCTCCTTTGGAAAGCTCCATTCTCAGGTCTTAGTTTTATTTGACCTGACTCAGCTCACTCTACAAAACGGTGCATTTGCCAAAATAATGTGTGGCAATTCTGTACCATTGCATCATCCTGAGATAATAATGCAAGGGCCAGCAGCTTTCTCCCTGGGATGGACATCACTCAGGGGTGTTAGAGACGCTTTCAGAGCATGGCTTAGTTGTGTGGTTGCCAGCTTTCCTCTTTGTGGAAAATCAGTGGACTCTGTCAGGAGGAGAAGGGGTCGACTGAGGATGAGATGGTTGGATGGATCACCAACTCTATGGACATGAATTTGAGCAAGTTTCCAGAGTTGGTGATGGTCAGGGAAGCCTGGAGTGCTGCAGTCCACGGGGTTGCAAAGAGTCGGACACGACTGAGGGACTGAACTGAATGGACTCTGTTGGGATCATGTGCAGCATCTAACAAGGCTCATACTTTTCAGACTGTCCCTCCACCCCAAACCCTGTCCATCAAAGCAAGGCTTTCTCCTCAGTTTCCCTTCTTCCCTCATTCTTCCTCCATTCTATCTAGGTGATGGTGGGGTGGGTTCTGTCTCTCACTGGTTCATTCCCCTCTCAGAGCAGTGTGTACGTCCACTGCTCAGTTGTGTTTGACTCTTTGCAACCCCATGGACTGTAGCCCACCAGTCTCCTCTGTCCGTGGGATTTCCCAGGCAAGAATACTGGAGTGGGTTGCCATTTCCTTCTCCAGGGGATCTTCTCCGCCCAGGGATGAAACCCTAGTCTCTTGAGTCTCCTGCATTGGCAGGCAGGCTCTTTACCACTAGCGCCACCTAGGGAGCAGTAGAGGTCTAAATAGTATCAGCTGGGCTCACCTTCCTTACCATGTGCATTTGGACCAATGAGCTAAGGAAATATGAACATTTTGAGCTCAGATTTTTTCAACCTTGACACCAATGACATTTTGATAATTCTTTGCTGTGAGGGGCTATCCTGTGCACTGTAGGATGTTTAGAAGCGCACTGGCCAGTAACACTCCACAGCTGGTGACGATCAAAAATGTCTTCATGGGGCCTCCCTGGCTGCCCAGGGGCTGACTCTGCACTGCCGCTGCAGGGGGCACGGGCTCCATCCCTGCTCAGGGCACCAAGATCTCACATGTTGTGAGGTGTGGCCGAAAAATAAATAAAGTAACAATAAGAATAATAAAATAACTTAAAAAAAAAAGGAAAAAAATCTTCATAAGTCAGGCAGAGAACGATAAATATCGTATGACACCATTCACACAGAATCTTTAAAAAAAATGATATAAATGAAGTTATTTACAAAACGGAAGCAGACTCACAGATTTTGAAAACAAATTTATGGTCACCAAAGGGGAAATGTGGCAAGCGGGATAAATTAGGAGCTTGGGATTAACATACACACGCTGCTGCTGCTGCTGCTGCTGCTGTGAAGTCACTCCAGTCGTGTCCGACTCTGTGCGACCCCATAGACAGCAGCCCACCAGGCTCCCCCGTCCCTGGGACTCTCCAGGCAAGAACACTGGAGTGGGTTGCCATTGCCTTCTCCAATGCATGAAAGGGAAAAGTGAAAGTGAAGTCGATCAGTCGTGTCCGACTCTTAGCAACCCCATGGACTGTAGCCCACCAGGCTCCTCCATCCGTGGGATTTTCCAGGCAAGAGTACTGGAGTGGGGTGCCATTATACACAGACTACTATATATAAAATAGGTAACCAACAAGGGCCTACTGTTTAGCACAGGGAACTCTACTCAATATTCTATAGTAACCTATATGGGAAAAGAACCTGATAAAGAATGAGTATATGTATATGTATAACTGAATAACTTTGCTGTACACCTGAAACAAACACAACATTGTAAATCAACTGTACCCCAATAAAATTATTTTTTAAATGTCTTCAGATGTAGCCAAATATCCCCTAGGAGCAAAATAGTCCCCAGTTGAGAATTGTTGTTTTAGTTAAACCAGTAGAGTTACATTTGATGCTTGTTTCATTTTTAGCCAAATCTTACATATCATATAATTAATATATCACTGCAACTTTTATTTCTATTTCCAAGAGAAGAAATATATAGTCTATGTATTATCACCTCTTTCCAACATAGTTGTGGGGTTGTTGTTGCCATTTGACTGGTGAGCGGTCTGGTTCCAAAACTCTATCCTGAGGGCTGCTTTCTGGGACCACTCTTGGTACTGACAGGCCTCAGTGTGGGTTCCTTATCTCATGGGAGTACTTTGTTGGCAAGTGTGAGTCCAAGGACCAGGAGTGAAGGACGAGAATTGTAGAACAGGGCGGGAAGGAGAGCTATTGCATTATCAAACTGGCCACTGCCAAAGGCATTTGGTTGTTTGATTCTGCAAGCCAGTTTGAAAACTATGAAATATCTGAGGAGAGTCCATCTGAGAGGAAAAAGAGAAACATGTACTCAGTTACTGATTCCATTGGTCTAAGATTTGTCCCATGAGGCGTAGACCGCTCCCAACTTATGCACTTCCGGGCTGCACTATCCCAGTGCTGAACCATTCCCACAGTCCCATGACCCCATGACACGAGCCTTGATGCTGGAAGTGAGAAGCCTGTGATATGGACTTGAGGTGATGCCCACTTAGGTTATATCTGCTTAAGCTGGAATAAGGTCTGTGGTGGTGAAATTAGCAGCAGGTGCAGCCAAAAGGGTCGGACATGGGGCATAAGAGATGTTTGAAACACTTGCACATATGAATTTGTGTGTCGTAATGCGTTCCTGGTACCTATTCAACCAAAGTAACCTACACATACATACATGACCTCAGTTTTCTCTTTAGAAAATGAGGATAGTCTCCCTGAGCTTGCTGGATTGTTCAGAGAATTAAAGTGCTGCATGTATAAAGCCTGATCACAAGGTTAGTCCAGTAAATACACTGTGTGTGTGTGTGTATAATTATTTCATTAGTCAGGATCTTCCTGACTCAGGGATCGAACCTGTGTCTCTCATGTCTCCTGCATTGGCAGGCACGTTCTTTACATAAGTCAGATGTAAGTCATTCTAATGGATTGTGAAGGCCCAGTGTAGTGAGGCCAAAGTCAGAGCTTCCACCTTGTGTGGGCAGTGATGTTGGCTTATGCTGCTAAGACAGTCAGAACTCGATCACTCTACAATTAACCTTTGGTGAGCAGATATTGTGTCCCTGGTTTTGGGCTGCCCTGAGGACCCAGAGACCAGAATCATTCCTGATCCTTCCCTGCAAATCACTCGCAGGCCAGCAAAGATGGGCAAATAATAGCAACTGCTGCGGTTTAGGCAAATACAGGGCACTATGACTGCAGCCATGGAATTAAAAGACGCTTACTCCTTGGAAGGAAAGTTATGACCAACCTAGATAGCATATTCAAAAGCAGAGACATTATTTTGCCAACAAAGGTTCGTCTAGTCAAGGCTATGGTTTTTCCTGTGGTCATGTATGGATGTGAGAGTTGGACTGTGAAGAAGGCTGAGCGCTGAAGAATTGATGCTTTTGAACTGTGGTGTTGGAGAAGACTCTTGAGAGTCCCTTGGACTGCAAGGAGATCCAACCAGTCCATTCTGAAGGAGATCAGCCCTGGGATTTCTTTGGAAGGAATGATGCTGAAGCTGAAACTCCAGTACTTTGGCCACCTCATGGGAAAAGTTGACTCATTGGAAAAGACTCTGATGCTGGGAGGGATTGGGGGCAGGAGGAGAAGGGGAGGACAGAGGATGAGATGGCTGGATGGCATCACTGACTCGATGGACGCGGGTCTGAGTGAACTCCGGGAGTTGGTGATGGACAGGGAGGCCTGGCGTGCTGCGATTCATGGGGTCGCAGAGTCGGACACGACTGAGCGATTGAGCGACTGATCTGATCTGATCTGATGAGAGCAAAATAAATCCTGGGAGGAGAAGGAGGGCTTTCCCTAGGAGGAACAAAGTGTACCCACATCTGAGGGACGTGTAGGTCTTAACCAAGCAAACACTGGCAGCAGGGGCAAAATGTTTCTCACCAGGGCACTCAGAGCAACTTCATCGCTTACTGGGCTCCTATGGTAGTCAAGGCATTGATCAGATGCTGTTCGGGGGACACAGGGGTAACAGAGGCCAATCCCTACCCACCTCTCACTGCCCAGAGACCATAAGGCAGACCGTTGCAGGAGTGAAGAAACAAATTACACACATACGGAGGTGTCTCTATGAACAGACATCCTCCTGACGCAGATCATGGGCATTCAACCACTCAAAAAGTAATTGACTTGCATCTCCCTCCATGGCTGATTAGACTTTTAAAATAAGTAAATAAATAATTTTCTTTTAAGAATGGCCAAGAGTGGGAGGATTGATGGTATTTTTTCCTTTTTACAGTTGTCTTTCCTTAAGCTGTTCCATATAAAGTAAACCCCACTCTAGAGAATTCTCTGCTTCCCGTACCCCTGACCCCGGGAGCGAGGTGAACCAAAGCAGACCCTCTCAGCATCCCCATCGCTCCGCCCCGGGCCACCTGCCTCTTTAAGAAGCCGATCTTCGCCCTTAGACGGGTGGCGGAGGGAGTGAGCTGTGGATGGTGTTGCTTGTTGAGGTCTCGGGAAGTGATGTCTCCGGGAGCTGCTGTCTCTTTAAGGGGGCGGAGCTCTGCCCGGAGGAGGTGGAGAAGTTTTGCCCCCCGGATCTCCGGTTTCCGGCAACTTGGTGGGACCAGAACTTGCGCGGAGAATCTGAGGCCCCAGGCTTACCCAGACAGGTTGGACTCCGAGCGCCCACGAGGTGAGGCAGCGGGGTCTGCGGGGCCGGCCCGGGACTGAAAGACCTTGGGATCTATTCACCTGGGTCGCTGCGGCCCAGCTCCTCCTCCTAAAACACTACCCGTGCGTCTTGGGCAGCTCTTTCCCAAACCATCCTGGGCTCAGGGGGGCCCAGGCTGCAGGGTTCCCATTACTCCAGCGCCTACTAATTTCTTCGCTGTGCACTAAGCGCCTCACACTCACTTGTCTCAGTTAATGGCACCCAACATCGTGTGGGTTCAGTTCAGTTCAGTCGCTTAGTCGTGTCCGACTCTTTGCGACCCCATGAATCGCAGCACGCCAGGCCTCCCTGTCCATCACCATCTCCCAGAGTTCACTCAAACTCACGTCCATCGAGTCGGTGATGCCATCCAGCCATCTCATCCTCTGTCGTCCCCTTTTCTTCCTGCCCCCAATCCCTCCCAGCATCAGAGTCTTTTCCAATGAGTCAATTCTTCACCTGAGGTGGCCAAAGTACTGGAGTTTCAGCTTCAGCATCATTCCTTCCAAAGAACACCCAGGGCTGATCTTCAGAATGGACTGGTTGGATCTCCTTGCAGTCCAAGGGACTCTCAAGAGTCTTCTCCAACACCACAGTTCAAAAGCATCAATTCTACGGAGCTCAGCTTTCTTCACAGTCCCGCTCTCTCTATACATGACCACTGGAAAAACCATAGCCGGTACAATTATAAACCCATTTTACAGATGAGGAAATAGGTGCTGAGGAGCCCATAGTCAAAATAGCCAGAAGCAGCAGAGCTGGGACTCAAACTCAAGTCTGTCCAACCCCAGAGCCTGTGCCCTTAACCATGGGCTAGGCTGACGGCCTTTGCTCTTCACTGCCCTCATAGCCATTTCTATCAAATCCCTGCCTCCCCTTTCTCATCCTTCCATCTCCAGGCTGCACTCGGCCCTTAAACACCCTTGTTGTAAGTGAGATTGGATGGAACCAATGGACCCCTGTTCGCCACCCCCTTAGTTTCTTTATAACATTTTTGATAGTATCTAATGCTAAATGGTTATCTTTGTATAAACCTGTTAAATTCCACTAAAAAAGGACACAAGGGAAAGCAACACCATTTATAACCCTAAAATATTTGTTTGCAGATATGTTATTATGGTATCCTATGAAGTGTATTTATTTTTTCCTTTTAGACCTCTGCAAATTATCTTCCTAATAATTGGGAGACGACCCACTAACTGAATGGCAACGGTAGATGACTTACAGTTTGAAGGTACATCATTTGAGTGTCCATCTTTTATGATTAGCATTTCTGTAGTAAAACCAATGGATTTTGGTTAGTATACTGGCACATATATAAATAAGAAGATTATTTCAGACATCTTCATAAAAGAATGTTTGCCACAACAGATTATTCCATTTGTCCGTATTAGCTGTTCTTTTTTGCCAAATAGCCCTTTAGGTTGGTAATATCGTAAATTTAGTGCAGATTACAGAAATTGTTTATAGAGTTCCTGCTTTAGTTAAACATGCATTTATTGAGCAGCTATTTGTGCTTAGAACTCTACTAGATACAGAAGATCAAAAGATAAAGGGGATTTTTTTTTTTACACTGCTGAGTAGATGAAAGTATAAAACGATTATTATGATGAAATGTAATCAGGTCGTTCATTCATTAAATAAATAAGTCTTTCACGAGTGTGACCATTGTTCTCATTATCAGGGTAGAAGAGTGAATAGTCAGTGTCTTCCTTTATAAAGCCCTCAGTCTAGTGAGGGAGACATTCTTTTGTTAAATGATCTTTTAAGTACGTATCTACAAACTATTAGGCCTTCCCTTGTGGCTCAGTTGGCAAAGACTCTGCCTGCAGTGCAGGAGACCCTGGTTCAATTCCTGAGTCAGGAAGATCCCCTGGAGAAGGAAATGGCAACCCACTCCAGTACTCTTGCCTGGAATATCCCATGGACAGGGGAACCTGGCAGGCTACAGTCCATGGGGTTGCAAGGGTCGGACATGACTTAGCTACTAAACCACCAAACTATTAAAGTAGTAAAAGAAAAGTTAATAACTCAACCCAGAGCCTGACATAAGCTAGGGATTGATGAATGCTCATTTTGTCTTGTAATCACTTGCACACATGTGCGTGTGTGCGTGTGTGTGCGCACTCAGTTGTGTCTGACACTGTGTCCCCATGGACTGTAGCCCTCCAGGCGCCTCTGTCTATGGAATTCTCCAGGCAAGAATACTGGAGTGGGTTGCTATTCCCTTCTCCAAGGGATCTTCCTGACACAGGGGTTGAACTTGAATCTACCACATCGCAGGTAGATTCTTTACCGTCTGAGCCTCCAGGGAAGCCCATAGTATTTCCTAAATGGCAGATACTGTTCTAAGTGCTTTACAAATAAATCCTTTCATCCTTATGTCAACTTTATGAAGTAGTTATTTTACTCTCCCTATTTTACCAACAGGGAAATTAAGGTACAGAAAAATTAGGTCATTTGCCTAAAGGTTATAGTAAGTGGTAAAGAAGAATTTGAACCCAGGCATCACAACCTATGCTATTCCTACCTAAGGAAAAGAAAAGATGTTTGAAGCAAAATCCACTTTATCAGCCAATACTGTCAACATCATCTTCAAAATACATCCAGCACCTGACCATTGCTTACCACCTCTACCGTTTTCCTGCCATGCTCAAGGTCACCATCACCTCATGTCTGGATTACAGCCCTTTCCTTCCTTCAGATCTTCCCGTATCTTCCCTTACCTTTCTGCAGTCTGTGTTTTGCATCCAGAGTAGTCCTTTAAAACCAAGTCAGATCATGCCATTCCTCCAAAACCTTTCGGTGGCTCCATCTCACTGGGAGTGGAAGGCGGAGCCCTTTCTGTGCTTAGGAGGCCCTCATGATCCAGGCCTCCGATTTCATTTTGTACTACTCTAGCCCTTTCTTTCTGCCTCCCCACATGCGCCTCATCACTGTCCCTCCTAGACACCAGGTACACTTAGGGCTTTTGTGCCATCTTCCTGCTTAGGACATTCTTACCGCAGATAGCCATGTGACTCGTTCCCTTGCTCTGCTCAAATCTCACGTCATTCCAGAGGCTTTCCTTGATCATCCTATCTGGGAGTACAGGGCATGAAAGTTCAAGTCTAAAGAACAGCATGTGCAGAGTACTTGAGAAGAGTGGGAGTTTGTTTCATTTTTTTACCCCAGGAATTAAAAGAAGGCCAATGTACTAGAGCACAGATGGTGGGGGAGGCTGTCATAAGGTCAGATTTGAGGGGAGGCAGAAGCTAAGTCACACAGGACTTAATTGCTGTTTGGAAGAGAACGTAAGATGCCGTGGGGGTCATGGAAAGCTTCTCTGAGGAAGAATGATGTTAAATGAAAAAGTGGAGGTCAGGGTCCTGCAGATGGGAGACATATCAGGAAAGGAGCAGAGGTAAAACAGCAGAAAACGTAGAAGCAGGTGGTGCTGGTGGCAGAAATAAGAAGCACACCCATCTTGCCCTCAAGGGGCTGAGATGGACAAGAATGACTGCTACAGAGCAGAATGTGTGAACAGTCATCATGTGTGAGGTATATACATCCTACATTCAAATCAAGCAAGGCCGTCTGCTGTTCTTCACACACGAGACACGTTTTCCATCTTCTGGGTCTTGCTCATCCTATACCCCTTGGCGTCAGATGCTGTCCCCACCGCTTCTGGCCATCCTTCTCATAGGGCAGCTCGAGGAGTTATCTCCCTCCCCTGAACCTCTTTGGACTTGGTACCTCTAAAGTGACAGTCTCTGTTCCTCCTTCTGGCATGTTGTTCCTCTGGTAAACTACTGCTTTTTAAATATGAGACTTAAATATATCTTCCTTGGTCTGATTCTCTCAGGCAAAGTTATAACCATTTTTTAAAATGTCAGTGCCCTGCCCAGTCAATAAATGATAGCTATGAAAATATTTATTGTTATCTCATATCATCCTCAAAATCTCTGTGAGATAAGTATTATCTACATTTTATAGTTGAAGAAATCGGGACTCAGAGATATGGAATAATTTGCCCAAGGTCATGGAGTGCTAGTTTATCTTACACAAAGGACCGTCTCACTTCAGAGCCTCATGTGGCCAAAACACTGGAGACCGAAACTTGAGTAATTGTTATATATCAGCCACCTCATTAATTTCAGTCACTTTATTTCTCTCCACAAAACTGTTTGCATAGCTGAAAGCCAATAAGATTGGGCTCAGTTATACAAGCGCCCCATCCCACTGCCATGCTTGTAGTGTTCGAGTGGTGCCCTGTTGATACCCTTCCTCTTATTGTTGTTGCTGTTTAGTTGCTAAGGTTTATGACTCTTTTGCAACCCCATCGACTGTAGCCTGCCAGTCTCCTCTGTCCAAGGGATTTCTCAGGCAAGAATACTGGGGTGGGTTGTCATTTCCTTCTCCAGGGGTCTTCCTGACTTTTCCTTAGACCTGTCAAATTCCACAGCTACCCTGAATTTTATCTGAGTGGCTAAATAAAGTTTGTTAGGATGCCCGGAGATAGGAAGTCATGATCATTGCTGGTGGACATGAATGGGCAAAGTTCTTTTGGAGAGCGGTTTAGCAATATGGCTCAAGAGCCTTAAAAATGATTTGTACCCTTTGACCTAGTGATCACGCCAATAATGTTCATTGTTGTTGTTCAGTCACTCAGTCGTGTCCGACTCTTTGCGACCCCACGGACTGCAGCACGCCAGGCTTTCCTGTCCTTCATCATCTCCCGGAGCTTGCTCAAACTCATGACCATTGAGTCGGTGATGCCATCCAACCATCTCATCCTCTGTTGTCCCCTTCTCCTCCTGCCTTCAGTCTTTCCCAGCATCTAGGTCTTTTCTAACAAGTCAGCCCTTCGCATAAGGTGGCCAAAGTATTGGAGCTGCAGGTTTAGCCTTCTAATGAATATACAGGATTAATTTCCTTTAGGATTGACTGGTTTGATCTCCTTGCAGTCCAAGGGACTCTCAAGAGTCTTCTCCAGGACCACAGTTCAAAAGCATCAAATCTGCGGCTTTCAACCTTCTTTATGGTCCAACTCTCACATCTGTACATGACTACTGGAAAAACCATGGCCTTGACTAGATGGACCTTTGTTAACAAAGTAATGTCCCTGCTTTTTAATATGCTGTCTAGGTTTGTCATAGCTTTTCTTCCAAGGAGCAAGTGTCTTTTAATTTTGTGGCTGCGGTCACCATCTGCAGTGATTTTTGGAGCCCAGGAAAATAAAGTCTGTCACTGTTTCCATTGTTTCCCCATCTGTTTGCCATATGATGGAACCAGATGCCATGATCTTAGTTTTTTGAATGTTGAGTTTTAAGCCAGCTTTTTCACTCTCCTATTTCACTCTTTCAAGTGGCTCTTTAATTCCTCTTTACTTTCTGCCATAAGGGTGGTGTCATCAGCATATCTGAGATTATTGATATTTCTTCTGGAAATCTTGATTCCAGCTTGTGGTTCATCCAGCCCAGCATTTCTTGTGAATGTACTCTGCCTGTAAGTTAAATAAGCAGGGTGACAATATACAGCCTTGGCGTACTCCTTTCCCAATTTGGAACCAGTCTGTTGTTCCATGTCTGATTCTAACTGTTGCTTCTTGACCTGCATACAGGTTGCACAGGAGGCAGCGGAGGCAGGTAAGGTGGTTTGGTATTCCCATCTCTTTAAGATAGTGTTCATACTAAGGCAATAAGCCCTAAAACTTTGTCTGCACAGATACTCTTAACAGTGTTATTTGTTCTAATAAAAGTGGGAAGCAACCTAAACATCCAATAGCAGTGGAATAGTTGTATTAACTTGTGGTGTCTCTCTCCTAATCTTCCCACCTCCAGCTCAATGACTACTATGTAGACACATAAATGTTCATTGTAAAGACTGATATAACATGAAAAAGTCATTTTTGTATAATCCCCAGTAGACGGAGCAGCATACAAAATTGTTTACATAGTATGCTATCACATCCTAAGTCAGTACTTGGCAATTGTAGGCATATAGTAAATATTTGCTGAATGAATGATCATTACTGGTATGAATCTACTGTACAGAGAAAAGGAAGTATACCAAAAGTTAATAGTGTTAGTTTTATATGGGTGGGACTAAGAGTGATTTTGGAGGGCTTCCTGGGTGGCTCAGTGGTAAAAAAAAAAAATCTGGCTGCAATGCAGAAGACACAGGAGTCGCCAGGAGTTTGATCCCTGGGTCAGGAAGATCCCCTTGAGGAAGGCATGGCAACCCACTCCAGTATTCTTGCCTTGGAGAACCCTGTGGACAGAGGAGCCTGGCAGGCTACAGTCCATAGCATTGCACAGAGGCGGGCACAGCTGAAGTGACGAAGCACGCACACACGCAAGAGTGGTTTTTATTCTGTCATTTCTACTTTCATTTTTGTCTCCATGTTTCCTGTAGGGATCATATGGGATTTATTGGAAAAAAATAACTTCCATTAAATTTTTTTTTTGAATTTGAATCAAAGAAGAGAGGGTTAGGTTGGTTACTTGCTATGGGCTAGGCACTCTGCTGAGGACTTTACTTACGGTAATACTCCTAACTTTCCCCCATTTCCTTAAATATTATTCTTCCTGTGGAAGAGATGGGAACACTGAAGCTTATCGAGGTTAAGTTACTTACTCAGGCTTGAATACTTAGTAATTTAACCAGGACTACAATTCAGGTCTGACTTCAAATTCTGTTGTCTTTATAATCATTTTTCTGTGTCAGTTTGTTTTCTATGAGTTTTTTTCAGAGCCTTTTGCCATTTGTCTCAGCTAGGGTCTATAGCAAAGCTGAGGTTGTAACAGATCGACTTGAAGTTAATAGTAAGGTCTCTGATACCCTTGTGCTCTAATTGATTTCAGAATTTGGTGATACAACCACTTCCCTAGCAGCAAACCCAGATGCCACCACAATCAGCATCGAGGATCCTGGTGAAACCCCAAAGCATAAGCCAGGACCCCTAAGAGGCTTGGGGAGAGAAGAAGATGATGAGTTACTAGGAAACGATGACTCGGACAAAACTGAGGTTTGGACTTGTATTGGAAACTTTTTTTTCTCTTTGAAGTTTTAAAAACCTCATGCATGCATTTATTGCAGTTTCCTGTGTGCCAGGAACTTTTTGGCCAGCTGAGTAATATTTCTAGTAATATTTTATAAATGGATCATGCTTGTGATTCACTAGAGGAGTACTTGATTTGTAGCAGTGTGTTCACAGGCTTATGAAATAGTGGAGTGCTGGGTGTGCTTTGTGGAACTCCATGAAATATCAAAATAAGTACCAAAGTTTATGCCAAATTAAATACCAGCATATACTAGATATCACAGCAAGAGCTCAGACTTAGGAGCCTAAGTTTGAGTCCTGGTCTGGCCAGTAGTAATAGCGCTGTGGTCTTGGGTAGGATATTTTAATTTCCCTAAGCCTGGATTTCCTCATCTGAAAGTAATATATTGACTCTTCTTATCATTATAATCACAATAGCTGACATTTATTCAGTGTTTACGGAGAAGGCGATGGCAATCCACTCCAGTGTTCTTGCCTGGAGAATCCCAGGGACAGGGGAGCTGCCGTCTGTGGGGTCACACAGAGTCGGACATGACTGAAGTGATGTAGAAGCAGCAGCATTCAGTGTTTAATAGCTGCCAAATACCATTTAAAGTTCTTCACTTGGATCATCTCATGTAATCCTCAAAACAACCCAATATGCAAGGAACTGTTCTTATACTCATTTTATACTTGATCGTAGCCAAAAGGCCAGAAAGCAGTCATATACTCATTTTATAAAAGAGAAACCGGAGGCACAGAGTTTAAGTGACTTGCCCCAGGACATGCAACTGGCAGGTACAGATGGAACTTTAAACTGAGGCAATCTGAGTCCTTCTGTACTAGAGTTGTTGTTTAGCTGCTAAGTCATGTCTAACTCTTTGTGACTCCATGGACTGTAGCCTGCCAGGCTCCTCTGTCTATGGGATTTCCCATGCAAGACTACCAGAGTGGGTTGCCCTTTCCTCCTCCAGGGGATCTTCCCAACCCAGGGATCAAATTTACATTTTCTGCATTGGCAGGTGGATTCTTTACCAACTGAGCCACTGGGGAAGCCCCAATAATTAATCTAATCCTCCCTATAACCCTATAAGGCAGATCTGTTAGCTATACTTTTTAGATTAGGAAGACTGAGATGAGTCTAGTGATTTGATGAAGCTGCCCCCTAGTGGAGGGACCAGGATTTAAAACCTTTTAATAAGCAAACACCCTCTTTCAACAACACAAGAGAAGACTCTACACATGGGCATCACCAGATGATCAACACCGAAATCAGATTGATTGTATTCTTTGCAGCCAAATATGGAGAAGCTCTATACAGTCAGCAAAAATAAGACCGGGAGCTGACTGTGGCTCAGATCATGAGCTCCTTATTGCCAAATTCAGACTTAAAGAAAGTAGGGAAAACCACTAGACCATTCAGGTATGACCTAAATCAAATCCCTTATGATTATACAGTGGAAGTGAGAAATAGATTTAAGGGACTAGATCTGATAGATAGAGTGCCTGATGAACTGTGGACTGAGGTTTGTGACATTGTACGGGAGACAGGGATCAAGACCATCCCCATGGAAAAGAAAGGCAAAAAAGCAAAATGGCTGTCTGGGGAGGCCTTACAAATAGCTGTGAAAAGAAGAGAAGCGAAAAGCAAAGGAGAAAAGGAAAGATATAAGCATCTGAATGCAGAGTTCCAAAGAATAGCAAGAAGAGATAAGAAAGCCTTCCTCACTGATCAGTGCAAAGAAATAGAGGAAAACAACAGAATGGGAAAGACTAGAGATCTCTTTAAGAAAATTAAAGATACCAAGGGAACATTTCATGCAAAGATGGGCTCAATAAAGGACAGAAATGGTATGGACCTAACAGAAGCAGAAGATATTAAGAAGAGATGGCAAGAATACACAGAAGAACTGTACAAAAAAGATCTTCACGACCACGATAATCATGATGGTATGATCACTCACCTAGAGCCAGACATCCTAGAATGTGAAGTCAAGTGGGCCTTAGAAAGCATCACTACAAACAAAGCTAGTGGAGGTGATGGAATTCCAGTTGAGCTATTCCAAATCCTGAAAGATGATGCTGTGAAAGTGCTGCACTCAATATGCCAGCAAATTTGGAAAACTCAGCAGTGGCCACAGGACTGGAAAAGGTCAGTTTTCATTCCAATCCCAAAGAAAGGCAATGTCAAAGAATGCTCAAACTACTGCACAATTGCACTCATCTCACACTCTAGTAAAGTAATGCTCAAAATTCTCCAAGCCAGGCTTCAGCAATATGTGAACCGTGAACTTCCTGATGTTCAAGCTGGTTTTAGAAAAGGCAGAGGAACCAGAGATCAAATTGCCAACATCTGCTGGATCATAGAAAAAGCAAGAGAGTTCCAGAAAAACATCTGTTTCTGCTTTATTGACTATGCCAAAGCCTTTGACTGTGTGGATCACAATAAACTGTGGAAAATTCTGCAAGAGATGGGAATACCAGACCACCCGACCTGCCTCTTGAGAAACCTGTATGCAGGTCAGGAAGCAACAGTTAGAACTGGACATGGAACCACAGACTGGTTCCAAATAGGAAAAGGAGTACGTCAAGGCTGTATATTGTCACCCTGCTTATTTAACTTATATGCAGAGTACATCATGAGAAAGGCTGGGCTGGAAGAAGCACAAGCTGGAATCAAGATTGCCGGGAGAAATATCAATAACCTCAGATATGCAGATGACACCACCCTTAGGGCAGAAAGTGAGGAGGAACTCAAAAGCCTCTTGATGAAAGTGAAAGAGGAGAGTGAAAAAGTTGGCTTAAAGCTCAACATTCAGAAAACGAAGATCAAGGCATCTGGTCCCATCACTTCATGAGAAATAGATGGGGAAACAGTGGAAACAGTGTCAGACTTTATTTTTCTGGGCTCCAAAATCACTGCAGATGGTGACTGCAGCCATGAAATTAATAGACGCTTACTCCTTGGAAGAAAAGTTATGACCAACCTAGATAGCATATTCAAAAGCAGAGACATTACTTTGCCAACAAAGGTCCGTCTAGTCAAGGCTATGGTTTTTCCTGTGGTCATGTATGGATGTGAGAGTTGGACTGTGAAGAAAGCTGAGCGCCGAAGAATTGATGCTTTTGAAGTGTGGTGTTGGAGAAGACTCTTGAGAGTCCCTTGGACTGCAAGGATATCCAACCAGTCCATTCTGAAGGAGATCAGCCCTGGGATTTCTTTGGAAGGAATGATGCTAAAGCTGAAACTCCAGTACTTTGGCCACCTCATGTGAAGAGTTGACTCACTGGAAAAGACTGATGCTGGGGGGGATTGGGGGCAGGAGGAGAAGGGGATGACAGAGGATGAGATGGCTGGATGGCATCACTGACTCGATGGACGTGAGTCTGAGTGAACTCCGGGAGTCGGTGATGGACAGGGAGGCCTGGCATGCTGCGATTCATGGGGTTGCAAAGAATCGGACACGACTGAGCAACTGAACTGAACTGAAATGATGGTAAAAGTGATGGATGAATATAGAAGAGTTTGGTCTTTTGTATTTCTTGAGTTTCTCTTCGATCCTCTGTCTTTCTCTGTCTGGGTAGCTAGAATAAAGAAATTCTGTGTTCATTATATTTTATTTTACCTCTGACAGTTACTTGCTGGACAGAAGAAAAGCTCCCCCTTCTGGACATTTGAATACTATCAGACGTTCTTTGATGTAGACACTCACCAGGTCTGTAAACCAGTTTCACCTTTCTTTTGATGTATAATGCAGACTTATTTCTTCTGCTGTTAAACAGTCAAGTAATGTGACAGGTATTGCATACTGGATATGGTCTGCAAAAGTAAAGGGTTCTTGGCACTTGAAAATACTAAATGAAATAATAAAATAATAATAAACAATAAAAGCTCTAATAACCGTTTCAATTTTGCAGTAGTTAAACTTTACTAAACTTTAAGAAAAAAAATCATCTGTAGACTTACTGCTATGCTGTTTTGCAGGTCTTTGACAGAATAAAGGGGTCTCTTTTGCCAATACCAGGAAAAAACTTTGTAAGGTTGTATATCCGCAGCAATCCAGACCTCTATGGTATGTGTAGCGCCGTTTTGGTTCTTTTTCATGTACCAGCTAAATGCAGATGAGGGTGTGGGTTGTCTCGAAAGCTGGCGAAGCACACTGTTGGTGGGGCACGAGCGTTTTATGTGTCTCTTCTGAGCTTCAGTAGCAGCTCTTGCAAAGAATTTTGGAGAAAAGGCAATTACATGTTTGATTAATGCCATGATGACAAGAATAGTGTGTCCTTTGAAAGTCTTTAAATGACATTACAAACTTGAGACAAATTAAGTCATTTCATATAGAGGAGATTATTGATTTTAATTTTAGAGGATTTGGTGGTTGGGGTGAGTGTGGAGGAGGCTCTCTTACACTTACTCATTGATATGCTGAGTTCTAGCTCTGACCCTCAGGCAGGCTGTTCCCCTTGGGAGTTTGTAAGGGGATGAGCCCGGGGATTGGTGTCATCCCAACCTCCCTGCTGTCTGAGGAGGGGCCAGAGGTCCATCCAGTGCTTCTGAGGGAAAGGGTTTCAGCACTGGTGACCTCTGTGTTTGAGGGGAGAAGAGAGCCAGAGACTCTGAGTGCTTCTGTGTGCAGATGCTGTATGCAAGACGTGGTGTACCTGGGCATAGCTAATTCTTTCAACGACCTTTGAGGTAGGTGCTATTATCTCCATTTTTCTAATGAAGAACCTGATGCTCAGTGTTCAATAATTTATATGTTTAATGCTAAACAGTAAGTATTAGAGCAATTATACATGTTGATTATAAGAGGAAAAGGAATTCATGTGAATCTATTGTGTACCAATCAGTATATACAGTCTTTAATCCTTTCAAGAGGGCAATGTATTAAGTGCTATTATCTCTGTTTTCCATGTGAGAAAACTAAGGTTAGAAGTTGTCAAACTAAGAACTCCCATTCTTATGGGACAACATTATGGATGAACTGGGAGGGTATTATACTTTAGTTCAATAAGTCAGACAGAAAAAGACATGCTGTGTGATTTCACTTATATGTGGAATATAAGAACTAAAACTGGTGAATCTAACAGAAAAGAAACAAAGGCACAGATACAGAGAACAAGCTAGTAGTTACCAGAGGGGAGAGGGGAGGGAGGAGGGGCAGGATAGGGGTAGAGGGTTAGGAGGTACAAACTGCTTATGTATAGAATAAATAAGCTAGAAGGATGCAGCACAGGGAATATAGCAAATATTTTATAATAACTAAAAATGGAATATAATTTTTAAAAATTATTACTATGTACACTTGAAATATGTAATATTATATAATAAATCAACTATTTATTATAAATAGTTAAAGTAGAACTGGCACCTGGTTTGGGCTTCCTAAGTGGTGCCAATGCAGGAGACATAAGAGATGTGGGTTTGATCCCTGGGTGAGGACGATCCCCTGGAGGAGGACTTGGTGACCCACTCCAGTATTCTTGCCTGGAGAATTCCATGGACAGAAGAGCCTGGTGGGCTAGAGTCCATGAGGTCTCAAGGAGTTGGACAGAACTGAAGTGACTACCCACACTTGCAGCACCTGGTTTAGTGTTAATATAAAGCCCCTATTATTCTATTAAACTGGTTTTTTTAAGCTCCAGAAACTTTTCATCAAATGTTATGGATGTTATCCAATATTGAGAACCAGTTAAAGTGGAACTGCTCTAATGGACGCTAAGGAAAGTCTCCTTTCCACTCACCTTTGATCCTGAAACATTCTTCTTTACACAGCACTATTAACCTCATGAATTCATGTTGTTGTTTTAGTCGCTAAGTCTTGTCTGACACCTTGCGACCCTACAGACTGTAGCTCAACAGGCTCTTCTATCCACAGGATTCTCCAGGCGAGAACACTGGAGTGGGTTGTCATTTCCTCCTCCAGGGCCTCTTCTGGACCCAGGAGTCAAACCCGCGTCTCCTACATTGTCAGGCAGGTTCTTTACTACCTGAGCCGCTGCGGAAGCCCTCATGAGCTCATAGACATGCTTAAAAAAAGAAAGTACAGGATTTCTCTGGCAGTCCCGTGGTTAAAACTCTGCGCTCCCAGTGCAGGCGACACAGGTTTGATCCCTGATCAGGGAAGACCCGCATGCCACATAGTGCAACCAAAAAAAAGTACAACTAGAAAAAAGAAAGTTTTTTAGTAGAGAGGGCTGACTTTGTGGGGTGGGTTGGAGGAAGGTGGTCAGGAGCAAGATAACAGAAGAGCCAGTCTGCAGGATCTAAGGGAAAGATGAATAAATTTGACTACATTTACACCAAAATTTAAAATTTCTACACCACAAAATAAACCATAAACAAGGTAAAATAAATAAATAAACCACAGACCAAAGATAATATTTCAGAGCACATAACCCACAAAAGATAAAGATCAAGAATATATGTAGAGTGCCTACTAATTATAAGAGTAAAACCAATTATAAGTTCTAGCAAAAAATAAGCAATTCACAGAAAAGGAAACCCAAATGGCCAATAAATACATGAAAAAATGCTTATCCACACCTGTAATAGGGCTTCCCAGGTGGCACTAGTGGTAAAGAACCCGCCTGCAAATGCAGGAGCCCTAAGAGATGCAGATTCGATCCCTGGTCTGCTGCAGGAGGGCGTGGCAACTCAAGTATTCTTGCCTGGAGAATCCCATGGACAGAGGAGCCTGGCGGACGACAGTCCGTAGGGTCGCAAAGAGTCAGACACCACTGAGGTGACTTAGCACATGCCTGTAATCAGGGAAATAAAAACTAAAACATGATATCACATATGTGCATCAATTTAGCCATCATACAACTTGGCTTGTCTTCATTTATTCATTCAGTTAACAAATATGAAGCACTTACTATTCTAGGCACTGGAGGTACAGCAGTAATAAAAAGACGAAAGTCCCTGCCCAGAGGCAATTTATAATCTAAGTTTAACAATAGACAAAGAAAATAGGTGAAACACACAGTGTGCTAGTGATAAATGTTAAGGTAAAAATTTAAAAGCAGAGAAGAGAGACAGTAAAAGTTATGTAGGTGGGTGGATTTCTGAGTAAACACCTGAAGGAATTGGAGCAATACAAGTAAGTGTCTCAGAGAAGAGCATTTGAAAAAAGAGTTCTGGGACCTCTCTGATGGTCCAGTGGCTGAGGCTTTGTCCTCCCAGTGCAGGGGCCCCACTTTGATCCCTGTTCGGTGAATTAGATCCCACGTCCATAACTATGACCCAGCACAGCCAAGTAAATAAATAATATGGAAGAGAGAGCTCAGCATGTACAGAGGCCTTGAGGCAGGACTTGCCTCGTGTGCTTAAAGAACAGTGAAGACACCAGTGTGCCTGGGCTAGAGTGAACAGGGCCTCTAGGAGATGAGGTCAGAGGGCCAGTGTGGAGGGACACATCGTATGGGGTCTTGGAAGCAAGTAACGACTTTGGCTTTAGCTTGAATGAGATGCCATTGAAGGGTCTAAACAGAGAGGAGCGATAACTCTTAAGTCAGCTTTTTATAAACATTGGTATCAAGCGTTGCCAAGGATATGGAGCCATGGGACCTTGTGTAAAATGTGGGTGGCTATGTAACTGGTGCCACAAATTGGAGCAGTCTGAAGATGCTCCTGCCCTACAACTTAGCAGTTCTCCTCCTAGATAAATAAGAAGACATATAGAAGAGTATTATTCTTCATTGCCTCTTCATTGCTTGTAATTAGCAAATATTTTGAAATGACCAAAGTAAATATGGTGTGTTCATATACAGAATTTTGTAGGTTTTAGAAATGGATTTGATCTATAAGCATCAACAAGGACACATCTCAGAACAGTAGTCGATGAAAAGAAGCATGTTGGAGAAGGATATGAGTAGTACCGCAGCATTAGAAAGATTTGAAAACTAAGCATGCTGAGTGCACCAGTGTTTATCATTTTTTGGGCTTTTCTTTCTGTTAGAAATATTTGATAATATAAAAATGCACAATGCAAATGAAGTTAAAGCTTCCTCCCACCCCACCCCACCCCATCCCATAATTGGAGTAGGACTTTGGCAGGCATGAACAAGAGAGAAGGCAGCGTGAAGCCTCGGGGCAGGCCTGGGAGGAGCAGGTGGTGTGTGTCTCTGGAGGCCACGCCTCCTGGGTGCCTGAGTGCAGCAGGCAGTGCCTGTGTCTGTCACACATCGCTGTGTCCCCAGCACCAGGGCCCAGAGCAAAGGAGGGAGGTAGTAAATGACAGCTGACGGGATAGTCTCTGCTTCCTAGTTACGGTACTAGAATATTCTGATCGCTTGTGGTCGCCTGATTGGATGGTCTTGGCCCATCAGTAACACATGGTTAGTTTTGTTCATTTGTTCAATAAAGCTTTGGGGGAATTTTTAAATTACTGTTACTAGTTGTAAGGGTTTTTTTTTTTTTGGTTGTTGTTACACTGTTTATGTGCTAGGCATGCAGAATACTGCAGTGAACAGGATCTGATCCTTGGCTGTAACAGAGCACCCGCAGGCTAGTGAGTCAGTGACACTGCTTGGGAAGCTGATGTTGGTGACTCTTTGGAGCTCCCCAGTCAGGTGCTTGTTGTGTATCCTTTCCCACCTTCAGGAACCAACTTGGCCTCAAAAAGTGCTCATCCATTTCTGCCAGTCATCTCCCCCAGCGCAGTAATTTTCTTAATTTTGTGATATGTCATGGTGCCTACAGTTATCCAAAAGAAAAAAACCCTACAGAATATTACTGAAATTGAAAAATGAAATTCTTAAAATCTATTAAAATCTCTAGATTTATAAATTGTATTTGTTCATATAGTCCTTTTTCTAGATGGGGAGAAGCAAGAGTGGTCATGAAATCAAGCGAAATGATGAAAGGGACTTCTAAAGCATGGTGTACTCATTCACTTAGTGGAATATTTTATAATCATTAAAAGAATAAGCTTAATTTTATAGGCTTCCCAGGTGGCGCTAGCGGTGAAGAATCTGCCTGCCAATGCAGAAGACATAAGAGACATGGGTTCAATCCCTGGGTTGGGAAGGGCCCCTGGAGGAGGGCATGACAACCCACTCCAGTATTCTTGCCTGGAGAATTCCAGGGACAGAGGAGCCTGGTGGGCTACAGTCGATACAACTGAAGTGACTTATAAATAGCTATAGTAGAATCTCCAGGACATGATAAGGTGGAAATACATATGCATATTAGCATTTCTTTAAAGCACACACACAAATATGCATTTGCTTTTATGTGTATAGAAATCTCTGGCAGGGTTCACCAGAAACTGGTTATGGTGGTGAGTTCTGTGGGAGAATGAATAGCTAGGGAGTGGAGAGGAAAGAAGGTTAATTTTCTCTGTATCCCCTTTTGTGCCTTTTGAACAATGCACTGTGTGTGTGTATTACTTTTTCATTAAAAAAAAAAAAAGAAAAAAAGAAAGCCTTATATGCGCACTCACACAGACACCCATGGTGATTTGTTAGATTAAATGAACTCTTTCTTAAAGCTTGCCCTGCTCCTCTGTTTAGACAGCAAAGGACCTATATAATTTTAATTATTTTTTTCTCTGGCATTAACATTTGATACTTATGTCAAGGAAGTAACCTTTGCTTCCTGTATCCTGTGTCCATGAATTTTTTTGGATGATCTTCCAACAAGAGACATATAAATAAATCAGTGTCTTCATTCACCTAATTGAGGAAGGTGTTTTTGTTTTGTGCATTTCAGTCCCCACTGTCTGAGTGTGTATTTGACCTTTTAAAAAGAAAATTCCCACTTAACAATACTGATTCCATCTCAAGTTCATTTTCCATTGCTTCCATGAAGCTGGTTTGTCATTTTCTTATCTGAGTTTTCTGGTTTGCTTTGCAGGCCCCTTTTGGATATGTGCCACATTGGTCTTTGCCATAGCAATCAGTGGGAATCTTTCCAACTTCTTAATCCATCTGGGAGAGAAGACATACCACTATGTGCCCGAATTCCGAAAAGGTTGGTGAATAGCTTGACTTATTTGGAATGCTGTCAGTTGGTAACTGTGAGTTCTTGGACCCCTGTCTGTAGGTCCTGCAGCCCATTTTCCTGTATCAGGGTTCAAAACTAATCATCTGTCCATATAAATCCACATAGTCTTTTTATCTTTTGTTTTGTTAAAATAACCTAAAATGTTGCATTTTAACCATTTTTAAGCGTGTGATTCAGTGGCATTAAGTATATCCACAATATTGTGAATCTGTGTACTCTTCTGGTACACTGTAAGGCAAGGCCCCGTAGCAATCAGAATGTCTCCAAAGAAAAATGTACAAAATAAGTAAAAAGCAGTGTGTAGAAAAGTCTCCACTGTAGCGTTATTTGTATTATCCAACTGTTAGCAGCAGTAGGGGCCTTGTTATTTAAGGCATGGTGACTCAGCTAGCTATGTCTGTAGCCATTAATTATGAAGCACTTAGAACAACGTGGAGAACTCGTAATCCAAACTTATGCCAATGCTGGTAGCAGTTTTGTTAAAGAGAAGTCTGCAGACGGTCAGAGCCGAGAAGGGAGAATGCAGAGGTGAGAGTGTCCTGGTGAGGATGGGCTTGTGGGTGACATTCTTATTTTAAAACTTCCTTTCTAGGGACTTTCCCTGGTGGTCCAGGGGTTAGGATACTGTGCTTCCTCTGCTGGGGGCCTGGCTTTGATTCCTGGTTGGGGAACTAAGATCCCACAAACTGTGCAGTGCAGTCAAAAAAATAAACAAAACTTCCTTTCATGTGGCAGTACTGGATAGCTGGGGGCAAAAAAACAGCTTTTAGGGACTTGCAGATGACAGCCACCCAAGGTAGGAGTGGTTGGCTGAACAGGAGATCGGCCTTTGCCCCTTTCTCTGTCCTCTCCCTCCCTTGCTCTGTCCCTCACGGCCTGCTCTCCTGTTGAGAAGCTGTGTAAGAGCATGAGCTCGGGCCCCCAGCCATCGGCTTCTGCCGCCAGCTTTACTCACCAGCTTCTACCTTGTTGGGCAAATTATTTCATCTCTCTTGACCTCAGATTCCTTGTCAGTGAAATGGGAATAAAAATGTCTATATTATAGGGCTATTGTAAGAATAAAGAAGTGATGTCTATAAAGAGGTTAGAATAGTGCCTTGTACAAAAAGGATTCAGTAAAATGAACTATTGCCGTATATGTATGTACCCATACCTGTGTGTCTACGGAATAATGTTTTTACCTGTGTGTGTGTCCATGTAGCCTTCCTTTCCTCCCCTCGGCTCTCCGTGCCTGTTTTCCCTTCTCTCCTCCATTATGGAGTCAGTCCCAACTCCATTTGTCAAGTGACCTTGGTTTAAATTTAACTCAATCATTGTTATCCATGAGCTATCAGTCTGCCTTCAAGTAGTTCAGTGGTTAAGTAAACAAAAATAGGTAACTGGATATTGCTGTAATGAATGGCTTGTGTTAATTTCTGTGTCAGAGGTCTGTAGAAGTATATTGACAAAGAGGAGTGAGTCACCCTACCTGGGGGTGTGGAAGCTGGGAGGGAAGCTGGGAGGGCAGGGGGCGGGGGTCCTTGTCTGTTCTTACTCCTGTTGGACTGGGCATCCCAGTGTCAGGGTGTCTAGGGATATATATGCTAGTGAGGTCGTTATTGACTCAATCAGTCAATATTTTTCCATTTTATGTAAAGAGTATAAGTGACACATCCAAGGTCAGATCCTGCTTCTCCACTTATTAATTATTTGACCCTAACCAAACCACTTAGCTCTCTGATCTTATTTCCTCATCTCTAGAGTAAAGATATAGTTTATATGAAATAATATATTTATATATCACTTAACAGTATAAAAAGCTTATTCTTGATTGGGCATTAATTATTTATCAGTCAGTGTTCTAAACATACCTGTTTTTACTCATTTAATTCTAATAGTCTTATAAGGTACTGCACTGTTATTATTCCCATTTTACAGATGAGGATACTGAGGCAGGAAAGTTAAGTAACTCACCACTCATCTATTAATATAAGTGACAGAGCTGGGCATCCGAGGTGGTTCAGTGGTGAAGAACCCACCTGCCAGGTAGGAGATCTGGGTTCAATCCCTGGCTTGGGAAGATCCCTTGAAGAAGGAAGTGGCAACCCACTCCAGCAATTCTTGCCTGGGATATCCCCCAGACAGATCAGCCTGGCGGGCTGCAGTAGCCCATGGGGTGGCAATGAATCAGACACAACTTGGTGACTAAACGGCAAGTGGCAGAGCTAGGATCAGCGTCTGTATATACAGTCTGTAGCTCTGATCGTTATACAGAGTCACCTCTCAGTAAAGCACTCACTGTAACGCCTGACACCCGGTGGACAGCCATCGTCATAGCAGCAGTTTCCTGCCTCTTCCTTTCCTTATTCAAGAAAAAGGCAGTAGATCAGCAAAATTACATTTGACTTAGTGACAGAGTTACTTATATGAAAAAAGTGCTCTGGGAGCTGGAGAATGTTTTGGACAATCACATGTCTTACCCAGAGCCTGGCCATGGTTGCTAGGAGTGCTTTTTTCTTGCCAAGAGCATTTGACGGATTACCTGCTGATTTTCACATGGGAAGGGCTGGTGTTGTGGACTGAGCCACACTTATGATCCTCCACTCCAGAAGAGTGAAGTGAACCCTCCAGGGCATGCTGCTGCTGGGAAGGAGGAGGGACGGACAGTAAGTAATGCAGTGAATGCTGCTGCTCTGAGGAGTCACTCAGTAGCATTTGCACCACAGAGACAAGAATTTTTAAAGAAGAAAGTGGAACTGGAGACTATTTTAAGCAATTCATCAATGAGCTGAAACTCCCTGTTTCAGAGACAGAAGGAACTCTAAATAGCACACAGAACAAGTTAATCTGTTCCCAGGGTATTTTCATAAATTTGCTAAAGAAATCAGTGTCAGCTTTTGTTATATTAGGAAAGAGGACGTGTTCTTCCAAGGGGATAGTTGACTTTTGTATGATTGAAATGCTCCGTGTATTTAAATACTTGTAGTGTGGGTCTCGGAAGTATTTCAGTACATAATTCAGTCGTTTAATACTATTAGTTGTTAGTCATAAAGTGAATTATAGAAGCCATAGGAGAGACTGCTAGTCATCATCACAAAGACAGATGCTGAAGGCACATGGATTCGGCACATTTATCGAGCATCTGCCGCTTATCGGGTACCTTGCCAGGCTCAGGGACCGAAACCAGTAAGACATCACCCCCTGACCCAGTGAGGCAGATGGACACCCCTGCGGGGAGTGAGTCCAGGGGGTCCCAGAAGTAGCGCGACAGTGGAACTGCAACTTGTGTCTTCTCGCCCTCAGTGTCCATCGCAGCCACAATCATCTATGCCTACGCCTGGCTGGTTCCTCTCGCACTCTGGGGTTTCCTTGTATGGAGAAACAGTAAAGTTATGAACATCGTTTCCTATTCATTTTTGGAGATTGTATGCGTCTATGGATATTCACTCTTCATTTATATCCCCACGGCAGTAAGTACCACACTTACTCTGAGTGAGGCCACAATTACTCAGCTGGCATCATTATTTCTAACCTAACACTGATGTGCATCTGAAAAAATAACCCCAGAATTTAGAAATTTTCTGGGAATGGGGGCCGGGGAGCCTAGTTCCTTCCGTGCGTCTTGGGCCCTTCATTAGGGAAGCGTTCGCCTCGGTCTGCACACGGGTGGGATTTCTGTGGGCTGTGCTCGGAAACCCAGGTGGCAGCAAGGGCTCCACTGCTGATGGGCGCCCCGGCCTTTATGAGCACGTGTGCCTGGAAGGAACAAATGCCACTCTGAACTAACCCTCCCCGCCCTCCTTTTCTTTCAGATACTGTGGATCATCCCCCAGAAAGCGGTCCGTTGGGTTCTAGTTATGATTGCCCTGGCCATCTCGGGCTCTGTCTTGGCAATGACCTTTTGGCCAGCTGTTCGTGAGGACAACCGACGCATCGCATTGGCCACAATTGTGACGATTGTGTTGCTTCACATGCTGCTTTCTGTGGGCTGCTTGGTACGGTCTCATTCCGATGCTCTTCTGGTGTGCTTTAGATGCCACGCTAAGACCTCAAACTGTCAGACACCATGGTTCTTTAAAAGCTGGCTCCCTGGAATAAATATTGTTTTAAATAGGCTCTGCTGGATGAGAAATAACAGTCATGAGAATTTGGTTGTAATCTCTGAGTTTACCTAATTTCTTTTTTTTCTGACTTTACCTGATTTCTGAAGTTTGGTTGATATTTGGTGTCTGGCTAGAGGAAGTAGGGATGAATGAGTGTCTTCACTTAAGGCTGGGGAGCAGGGGTCCGGGAGTTCCACCTCTGCATGCCTTTGCTGGGTTTTTGCACATATTTAGATGGAGAACTTGAGAATGAAGTCAAAATAGAAAAGAGAAGTTATTTTTAAGATGACCAACATTTAAAACAATGTTTAATGTGTTTGGGTATCTTTTTAGGAAGAGCATGTACTTTTTGAGTCAGACACATCCAGGTTAAAGATCAGCTCTATCACTCACCAGCTGTGTGAACTTGGGCAGGGAACCTAACTTCTCTGGATCTCTTAATCTGTAACGTGGGTATAATAGTTCTTGCCACAGAAAACTGTTCTGAGGATAAAATAATACAGATAAAGCACTTAACCTAGAACTTGTCCCATAAATGCCCATAAGTTAGGTCCATTTCCTTTGATCTTAACGAGATACGGTTTTTTAATTTCTATACACACTGTGTATGAAATTTGCTGCCAATAGCCTTAACCAGGACTGGTATAGGTTTTTTAAAAATTTTGAGTCCAAGAATGTTAAGGTCGTTGATGCCCATAGGAAGATGTCCACATAGCACATGGCCAGACCGTTGGTCAGGCTTTGCAACAGGAGTTAATATATCTTTGGCACTATTCGATCTTTAATATTTTCTCTAGACAATCATAGTCTCATTGAGTGCTTTAATAAGATCCCAATACTTTATCATTCAACAAGTCTCCTAGAAAGCGCCAAGTTCTGAAACACAGGGTTGGTTGACATGCGTTTTACATGTGCCTAAGCTTTAACCCCTTGAGACAGAGGACTCACAGCAGAGTGACACTCTTCATGTTTGGTACTTGGAACCTCTGGACTGATGCGTTCAAATGCTGTGACCCTCCTGTCTGCTGAGGAAGAATGTGCTTTGCATTGAAACTGACTCTTGATGTAACACCTCTCCCTGGCATCTTCCCATCTCTGTTTAGAATTTTGTGTGTGTGTTACGTTCCTTGTTAAGAAGTTGGTGAAGGAAAGGAGGCGAAGAAAGGTATTGCCATGTTCAGTTCTGTAAAGAATAGAGAGGAGCAAGGCAGACAGGGTTGCAGAGCAGGGAGGTAGTGTTGTTAACACATTTAATTTGGTACCTGTGGCTAGGATCTTTTACCTCCTGTGCCTACTACTCCCTCTTGGGGTAAACAACACTGAAGTTAGGGTTTACCTGCCCATCTTACTACTCAGCAGTTTTCTAAAAGAGAGCATCATAACCAAGTAGAACACTGGACTGGGAACTTCTTGGCATTGAGTGCCTGGGCTTCCTTTTCTGTTAGGGAGATTTATACTTCATGGGCTTTAGTGAGACTCGATGAAATGGCTGTGAAAACCCTTCACATACTGTGATAGTTTTTTCAGATGTAAAGAAGTTATTAAAAGAGGCCTGGGTTATCAGAAATTGCCAGGGCCACTCTGTGGCCTGTTCTGCCGAGTTCCCCAGTAAGAGTGGTCCCGGGTCACAAAAAAGGGCAGTGCCCTTTCATTGATGCCTCTCCCTGGTGGCTTCCCATCTTTCTTCTGAACTTCTTACCCATACACAGACACACACACACACACACACACACACACACACACATGCCTGGTTAAGAAGTTGGAGGGGAGAAGGAGGCAGGAGAAAAGACATTGCCCTGTCCAGTTCTGAGGGTTCTGAGAAATGGGGCAGGTTGGACGGTGGAGCAGGCACCTAATCGCAGGTACAGGACTTCTTGGAAGGGAAGCACAGTTTTCTCTCCTGGAGGAAGGGGAACTGTCTGTTTAGCCAGGAGACCACCGTGCTTGGGGTTCTGTTGTCCACCCTGGAGTCGGCCGCCTCCGTTCTCTTCTGGGGAAGTTGCACAATGCAGGAGGGTGGAGGCAGACATTAGGAGACAGGCTTTAGTCTCAGCTCCATCACTGCTTGCATTTTTGCTTATTAGCTTGCCCCTCTGGACCCTATCGGACATGACTGAGCGACTTCACTTTCATTTTTCACTTTCATGCGTTGGAGAAGGAAATGGCAACCCACTCCAGTGTTCTTGCCTGGAGAATCCCAGGGACGGGAAGCCTGGTGGGCTGCCATCTATGGGTCGCACAGAGTCGGACACCACTGAAGTGACTTAGCAGCAGCAGCAGCAGCAGGTGGACCCTACCTCCTCACTTAGAAGAAGTAAAGACATGGTAGCATTTTTGCTGTTGTAAGGATGAATGATGCATGCAGTTATCATCATTGTATGGGAGAAAAAGTATCGGGGGAGTTATTTGAGCTGAGGGGCACCGCGTGAACTGGACAGCTTGGCCTTCTACTCTCCAACAGGAAACATGAATTGGTGTGTTTGCCTCAGGGCAGTGAAGTATATGACAGCCCCACACCTGCCGAGGGCTCCTTGGTGCTTGTACTTGCACATGATCTAAGTTGATCCTGGAATACGCCTGGCAAGGATGACTAAGGAGGCACTAGAGTAGAGGGTGCGTTCTTGGCTGGTATGTTTGGAGATGCCCAAACCTGTGTTTGGCTCCTCTGCAGGCTACCATCTGTTGGTTCACAGAGTCGGACGTTACTGAAGCGACTGAGCATGCATGCAAGCCTATGTTTGAGGTGGTTACAGCTACGGATAGAATGTCTGTGTCCTGTTGTTTGTGAAATTAATTAGAGATTATTTTTACAGCTCTTTCATTCTGCAGATAAGACTTGTCCAAAGTCGTAGTGTGAGTTCCTAGCAGAGCCAGGTTTAGAACCTGGGCTTCCCGGCTTGTTCTGTCTGGTGAGGGTTTCCTCCAGGAGCCTGGAAGAGAGTTGCAGTTCTTGCATCCTGGGGGCGTCTTGGCCCAGAGCACGTGCGAGATAACTGGAGGGGTCAAACGCGAGCAGTGTGGACTGACCTCTGCTCGGGTTAGTGCCATTCTTCTCCTTCTTAAGAAAGCAGAGCTGCTGGAAGGGGCTCTGGGGAGGAAGGCTTTCAAAACTAATAGCATTTCTCCAGGGACATGACAAACTAGAGGGAGGCTGCTGCTAGAAACTTTTTGAAATGGACTGTTGAAGCGCTAACTTGAAATAGAAAGTGCCTTGGGGAAACTCCAGTGCGATGTGTTGGCGCCCCCTTCTGGCTGATAGAGGGTAGAGCTGGTGAGATGGTTCTTACTGATTTTTTATCTTTTTCACCTTCCTGAGGTCCCTGCTCCAGGCAGGAATGAAGCGCAGGCGGTGGTCACGGATTTATTAATGGGTTCACCTGTCCTTCGAACAACCCTCATTCAAGGCTATGAGACTGGTATTTTCCTGGGCTCACATTAGGCTTCTCAGACACCAAAACAGGTGGGAAGATCCTCCTTAATGTTTTCCAGTCTTCCACCTCCTTCTGATTTTTGACAGTTAAATTGTAGATGGTGAGTGGAAGCATTTATCAAACCTTTCATTTCCAGGCTGAAGAATTAAGAGGTAGAGGCTGCCTAGCACTTTCTTTGAAAGGTCTTTAGAGGGAGCCGAGTGGTTTAGCAGCAGCCTGTCTTGGTTCAGTTCATTAAGTATTGATTGTTTATATAGTGTGCCAGGCCCTACATGAGGGGCTGGTGATGCAGAGACAAGAAGGACATGGTCTTCGGAGGAGAGATTGTGGTGATGAACAACTTGAGCTTTGCAATTGGAAAGACGGACCAGTGAGTCCTGCCCGCATCTCTTGCTGCCGGGTGTGCCTGATCAAATGACAGCCTCCCTGAGCCTCAGTTTCTTCATCTGTCAGATGAGAGTAATGAGAACAACCCCACCAGACTGTTATGAAGATTGAGTCATAGGTAGCAAGTGCTTAATAAATGGTAGCAAACATTTAAAAGGCATGCAGTCGAGTACAAGACAGAAATAGAGACAGTTCAGTGATGACCAGAGTGGTGGGGGAAATGTAGGGGCCACGAGAGCCCAGAAGAGCTCTTAGCATGGAGTCTAGGACATTTACCTGGACCATTATTTTTTAACTCTCCTCCTGGGTCTCCCTTTCCTGCAGGCCTACTTTTTTGATGCACCAGAGATGGACCATCTCCTAACAAGCACAGCTGCCCCAAACCAAACAGTTGTAGCAGCCAAGTCCAGCTAAAGAGGAAAGCAAGAAAATATCTTTCATCTTCTCGCTGTGAGGTACAGTAACAATGGGCAGGGATGTCAGTCCTGTTGTTAACATCAAACATCAAGAGGCCTGGACCCTTTTATCCATCAGCGTGATCCAGTGTGGTGTGTGTGCACACGCGTGTCCATGTGTATGTCCCTCTTGCTGAGGCTTCAGTGGGAAAGTCTACTCATCTGGCTTTATCCGTTTGGGAAACTTGACTGAGCGACTGACACTTTCACTTTCACTCATCTGGCTTTATCCATTTGGGAAACATGAGCTCCCAGATTTTTCTGTAAGAGGAGTTCCTGCCTTTTGGCTCCAGCATCTTTCTACTCCCTGTCCCCTCCCTGGCAGCACAATATAGATTTATTCCATTTGATTACAGTCTGATGGTTCTCTCCAGTTTTTCTGTGACTTGTCAGGCTGGCCTCAGACCCTGAGTATGACCTCTCTTTAATTACTCATGCAGTTCTCTGAAGGTTACCAGTTCTCCTGCCTGGTTTGTTTTCCGGCCTCTTTGATGATTCCACTGTCGGTGGTTAGCCTAGGGTGTCAGAGTACAGGAAGAAGACCCTGATCCTCCTCGGCTGGTCTCTCGCCTCGCCCTCCCAGGCCTCAGTTTCCGAGCCTGCAGCCTTGCTGAGTTGCTACCATCACCGGAACGCATCCTGCCTTTGCACTAGCCAACCTAGTCATCTGAAGTGTTCCTTCCCTTCCAGCAGTCATTGCTTACCTTGTGATCCCATTAAGCTCTCTATTATATGTCACTTTTTAAAAAGATTTTTTGGGACCATTTTTAAAGTCTTTATTGAATTTGTTATAATATTGCTTCTCTTCTGGATTTTTGGCCACAAGGCATGTGGAATCTTAGTTCCCCGACCAGGGATCAAACCTGCACCACCTGCATTTTGAAGGTGAAGTCTTTTTTTCTTTTTAATTGGAGTGCAGTTGCTTTACAGTGTTGTGTTAATTTCTGCCATGCAGCATAGTGGGTCAGCTGTACATATACATATATCCCCTCCTTTTGGAGCCTGTCTGCCACAGGCACATACCTGCAGTGATAGGTGTATATTTGAAGCATTTACAAAGACTGTTGTCAATCCATGTAGTAACTACTAAAGCTTAATTCCTTACTTTTTAATGAAAGAGAAATATTCATAGACGTTCTATTTTCCTTCCACTACCTCAGTGGGTTGTTTTTTGGATCCCACTGCCTTAGAATGAACATGTGGTAGCTTGTTTGCATAACTATTAAATTGTCTGCATGCTTGTCCAGCTCATCCTGCAAATGGACTCCATTAACTGTTAGCAGAGAAAGCCTCAGGGCAGGATCTGAGGTCCACGGGGAAGGAACTCTTGTTTCACTCACACTCCCAGGTCTTGGCTTAATGCCCACCTGGCACAGACAGAGCAAATGCTTCATTACTGTTGAGTAGATGGAGGTGACTTTGTAGGATTCAGGCAAGAGTCAGGATATGGGCTTTTACCCAGAGGTGTCTTGGCTTGCTGAGTCCTGGATCACCATTTACACTCTCACTTGAAGTTTATTTGAGGCACTGGGGACCTAGAAAATCAGCTACAGTCTGCCTCAAGGCACTTTGGTCCATGGGTAAAACAGCTCATCAGATAAGGACCAGGCGGTGGGCCAGGCTCTGTGAGAAGTGCCATGGCCAAGCTGTTAGTTGATGGGCACTGTGGGAGCACAGAAACACTGGCTCACTTGGCCTGGGGGAAGACTTCACAGAGAGGGTCTTGCTTGAGCAGAAGCAACTGATTGCCCGTTTTTCGGAAGAGCAGTTGGCTTTCTGTGGTTTTTGGGAGAGTGAAGATGCAGGCCATTCATTGAGACACTGCCATGTGCTGTGGACTCACATCACCTCGAACAAGGAAACCTAAGCTCAGCTGCAGAGGGACAGAGGTGGAGGACACATAGCTGTCTGGCTGTCTGCCTCGCCTCGGAACACCTGACATCAACCTGGAGAGGGGCTCCCGCAGCCTGCTCCTGGGCTGGGACTTCAGTTCCTTCATACAGTTTGGTTATGATGTCTCCAGACCAAGTGTCCCAGGTGCTGTCAACCTTAAGAGAGTCAGAAGCTGGCATCTGGGAAGAGCCTAGCCCTCAGGGCCCTTGCTGACCTCCCATCCTGATTTTCACAGGTTCGATGTCTCTGGGCTTTGCTCACATCTATAAACTTGGGTGTCAGTGTCTCCATTTGAGTATCCAGTCTCTAATTACCTCTACAGTCCTCTGCTCTACCAGCTGAACTATCGAAGGGTGCTGGTGTCAAGTCTCTAAATGAGATAGTGACAAGCAGTTTCTTTGGAGCCTCCCTGGCAGAAGCATCAGTTGCTTTGTCAATGAGAAGGGCTGCCCAGAGCCCTGAACCCTGAAGATTTATGAGCTGACTGTGCCTCCCACTGTAATCTCTGGACTCCCAGCTTTCGGGAAAAGGAATGACTTTTTATCTTGCAGGTAACCTTCCTCATGTAAATCTGTGCATCGGAAGGCTTAGCCTGAAAGGGATTGCTGGGAAAGCATTAACCCCTTCTCTCCCTGGAACCTCAGGATCATAGAGGAGCCTCCGATTACTTGTAATCAGGGATGCTACCCCTACATAAGTCATTGGGATATTTTAAAGAATGTTTTACTTTCTTCTTTCCTTTGTTCTTTCCTTCCTATTTTATATTTATCAGGTGGTTCAGATGGTAAAGAATCCGCCTGCAATGCAGGAGACCTGGGCTCAATCCCTGGGTTGGGAAGATCCCCTGGAGGAGGGCATGGCAACCCACTCCAGTATTTTTGCCTGGAGAATCCTCATGGACAGGGGAGCCTGGCGGGCTACAGTCCATGGGGTAAAAAGAGCTGGACGTGACTGAGTGACTAAGCACACAGCACATCACCTTAGAGCCAGTGCCGTTTCTTCTGAGCCAGGACCCTGGTGAACCTAGGGCATCTTACTTTGGCTTGAGGGATGGAGGGTCTGAAGGACCGAATCCAGACTGGGGCTGCCTGCCCAGGGGCAATGACAAGTGGTTCTATCCAGAGGAGGGCGACTGGCATATAATTATACTGCTGTGTGATATGGGCTTTATTAAGAGATGAGCAGAGGGCTTCAGGAAACTCCTTTGTAATTAAAACCCTCCTGATTTGATACCCAGGGTTTATATGCAATTATCCTTTCACTCACTCATGTCAAGAGTTCATTTCATAAGCCAAAACTTCATATGTTTTTACTAGGTTTATACACATCCGTTCTTTTATTCTGAAATCGGCTTTAACTCAGTGCTATAATCCCCTTTAACACAGCATCCAAACTGCATGATTTCACAGCATAGCTAATATTAGCATAGCTAATATTCTTTTCCACACCACGTCTGCAGTGTCCCTTCCCAGAGAACCCATTTTCAATTCCTGGGCTATTTCTCAGTTTTCTTCTTTGTTCCCTTTCTTTGAGGAAAGTTGGAAGAACCTGCAATGGCAAGTGGGTCAACACAATAACTTTTTCTTCTTTTATTTGATTTATTTAGTGGAAAATGTGTTGTTGTTGTTCAGTCACTAAGTTGTGTCTGACTCTTTGTGACCCCATGGACTGTAGCACTCCAGGCTTCTCTGTCCTCCACTATCTCCCAGAGTTTGCTCAAATTCATGTCCATTGAGTTGGTGATGCTATCTAACCATCTCATCCTCTCCTGTCCCTTTCTTCTTTTGCCTTCAATCTTTCCCAGCATCAGGGTCTTTTCCAGTGAGTTGGCTCTTCACATCAAGTGGCCCAAGTATTGAAACTTCAGCTTCAGCATCAGTCCTTCCAGTGAATACTCCGGGTTGATTTTCTTTAAGATTGACTGGTTTGATCTTCTTGCAGCTCAAAGGACCCTCAAGAGTCTTCTCCAGCACAGCAATTCAAAAGCATCAATTCTTCAGCCCTAAGCCTTCTTTGGAGAAGGCAATGGCACCCCACTCCAGTACTCTTGCCTGGCAAATCCCATGGACGGAGGAGCCTGGTAGGCTGCAGTCCATTGGGGTCCCTAAGAGTCAGACACGACTGAGTGACTTCACTTTCACTTTCCACTTTCATGCGTTGGAGAAGGGAATGGCAACTGACTCCAGTGTTCTTGCCTGGAGAATCCCATGGACAGAGAAGCCTGGTAGGCTGCAGTCCGTGGGGTCGCATAGAGTCGGACACGACTGAAGCGACTTGGTGGTGGCAGGCCTTCTTTATGGACCAACTCTCACATCCATACATGACTAATGGAAAAACCATAGCTTTGACCATATGGACCTTTGTTGGCATAGTGATATCTCTGCTTTTTAATATGCTGTCTAGGTTGGTCATAGCTTTCCTTCCAAGGAGGAAGTGTCTTTTCATTTCATGGCTGCAGTCACCGTCCGCAGTGATTTTGGAGCCCAAGAAAATAAAATCTGTCACTGTTTCCTCTTTCTCCCCTTCTACTTGCCATGAAGTGATGGAACTGGATGCCATGATCTTGATTTTTTTAATGTTGAGTTTTAAGCTGGCATTTTCACTCTCCTCTTTCACTCTCATAGACTGAATTGTATAATGAATCCCTAAGTACCCTTCCCCTCTTTTACTTTCAACAGTTGTCAACTCACAGCCAGTCTTATCTCATCCATATACCCGTATATTCTCCATCTCTTTCCCATGTATTGTTTGGAAGCAAATATAGAACATCCTGTTCTTTCATACATAAACATTTATATTCTGTATCTATAAAAGATACTCTTTTCAGAGACTTCCCTGGTAGTCTAGTGGTTAGGTTTCTGCACTTTGAATGACATGAACCTGGGTTTGATCCCTGGTCAGGGAACTAGATCCTACAAGCCACATAGTGTGGCCAAAAATAAACATAAAAGGCTAAAACAATCTTAAAAAAAAAAAAATATATATATATATATATATATGTATGTGTATATATATGTGTGTATGTACATATATATGTGTGTATATATACACTCTTTTCAAAACCTAGCTATAGTACCATACCCACATTTCAAAAATCATAATTATTTAATATCAAATACATTCAGTGTTTGAATTTCATATTGCAGTTGGGTAGTGTATCTCTCAAATGCCTTTTATTTGTTTTTAAAGTTATTTATGTATGTATCTGATGGCACTGGCTCCTCACTGCAGCAGGCAGGGCCTCTGGTCTTCTTTGTGGCATACGGGCTGTTTTAGTTGCAACATGTGGGATCTGGTTCCCTGACCAGGGATCAAACCCAAGCCCCCTGCATTGGGAATGCAGAGTCTTAGCCAGTAGACCACCTTAAATGGGAAGGCACCTTAAATGCCTTTTTTTTTTCCTTTTTAATTGCAGGATAATTGCCTTTAAATGCCTTTTAAATTATAGAGTTCTATTCCATCTCTCTCTTTCTCTTTCCTTTTGCCATTTATTTGTTGAAAGCTCATTTATCGTGGATTTTGCTGATTGTTTCTCCATGGTATCATTTAACATATAACTCTGTCCTCTGTTTTCTGTGAATTGATGGTTGTATCTGAAGGTTTGATCAGATTCAGATATGATTTTTTGGCAAGACTACTTGATGTGTGCTGTAAAATTCTTCCATCCATAAACTCATAATGTCTAATTATCTCTCTGTTTGATATTAGAAGCCATTAATAAGCTATGCTTAGATTCATTGATTCAGTAGGGGTTTTAAAACAGTCATATTTCAATTCTATCTTTCTTCCTTTATTAACTAGAATATTTCTTTAATAAAAATTTCCTTTCATCTGTTTGGGTGTCCATTGATATAGTTTATGTATAAGAAAAGCAAGATAAATGATTGTTTTCTTTTTTACCTGCTTTCAAAATTGTAGTTGGTTCACTAGGACTCTGCAGCAATGACCAATTAGCTTCAGACCATTGCAAATATTATGCTTACTGATGCTCAGATTGTCCTATATTTGGACACCAGTTGGCCCCTGGGTCTTGTTGGCACAACTCTAGGAGTCTCTGTTAACTGCCTTGCTGTCTGTTATAACCAAATGTTCTCGGCTCATTTTGAACTTTTCCTGTTCCAGACCCAGACTGAGCCATTTCTCTAAGGACTCCTGGTTCCATTCAGTGGGGAATGGAATTTTCAGGTCACAATCTGGATGCTAGAGTTGCTCGTTGCAATTGGCTTGGTCATTGTTTTCAGGCCTTTTCAGTGTGTATGGCTGTTGTTTGCTTGATGGAACATATGTGAGTTCATACTGATACTCCCAATTCCTGTTCAGTACTACAGAGTTCTTACTAAATTGCTTTTATCATATATTCATATCTCCTTTCTCCTGTGTTGAAGATTTCACTTCTCACTGATACCATTGGTGATAGAATTGGACTGCCACATAAGTGTGTGCTCAGATGCTCAGTAGTGTCCGACTCTGCGGCCCTATGGACTGCAGCCTACCAGGCTCTTCTGTCCATGGGATTCTCCAGGCAAGAATACTAGAGTAGGTGGCCATTTCTTCCTCCAGGGGATCTCCTGACCCAGGGAATGAACCCAAGTCTCCTGCATCTCCTGCATTGGCAGGTGGATTCTTTACCACTGGACCACTTGGGAAACCCCTCACATAAGTACTTACCTGTTTTATCCACCGTGCACTCACAATAATCTAGTAATAAAAGTTCCAAACTACCTTTAATTACTGGAAATGTTACTTTAAAATCTTTGAAGGGAAATCCCTGGCAGTCCAGTGGGTAGGACTCAGTGCTTTCACTGCTGGGGCCCAGGTTCAATCCCCGGTTGGGGAACTAGGATCCCACAAACTGTGCAGCATGGCATAAAAAAGATTAAAAAATTAAAATAAAATATTTGAAGATTTTTTTTAAGTTCTAGAGTATGCTTTTTCCTCCCTTGTCTGCTTGGAAACTTCCTATTTATTCTTCAGGACCTACTTCAGATATTCTATCCTTGATGAAGTTTTGCTTTACTTCTCCAGATAATATTACTTACTTATTTCTCTGGGCTGTGGTAGAGCTCTTTGTATGTTTCTCTTTTATGGCCATTTTCTTATTAACTGTGATTTCATAGACTGAGAGTTCCTTGAGGTCAGAGATTTATTTACCATTATAGCCCCAGCACTCAGCAGGCATTTGGGGAAAGCTTGATTTTGAACAAGGGAGGATTATATACATACCACATGGCATTCAAAACTTGGATCATTTGCCAAGTTGCTTGGAAACTCTTGTTGTTCATTGAGGACTGGGCAACTGGTGAATAATGGAGATAGGTCCTTACCTTCCCAGATTTTACAGCCCAATGAATTCTTCTTTTTTTAATTTATTTGGCTGCTCCAAGTCTTAGGTGCAGCACACAGGCTCTTTGATTTTTGTTGTAGCATATGGGATCTAGTTCCCTGACCAGGGACTGAATCCCCAGGCCTACCCTCTGTATTGAGAGCAGGGAGTCTTAGCCACTGGACCACCAGGAAAGTCCCCCACAGTCCAACTTTATATCTCCTGCATCACACAGACTAGCAGGCCTTGCTAAGTTAAAGAGAGAATCATGACTTTGGAAACTTCTGATTAGAATACCTCAGATGAGGCAGTGGTTTGACATTGTCCAGCTTGGATGCAAGGATGGGGCCAGGAGGGGAGCAGGGCATACCAGGGAGGGGCTACCACAGTGGGGAACCAGAAGTGACCAGGAGTCAAGTCTTAGGCCTGAAAGTGGCGAAGGAGCCTTGGCTGATGGTGACATTATGGACCACATCTGGCCCAAAAGGTATCTTACTTGCTATCCTCAGCCTAAGTGCCAGGAATTCCAGCCTCTGCCCCACAGGCCACCTAGTAACAGTTAGCAGTGGGAGGAGGGAATTTTCTGTCTTCATGTCGTTGTCCAGTCTTGACATTAATTTGGAACAGACAGCTAGAAAGATGAGAAAAACATAATTTTTCATGACTTCCCTGTGGGCTGGCTTGTCCTTACCTTTACTTGGCATTTCAGAACCCAACGCCAATGTTTACCAGAAGGCCAATCAGGACTTTAGGTTCTGTCCTTCCATCACATTATACCATCCACCCTTCTCCAACCACTTTTTACAGCTATTTGGTTGGCAGCTTTTCCCTTTTCTAGAGCAGGTAGATTTAGGCAGATCTCCCCTGCCTCAGCATCACCTTTGTGGTGTGCTTAAATGCTGACCCTGATTGTGACGTTTCCCCTGATGAGGTCCTCAGGGAGGCCTGGCTCATTCTCTTAGGAGGAAGGCCATGCGTTAGGAACCCCTCTCTGCCACATTCCTTCATCTTTTCTGTGTTTGACCATATCTCTACCTGTCTTTCCAAGTTCCCATTTCTTGCAAATCCTCAACCAAGTATACCAACAGATGCCACAAATTCATCATGTTCAAAACTAAACTCATCTGCCCAACAACTAGATCTTCTTACATTTTCCTGTCTTAGTGAATGGCAGTACCATCCACTCCTGACTCCAGACCAGGTTTGATTCTTTATCATGCCCTTTCGTCGTACCTGGCTTCCCTGGTGGCTCAGATGGTAAAGCGTCTGCCTGCAATGCGGGAGACCTGGGTTCGATTCCCTGGGTCGGGAAGATCCCCTGGAGAAGAAAATGGCAACCCACTCCAGTACTCTTGCCTGGAAAATCCCATGGATAGAGGAGCCTACTGCTAAGTCACTTCAGTCGTGTCCGACTCTGTGCGACCCCATAGACGGCAGCCCACCAGGCTCCCCTGTCCCTGGGATTCTCCAGGCAAGAGCACTGGAGTGGGTTGCCATTTCCTTCTCCAATGCATGAAAGTGAAAAGTGAAAGTGAAGTCGCTCAGTCGTGTCTGACTCTTAGCAACCCCATGGACTGCAGCCTACCAGGCTCCTCCACCCTTGGGATTTTCCAGGCAAGAGTACTGGAGTCGGGTGCCATTGCCTTCTCCGAGTAGGCTACAGTCCACAGGGTCCCAGAGAGTCAGACATTACTGAGCGACTTCTCTTTTCATTGTCCCTTGCATAAATTATGTTTTATATATTTGCTAATCCCATAGTTTCCCCTGCTGGACTGTAATTTTCTTCAGAGTTAGAACCATGTTTGCCTTATTATCATATCTAGTGCCTGGCACATGAGTCCTCCATCAGTATTTGTTGGATAAATTAAGAAATCTACGGAGGAATTTCCTGGTAGTCCAAGGGTTAGGACTCTGCACTTTCACTGCTGAGGGCCCAGGTTCAATACCCATTCAGGGAACTAAGATTCCATAAGCCACAAAGCATGGATGAAAAAAAAAGAAATCTACCTAGCCACTCAAGCTAGAAACCTCAGCATCAATGTAGATTCCTTCCTCTTATCATCCACATCTTATCTGCCAGCAGGGCTTGTCTATGCTACCTTGGAAATATTTCTCAAATCTGCCCTATTAGTACCATACTCAGCGTTAAGGACCTGATCATCTCACATCTAGACTATGGTAATAGCTTGATGGGTTTCTCTGTCTCATTTCTTTTCCTCCTTCTGATTTATCCTATATGTAGCTCAGTCGTGTCCGACACTTTGTGATTCCATGGACTGTAGCCATGGAATTCTCCAGTTAAGAATACTGGAGTGGGTTGCCATTCCCTTCCAGGGGATCTTCCCGACCCAGGGATTGACCCAGGTCTCCCGCATTGCAGGCAGATTCTTCACCTGCTGAGCCACCAGTGTGTGTTATGTAGCTATGAGGGTCTTTAAAATTTATAAATCTGACTGAGCCTTTGACTGCATCACTCTTCTACTTAAAAACTAATTTTTTTTTTTTTGGCCTCCTGTCATCTAAATAAGAAAACCCAAACTCCCTGTATTGCCACAAACTACCCCTAATCTACTTATCCCACCTCATATCCTGCCATTGTCCCCTGTATAGCCTTAAGCTTGTCATTGTTCAGTTGCTTAGTCGTGTCCGACTCTTTGCGACAACATGGACTGCAGCACACCAGGCTTCCTTGTCCTTCACCATCTCCTGGAGCTTGCCCAAACTCATGTCCATTGAGTTAGTGATGCCATCCAACCATGTCATCCTCTGTTGACCCCTCTCACCCTGCCTTCCATCTTTGCCAGCATCAGGGTCTTTTCTAATGAGTCAGCTCTTCACATGAGGTGGCCAAAGTATTGAAGCTTCAGCTTCAGTACCAGTCTTTCCAATGAATATTCAGGGTTGATTTCTTTTTGGACTGACTAGTTTGATCTCCTCGCTATCCAAGGGACTTGGAAGAGTCTTCTCCAGCACCACAGTTTGAAGGCATCAATTCTTTGGCGCTCAACCTTTTTTATTGTCCAGCTTTCACATCTGTACATGATTACTGGAAAAACCATAGCTTTGACTAGATGGACCTCTGTTGGAAAAGTAATGTCTCTGCTTTTTAATATGCTGTCTAGGTTGGTCATAGCTTTTCTTCCAAGGAGCAAGCGTCTTTTAATTTCATGGCTACAGTCACCATCTGCAGTGATTTTGGAGCCCAAGAAAATAAAGTCTGTCACTGTTTCCATTGTTTCCCCATCTATTTGCCGTGAAGTGATGGGACTGGATACCATGATCTTAGTTTTCTGAATGTTGAGCTTTAAGCCAACTTTTTTACTCTCCTCTTTCACTTTCATCAAGAGGCTCTTCAGTTCTTCTTCACTTTCTGCCATAAGGATGGTATCATCTGCATATCTGAGGTTATTGATATTTCTCCTGGCAATCTTGATTCCAGCTTGTGTTTAAATAAACACAGTCATCTCTCAGCTCCTGAATCTTTTTCTGTCCCTTCATATTTCTTTTTATTTTCTTTCTGACTGTGTGTGCAGCATGTGGGGTCTTAGCTCCATGACCAGGGATCAAACTTGTGTGCCCTGCAGTGAAAGTGTGGAGTCTTAACCACTGGACCACCAGGAAAGTCCCTTCCATATTTTCTTTTATCTTTTCTTCTCTAGCACCAAACAGAGCAGTCACAAAGAAGAATTTGAGGAGACTGGGTGAAGGTAGCTTTGGGATCTGTGTCCGAGGAAGTCACTGGGTTTCCAAAGAAATGGAGAAAAACTTTAAAATGTCATCTCTGATCTAGCAGTAAGTCTTCCCTGTAACCTGTAAATCAGGACTCAAAGCTCTAGGTTTGGAGAGCTGGTGGCTGCAGACTGCTCTGGTGTCGAAGTTATCTCTCTGAATCCTTCCTGTATTGGGGGACTCTTTGTCTTGAGAGTGACTCTTTTTGCTCTTCAGTTCTCTTCGATGGGTTTTGGAATGTGGCTCTTTTGGACATGGCATCCGCTGCAGAAAAGCAGAACAACCAAAGCCATCAGGAAGACGGATGGAATGGCCCCAACACCCAACATCTGGGTGGTGCCACACTGAAGCCTGATCATCTCCTATTTAACAAACGAGAGTTAGATGTGGTTGAGACCCATATCATTCAGCTCTTCATTATGCTGTTGGTTGTCATTGTGACTGTGCGCTAATTTGGGGAGAAATACAAGGGGATGGGAGGCTACTTTGGTGCCTGGCATTTGCTTCTCACACTCACGTGGTGTGCTTCACATTAGGCACGCCCTAATCCCTGAGGTGGTTCCATCCTAACTGGGGTGCTTTTCTCTGGCTTGTGTACAGATTACCCAGATGAGCCACTGCTCCCCTTGCCATCCTCAAGTGGCAAACAGTGTGAACTTTGGTTTGGATTCATAGTGAGTCTGAAAATTTGTCTTTGGTGACCTGACTGTGGGCAGCTGAATCTAATGGTTGCAAAATAAATACAAAATGCAAATAATAATAATGTCTGTGTCTGTACTTCATGACTTTGACCTCAGCTTCTTTGATGTTTTACTGTCAGCCTGTGGCGGGCTGCTGGGAGTCTTGACTTCATGTGCTAACTTTTGGGGTATTGGGGTTAGAATGAACATCAGAATTTTTCCTCCTCTAAGTATTGAACAGTGCTTACCAGGACTTTGCTAGTGGTCCAGTGGCTAGGACTCCACACTCTCAGTGCAGGGGGCCCAGGTTCGATAATACCTGGTCAAGGAACTAGATCCCACATGCCTCAACTTAGGGTGCGCGTGCTGCAACTGAAGATCTCATATGCTGTGCCTAAGGCTCGGTGCAGCCAAGTAAATAGATATTAATAAAGAAAGCAAGCCATGATCAGAAGCCTGGAGCTTTCATCCCTAACCCCCGTTCTCCATAGAGAGGAGAGGGACAAGAAACACAGTTACTAATCAATCATTGACTATCAATTCATGTCAATTTTCATCTATGGATGAAGCCTCCATAAAAATACCCAAAGAACTAGGTGTGGAGAGTTTCTGGTTTGGTGAATACATCCATGTGCTGGGAGGGTGGTGTGCCCCCAAATCCAGGTGGACACAAGCTTCTGCACCTGGGACCCTTCTAGACCTCACCCTATGTGTCTCTTTATCTGGCCGTTCATTTGCATCCTTTAAAATGTCCTTTGTATATTAGCCAACAGTAGTAAGTTAACTGTTTTCCTGGGTTCTGTGAGCAAACTATCAAACCAAAGGAGGGGATTGTGGGAACCTCCAATTTGTAAGCTGAGTCAGGCAGAAGTCATTGGTGTAGAGGCCTATTCCAAGGCCACAGGTGTGAGGCCTTGCATCAAGGCCTGAGAAGGGGAGCCCAGAACCAAGGTCACCTCTGAAATTGACTGAGCTCCTTCATAACTGTTGCCAAAGTTGATGTCCCCTGATCATCACCAGCAAGTTTCCTGACCTAATGTGTGTGCATAGTCACTCTGTCATGTCCAACTCTGCAACCCCATGGACTGTAGCCCACCAGCCTTCTCTGTCCTTGGAATTTTCCAGGCAAGAATACTGGAGTGGGTTACCATTTCCTGCTCCAGGGAATCTTCCCGACCCAGGGATCAAACCTGAGTCTCGTGTCTCCTGCGTTGGCAAGTGGATTCTTTACCATTGTGCCACCTGGGAAGCTCCATATTATTCAAAAATGCCCAGCCTAGTACTCAGTCTATAGCACCCTAACCAATCACCTAATGCCAACCTTCCAGCAGGAATTTTCTTTGTCTTGAGGCTATAAAAATTGGCTACTAACGCACAAAAAGCGTTGGCTCTCCCTTGAGCCAGCCTGGTGTTCTAACAGTGTCTGGTCAACTGTCCCTGGTCTCAGGAGGTTGGCCCTCTGTGCTTGCAGTGCCCACATCATCTCTGCTATTTGTTCTTAATAAACTCACTCTCTCCTGAAATGCTCTGTGTCTGGGAATTCTTCTCCAATCTGCTCTCAGACTGCCATGACAGTGGGTAACCTGGGGACCCACTGCTTGCAATTAGCATTAAGACCCTTAACCTGTAGGTCTGCACTAACTCCAGGCAGTTAATATAAAAATTGTTTAATATGGAAAACCCACACATCTGGTCACAGAAGTACGGTAAGTGTTCAAGTAAGGAAAAACAGTGAGTTTTTTTTCCAGGCACATATAAATATCCAATTTTGATGGGCAAATTAGTTACTACTAAGTATTTTTAAGTATACATTTTAAGTATACATTTTTCCAAAAATATATTTAGAGATTCATTATACAGTGGTCAGAATTTAATTTTTAAGTAAGGATTTTAGAGATAACCAGCATCATAAATTAGCACCATGATCTCATGAAAGAGAGGACATTATAATATCAAAGGATCTGGAAGGGCATAATCTCAGTACCAAAAACTTGAATAAATTTCCTTTATGAAAAACCGACTGCTACTTATTCTTTCTCACCTACCAAGTACCAGTGAAAACTTCATGAACCAACCAGCATCACCCTTTAGGAAGCCACTGCCCTTGGGAGTCCCATGTAGCCCTGAAGAACTGCATTCAGCTGTAAAAGAACCCAGAAAGACAGTGGCTTAAACAAATTAGCAGTTTTATTTTTCTCATGTAAATAGAAGTTTGGAGACAGTCTCAGGTTAACATGGCTGCTCCATGAGGCCATCAGGGACTCTGCCTTCTATTTTCTTTCTTTTGTTCAGCAGGCTTTAGCATGAATTTGTCATCATCTGATCCCAATATGCCTGCTTCCTTTTCTAGCAAAGTGGAGGAAGTGAGGAGTCCAGCTCTAAGCCTAAAACCTATGTGTCGTATTTCAGACCCAGCCATAGGCAGTTATTCATAGCATTACCCACAGCTTCATGGGAAGGTACAGAGCCTGTGCACTGCACCCTCTGAGGGGATCTGCAATCAAGGGCTCTGGCCTCACTCTACCATCATCCCAGCCTTAGCCCAGGCTTCTTAGCCCAGGGGGCAGAGGGACCTAGCCATGGCCTCTCTTAGATGCCTCTGCAGAGACCAACTTACTGGCTGTGGGGTGGTGGGGGGAGGGAAGGGGGCGAGTGTGTGGCCTTGAAATGTTTCCTCCACTCTAAATGTGTAGTACTTTTCCACTCTCAGCCCTTCTCTGCTCCCTTCTCCCTGCCTCTGGGTATGCAAAAAGGCAGGAGCCTTTTGTTTAGGGATCCTTCAGCAGTGAGACAATCCTGATTATCTGTACTAATCCATCTGACTCTTGCCTGGTACTGTGCCAGGGAGAAAAATGGAACATTTGGGGAGCCAGCACTTTCTCCTGTTTAGTCTCTTGCTTAGACTGTCACAATAAATGAGTCAATCATTGACCGTTAGTTTCATTTTTACTACTTTACACAGATACTTGGCAGCTCAGCTCTTTGCAGCTCACCTCAGCTTTTGACAGGTGAAAAGAAGGGAAAGGGCAAAAGGGGTTGGTTGGCCAGTTGAGTTGACCTGACTTTTGGTGAGCTTTCTCCAAAGCCCCACTGCTGTCTTATGCTTGTATCTTATTGGTCAGAACTGGATTACATGGTCATCCCTAGCTGCAAGGGAGGCTGGGAGGTGCTTCTTAGCTGGGCACACTGCCACCCTAAGTGAAACCAGAATGAGTTTTAGATTGATAACTATTACATCTCAGAATCTTCTACTTTTAGAAAAGATCATGAATGGTGGTTTGCCATTGTCTGTCTGATTTCACTGGTTGGCATCATGTAAAGGGTTGAGAGAAAAGAATTCTGGGAAGATGGCAGTGGTATTTTTTAAATCTCCCTGAATTCCCTCATTAAAAACAAAGCAAAACAAACAAAAAATAGAGCAACTGGGATAGCTAAACCAAAAATTTTTATGGACATCTGTAACAAAACTGGGAAACAAGCTGCTGCTGCTAAGTCGCTTCAGTCATGTCCGACTCTGTGCGACCCCATAGACAGCAGCCCAGTAGGCTCCACCATCCCTGGGATTCTCCAGGCAAGAACATTGGAGTAGGTTGCCATTTCCTTCTCCATGCATGAAAGTGAAAAGTGAAAGTGAAGTCTCTCACTTTGTGTCCGACTCTTCGGGACTCCATGGACTGCAGCCTACCAGGCTCCTCCTTCCATGGCATTTTCCAGGCAAGAGTACTGGAGTGGGTTGCCATTGCCTTCTCTGCTAGCACCACAAACCCCAAAATTCGTGTAGGTGGAAACTGCTGTTGGCTCAAAGAGTTGCATGATATCAGCATTTTTGTGGAGAGAAGAAGAGGGAACCAAGAGTGAGAAATCTGAAAATCAGAGAACCCCAAAATAGTCAACAGGTACTCCCTGGAAAGTACAAAGGACCAATAGAATAACAGCAGCTGGAACTGAGGGAGAGAGGGGTTATACAATGCAGTTTGCGGCTGATGAGAAGAAGGGGTCCAAAGTAAGGACTGAAGAAGCTGGAGTAGCTCAGGTGCTGTGAACCCTCAAAACCAGCCAAAGTGTCTTTCCAGGATACCAGACTAGAAACTTCACGGACCAGACTACAAATTAGGGTGAAAGTGAAGTCGTTCAGTTGTGTCCAACTCTTTGAGACCCCATGGACAGTAGCCTACCAGGCTCCGCCGTCCATGGGGTTTTTCAGGCAAGAATACTGGAGTGGGCTGCCATTTCCTTCTCCAGGGGTAGGCCAGGGATATCTGGGACAAAGGAAAGGGAAGGGCCAAATGAGCAGGGGAGGGGAACAGGGCCAGAAGATCTTAGAAAGTATGAAGCCACCATTCATTTGAACACTTAATGGAAACAGAGACAAGGAAGCTGTAGAGCCTTGAATGTAGCAAAGCTATCCTAACTCACTCCTCCCTGCTAAATGTGCGGGAAAATTAATTTCATATTAAAAAGGAACAACAGAGAGACTGCAGTCAAATCTCATAAGAAAACATGAGAACATATTTTCTGCTCATTAGAACATGGAGCAGAAAAACATCCTTAATGAAATGAAAGCATTCCAGAAAGACATGCCCACAAAACCAGATAAAAATTGTAATTTCAAAATAAGCAAAGGTAAATTAAGGAAATAGTACAAGATATGAAAGACAAGCACAAGTCAGAAATTGAATGCAAAAATTAGGTATTCAAACTCAGGAAATAATTATAAATAAAAGGGAAAACTCATTTCACAAGTAAAGACTGAACAAGAAGGAATATAAGACTAACATAGATTTTACACAACAGATAATGCCTTAAGGGAGTAAAAAATGGAAAGAAGAAAAAAGTTTAAATTGCAGAATGAGTAAGAGAAATCAGAATTCAGAGTCGCAAAAAGTCACAAAGGTCACAGAGTCGGACACGACTGAGCGATTGAACTAAACTGAACTGAGTATTCAAGAGAAAATGACAAATAAAGAATATAGGCAGACTTACTATCTAAATTTGTAGCATATATGTCCATGTAGGGGAAAGAATAATGGGACAATGGAGGAGAAAAAATACATTTTTAAAAAGCTATATAAAAAACACTTCCCTAAAAACAAATTAAAAAGACTCAAGACTGTGAGGACATGCCTTGTGCCTGGGGAAATCAACCCAGATCAACACTGAGACATAGTAAAATTAGTGGATTTTTTTAAAGAAAAAATACTTGGGGCATCCAGGCTAAAAGACAAATTCACTTATAAGGGAAAGAAAATCAGGTTGTGATCAGACTTGACAACAGTGCTTTATGTCAGGAGACTACGGAGTAACAGTATGTCTAAGATACCTGAAGAAAGGAAGGGTGACCTAAGGATTTTACATTCAGCCAAACTGACTTTCAGGTGTGACGGCCAAAGACAAAACATTATCAGCATGGAAGAACACAGGGATGATTCTCTTGACCTTTCTGAGGCATCTTCTAGGGAACATACTTCAGACAACCAGACTAGTGAGACATTGACATAACAGGAGGTGAGCACTAAATATATATTTACTTGTATAACTAATGATAAGTGATGGTTATAAGGGAGAGAATATAGTTTTTAATGCTTATGTGTCTTAATATACAGTAAAACTAACAAAATAGAGAATGGGGAGAACATATGTAAGAGGCAGACAAAGCTTGCTGATCGCCTTATAGTTATTAACCAAAATATTGCTTCCAACCAGAGGCTGGAGAAGAAGTGAAGGAAGAAGTAGTTATTAGATAATATTGCTCATAAGAGGAAAAAAATCGATAATAATTGCCCTCCGCTATAAAGGGGATTAAAAATGTAACAGGAAATGGTTAGAACAAAAGTACAAACCTTCGTAAATAGTCAAACCAAAAAAAAAAAAAAAGAGTGAGCAAGCACACAAACAAGCCACAGAGTGAAAAACTATTTGTATAACAGAGTTGAAATTTTCACATAGATGTGGGTGTGAATACTTGCTTCACTTTCCCCTCTGCTTGGCTGCCTCAGAAAGAGTCTGTATATATATGTATGTAGACTTAAGTGCCTGGGACCACACTGTGTGTGTGTCTATATATGTAAAACTGATCTTGAAGGGCGAGTGTGAGAATTAAATTTATATAGTATGATTTGCAGTATTCAGTAGGTATCAATAATAAGTGTTCAACCAGAGCAAGATCTGTAGCCTTCTCAGCAAGGGAGGGGCAAAGCTAGGACTTGAAAGGAGGATTATCTGGCTCTAAAGTTTGCTGTTTCTCTTCTGTGCTACTCAAGACCACACGTGTTCACTGAATGCTGGAATTACAGGAATTTTTAGAAGGAGAGATTCAATAGCGAAGGCTTCATGGAAGACATGGCAATTCCATGTCCAGTTTAAGCAACTCTGACAGTAGCAACTTCACTCTGATTTTCATGCCTGGGACCCAGCACAGTCCACTCAACCTATGCTCATTAGGTAATTGCATTTATTGGTTCACTATTTGTATCATTTGGGATAGGTTAGATTATTCTACAATAATAAAGCAATCTGGACTTCCCTGATGGTCCAGTGGTTAAGAATCCACCAACGCAGGGGACATGGGTTGCATTCCTGGTCAGGGAAGATTCCACATGCCTCGGGGCAACTAAGCCCATGTGCCACAACTGCTGTGCCCTGTGCTCCACAAAAAGAGAAACCACAGCAATGAGAAGCCCGAGCACCACAACGAAGAGTAGCCCCAGCTCTCCTCAACTAGAGAAAGCCCTCTCAGGGGAAGGAAGACCCAGCCAAATATAAATAAGTTAATTAAAAAAAAATAAGTTCCAAACTTTCAGCAGTTTAAAACAATGAAGTTTTATTTCTTGCTCATGTTACAAGTTCATCACAGATTGGCAGGGAAGCTGTTCATTGCAGTCACCCAGGCCCCTGGGTTGTTGGAATGAGCACTTCTCATGTAGGGTTGGTCACTGTGCCAGAGGAAAAGAACTCTGAAAGGTCTCACAGTGACAATTAAATCTTTCACTTGACACATGCCACTTCTCATAATTCATTGGCCAGAAGTATCACATGGTCACACCTAACTTTAAAGAAGACCACCAAGTATAATCCTACTATATGCCTAAAATACAAGAGACCTGAAATGCTTGGTGAACAGTATTAATGACTATCACATTATCTGAAGGTGGGTAATGTGGGCTCCATTTAGCTAGGTAGATAGATTGAAAGAAAGGACAGTGTACACTACACTATTATCCTCCTTTTCATAGTTGAGGACACCTGTGCACTAAGAGCTTGAGTGATTTGCTCACACTAACCTATTACCAAGGTGCTAGGATTCAAATATGCATTTGTCTGACTCTAAAGCTTTTACCTATGGCTTACCAGGAACTTATCCTGCTTCTGATCCTGTCTTTCCTCATAGGGCTTCTGTGATAGCTCAGCTGGTGAAAAATCTGCCTGCAATGCAGGAGACCCTGGTTCAATTTCCGGGTCGGGAAGACCCACTGGAGAAGGGATAGGCTACCCACTTCAGTATTCTTGGGCTTCCCTTGTGGCTCAGCTGATAAAGAATCCACCTGCAATGTGGGAGACCTGAGTTTGATCCCTGGGTTGGGAAAATCCCCTGGAGAAGGGAAAGGCTACCGACTCCAGTATTCTGGCCTGAAGAATTCCATAGACTGTATAGTCCATGGGGTTGCAAAGAGTCGGACACAACTGAGCGACTTTCACTTTCCTCATATACTTGGAGACCAAGCACCAAGTAGCCTCTCCTTCCTTCACCCACAAATTCCATTTTACTCTCTCTGTGTCACTGGTAGAAGTTTAAATCAGACTTTGCAAACAACTCAGGCCAGTTTAAAAGGAAGAAAAGGTCATCTCCGAAGCCTGGATTACATACTTTGTTTGTATTGTGTGGATTTTCCCTCAAGGATCTGCCTCTCCCTTCTTTGTTCTTTCCTTTGAAATCGAACCCAGCAAACAGCCATCAAGACTAGCAGCATGGCTCCAGAGAGGGGTTATCAAAGGAAGGAGGAGGAGCTTTAGTCTCATTTTAACTTGCTGAATCTTTCAAATTCTCCCTCAAGGCTTCAGTTTGGTAAAAGAAAAATAATAATGACTTATGTTTATCCTGGGGAATATGTGTTTTCCATGCCCCCTTAGGAAATATCATCCATGTGTTTCAAATTTATTTTTTGCTTGACTCATCAAAATACTGTTGCACAAGAGACTCTGGATGTCCAAAGAGCTGTCTTTTAAAATAAATGTCTTTTATTTTGTCTTTGGAAACAGCTAATCACATTTTATCAAGAGTCAGCAGCCTTCTTTCTTCAAAGGATTGAGTTTAACACTGAAAAGGTTACAGATGGGGAGAAAGAAGGGTTATTTGCTACCACCAACCCCTTCCACTAACAGGCTATAAGATGCCAAGGACTATACAATGTGAAGGTTTTGAAATGAAAACTCTAGGAAAATGATAGCTCACTTAAAAATATTAGCAAAAAGTAATTTCCATATCCCTTACCTTGTTGGGAGTTGAGGTTAAAAATGAGAGTCCAGATTCTTCAGGAACTCCAGTTATTCATATATTAGATCTTCTTTGCCTAACATCTCTATTTATTTCTTTTTAAAAAAATCGTTTTTGTTTGAAAAAGTCCTTCCTTTCTTATGGTATTAATCTCCTGTTTATTTGCTCTTGAGTTCCTCCCAGTTCAACCACCATTTCTACAGTGATTGTTGCTATATTTCTATTTCTTTCTGGCATTCAATGTAATAATCCTGAGTTTTTCTAGTACTAATTAGTGCTATCCTTTCATATTTTATATGATTTTCTTAGTTTTATTTCATTTTGGAAGACTAGGTTATAGTTTCATCTATTTAGTGTACGTGTCCTTCTGGTATGCTTTAGTTGTCTATAGGGATGCTTTTAAATCTTTTTACAAAAGCCAAGAAAGATAAAGTGACTTTCCCAAGATGAAACAGATATTAAGTGGCAGAGCAGGTGTTCACACCCATGTTTATCTGACTCCAAAGCCTGTAATCTTCTTATTAATCATACTTAGCATATATTGAAATTCTACTGTGTGGCAGATAATTTATAAACAAAATCTGATCTAATACAGCATCTTGCAACACCTTTTTATTACTGATGAAGAAACAAAGGATTGGAAAGCAACTGCAGATGGTTGTGGGCACTTGTGGTAGTTTCAACAGCTATAGGCTACTAGCTCCTTAGTTTCAGAAGGTAAAGGCAGGTAGCCCACAAATAGTATGATTGCTCCAAGTAATCAAGTTTTCTTTTAGCTCGGTATTTAACTTTGTCTAGAGTTGGAGAAGGAAATGGCAACCCACTCTAGTGTTCTTGCCTGGAGAATCCCAGGGACAGGGGAGCCTGGTGGGCTGCCGTCTATGGGGTCGCACAGAGTCGGACACGACTGAAGTGACTTAGCAGCAGCAGAGTCTGACTTCCTTCCTGTGGTTCAATATGGCAGGCAATACATCCAAGTTCCATGTAGCTGAATGGAGGAAGGGATTAACAAAGAGCAAAGAAGATGAACTAGCTCTTTCTTAAGCAGGGGTTTTAGGAAAGCTACTATGCAATCATGATGGTGTGATCACTCACCTAGAGCCAGACATCCTGGAATGTGAAGTCAAGTGGGCCTTAGGAAGCATCACCATGAACAAAGCTAGTGGAGGTGATGGAATTCCAGTTGAGCTATTTCAAATCATGAAAGATGACACTGTGAAAGTGCTGCACTCAATATGCCAGCAAATTTGGAAAACTCAGCAGTGGCCACAGGACTGGAAAAGGTCAGTTTTCATTCCAATCCCAAAGAAAGGCAATGTGAAAGAATGCTCAAACTACTGCACAATTGCACTCATCTCACATGCTAGTAATGCTTAAAATTCTCCAAGTCAGACTTCAGCAATACGTGAACTGTGAACTTCCAGATGTTCAAGCTGGTTTTAGAAAAGGCAGAGGAACCAGAGATCAAATTGCCAACATCTGCTGGATCATCAAAAAAACAAGAGAGTTCCAGAAAAACATCATTTTCTGCTTTATTGACTATGCCAAAGCCTTTGACTGTGTGGATCACAATAAACTGTGGAAAATTCTGAAAGAGATGGGAATACCAGACCACCTGACCTGCCTCTTGAGAAACCTGTATGCAGGTCAGGAAGCAACAGTTAGAACTGGACATGGAACAACAGACTGGTTCCAAATAGGAAAAGGAGTACATCAAGGCTGTATATTGTCACCCTGTTTATTTAACTTATACGCAGAGTACATCATGAGAAACGCTGGGGTGGATGAAGCACAAGCTGGAATCAAGATTGCCGGGAGAAATATCAATAACCTCAGATATGCAGATGATACCACCCTTATGGCAGAAAGTGAAGAGGAGCTAAAAAGCCTCTTGATGAAAGTGAAAGAGGACAGTGAAAAAGTTGGCTTAAAGCTCAACATTCAGAAAACGAAGATCAGAGCATCCGGTCCCATCACTTCATGGGAAATAGATGGGGAAACAGTGGAAACAGTGTCAGACTATTTTTTGGGGATCCAAATTCACTGCAGATGGTGACTGCAGCCATGAAATTAAAAGACGCTTACTCCTTGGAAGGAAAGTTATGTCCAACCTAGATAGCATATTGAAAAGCAAAGATATTACTTTGCCAACAAAGGTCCATCTAGTCAAAGCTATGGTTTTTCCTGTGGTCATGTATGGATGTGAGAGTTGGACTGTGAAGAAGGCTGAGTGCTGAAGAATTGATGGTTTTGAACTGTGGTGTTGGAGAAGACTCTTGAGAGTCCCTTGGACTGCAAGGAGATCCAACCAGTCCATCCTAAAGGAGATCAGTCCTGGGTGTTCATTGGAAGGACTGATGCTGAAGCTGAAACTCCAATACTTTGGTCACCTCATGCGAAGAGTTGACTCATTGGAAAAGACCCTGATGCTGGGAGGGATTGGGGGCAGGAGGAGAAGGGGACGACAGAGGATGAGATGGCTGGATGGCATCACCGACTCACTAGACATGAATTTGCGTGAACTCAGGGAGCTGGTGATGGACCCGGAGGCCTGGCGTGCTGTGATTCATGGGGTCGCAAAGAGTCGGACACGACTGAGTGACTGGACTGAACTGAACTGAACTGAATATTTGTACAGTATTTTAGTACATCCTCACATCATGTGATGCCCTGTTTATTTTTATGCTTATTTTATAGGCTCGGGGAGAGTCAAGATATTCCTCTGAGCAAGTGGTAGAGCTGGAACTAGAAACCAGGAAACCAAAGGTTTCTCTAGGGAAAGACAGTTCTTCATTTGAGTAAAATTAGTATCTTTGTGGATAGGGCCACGGCATCCTTTGATTTCACTGTCAGACAACAGATAAAGTAAGATCGAAAGAAACGAAGGCAAATCATTTTGCCAGTTCTTTGTAATCGTGGAACTCTAATCAGTCAACACTGCAACTAGTAGCGGCTTTATAAATGACTACGATTCCCAGATGGCACAAGGTACGGCAAGGAAGACTTCGACTCCCAGCATGCTGTACTCTGGAACTTCCAGTCCCAGAATGCAACGCTCCTCCTTGCTCCCAGAGGTCCATGAAGACTACAATTCCCGGCATGCAGCGCCGCCCCCAGTTTCTGGCGCCCCGCTGGACCCTGCTTCGGAGAGACCTTTTGGACTCCAGAGGGCGGGCCCTGGAGTCCCAGCCCTCTCTGGGGGACGTGTCTGCGCGGCAGTTCTGGTCCGTTGGGCCTGTCCAGAAGAAGCCTCGAAGGGATGGGTTGGGGCCTGGGCCGGGCTTCTCCCAGGCAGCGTTTGAGGCAGCCCCAATGGGGCCCTCCGGGGGCCTTCCTCCCTTTGAACTGCGGTGGCGGGCGGGCTCGCTGTATCCTGCACCCCTCAGAGTAGGGGCAGCCATCACCATGGCCACGGCTGCGAGTCGGCCCTGCCCCGGAGGGTCGCGGGACATCCTGTGGCGCGTGAGTGCTGCGCGCACCGTGGCAGGCGCTCGTTAGCTCGGGGGTCTGGCTGGTTTGCGGGGGTCGGTCGCGCGTGCGCGCTGGCCGGGGGAGGGGCTGACTCTAGTAGCGTGGGGAGCGCATGGGGAGGTGGGGAGACCCGAGTGAGTGGTTTCGAGGTTGTGCGGGGCATTCTCAGTGGAAGCTTGTTACATATAGTAGGGAGGGGCGTGCTAAGGAGGGTTGGTTACAAGGTGTGTGTCTGTGCGGGACGTCCTGAGTGTAACCTTGTTACTGTGTGAGAGAGGGGTCCTGAATGGAAGCTGGTCATGGTGGGAAGGATGACCTGCATGGGAATTGGGGCGGGGAATGGGACAGAGTTGTATGTCAGGGAGGTGTACCTACTAAGTGCAAACATCTTTAATTTGTTGACTACTTGGGATAAGAAGCGGGAAAGAATATCCGGAATCGGAAAGACAGCAGCTGGACTTGGGGTCTGGGTAAAAGCAGGACGGGCATTTTGTCAAATTAGAGGAATGTGGACCCTGTGGGCCGGAGGTGAGGAGGTACTTCCTTCTGGAAGTTTAGTCAACAGTTCTGCATCCCTTCTGTGGCGGGCAAAGAGTAACAGGAGTAAGTTCCCTGTTAGAACAGTGCTTATATCCTGGCAGCACTGCCATCTACTTTGTTCAGTTCAGTCCAGTGGCTCAGTCGCGTCCGACTCTTTGGGACCCCATGGACTGCAGCATGCCAGGCCTCCCTGTCCATCACCAACTCCCGGAGTTTACTCAAACTCATGTCCATTGCGTCGGTGATGCCATCCAACCATTTCATCCTCTGTCGTCCCCTTCTCCTGCCTTCAGTCTTTCCCAGCATCAGGGTCTTTTCCAATGAGTCAGTTCTTCGCATCAGGTGGTCAAAGTATTGGAGTTTCAGCTTCAGCATCAGTCCTTCCAATGAATACTCAGGAGTGATTTCCTTTAGGATGGACTGGTTGGATCTCCTTGCAGTCCAAGGGACTCTCAAGAGTCTTCTCCAACACCACAGTTCAAAACCATCAATTCTTCGGCGCTCAGCTTTCTTCACAGTCCAATTCTCACATCCATACATGACCACTGGAAAAATCATGGCTTTGACTAGATGGACCTTTGTTGACAAAGTAATGTCTCTGTTTTTTAATATGCTGTCTAGGTTGGTCATAGCTTTCCTTCCAATGAGTAAGCGTCTTTTAATTTCATGGCTGCAGTCACCACCTGCAGTGATTTTGGAGTCCTCCCAAAAAATAAAGTCAGCCACTGTTTGCCCATCTATTTGCCATGAAGTGACGGGACCAGATGCTATGATTTTAGTTTTCTGAATGTTGAGTTTTAAGCCAGCTTTTTCACTCTTCCTCTTTCACTTTCATCAAGAGACTCTTTAGTTCTTCACTTTCTGCCATAAGGGTGGTGTCATCTGCATATCTGAGGTTATTGATACTTTTCCTGGCAATCTTGATTCCAGCTTGTGCTTGCTTCATCCAGCCCAGCATTTCTCATGATGTACTCTGCATATAATTTAAATAAGCAGGGTGACAGTATACAGCCTTAACGAACTCCTTTTCCCATTTGGAACCAGTCTGTTGTTCCATGTCCAGTTCTAACTGTTGCTTCTTGACCTGTATACAGATTTCTCAAGAGGCAGGTCAAGTGGTCTGGTATTCACATCTCTTGAAGAATTTTCTTTGTATCCCAAGTTATTAATACTAAATCTTGCCTGTTCTTTACAACCTTTATCAGCTGTTGATGTCCTGCAGATTGTGCATCAGAAAGATGGCTGCAGTTTTTCTTTTTTAAGCTTTCTTATTGCCACCGCCTTCCTTCAGACACTGACAGAAATCTTTGGCTTGGGCTGTTGGGGTCTGCTGCCTCCTGTTTCTCTGCTGTCTGCCTCTTGTCCCCTCTGATCCATCTTCAGTGTAGCCACCTTACAGACACAAGGGTGTTTTACCTTCCAGAGAGAAATCTGATTGTCACTTTTGCGCTTAAAATCCCTCAAGATCTTTTCTTGTATTTATGTATTCAGCAGTAAATCTTGTGTCTCTTTTGAGGTGTGTGTGTATGTGTTAAGTTGCTTCAGTCGTGTCTGACTCTTTGCCATCCTATGGACTGTAGCCCACCAGACTCCTCTGTTCATGGGATTCTCCAGGCAAGAATACTGGAGTGGATTGCCATGCCCTTCTATAGAGGATCTTCCCCATCCAGGGGTGGAACCTGTGTCTCTTATGTTTCCTGCATTGGCAGGTGGGAAGCCCATGTCTTACGAGGTAGGCACTGATAATTCAGACATGAATACAATGAAGTAGGTGCCCAGTTAGGAGCCCATATCTAATAATTGTAAACACAGTTGCAGTATATTCATGATTCCTGTAATATGTATCAGATCAGATCAGATCAGATCAGTCGCTCAGTCGTGTCCGACTCTTTGCGACCCCGTGAATCGCAGCACGCCAGGCCTTCCTGTCCATCACCAACTCCCGGAGTTCACTCAGACTCACGTCCATTGAGTCAGTGATGCCATCCAGCCATCTCATCCTCTGTCGTCCCCTTCTCTTGCCCCCAGTCCCTCCCAGCATCAGAGTCTTTTCCAGTGAGTCAACTCTTCACATGAGGTGGCCAAAGTACTGGAGTTTCAGCTTTAGCATCATTCCTTCCAAAGAAATCCCAGGGCTGATCTTCAGAATGGACTGGTTGGCTCTCCTTGCAGTCCAAGGGACTCTCAAGAGTCTTCTGCAACACCACAGTTCAAAAGCATCAATTCTTCAGCACTCAACCTTCTTCACAGTCCAACTCTCACATCCATACATGACCACAGGAAAAACCATAGCCTTGACTAGACGAACCTTTGTTGGCTAAGTAATGTCTCTGCTTTTGAATATGCTATCTAGGTTGGTCATAACTTTCCTTCCAAGGAGTAAGCGTCTTTTAATTTCATGGCTGCAGTCACCATCTGTAGTGATTTTGGAGCCCAGAAAAATAAAGTCTGACACTGTTTCCCCATCTATTTCCCATGAAGTGATGGGACCGGATGCCATGATCTTGGTTTTCTGAATGTTGAGCTTTAAGCCAACTTTTTCACTCTTCTGCTTTCACCTTTATTAAGAGGCTTTTTAGTTCCTCTTCACTTGCTGCTGTAAGGGTGGTGTCATCTGCATATCTGAGGTTATTGATATTTCTCCTGGCAATCTTGATTCCAGCTTGTGTTTCTTCCAGTCCAGCGTTTCTCATGATGTACGCTGCATATAAGTTAAATAAACAGGGTGACAATATACAGCCTTGACGAACTCCTTTTCCTATTTGGAACCAGTCTGTTGTTCCATGTCCAGTTCTGACTGTTGCTTCCTGACCTGCATATAAATTTCTCAAGAGGCAGGTCAGGTGGTCTGGTATTCCCATCTCTTTCAGAATTTGCCACAGTTTATTGTGATCCACACAGTCAAAGGCTTTGGCATAGTCAATAAAGCAGAAATTGATGTTTTTCTGGAACTCTCTTGCTTTTTCCATGATCCAGTGGATGTTGGCAATTTGATCTCTGGTTCCTCTGCCTTTTCTAAAACCAGCTTGAACATCAGGAAGTTCACGGTTTACATATTGCTGAAGCCTGGCTTGGAGAATTTTAGTAGTAATATGTATACACTTTCAGATATTAACTTGTTTATCAAACCTAGGGAGACAACTGTAAGTTGCTGTGAAATACAATTGTAAACTAAATGAAACCTACTTCACTCCCCAAAGTGTGATATTTAATGTGACATCTGACTCTGGACTAAAACAGCAAGTGTTCACTGATAGGAGAAAATTCTGTAGTGGTATGTAATATTGTTAATAGTAGTGGACCATTGGAGTTTATAGACAGCTGCATGGCCTGTAATCTGGGTGTAAATATTAGTGATTAACATCCTGTATGAAAAGATAAGATTTGCATAACTGAAATAACTGGAGTAGTTTAACTGCCTTCATGATTGAGGGATTTTGTTTATTTAATTGCAGGTGTTGGGCTGGAGGATAGTTACAAGCATTGTCTGGTCAGTGCTGCTGCTGCCCATCTGTACCACAGTATTTGTGATCTTCAGCAGCATTGATTTATTTCATCCTATACAGTGGCTGTCTGGTAAGTGATATTCAGTTTGGGGATAACAAATTTACAGGACCCACTTTTCAACATAAAAATTGCATTACGGTTTACATTTATTTTAGTCTCTGTATTGAGAGTGGCAAAAAAAAAAAAAAAAAATTCATTCTGAGGTTCTTAAGCCGTTCCCTGCCTAACATAGGCATTTTCACTATATAATAAGATCACAAAACCTGTCAGAGACTGTTCACAGAAGCAGAAAGATCACTAGAGACCACATTAATAAAAACTTAATTTTGTTGGTCTTTTCTCTTTGACAGCTTTATTGAGGAAGTGAACCTGTGAGCTTTCTTTTTAAGGAAGTGAACTAATACTTTTACATATTTAAAAATTATAGATAGAAAATATGACATATCTTTTAAAAATTTTTTCTAAAATTAAGAATACTTCTTTATTGTGGCTGATAAGAAAGATGAAAAAAGAGAAAAGGAGGAGACTAAGGAACATAGAGTTAAACTGATTAATAAGAAGGAAAAAATTGTAGCAGGCTAATGTTTCTCAAAATTCTTGGCGACAGTAAAATTAATAAATTCATCAAAGTGTAACTACTTTATGTTAATAATAGCTACCAATTATTGCTGCCTACTATGTGCTAGGCACCATGCTAAGTACCTTAAATATATTCTTTTATTTTTTTTTTGTCCACTCCTCATGGCATATGGGGGTCTTACTTCCCCAACAAGGGATCGAACTTGCACCCCTTGCAGTGGAGAAGTGGAGTCTTAACCACTGGCCCACCAGGGAAATCCCAGGATGTTACTTCTTATCCTTCCTATTAATACAACCTTGTATGATAAGAATGAGGTAGTATTTCTACTTCAATGAGGGACCTGAGACTCAGGTTATAAGTCTGTGCAGAGACACAGCTAGTGAGTAACTGAACTAGGATTTGAATATTGGTCTCTGACTTCAAAGCCTATATTTTTTCCACTCTGCCACACTAGAATTCAAAAAGAGAAATGTTCCCAGAGTAGATTTTGAAGGCTTTTAAGGTCTTGCTTAAGGCTAAAAAGCACAATATTCTTGAAATTCTTCCTTTCCCCCCTCCACTCCAAAATGGTAACAATAGATTTCTTTTGCTTTTAAAAGTGGGAAGTATGTTGTTAATTTAATTTTTCAGAAGAAATGCCCATTTTCCAAGAGTTAAAAGCTTACCTTATGGCCTTTGGAGAGAGATTGCTGCTAAAGAATTGAAGTCATTTTAAGTTTTTTATTGAGAGATATCAATCACTTTTTGGGTGAATCTCACAGTCAGATGAAGTTAAGCCGTAAGCTAGTACCAGGGTGGCAGGTATTTCTGTAACCACCTTGCCTGTGTCTGCGTGACTCATGCATGTCTAGTTGTAGCTTTAGAATATTCAGTATTGTAATCTAGAGCCATGACCAGTTGTTATGGATTGGTACTTCAGAAAAAACTTCTTGCCATTTCGTGGCCCATGGGTTCTTTAACTCTAGTGTCCCTTTTCCTACAGATTGGATTTGATTTATGCCATTTTTCTCATCAAATATTACTTGTCTGCTTCAACTTTTGCTTCCTAAAGTCTTTACAGAAAAATTTAGTCCTTCCTTCTTATTTCCAGCCACATGAATTAGTTCTTTCTCTCTTTTAGCTCAGTGTAATGCTTGAGAAATTTACTTGTGGATGCTTAATAATTTTTCAGTAATTTTGGTCAATGAATTAAAATTTTAAAAATAATTGGTCTCATTTAGTCTATTTAACAAACCTATGTCCATATTTTTATTTCTCTTCATGTTTTTAGGCATAATATATACATATTTTAAACTGTCACATTTTTTTAGATGGAATATTGATTGTTAAAACACTCTAAAATGTGAATGTATTAGTATTTCACAGGGATGTCGTGAATTTTTATTTTTAATTCTGTTCATTTGGATGATTTACAGATTATTCTATTTCTGGAAATGTTACTTTTTTTAGCTATAGGGACTAATTGCATTTAAGAAGAGATCTGAAAAATACTTACATTTTAGAAAGAAACTGTTGGTATAGTACTAAATGTGGTACTTCTCTGTTTCACTTGAAATATGTTTGCATATGGTATCATTTGTCTGATGTTATCATCTGGGTCATCTAAAAGAAATTCTGGTATATATTAAAGATAAGTTTTTAAGTTAGAATTAGAGTTGTGGTTCAAGCCCCCCTTTTTTTGCAGTATACTAAATGTGACAGCATGTCTGAATGAACTCACTAATTCATCTCTCTCTTGTTTTAGCTTCTTTCAATGATCTGTATAATTCCTACATTATCTTTTACCTTCTGCTGCTGTCAGTGGTAATTGTAATAATAAGTATTTTCAATGTGGAGTTCTATACAGGTGAGTTTTTAAATGTTAGCCATCTTTAAAATACCTGAATTTATTTTACTAAGAGCAGACATAGTGAGTTTTGTATGTGGATGTGTACATCAGAGGCTGTATTTTGTGTCAGAGTTTTAAAATGTGTACAGAATTATATGCTTTTGAGTGTCTTACGGTAAAATTTATTTGATACTTTCTCTGATTTTAAAAAATAATTAGCACTCTTAGGACAAAGTGGATGATTCCACTTCCATATATGAGGTAACCAGAGTAGTCTCGAATTCATGGAGATATGAAGTAGAATGATGGTTGCCGGGGACTTGAGGGAGGAGGGAGTGGGCAGTTGTTTAGTGGATACAGAGTTAGTAGGCTCAGGGGAAGATGGAGAAGTTTGGAGATGGATGGTGGTGATGGTTGCACAGCAATGTGAGTGTACTTTAAACTATACACTTAAAATGGTAATTTTTTAAATATGTATTTTATGACATTAAAAAAATTTAGACATTTTAATAGTTCACAGCTAGTGATTAAAGTTGTGATTTAGCAGATATATTATAAAAATAACTCCTTTATAGAGTAGGAGATCAAGACCAGATGATTTCTGAGGTCCTTTTCAAATATTAAAGTTTATAATTCTGTGATTTTGGAACAACAAAATTTAAAATATCATATGTTTTGCTTTGGGAGAATCACCTGCTAGATTTTAGAGTGTTTTACTTTTTCTCAATTTCTCTCCTTGCTCTTCCTGCCTTTTCAGATTCCTTAAGTCTGTCCTTGAGGTAAAATGAGAAGCTTTTTCATATACTTCTTTTTTTCACTATAACTTCATTCCTCTTTTTAGCTCTTGAGTACTTCCTGGCTAGATATATACAATTTCACATTGTTCTCTGGATTTTATAATATACCCTTTTCCTTTGCTTTTCTAATCCCTCACTAGTTGCTGATGGATCTCTTTTTCTATTCAAGCCATCTGTAGAACCCCTTGACTCACAGCTAGCTTTTTTGGTGTGGGGAGAGGGGTGGCGGACCTGTGCTACATGGCTTGCATGGTCTTAGTTCTCCAACTAGGAACTGAATCTGTGCTCTCTGCAGTGGAAGCGTGAAGTCTTAACCACTGGACCGCCTGGGAAGCCTTCATCTAGGCTTTCTTCAAGCCTGACTAGTCACTTTGGCTCATTCCTTCAACATTCATTATGCAGTGGATTGTGTAGGGATAAGAGATGTTTGGTCCCAGTTTTCCCCAAGAGGTCACAGTTAATGTTGAGACTGGATAATAGGAGACACTGGATATCCAGTGTATCCAGGTAATACACTGGATAGTAGGATAGTATATAGGAGCACCATTTACCCAGCATGGTGAACTTCCTGAGGAGATGATGTTTAAACCAAGCCTTGAAGGGTGAGTATATTAAGTAGACAAGGAAGAAAAATGATTTTCTAGGGGAAAGATATAGCATATAAAAAGGTTTAGTGACATCAGAAGGTTTGGTATATGTTCAGAGTATAAGTCAATTACAGTCAATAGGTGTTGTGGGCATTTCTGGTAGGGAGGGAAAGGTGATAGCATCCTCTTCTCCAAATTGTAAAGCACCTAAGCCCTCTCCCTTTATGATTAGTTTTCCACCATACTTGGTGTGTATTAAATACTGTCAGAATTAAAAGAAGACTGTGTACAAAGATAGGTCACGGAACCCTGTGCCAGCTGTTCTCAAAGGCCAGCATGCCTCACCTCCTACCCACTCTTGCCTACCCGAGTTCACCTTGCAAGCGTTTATTTTAGTGTTCAGCGTTTTCATTATTTACCTAGTTTGTGGTTTATTTTTCCAGATGAACTATATATTGTCAATTCAAAATGCTGAAATAAGGACAACTTGCTGGAAGACAGGCACTATCTTAAAATTATTGTTTATTCCTATATAGGAGTAAGGGAAGTGCCAGGGTAGGCACTATTTGAGTCCGGAAATCTTAATTAAAAAGAATTGAAAAATGTTAATCATACTATCCTTAGGTTTCATCTCTCTAGATTCTTTGGTTTTTCTTTTTCTGTGTGTATCTGTATTTACTCAGTCTTTTTTTAGGTTATTTTAACTTAGAAGGTTTCTGTACTGTGTTTTATACTGACTCGGTTTCTTCCTGCCCTTTGGAGTGTTTATGCAGGGAGGGGAGGGAAGAGTTTAGGTCCCTGCTTTATATGCCGTGGATGTTAAAGCCACAGTCTCGTGTTTTCTTTTCAGTCGTACCTTCCATTCCCTGCTCAAGACTGGCACTGATAGGAAAGATCCTTCATCCGCAGCAGCTCATGCACTCCTTTATGCACGCTGCAATGGGAATGTTGATGGCTTGGTGTGCTACAGCGATGACCAAGGGCCAGTACAGCTTCCTTGTGGTCCCCTGCACTGGTACCGAGAGGTGATACTCCATACATTTTTTATAAGGGTCCTTGTTTAGTTATTAATCCAAAGGTGACCTGTATACATTAATAGTTTATGGACATTCTTTACTTTCCAGACTTCTGTTAAAAAGTGCTTTCTCACATACATACATCAGATGATTTTGATGTTTTGTGTTTGTTGAATTCAGCAGTTTTTTTTTAAGCCATTCTGTGCAAGGTGCTATGCCAGACGCTGTTGGGTTTATTAGAATGATTTATATATATGTGGACTACAAGCTCCTTCAGAGCTGAGAACAGTAGGTGATGGAAGACATGGGTGCAAATGCATATATGAGGAGAGGAATAGAAGTGTGTGAGAAATAGGATGTAACAGGAAGAAAATGAAATGTGCAGATAAAACTTGTGGGAGTTCAGAAAGCAGGGAGGGATTCATACATGGCTTCTGGGAGGAGGTGGCATTTAGGTTGGGGTTTGAAGGAAGGATAATATGGGAAGAATAAAAAAAAGTTAAATAATTACAACTACCTTCTTCAGTAGAGCAGTTTTATAATTTTGAAACACAGTTCTCGAACAGATGACATTGATATAAATACCAAGTTGATATTCTGATTTTAAAAATAAAAAAAGATTTCTGGAGTAGTCTTTAAGTCCTCAATTAGCCATTGCTTTTATACAGTGTTCATGACTACTGAATACTTGATTTCCTTTTGTTCCCCAGTTACTATTATATAGGGCAGGCTTTTATCCTAATGTGGTAAATGTTCTTTAGTGAAAGGGTTCCCATGAAGGATTGCCTCCTTATAAGAGACAACACAGAGAGAAGCCCAAAGTTATGGCATCTCTATCAGGTATATAGCCTTCATTTACAGTCCTTCCTAGCCCAGATACAGTTTACCAGTAACTCAAAATCACCATTGGTTACTGTCATAGGAGACATTCTTACCCTTACCAGATTTCCAAATGAGCAGAGCTAGAGTTGTGTTTTTTGTTTTGTTCTTAAAATGGGAAGATTTATTAAGGTTTTTCTGCAAAAGTAACAGCCAAGCCCATGCTTCTTAAGAGAAGTGATTAGCAGGAAATTTATGTCATGCCTTGGGTCCAGAACCACAGGATGCTTCTTAGTTTTAAGTAAAGATCAAATTCTCATGCATCAGGGGAAAGGGTTTTGTTAATCTTTTGCCCACACTTAACCTGAAACACACCCTTATGTTAGAATTTGGGGCATTTCTTAAGTAATTAAGTCAAAGCTTTGCCTTCAGTAAATATTGAGCCTAAATGGTGATGTGTCCCTGGCTATTGAACTAATAACCTAACTTTTCCCTTTCAGCTTAGATAGCCCTGCTGTACCAACCTGCTTAAATGAGTATCACCTTTTCTTCCTACTGGCTGGAGCGTTTATGGGCTATAGCTATAGCCTCCTGTATTTTATTAACAATATGAACTACCTTCCATTTCCCATCATACAGGTAAGCTGTCATTTGAGCATTTCCTTATGTCAAAATTTGGCTGGGTTAAAATTGCCCTGGTGATTCTTTATATAACTGGCCTCATCTGCTTAATTTGAGATTTGATCAGTGAAACTTAGGACTGAGATGCTCAGAATGCCATTTGGAGAGGAGATCTTTGTCTTCATGAGACTTGAGTGTCTGGGAGCTGCAGTTACCCTTCCTGCTGCGTCTCTCAGAATACCGCTTTGCTCCACTCTTTCCCTCCTTGCTAGGTAGTGGCAGCTGCTGTGACCGAGCAGGGCTGGGGGAGGGTGAAGATGACACTCAGGCCAAGTACCTCTGTGCAGCCGCCAGCTTCTTTTTGAACCTAAGAATCTCATTAGCTTGAGGAGGTACAAGTAAGTATAGAACATGTTAGTTACATTCTGAATAAATAAAACAGTTTGATTGGTTTGAGTGGGACAGTTTAGACTGTCTTTCACTTAGGTTTTTAAAAATCTACTAATTTGGTAGAAGCTGTCCCCTCCTCTGGCAGGAGAGAGAAAGGTAGGTTGGGGTTTCTCCAGTGCCATCCAGGCTCTCTGTAGCCTGCTGCCACTGTTCTTGACTGTGCTGTTGTTCGCTTCATTCCTGCTCTATGGCATACTGAATCCTGGGCTTTGGAGTAAAACTGTTAGAACCAGTTCCTTCGCGCTAGGACCCAGTCTGGGAGGGAGAGTGTAGGGGAGGGATGTATAGATAAATGATATGCCACGAGAGTGTAAATATTAGAGTGTGATGGATTAGGGTTCTCCTGGTTTAACTGAAGTTTTCACATGCCTGTTGCATTCTTGAGAACAATCTGATGAAAATACACCTACTGCAAAGAGATAGTGCTCATAGGCAAGACTGTGGCGCTTACCTCTCTGCTGTCTGTGAGCCTATGACAGGAGTCCTGTTACAAGTTCTTCCCATCCTGTGAAGGTGAGTTAGAAGCAGAGTGCCATCTTCGCTACCTCAGAATTTTACAAGGAGAAAGATCTCAAAATCCTGCATAGAAATATCGATGGTGAATCATCTTTGATTGAAACATCATTAAGAATATAGAAAATGAAGAAAAGAAAGTACTAGAGAAAAATTAGATTACTCCCAAGTATCTTGCTCCTTCATGGACTTCTGTTGATAGTGAAAGCCTGTTTAACATCACAGATGTGTAAGGGAGTGAACAAGGGGAGTCCAGTATTGGCAGTACTGATAAATTATTGTTTATACCATGTAATGCGCATTTGTAAAATTTGACTGCTAAATTTTTTGTAATTTCTTTTGATAAAATTTTGGATTCACTCTTGTATATTTTTCCAGACCCTTCATTGTACATTTATAAATATAGTGGCTGTAATATTATATATTTGATGGGTTGGGGTTTTCATAAATACTTTTATTTTGCACGTATTATTCAGTAACTACTTTTTCATGTAACAATATGAAAAATTACATCTCTTTAAAAATATAGTATTTTAACCAATTTGCTGTTAGTCCATTAGGTTTTTTTTTTCTTCTTTAAACTCGCTTCTGCTACAAAACTCAGTTCTATTGCCCTTATTAGATTGTTAATGACTGACTGATAGGGAAAAGCACAACACTGGTGTGGAGTAGGGTACAAAGAAATGAATAAATACCAAGATAGGCTTGGTAAGTTATACACCGATAAGACTATTTGGAAGATTATTAAATGAGATAAGATTTATGGAGCCTGACACATAGTGAATATTTGAATAGGTAAAGGATAGCTCATAGCCAAATCACAGAAGAACCCAACAAGGAATTGAAAAGCATGTCACCTTAGGAGCAAGAAGAGGGTATATTAGCTTTCTCTGTGCACCTAACTGCTGCCGTAGCCTCTCTGCACCCTTGTACGTGACGGTTGAGGTGAGAGCTGCAGTGGTGATAGTACAGGAGCTACGCTCTTCTTACTGGGAGGTGAAGGTGAGATAGCGGTAGCACCCCGTGACTGCGTGGGATAGGTGCAATTCTACATCTTGGACTTTGAAAGTATTTTAATAAACCAGGGTACTTCAGGCTGTGTGGTTAGTGACCAAGTATTCATTTCACCTGGGCTGCTTTTTGTAAGATACTGTTGGAATCTGCAGATATGGTATGAAGACAAAACCTCTACCTAAGGACTTTGCTGTCCTTCTGCTTCTGAAATCCTTAAAGAAGACCAGCCCTATAAACACAAAGGAAGACCAGAATTTGGGGAGTCCATCTTTGGTTCTTCAGGTTTCTGCAGATCCTCTCCAGTAATATGAAAATATTTTTCCCATTGGCATTTTTAGGGTACACAACCCTTGTTTCACAAGAAGTGTAATTTTTTCAGAAAAAACCTTTCATATTTTTTCTTGCTTGATTCTTTACTCTTAGATTGTTAGCATTGGAAGGTACCCACTGAGGAACTGTTTAGCTGGTTCAGACTTATTCTCTCTCAGATAATTAGATAGGTGATGAGACTTACTTAATGTTGTACACAAAAAGGCAGTATTACAGCTCAGGTCTCCTGATTCTTAGGCTTGTGTCTTCTTTATGACCTCCTGTTTTTCTCCAAAGCCCATGTGAAAAATTTTAGTGTAGAGGCATTATATACTGTCTTTAAGGTTTCAGGCTCTGAAGCCAGCCAGCCTGCATTAAAATCACAGATTTTTGTTTTGCTAACTGATAACATTGGTTAAATTACTTAACCTCTCTGTGCCTTGTTTTTCTCAACTGTAAGATGGAAATAATAATAGGCGGTTGTTGTGAGGTTTAAATGGATTAATACATTTAAAGTGCTTGGAATAGTACCTGGTATGTGGTAAGTGTCCAAAAAGTGTTAGCTGTTAATTATTATGTTTTTTTATACTTACTCCATCTTGATAGTCCTTATTATATTAGGTTGGTGAAAAACTAATGGCCGTTTCAGACCATGAATTTTAAACCATTATAACTAGGCTGAAACACATCTTTATTCATCAAAATAGGAACCATTACAGGCGACACATTTTTGCCAACGAGAAATAAGTTTGTTTATTCCTGTACTATAAAAATCTGTGCTTTGGGATTTAACAAATTCTTGGAAAGCATTTTCTGCCTCTTGCTGGTTGTGGAAGCATTCTCTCTGCAAAAAATTCTCGAGATGCTTTAAGAAGTGGTGGTTGATTGACGAGAGATCAGGTGAATATGACGAATGAAGCAAAACTTGGTAGCCTGGTTCTTTGAACTTGTGAAGTGTTGGTTGTGTGACGTGCAGTCAGATGTTTTGGGGAAGAACTGGACCCATTCTGTTGACTGTTGTGTTGTAGTTTTCAGGGGGTCTCATCGATTTGCTGAACATACTTCTCAGGTATAATGGTTTTGCCAGGATTCAGAAAGGTGTAGTGGATCAGACAGGCAGCAAGTCACCAAACAGTGACCATGACTTTTTTTGGGTGCAAGTTTGGCTTTGGGAAGTATCTTGAGCTACTTTGCAGTCCAACCACTGAGCTAGTCTTTGCTGGTTGTATAAAATCCCCTTTTTGTCACTTGTTGTAATCCGATTGGGAAATGGTTTGTTGTTGTGTAGAATAACAGAAGACAACACTTCAAAATGATGGTTTTTGAATTTGCAGTCAACTCACGAGGCACCTGGTTATCAAGCTTTTTGACCTTTCCAGTTTGCTTCAAATGTCAAGTGATCATAGAATGATCGACTTTGAGTTCTTTGGCAGCTTCTTGTGTAGTTATAAGAGGATCAGCTTCAGTGATCTTATCAATTGGTTGTTGTCAACGTCTGATGGCTGGCCACTGCACTCCTCATCTTCACGGCTTTTGTCTCCTTTGCAAAACTTCTTGAACCACCTCTGCACTGTACTTCATTACCAGTTCCTGGGCCAAATGCATTGTTTATGTTTTGATTTGTCTCTGCTGCTTTATGACCCATTTTCAATAAGAAAATTGCTCAGATTTGCTTTTGTCTAACATCATTGCCCTAGTCTAAAATAAATACAAAATAAACAGCAAGTAATGAGTCATAGGAGAAGGCAATGGCACCCCACTCCAGTACTCTTGCCTGGAAAATCCCATGGATGGAAGAGCCTGGTAGGCTCTAGTCCATGGGGTCGCTAGGAGTCAGGCATGACTGAGCAACTTCACTTTCACTTTTCACTTTCATGCATTGGAGAAGGAAATGGCAACCCACTCCAGTATTCTTGCCTGGAGAATCCCAGGGACGGAGGAGCCTGGTGGGCCGCAGTCTGTGGGGTCGCATGGAGTCGGACATGACTGAAGCGACTTAGTAGCAGCAGCGGCGGCAATGAGTCATAAGCAAAAAAATAAATAAATAAATAAAGCAAGAAATACACCTGAAATATAACCACATTTATTTAAGAATGTATTCCAATATCAAACAGCAAAGTTCAACAATGCAAAACCACGGTTACTTTTGCATCAACCTAATAGATTGATAGTTAATTTTCTCATTTCTGATGTCATATAATGAGATGTTGTATAAGAAAATATTAAATATTTTAACATCAGAGATAGTTGATTTTTTTTTACCTCTGGAATAAACTTTCTCTTTTTATGTGTGAACTGTTGTGTGCTTGCGTTAGAATAAAATAGAACCTTTCTTTGAATGTGTCATTTGATTCTGGTTTTCTTTTTTTCCACAGCAATACAAGTTCTTACGCTTCAGGAGGTCTCTGCTCTTGCTAGTTAAGCATAGTTGTGTGGAATCACTGTTCCTGCTTAGAAATTTCTGCATTGTATATTATTTTCTTGGTAAGAATTTCTCCTTTTTGATACAGTGTATGTATTAGCTCACAACTCAGGAAATGTCAGTTAAAAAGCCATTCTTAATTGTATTCATATATTTCCTACTGATGCTGGGAAAGATTGAGAGCAAGAGGAGAAGAGGGTGACAGAGGATGAGATGGTTGGATGGCCTCACTGACTCAATGGAGATCAGTCTGAGCAAACTCAGGGAGATGGTGAAGGACAGGTAAGCCTGGCGTGGTGCAGTTCATGGCATCGTAGAGTTGGACACAATTTAGTGACTGAACAACAGTAACAGTAGAAGGTGTGTGATTAGCTCAACTGATTGCTTGTTTAGATTAAATGTTTATATTTATATTGAAAAGTTCAAAGACTATTTAGTTAAGAGAGAATATTGTTAAAGACATGTGGCATATACATCTAATGCAGTAATAGCCTTAAAAAAGAAGGAAATCTTGTCACATACTACAACATGGATGAACGTTAAGGACATTATTCTAAGTGAAATAAGACAGGCACAAAATGACTACATTATCCCACTTAATGAGGTATCTAAAGTAGTCAAACTGTTAGAAACAGAGTAGAATAGTGGTTGTCAGGGGCTGGAGGGAGGGGAGAAAGCGGAGTTGTTCAGTGGATAAAGTTGTTCATTTGCTAAGCTGTGTTCAACTTTTTGCAACCCAGTGGACTGTAGCATGCCAGGCTTCCCTCTCCTTCACTGTCTCTGGGAATTTGCTCAAATGTCCACTGAGTTGGTCATGCCATGATGCCATCCAACTGTCTCATCCAATGCCACCTTCTTTTGCCTTCTGTCTTTCCCAGTATCACGGTCTTTTCCAGTGAGTCAGCACTTCACATCAAGTGGCCTGAGTTTTGGAGCTTTAGCATCAGTTCTTCCAATAAATATTCAGGGTTGATTTCCTTTAGAATTGACTGGTTTGATCTCCTTACTGTCCAAGGGACTCTTCAGAGTCTTCTCCAGCACTGCAGTTCAAACGCATCAATTCTTTGGTGCTCAGCCTTCTTTCTGGTCCAACTCTCACATCTGTGCATGATTACTGGGAAAACCATAGTTTTGACTATATGGACCTTTGTCAGCAAAGTGATGTCTTTGCTTTTTAATCTAGGTTTTTCTAGGTTTGTCATAGTTTTCCTTCCAAGAAGCAAGCATCTTTTAACTTCATGGCTGCAGTCACTGTCTGCAGTGATTTTGGAGTCTAAGAAAATAAAATCTGTCACTGCTTCCACTTTTTCCCCTTCTATTTGCTATGAAGTGATGGGACAGGATACTATGATCTTAGTTTCTTGAATGTTGAGTTTTAAGCCAACTTTTTCATTCTCCTCTTTCACCCTCATCAAGAAGCTCTTTAGTTTCTCTTCACTTTCTGCCATTAGAGTGGTATTATCTGCATATCTGAAGTTGTGGATATTTCTCCCAGCAATCTTGATTCTACTTATGGTTTATTCAGCCCAGCATTTTCCATGATGTACTCTTCATTGAAGTTAGATAAGCAGGGTGACAGTATACAGCTCCTTTCCCAATTTGGAACCAGTCTGTTGTTCCATGTAGGGTTCTAACTGTTGCTTCTTGACCCGCATACAGGAGGTCAGGAGACAGGTTTCTCAGGAGACAGGTAAGGTGATCTGGTATTCCTATCTCTTTAAGAATTCTCTACAGTTTGTTGTGATCCACACAGAGGCTTTAGCATAGTCAGTGAAGCAGAAGTAGATATTTTTCTGAATTTCCTTTGCTTTCTCTATGATCCAATGAATGTTGGTAACTTGATCTCTGGTTCCTCTGCCTTTTCTAAACCCAGCTTATACATCTGGAAGTTCTTGATTCATGTACTGTTGAAACCTAACTTGAAGGATTTTGAGCATATCCTTACTAGCATGTGAAATGAGTGCAACTTTGTGGTAGTTTGAACATGCTTTGGCATTGCCTTTCTTTGGGATTGGAATGAAAACTGACCTTTTCCAGTCCTGTGACCACTGCTGAGTTTTCCAAATTTGCTGGCATATTGACTGAAGCACTTTAACAGAATCATCTAGGGATTTAAATAGCTCAGCTGGAATTCCATCACCTCTTCTAGCTTTGTTCAAAGTAATGCTTCCTTAGGCGCATTTGACTTTATACTCCAGGCTGTCTGGCTCTAGGTGAGTGATCACACCATCATGGTTTTGCGGGTCACATGACTGAGCGACTGAACTGAACTGAACTGAAGACCTTTTTTGTATAGTTCTTCTTTGTATTCTTGCCACCTCTTCTTAATCTCTTCTGCTTCTGTCAAGTCCTTACCTTTTCTGTTCTTTATCATGCCCATTCTTGCAAGTGTTCCCTTAATATCTGCAATTTTCCTGAAAAGATCTCTAGTCTTTCCCATTCTGCTGTTTTCTTCTACTACTTTGCATTATTCATTTAAGAAGGTTTTCTTACCTCTCCTTGCTATTCTGTGGAACTCTGTATTTGTTTGGGTATATCTTTCCCTTTCTTCCTTGTTTTTCGCTTCTCTTCAATGGATATAGAATTTCAGTTTTACAAGGTAAAACAGATCTGGAGATCTGTTGTATGACAAGGCACCATACAGTATTTATAAACTTAAAAATGGTTACGATGGTAAATTTTTTTTCTTTTTTTATGATGAGAAGTTTTATGTGTTTTTATCTCATAAAAAATGTATTCTTTAAAAAAGAAAATATTGTATATCATTTGGTCATTATAGTAACATATTCCTTTTTATAACATTTTTGTAACTTGCTACTAATAAACGAGTTCAATCCTAAAGGAAATAAACCCTGAATATTCACTGGAAGAACTGATGCTGAAGCTCCAGTACTTTGGGCCATCTGATGTGAAGAGCCAACTCATTGGGAAAGATCCTGATTCTGGGAAAGACTGAGGGCAGGGGGAGAAGGGGGCAACAGAGGATGACATGGTTGGATGGCAGTACCAACTCAATGGACATGAGTTTGAGCAAACTCCAGAGATAGTGAAGGACAGGAAAGTCTGGCGTGCCGCAGTTCATGGTTGTAAGAGTCGAACATGACTTAGTGACTGAACAACAATAACTAATATGACAGAAATCTCTTGTTGCTTAAGGAATATTATGGGGCTTCACAGGTTGTGCAGTGGTTCAGAATCCACCTGCCAGTTCAGGAAGGCGCAAGAGATTCTGATTTGATCCCTGGGTTGGGAAGATTCCCTGGAGTAGGAAAGGGCAACCCACTCTAGTATTCTTTTGCCTGGAAAATTCCATGGACAGAGGAGCCTGGTGGGCTACAGTCTGTGGGGTTGCGAAGAGTTGGACATGACTGAGCAACTGATCATACACACAAAGAAATACTATAGAATATACTAACGTGAATTTTAAGCACAAAGATGCAACTTATTTAGTATAATGAACAGTACAAGTTGAATGGAAGACTTTAATGCAAATAGCAACACATTAATACAAACAAAATCCAGCATTCTAAAATAAATACTCTTTTCAGACTGTTTCTGAACATTTCCTGGTCCTACTTTTTTCTGTGGAATAATTTTATAAAATTGTTCTATTTGTGTATAGGCCATTGTGTTGTCTGCTGTTAAAAATCTTTAGTTAATTATTAAAAGCATGTAGAAAAATGGATTGTTGTCATTTTAATGTTAACACTTTATTGTTTTTTATTAACCTACTGCAGTCAGCTTGGCTGGTACCCTTTGGGCTGACATAGCAGCTGTTTCAGTATATCCATGGTCAGCTAATTCTTCTGTAATTCCAGTTGTGTTTCATTCAGATTTTATTTTCAGTATTAACACTTTTCCTTTCTTTGTTGCACTTTAGTCTTTTTGTCCAGTTTCCTCTTTCAGTTTTTCGTTTTTGTAAAATGTCATGAGCATTTATCATGGGAGATAAGGAGGCAACACAACTATATGCTTTGCTGTCTGTGCCAGAACTGAATAAGAGATGTGACTAATCACTAACAGACTTTGAAAAAAAGAATGTCCAGCTGTTGTCTATATGCTGATTTGTGTACTACTGAAAAACTAGAGTACTATATTCAGTTGGATACAGCTGATGCCAGTAACTGAAATTTGCATTGTGTTGTTGAGAGCTGGTGTTATTTAATTAAACTATAGTAATTGAAATATGTATATGTTGAACCTGTGAAAAGCAAGGACTGTCTAGAAATTACTCTCTTTTCCTGCCCATTCCTAATCCAACTCTAGCATTTTGACTGAGGTCTTTGTGTCTACTTGGTCATCTCATCAATCTCATATTCCAAAGCATGATGGTTTATTTTGTTAATTTTATATGATTATAGCATGGTATTTTTTTTCTTCCCCCTCTCAGGTCATATTCCCAAAGCTTGGATTAGCACTGCCATGGACCTTCAGGTAGATGAGTAAGTGTCACATGAAAAGTCTAATTTTAATTATCTTAATTGTTTCCATCCTTTTAGTTGTTTGCTACTTTAAATTTAGCCTTTACATAAAGAAAAATTGTATTCAGAGGCTTCCCTGGCAATCCAGTGGTTACGGGTTCATGTTTCCAATGCAGAGGGCATGGGTTCGATCCCTGGTTGGGGAACTAAGATCCCACATGCAGCATGGCCAAAAAAATATTATTAAAAGAATTGTATTCATTTTTGAATGTATATTTATAGTTAACATAATTTAAAATCCCAATGGTATATAAAAGGGTATACAGTGACTCTGTTGGACCCAGTTTCTAGTCACCCAGTTCCTTTCCCCCAAAATAAGCAGTGATAATTCCTTTTTTGTTAGGTATAGCTTTTGTATAAGTGGACTTGGGTTCTATAGGCATACTTCTCTTGTTTCTCTCCTCAATAATCATTCTGTGCTATGTTATAGTAGACAAGCACCATACTGTGGTTTTACTCTTAATTTTGCCTGTGAGGAAGCCAGATGTGAGTTGTGTCATGTCGCCAGCTGAAGTTCCTGAGTAGCGGTGGAGTGACAGCACTGGGCTTTACTGTCCCAGTTGTTTCCACGTGCACTTTGCACGTAGGTAAAGCTTTAATTTTTATTTGGCAAAAAAATACAAACTTCTCTCTTACTATTTGTTCTTTTAATTATTGGTTATTCCACCGTCATACTTTTTGTATGATCTTAATTACTACCACTTAAAAAAAAATAACACTTCCATTGTCTTTTTAAAAAATATTTCTTTACTTATTTGACTGTGCCAGGTCTTAGTTGTGGCATGTGAGATCTGGCTCCCTGACCAGGAATCAAACCTGGGCCCCTGCATTGGGAGCATGGAATCTTAGCCACTGGATCACCAGGGAGGCCCCTTAACTACTACCACTTTTGAGAAGTGAGAATATTGACATTTATGAATGTTTGAGATAGTATGATTTCTGCACTGTAGATTTCATTTCCTAACTTGTAAGCACTTCTTGGTAAAATTTACTATGGTCGTCTGCTTAATCACTAGATATGAAACCAAATGGGCAGGTCACTTATTATGTTAGCCCAGATTTTAAACTTGGTCAAATAGAAAAAGAATGATATTTGATAGAAATTTAACATAATACTTTTTTTCTCTTTTCCCTTAAAAAATGTTCTGCTTCCATGGCAGTGTATGGTATTCTGGTCTTAACATTGGCCAGGTCCTCAGTAATGTTTATTTAAAAGCAGAAAAAACAATTATTTACCCCCTTCCCTCTCCCAGCCCTAAGGAGTGTCAAGTACTATGCTGGGCACTCCTAACATAAACTGTTTTAAATTTCCTAAAAGCCCTAAGAGATAGAAGGAAGAGATTATGCCACCATGTGGATGAGGAAACTGAGGGTAGGTTAGGTCTAGGGATTAGCAAAATCACAGCATTTACAAACAGCAGAGTCAGAAGTTCCAGTCCTATTTTCACAGTTGCTAAGTGTCTTGTTTGTAGAATTATGATGATGTTGCAAATTGAGCTGTTCAAGGTTTTGGTAAGATTGCCTGTGTTCTCTTTATTTAGCATTCTAACAAAGTTTCTTAAATTGTTTTAAAAGTAGAGTTTGTTATTTTTAGATAGAACTTTGTGCCTTTAACTATTAGGAAACTGTTTATGCATATACAGATGGAGTTGAAATCTGGTCCAGGAGAGGTGCTAATCTTGTTGAACGGTTTTTAAGTATCAAGCTACAAAACAACACTACTAAATTTTACCCAGCCTCTTGGGGAGTCTTCTTCTGTCATAGAAAATGACATTGAGGATTTGAAATGCCAGAAACTGAGAGCTGGTTTAGGTCTACTCTTCCCTCAAGGCTCCCTTGTGTTCTTTATAAGAAAGTATTAGTGAGAGAACTGTATAGAGTACAAAAGAAGAGGAATTTGTCATCATTATTGTTTAGAAACAGGATTTGCTTCTCAGTTTGGGGCCCCAGGTCTCTCAAATGCTTAGATTGTAGTCTTCCCACAGGATTAAGTAGTGATTTCTGTTTTCATAGGCAGTTTCATAGGCCTCTTGACACTGTGAGTGGCCTCTTGAATCTCTCGTTGCTCTACCATGTCTGGCTGTGTGGTGTCTTTGTCCTGATGACTTGGTACGTCTCATGGCTACTCTTCAAAATCTATGCCACAGAGGTTAGTATTGAGTTTCTGTCAGTACTTCTCTGTTTTGGACCGCAGAGTTTTATTTTTGGTAGCACACTCATCAGCATGTTGTTGTGCCCAAAGCCATTTTGTGAGTTGGGTTTTGGTTTTTTCCTGCGACTTCACAAGAAATGTGTCAGTTATAACCATCATTTAATTATAGTGGTTTTTGTTTTTGTTTTTTCCTGAGGAAAAGTATTAGTATTTATTCTTAATGTTAGAAAACTAAACTGAATGAACAGTTAGTTAAACTTGCTATGAGTTATCTCTAGTGTAATTCTCTTCGGAAAGTTTCCATTTCTCTATTGAGCGTATACTAGATTGGCCTGCATTTTTAATTAATTTTATATGCTATTGATATAGGTACTATTAAAATATTTAAATATAAGGCAATAAAAATACGTATCTTTGAAGGAAATTTTAGAATTTATATTGAAGAAATGATTTTAAATGAATAGGAATAGCATTGTCTTCATCATTCAAATATTCGTCTTGGAAAATGAGTGTTTCTGTTTTATTTTACCATTTCTGTAGATTTGTATCCTTCAGTGGCTTCAGAGAATTTTTGTTTCTTAAATTTGTTTCTATTATTGGAAGCCAGGGATCCAGTAATTTTGGGAAAGTAACATTTTAGACGGTAGTGTATTTGAGTATATATAATTTTAATGCTAGCTGTTTTTGTAAGGAACACTAAAGATGTTAAATTTGGTTGTCTTGTCTTCTTTATAATGAATTCCAAATAGTACTAAATATACTGAATGTCATTAGTGCTAATATACTGAATGTAATTTGTCATGAAAACAAGACATTGCATAGTCTTTATATTTAATTATATTTGATAGGCTCATCTGTTCCCTGTTCAACCACCATTTTCAGAAGACTCAGATGAATGCCTCCCGAAAGTTTTAAACAGCAATCCTCCCCTCATCATAAAGGTACCAGAGCTATGCATTTTGTGTATTTACACAGTCATCTCTAACTTATCTTACGGAATGATCTTAGTATTTAACATATTTATATTTTTTGAAGGTCTAGAATATTCTAATACTGTAAAAAGTATTGTAAAAATCACCTACATGCTACATTGAATGTTATTACTTTTTCCAGCTTTCATTCCAAGTGACTAAAATGCAAATATATATTGCAATGTATGTGTATAAGCTAGACTATTTCTGTGTTTAGGAGAGATAGAAAAATGTTTCAAGTATGAAATATAATGCTATATAACGATAGACATTGGTTTTTCAGAAATTCCTCATGGTAGCAAAACAAAACACTTTTTTTAGTCACTGGATTAGGAAATATTTTCATGAGTATCATTGACTATTATGATCATAGAAAGTTTGTTATGATCAAACAGAGAGTACATAGTTAATGAACTCTCTTAAAGTTTGAATAATGATAATCTGAAACAAATTTTAATCAAGTCTAAAGAATTTGTAACATGTTTCTAAATCAACCTAAGTGAGAATAAATTATTTTGATTTTGAAATTTTAAAGTAGAACTATAATATATGTGATCTTGTTAAAAGTTCATAGTACTTAAAAAAGAATGAAAGTAGAACCTAGAGTTTGGATTATACTATAGAAAAGTTGTAAACTAATAAGAAAATGACCCACCGAGGTTCTAATTACCCTTAAATATCAATTATGATTAGTTTATTAGATAAACAAAAATATCAGATACTCATTTGGTTATTTAACAGATCTGTAATTATTGGGCACATGTCAGTCGCTGCTAGTTGCTTAGGGTGTAATGATGAATAAGACAAAGCACAACCTACTGGATAAGGCTGATACACAAAATAAGGAAAATTTACTGTGTTAAGTGCAACGGGAACCACTTACTCTGCTTGGGACCCAAACAAGAAACCTTCACAGAAGGGTTGGTGTCTTGAATGATGAGTGAAGTGGTTTGTCAGGGAACAAAATGAAGATCTAACATAAAGAAGCACAGAGTATGTTGTGTATCTGCTGCATGCTGGGTACTACCCTTGGATGTGGTAGTGAGCAAGGTGTTGTCCCTGCCTCACAGCTTGGTGGCTGGTACCAGGTAAGACAAGTTAAGTAGGCACTTAATATAAATTACCATGAGTACAGCGGTTGAGAGCTGTGTGTTAGGGAGGCCAGGGAAGTTCCAGGAGGAAGTGACATTCTATGTTTCCCACCACAAGGTGGAAAGGAACACATTTCCTTTCTGTAGTTCCTTGGTAGCTGGAGCCCATAGTGCCTAGGGTAGCCTACGGAGGGAAAGTGAAAGTCTTGAAGGAAAAGTTGTGGTTCTGAAAAGTCTTCCCTTCATGAAAAATCTCAGCTAATTTCCCCTTAGATATGTAGTGTTGAGCCCCATTCATAAATAAGATTTTATATAGAGGGTAAAAAAATTAAATAATGTGTATTTTCTTTCCTTTCAGTATTTGGCCCTGCAGGACCTGATGTTGCTTTCTCAATATTCTCCTTCACGAAGACAAGAAGTTTTTAGCCTTAGCCAACCAGGTATTGCTAAAAGTAATAGACCTAATAGGAATTGAGTATGTATGTGCAGAAAGCAATCTACTTAAAATTTTTGCTGAGTGAGATGTATTTATTAAAACATCACACATCAGTGAGTCTGTTAAAGAATCGATTTGAATCTAATACACCTAAGTGTTCACATTGTTGTGGTTAAAAATTATGTTTCTAGGGAAAGTATTTTTCAACTTTTATGTTATTTCCTTCCGCCCCCCTCTTCCCTTCACCTCAAGAAATTGGAGGTAGGCTGACAGTTTTAGAGCAGAAAGGTACAGTTTAAGAATCCCAGAAGTTTTAATGCTACAAAGGGTCTTAAAAATCAAGTGGTCTGATTCTCTCATGGAGGATCTAAGTCTCAAGAGAGATTAAGTGACTTAATAAAGTTAATGTCAAGAGTTGGAATTAAGAAATTCTGTCACTTGACTCTTAAGTGTGGAGCTCCCTATTCCGGCCATGCTTCTTTGCCTCCCTGTAAAAAAGCAGTGTGAAAAGGAACTAGGTTTGATGGTGATCCGTCCAAGGAGGCTCTTGGCAACTCTGGAACACTTCTCTGTTGTAACTTGCCAAGCTCCTCAAGGTTGCAGCTGTGCCAGTAATGCTCTGTCTAGTTGTTAGAAGGAAAACCTTCCAGCCCAGCACCAGTAGGGACAGAACTGGGTGGCTTTCTCTCTCACTATTAAGCTCTTCATTATTTGGCCAAACTTGTCAATTCCCACATTATAAAATAAACCTATAGTTATATGCTATGTGGTAATAAAATCCAGTTATAAAAAAATATAAAAATATACCTCTCTCCTTTTATGTTGTTCAGTCGCCAAGTCATATCTGACTCTCTGCCACCCCATGAACTGCAGCACATCAGGCTTGCCTGTCCTTCACTATCTCCCTGAGTTTGCTCAAACTCATGTCCTTTGAGTTGGTGATGCCATCTAACCGTTTCATCCTCTGTCGCCCTCTTCTCCTTTTGCCCTAATCTTTCCCAGTATGAAAAACAATCTACTGCTGATGCTGTGAAAATTAACTGTAGCAATTCTTTTCTAGTAGGCTTAGGTTTACTTAAGAATTCCCTATACACTAAATGTTTTCACCAGATATTCAAGTTAACTGTAACAGGGTGGCCTGCTCTCTGTCAAAGGACATATTATTAACTGGGCAGAGAAATAGAGATCAGATTTATGGTTACCAGAGGTGAAGGGTGGAGGAGAGAGAATTAGATGAAGGCAATCAAAAAGCACAAACTCTCAGTTATAAGATAAATAAGTACTAGGGATGTATGTGCAATATGATAAATATAATTAACACTGCTATATATTATATATGAAAGATATTGAGTGTAAATCCTAAGAATTTTCATCACAAGGAAAAGGGTTATTTTCTATTTGTTTAATTTGTATCTGTCAGAGATGATTGATGTTTGCTAAACTTACTGTGATTACCATTTCATGATGTATGGAAGTCAAATCATTAGGCTGTATATACCTTAAACCTGATATAATGCTGTGTGTCAATTATGTCTCAAAACTGGAAGAAAAAAATGTAATTGGACCATGAAATAGTTCCTTTGTGGTCCTAAGTTACAGCAGAATAAAACATCCTGGGGCCTATTGTTGAAATATTGTGTTTGTTTTCAGGTTAAGTGGTATTTCTCTTTTGAGCTGTGAGTAGAGGGAAAGATTTAAGGAGGGACCTAAGCGAAGAGAGAATGATTTATTTGGCACCCAGGATGGAGAAACCAGTTTTTAGTGGATTCCTCTGCTGTTCTGAACACACAGTGAAGCGCAGTTGATTTTTACATGACAACTATAGGAGATAAAAGGTTTTAGAAATCAAAAGATAGTGAGAAAGGAATTAAGAGTGTGGATCACAGTAGTTTAAATTAGTAGGATAGCAGATTCATAAACCCTCTAAGTATAAAGTATGATCACTATCAAATAATGTGTCACTTCTGTAGATACAATAGCAAATAGGGGCTCTTTTGCAAATGAAAATGTAAGGAGGCACAGTAGGTCAGCCACAGCAGTTTAAAGGTCACTGGGGGCCTTGGGGTGCATCTCATTAGACATGCTCAGTGTCTTAGTCTTTGGTCTGACCAGTATTGCTAGTGAAGTAACCTGGGTCTGTTTCACTCAAATCGTGTTCCTGTGTTTGGCTTTATTTTAGCAGTCAATTTGAGAGTTTTGTTTTGTAGACTTAGGAAAATTATTTCACCCAAATATTTATCGAATTTCTGTTACTATATGGCTTGAGTATAAATAATGGCTTCATAGTAGAAAAGTGGGCCCCACTACAAAGTGTAACAGGCATTTCTCATTGATATTTCTCCCCATTTTGAGAGGATTCTATAAGATTATCTTCATTTTAAAAGCTGGTATTTGGACCTCTTAGGTGGACATCCCCACAATTGGACAGCTATTTCAAGAGAGTGTTTGAATCTTTTAAATGATATGACTCAGAAACTTGTGCTCTACCAAGAAGCTGCTGCTACGAATGGGAGAGTGATGTCTTCATCGTACCCAGTGGAAGCTAAGAAATTGAATTCTCCAGGTAAATCCTTACACTACCAAGAGAGGGGAAAGCACTTACATTCTATTTCCTAAGAAGGATAACAGTAGTTAATCTAAGGATTAGATTGTATGTAAGTGTGAAGTATATATTTTTAGGCAGAATTGATCCAATATATGGGATATTGTACTGAACCAAGAAGGCCGCCTGAGTATCATTGTAGATGGTGGTAGTGTTAAAAGGTTAACACATTTGATCATTAAACAGCAGACTTCAGTTTAGCCTAAAACAGAGTCAAGTGAATCTTTACAAGCAGTAGTGGATGCTGTTCTGATTGCAGTATCCCAGAGGTAAAAAATTGCTGGAGTGCCAGAGAGAAGCAACTGAAGTGACTCAGTGATTTAGGGATAGGGGTGTCACATTCATTGTTTTAAGGTAGCTAAATGTTCGAAAGATGAAAGCTGAGAGGAAGAAGTAGAGGTGGAGGAACCTATGCTATTTCACAAAACACCTTAAGTAGGTGATACTTAGGAATGTAAGACTGAGGAAAAGACTTAATGTTCTGATGCCTTGGGAGCCAGGCATTTAAAGAAAATGGGCAGAATTAGCTGGGTGAGGACCATGGTACACTTGGGGGCATAGGCTTCATCTGAAATGGAAAACTATGGGTTAGCTTTGATCCATGGTTCCCATGTGAGAATTTGGGCCCAATATCTGAACTTCTGATACTGGAGGTTTGTAACATTGTACAGGAGGCAGTTATCAAAACCATCCCCAAGAAGAAGAAATGTAAAAATGCAAAATGATTGTCTAAGGAGGCCTTACCAATAACTGAGAAAAGAGAAGCAAAAGGCAAAGGAGAAAAGGAAAGAAATACCCTTCTGAATGCAGAGTTCCACAGAATAGCAAAGAGAGGTAAGAAAACTTTCCTAAGTCAACAGTGCAAAGAAATACAGGAAAACAGTAGAATGGGAAAGACTAGAGATCTCTTCAGGAAAATTGCAGATATCAAGGGAACATTTCATGCAAGGATGGGCATGATAAAAGACAGAAGTGGTATGGACCTAACAGAAGCAGAAGATATTAAGACAAGGTGGCAAGAATATACAGAACTATAAAAAAAAATCTTAACAGCCCAGATAACTGTGATGGTGTAATTACTCATCTAGAGCCAGACAAAGTCAAGTGGGCCATAGGAAACATCACTATGAACAAAGCTAGTGGAGGTGATGGGATTCCAGCTGAGCTATTTCAAATCATGAAAGATGATGCTGTGAAAGTGCTGCACTCAATATGCCCGCACATTTGGAAAACTCAGCAGTGGCCACAGGACTGGAAAAGGTCAGTTTTCATTCCAATCCCAAAGGAAGAATGCCAGAGAATGTTCAAACTACCGCACAATTGTACTCATTTCACATGCTAGCAAGGTAATACTCAAAATCCTTCAAGCTAGGCTTCAACAGTATGTGAATCAAGAACTTCCAGATACACAAGTTGGGTTTAGAAAAGGCAGAGAAACCAGAGATCAAATTGCCAAAATCTGCTGGATCACAGAAAAAGCATGAGAATTCCAGAAAAACATCTACTTCTGCTTCATTGACTATTCTAAAGCCTTTGACTGTGGATCACAACAAACTGTGGAAAATTCTTAAAGAGATGGGGATACCGGACCACCTTACCTGTCTCCTGAGAAATCTGGATGTGGGTCAAGAAGCAGCAGTTAGAACCAGGAACAACAGACTGGTTCCAAATTGGGAAAGGAGTACGTCAAAGCTGTATATTGTCACCCTGCTTATTTAACTTCTATGCAGAGTACATAATGTGAAATGCCAGTCTGGATAAAGCATAAGCTGGAATCAAGATTGCCAGGAGAAATATCAATAACCTCAGATATGCTGATGACACCACACGTATGGCAGAAAGTGAAGAGGAATTAAAGAGCCACTTGATGAAGGTGAAAGAGGAGAGTGAAAAAGCTGGCTTAAAACTCAACATTCAAAAAACTAAGATCATGGCATCCGGTCCCATCACTTCATGGCAAATAGATGGGGAAACAATGGTAACAGTGACGAACTTTATTTTCTTGGGCTCCAGAATCACTGCAGATGGTGACTGCAGCCATAAAATTAAAAGACACTTGCTCCTTGGAAGAAAAGCTATGACAAACATAGCATATTAAAAAGCAGAGACATTACGTTGCTGACAAAGATCCTTATAGTCAAAGCTATTTTCCAGTAGTCATGTATAGATGTGAGAGTTGAACCATAAAGAAGGCTGAGCGCTGAAGAATTGATGCTTTCGAACTGTGGTGTTGGAGAAGAGTCTTTAGAGTCCTTTAGACAGCATGGAGATCAAACCAGTCAATCCTAAAGGAAATCAATCCTGAATATTCATTGGAAGGACTGATGCTGAAGCTCCAATACTTTGGCTAGCTGATTTGAAGAGCCGACTCATTAGAAAAGACCCTGATGCTGGGAAAAATTGAAGACAGGAGGAGAAGGGGACAACAGAGGATGAGATCGTTGGATGGCATCACCGACTCGATGGTCACATGTTTGAGCAAACTCCGGGAGATGGTGATGGACTGGTGTACTGCAGTCCATGGGGTCGCAAAGAGTTAGATAGGACTGAGTGACTGAACAACAACAACAATCTGAACTTCTGGTCTTTTTCTTTTTTTCTTTTAAACAGACAGCTGAAGAAGTTTTGAGGGAAATCCACCGCTTTTTAAACATTACCAACTAATCTTGATATGTAAAAAAATTACAATATGGGCCAAAGGAAACATATCTCTGATTTTGATTTCATTATTCTGCTGGCTTCATAGACCACAAACAAAGAGATTGCAGAAGAAAAGTGATTTAGATAAGTTCATGAATGTCAGGTTTTAAAAGATTCTACTGTGTTTCAGATGTCAACATTCAGATTAGCATTTATTTATTCAACAAGTAGTTATTGAATGACTGCCACGTACCAAGCACTACCAGAGAATCAAAGATGCAGAAACATTCTTGGGCCTGACCTTTTAGTGGGAGGCACACAAACGATGACAAGACAGTGTAACTATTAAAAAGAAGTCTGAATGAGCAGGATGATGCTTGATAATGGAAGGAGGAGTTTAAAGTTGGTCCTGTAGAGAAGTAAGGAGAGTCTTCATTTTATCAACCTTGACCTTTCTGAGCATGGAGGGCAGAAACAAGGAGAACAACTCCACAGAGAAATCTGAAGAACGTATGAGTTGCAGACCTACATCAGTAGAAGCTGAAAAGGGACAGGGAACTTCTGGTGAAGCAGAGATAGCAAAAAATTCAGCACAGGGGACCAAAAGAAAAAGAGATACAAAAAATAGCACAGCCTGCGGTCCAGGAGACATGTCACAACGTTGTGACGGTGTGAAACCTCCCAAGACACCGATGCGGATCCCCATCCCCCCTCTACCTGCTGTCCTGCCGCCAGTCAACCTGGTCCATAGGGACGTCATTCGTGCTTGGTGCCAGCAGTTAAAACTGAGCACCAAAGGCCCGAAACTAGATGGATATAAACGACTCTGTGAATATACTTACCCTCATCAAAAAAACATTCCTGCCACAGCACAGGAGGCCAGGATCCTGTCACTATCGAAAAGGATAAAGATAGAAAAGGGGGAACTACCACTGGAATGCTCTGTTGAGAGAATGTCTTCTGAAGGGGCTGCTCCTCCTGCACCAGGGCCATCTGCCCTTGAGGGAGCTCCTCCGCCTCCTGAGGCAGTTGTATCAACTTCTGCCCCCAACTCAGAAGCTGTGTTTGCCGCCTGGAGCAGAATGACAGCCAGGGCCGTGAAGATGGAGTCAGTACGATCACAAGAGACTTGTGAGGTCCAGTGGTGCGTGGTCCACAGGAGAAGTCTCCCAGCTAACACAGAAGGCTGGGTTCGTTTACAGTTTCATGCTGGGCAGGCCTGGGTGCCTGGAAAACGAAGGAGGGTGTCTGCATTCTTCCTGATACCATCTGGTGACTTTCCACCCCCACACCTGGAGGACAATATGCTGTGCCCTGAGTGTGTACACAGGAATAATTTATTAACAAAAAGCCTGCAGTGAGATCATAATACCAGTAAAAGGGTACAGCTATGATTATAATGATAGAGAAGTGACTACAATCAACTCCATGGTGACTTTAGACAGCAGAACTCTGGGCCGCTCCACTCTTTCCATGCTTCCTGCTTCCAGGGTGCACAGCGTGCTTACAAGGTTGCACGAAAAAGAAAGCCTGTGAACTGATGGGAAACAGAAGCAGAAGTGACTATCTTTCCAAAGATGCCCAGCCCTAAGGGAGCAGAGGATAAAGGAAATGGGGACATTTTAAAAATACTAAGTCACTGAATGGAATTAATTTGCTTGAAAATGCCTCAGGTAAATCTCTACATTGAACAAAATGGGTCTTATAGGCAACAGTTGAAATTTGGTCATATACACCTTAAGCAGATATTCAACCTTATCGTCACCAGGCGTGGTACAAGCAAAAATGTGTTTCCTGACATGATACAATGTATCACTGACAATATTCTTGCCCCAAAGAATCTGTTCACAGGGAAGCAATCAGTCCTGATTATGCCTCTTGTTTCAGCATAATTAGGTGAACTTACCATTTGGGTGTCAGTTACTTAGATACATCCATCCATATGTAAATATTCACAACCTATGCACTTAAGTTGTCTATATTTTATATATATGTGAGTTATATATAATTTTTTAAGTGTTCCAGATTGAATGATACATTATAGTGCCTCTAGTAAAAAGGCAACTAGAAAATTTTAAACTTAAAACTTTTATTTTAAAATAAAATACTCTATGCCAGAGCAGGAGTGAGGTTGGACCAGGGCTGAGGCAGCCAAGGCCCCTCCTTCCCACATCAGTGGATCCTGCCCAGAGTATGCCTGGCTGCCGTTGCAGGCAAGTGGGGTGGAGTGTGACTGGGCGGTGCCGGCGCTGAGACAAAGCTGTTTCCAGTTACAAAGCAGGGATCACAGCAAACACACCCGCCACAGAAGCACTATGGCATTGCTTCTCCCTCTGCTTAGCAGCCCCCAAGGAGACTAACTGCCTTCTTACACAGAAACTAGTGGAGACTCTGAAGCCCTTTGGGATTTTTGAAGAGAAAGAGGAACTTCAGTGCAGGATTTTAATTTTGGGAAAATTAACCTGGTAAAAGACTGGATACGAGAAATCGGTGAAAGCAATAATCTTCCACAATCTCTAATTGAACATGCTGATGGGAAAATGTTTACCTCTGGATCTTGCAGATTAGGTGTACATACAAAAAACTGCCAATATTGATGCATTGTGTGTTGCACCAAGACATGTTGATTGAAGTGACTTTTTCACCTCATTCTATGATAAGTTGAAATTACAGGGAGAAGTAAAAGATTTAAGAGCTGTTGAAGAGGCATTTGTACCAAGTTATCAAACTGTTTGATGGAATAGAGATTGTATTTTGTTTGCAAGATTAGCACTGCAGACTATTCCAGGAAACTTGGACTTAAAACATGACAGTCTGCTTAAAAATTTAGATATGTATAAGAAGTCTTAATGATTGCAGGGTTTTGATTTTGTTGCAAATCAATGAAATGGTTTTACGAGATGTTTTACATCTAGTATCAAACATTGACAACTTCAGGTTAACCCTGAGGGCTATCAAACTGTGGGCCAAATGCCACAACATCTACTCCAATATATTAGGTTTCTTCAGTGGTATCCTGGGATATGCTCGTAGCAGGAACTTGCCAGCTTTGTCCAAATGCGATAGCATCAACTCTTGTACATAAATTTTTCTTGGTATTTTCTAAATGATATGTGTTTAGATTATATTAAAATAAAGTTGATTATAGACACTGAAAAAAAAAAATAAAGTTGGTCCTGTAAAGATGTGGAGCCATTAGAGAATTTGAATATAGTTTTATTAAATTAGCATTTTAGAAAGATCATTGTAGTTCTGAGTTGGGGGGATCCTGGGTCTGAGCAAATATGGATTAGTCATTTCTTTACATTGTTGTCATATCCCATCAGTCAGAATTTGCCTTTAGTTTGAGGAATAATTACAAAACTTGAAAGCGTAATTACAAAACTTGAAAGCACTGATCTTGGGACTTCCTTGGTGGTCCAGTGACTAGGACTGTGCTCCCAATTTAGGGGGCTCAGGTTCAATCCCTGGTTGGGGAAGTAGATCCCACATGCTGCAATGAAGGTCAAAGATCCTGAGTGTGGGAACAAAGACTTGGTGAAGTCAAATGAATAAATAGAATTAAAAATATTAAAAAACAAAAAACCCCACCAGTTTTAATTTTTAAATTGATTCTTTAGCTATTTCTTATTGTCGTTTACCCTTAAAAAGTCATGTAGTAAAAATTTGGTTCTTATAAATGTTTAGTGTCTTATGCCAGTTTTATTAAAAAGATAGAATACTAGTATAATTTATTGTCTTTGTGCTTTGTGCTGGAGTGGCAGAAAGATATTATTTTTGTACAAGAGACTGTATAATTGGTAGAGTTATAAGATAATTTTTGAAGAAGCTGTTTACAGAACAGATGTGTAGAAATCCTGGACAAGTTAATCACTGGTGTGACTTTTGTTAACTTTAAAGAACTCTGGGGAAAATGGGATAAGGTTAGCGCTCTGTACATTTTCACACTATAGATTTGATTAGTCAAGTAATGGTTACAGTCCAAGTAATGGTTACAGTAAGAATATACAGTAACCCAGGGCGTATACTAATGCAATAAAATTGTTGCCATTTAAAAATAAAATATAAAATATAAGTTCATTCAGTGCAGCTTAGAGTTGGAGAAATTGACCTGGAAGATGAAGATACCTGTTTAGGGTAAAAAACCGAGAGAGGCTGAACCAGTCTGACAGAAAAAGATGTATAAAGCTCCTTAAGTGGTCACCAAGTTGCAGTAGTAAAATCTAGGTGTTGAAATTGTAAACCTAGGTGGAAGCAATCTACTGAGCCTTGGTTAAATGAGTTAAGCAAAGAATTGAGGTGTGTAGAATTTGAGAACCTCCACTCTAGCCTACTTCGATCAGATTGCCTCTTCTCAGCACTGGATCTGTTCTTTTACAGAAGAAACTGCGTTTCAGACCCCCAAATCTAGCCAGATGCCTCGGCCTTCAATGCCATCATTAATTAAGACATCACTGTTCTCCTCAAAATTATCTACTCCTGATGTTGCAAGTCCCCTGGGCACCCCATTTGGCTCTAGTGTAGTGAACCGGATGGCTGGAATTTTTGATGTAAACACAAGCTATGGGTCACCTCAGAGTCCTCAGCTCACAAGAAGAGGGCCAAGATTATGGACTTCAGCTTCTGGTGAGGACCGTTTATTTTCTAAAATTTGAAATGTCATAGTTGCAGAGAATCATATAGCCTAAGTTTTTGCCTTCTTGGTGTGTGTTTTTTTTTTTGTAGATCAGCAAATGACTGAATTTTCTAATCCTTCTCCATCTACCTCTGTTAGTGCTGAGGGTAAGACAGTGAGACAGCCCAACGTGATTTATTCATGGATTCAGAATAAACGTGAACAGGTAGGATGACATGGGTATAGGGTTTGTATTTACATATAGCTGCGATTCATGGGGTCGCAAAGAGTCGGACACGACTGAGCGACTGATCTGATCTGATCTGATAGCATTGAGAACATCAAGGATCTCATATAAGTAAGCCATCAGGAATAAATAAAACTTTGGGGATGCTTCATATATCAAATTGACCCATATGAAATTACTAGTATTTGGTTTTGAGTTATACAAATTACAAGTTCATACGGCTTAACCTAATGCAGTCAGTGCCTTTTATCTATGAATTCTTTCATTTAAGAGATATTTATTGATTTCTTCATATATACTGGGTGTGTTTTTAGATACTGGGAAAACAGCAAACAAAAGTCCCTGACTGTATGTTTACGTTGTTGGGAGAAATATCAATAACCTCAGATATGCAGATGACACCACCCTTATGGCAGAAAGTGAAGAGGAACTAAAAAGCCTCTTGATGAAAGTGAAGGAGGAGAGTGAAAAAGTTGGCTTAAAGCTTAGCATTCAGAAAACTAAGATCATGGCATCTGGTCCCATCACTTCATGGGAAATAGATGGGGAAACAGTGGAAACAGTGTCAGACTTTAATTTTTTGGGCTCCAAAATCACTGCAGATGGTGATTGCAGCCATGAAATTAAAAGATGCTTACTCCTTGGAAGGAAAGTTATGACCAACCTAGATGGCATATTCAAAAGCAGAGATATTACTTTGCCAACAAAGGTCCGCCTAGTCAAGGCTATGGTTTTTCCAGTGGTCATGTATGGATGTGAGAGTTGGACTGTGAAGAAAGCTGAGCGCCGAAGAATTGATGCTTTTGAACTGTGGTGTTGGAGAAGACTCTTGAGAGTCCCTTGGAATGCAAGGAGATCCAACCAGTCTATCCTAAAGGAGATCAGTCCTGGGTGTTCATTGGAAGGACTGATGCTGAAGCTGAAACTCCAGTACTTTGGCCACCTCATGCAAAGAGTTGACTCATTGGAAAAGACTCTGATGCTGGGAGGGATTGGGGGCAGGAGAAGAAGGGGACGACAGAGGATGAGATGGCCAGATGGCATCACCAACTCAATGGACATGGGTTTGGGTAGACTCCGGGAGTTGGTGATGGACAGGGAGGCCTGGCATGCTGCGATTCATGGGGTCGCAAAGAGTCAGACACGACTGAGTGACTGAATGAACTGAACTGAGGGCAGATAGCTGAGCGAGCAGGTGTATTATAGTTCTGGGTGGTGAGATGAGGTAGCAGGCACCTGGAACAGCTTGTCAGGCTCATTAGCTGTTGTAAAGACTGAAATTTTCTCTGAATGAGATGGATGACTACTGAATGGTTTTACCCGCAAGAATGAAATGATGTAACCTTACATTTTGAAAGTACTGCTGTGTTGAGACTAGATCCTCAGGGGGCAGGAGTGGAAGCAGAGAGACAGTAGTAAAGCTGTTAAAGTAATCTGGTGACCTGATGACGGTATCTGGATAATGATATCTGTGACCTGAGTGATGGTGGTGGAGACTGTAAAATGTGATCAAAGTCGGGGTGTATTTTGAAGATAGGTATGATAGGATTTGCTTATGGTTTAGTTGTGGTGTGAAAGAATCAGTGTTGATTGTGAAGCTTTTGGCCCAAGGATCTGAAACAATGTAGTTGCAGTTTATTGAGTTGCAACTTTCTGATGATTCTGGAAAAGAGATTTGATAGAGACGAGGTAGGGAAATCATGAGTCTGATTTTAGACATAGCAATTTTGAGATACTAGACAATCCAGTGATAATACTGAATAAGATATTAGACATGTATCTGGAATCTAGGGGAAAGTCCAGGTTAGAATTGAAATTTTGGAAGTCATCAGAGCATGAAAGCCATGAGACTCCATGAAAATTATTGGAGAGTGTAGATATAGAAGAAAAGAGATGCAAGAACTGGAACCGTTTGATGACAATGTCTGGCAGATGAGGAATAGCAAAGGAGACCGAGCATCATTAAGGTGAGAAAGAACCAAGAAAAGGGCGTTTCAGACAGAAGTGTCAGATGCTGCTGAAAAGAAAAGATGCTGCTATGTCTGAAAAGAAGCATGAGGTTCAAACTAAAAATGAACTGGTGTGCTAGGAATATGGAGGTCATTGAGTCCTTGACAAGAGCTATTGGGTGGAGTAGTAGCAACAAATACCTGACTGGCATGGGTCCCAGAGAGGCTGGGAGAGGAATTGGAAGACACAGAGAAGCTACATCTTTCAAGGAGATTGACTGTAAGGGGACCAGAGAAATGGGCTAATAGCTGGGGGAAGTTGAGAGGTCAGGGAAGGGTTTTATTTCTTCAGATGGGAGAAGTAACAACATGTTTGTTGATAGAATGCTCAGTTAATAGAGAGGGCAGAACTGAAGGCATTTTACAGAACGTCAGCATCACCTGTGGCTCCATGTGTGTAAGTACTGCTGTGTCATGAATTCACTTTCAGCTCAGTTGGCTTATGTAGCTTTTAACTTAATACTGAGAAAATTATTTTCCTTGTAAGTATCAACTAGTAGAAAACTACTTCTGTCTTAAGATCTATTTCTTTTTTTTTTTTTGGTAGATGAAACATGCTCTTTTTTTTGGCATTAATATTAAGAGGTTAAAGGGTAGGACAGTTGTAGAGAATTGAGAAAGAATATGGTTTTAGGAAATGTCACCAGAACTACTTTTTGATTATGACAGGGCTCTCATTTGAAGGCTAGACATGTGTACATGGGAGTGCAGTTTAGATTAGATGGCCTGTCTTGGTTATCCAATTTATAGTACAAAGGTATTTACTTACGTGGTTTACCTTACCTTTCTTTGTAAAGCGTGATGTGTTTCATTTAAGTTAGTGTCCGGAAGAACCTGGAAATGTGTAATATTATATTTGAGTAGCATTGAACTGTTCATGTGATAATTCTTCCCTTTTTTTCCATCTCAGGTTAAGAATTTCTTATCAAAACGAGTGCTGATAATGTATTTTTTCAGTAAGGTAAGAATATGTAGTTATAACATTGGGAGTGGGGGGAGAGAAAACAAAATAAGAAATGAAGTAGCAAATAGGATTAGACTTTGCAATATTTAGTTTGATCCTAGCAAGCCAAACAGCTTGGCATCATGCTTCACTAAACCTCCCTTTAAACAGTACCTGACCTAGACAGGCATCTCCATCAGTGATTTCCCGAGGCTGGGCTCTAGTGGCCTTCTGGGTCTCTTGGCTGCAGGCAGCTTTGTGCCAAGATGTGGCCCCTTCCTGCAAAGTGAGCAAATCTGTGGCTATCCTTCATGGCTCATGCTGACATCATTGTGGCCAGTTTGGTGTTCAGAAGAGAGATAACTGGGTTAGACTGCAGGTGTTAAACTGGTGTTGGATTAAAGTTATAATTTAGGCCACAAACTAAATGACTTTCCAGCTTGTCTGTCAGCTGCCCCAGCTGCTGTAGGAGAGTAAATCTCAGAGGTAAAAGCTAAGGATTCATTCCTGTTTTCACTGCTACAGCTGTTGTGTGTCAGTTAATCCTTTGATGAGGAAAATCTTTGCCCATGTGTAGGGGAAAGAATTTTTGTTTTAATTATTTTAATCTAGCTTCTCTGTTTTTGCAGATACTGCATTATTAATTAATAGTGCACTCGTATTAATGCCTTGAAGTGAAAGTCTGTATTGGCAAACATTCCTCATTTTATTCTTTGAGGATCCTACTCTGGTGGGGAGAGAGATCTGAGTAACTCTGGTAGAATATAGATACATACACAAAGAATCCTTTCAAGTTCTTGAAACTTTTTTCACTGTGGTAGCAGGGAATATCCATGCAACTAGCAAGAATGTTTGCCAGAAATAATCTGTAGGCTCTCCATTAGAGCCCTGGGAAAACCATCAGACCCCTGAGAAAGGTGTCTCATCTTCTGCCAAGAGAAAGAGGAGTTGTCTGAAGTTTTAATTCAGAGTGTTGTTTCAGAAGGATGGGAAGAAAACTTAGCTTTTGTCTTTTGTGTGCCATGCTCCTTTCACTTGCTAAGTTGTGTCTGACTCTTTGCCACCCTCATGGATTGCAGCATGCCAGGCTTCCGTGTCCTTCACTTTCTTCCGGAGTTTGCTCAAATTCATCCATTGAGTTGGTGATGCCATCCAACCATCTCATCCTCTGTCACACACTTCTCCTGCCCTCAATCTTTCCCAGCATCAGGGTCTTTACCAGTGAGTTGACTCTTCGCATCAGGTGGCCAAAGTATTGGAGCTTCAACATCAGTCCTTCCAGTGAATATTCAGGGTTGATTTCCTTTAGGACTGACTGGTTTGATCTCCTTGCTATCTAAGGGACTCTCAAGAGTCTTCTCTAGTACCACAATTTCAAAAGCATCAATTCTTTGATGCTCAGCCTTCTTTATGGTCTAGCTCTGACATCTGTACACGACTACTGGGAAAACTGTCCCCTCATTTAATTCTGACAGCATTCCTGTGAGGTGTCTTTTTGGCCTCATTTTACAGAGAAGGAAGCTTGAGGCTTAGAGGGGTCAGGTAGCTAGCCTGAGGGCACGTAGCAAGTAAGTGGCAGAGCAGAAGCTGAATGAGATCTCCTTTTTCCTTGGAAGTGAATGCTACCTTAGATTCTGATTTTGCAGGTGGATCTGTGTGATAAGGAGTTGTAGACACTGCTGCTTAACGTAGGGAAATGTAACTTGCTATTGTTGTGAATGGGCTTCATTGGCTGTATTATGATAGCCACTTACACAGGCCAATTGTTCCACGTCACAATACCTTGCTGTATTAAAGACTGTTGGGTGGTTTTTCTTTGTAGTGGGGTTGAAGGTAGACACTTTAGGAGAGGTAGTATGTACTTACTTAGGCAGTACTTTTTTTTTTTTTTAAAGCATTCCTAACCATTCTCTTTGGGCTTCCTTGGGGGCTCAGTGGTACAGAATCTGCCTGCAATGCAGAAGAGGTGGGTTCAATCCCTTGGAGAAGGAAATGGCAACCCACTCCAATATTCTTGCCTAGAAAATCCCATGGACAGAGGAGCCTGGTGGGCTACACTCCCTGGAGTCGCAAAGAGATGGACGCGACTGAATAACTGAGCATGCATGCAACCATTCTCTTGAATGATCTCTATGTTAATCCTCTGAGGTGGGTTGAGGGAACATAACTTATTTTAAATGAGAAACTGAGGTACATAGAGATTTAGATACTTGGCCGGGGTCACACAGTAAGTTGTAGCAGAGTGTTTTATTGCAGTTAAATCATAATGTGTAAGAATTTCAGGTCTTAGCTCTTAAGAGCAGCTGTGAATTTTTTATTATTTTAGTCTACATCGTTGATTAGATGAAACGATAATTTCTGGGCAACTGACTTAAATGTTTTGTCGTCTTTCAGCACCCAGAGGCCTCCATTCAGGCTGTGTTTTCAGATGCCCAAATGCATATTTGGGCATTAGAAGGTAAGTAGTCTCAGTGAGCTGTAGCAATGATTTATTTATTCATTAAATATTGAAGTATTTAATGAAAGATCAGTTCTGGACTTTGATCTCAATCTTTGAATTTTCAGATACATTTTATGTGTTTGTTTTATATAGATAAATTTTTCTTATTTAGGTTTATTTCAATTTAGAGCTTTTCCTTGTATGTAAGTGGAGAAACTGAGCCTGGGGTTCTTGCGTCTCTCTTTACTTCAAAAAAATTGCAATTAATAGATTGTTTTTTAACCATCGCCTTATGTTGGTGTAACTTGCTTAATATATTTAAACATATTTAGCTTAGGTTTAGTTGTTAACTATTTCTTTTCATCTTACAGATACTACCTTCTCAATGTTTAAATGATACTTCCTCAGAGAGGCCTTTCCTGACCACCCTATGAAAAGTATCCTTACTTTGTCCCCTTATCAGGCTTTGTTTTCTTAGCCTTTATCACTGCCAAACACAGTATTATTTAAAAGAACTTTTTTCTTTTAGAACATAAGTCAGATTCATCTTATTTAAGACTATTGCAGTTGAGTACCTTTTCCATCCCTTTTGCCTCTTTTTCTATTCTATTACTCCCTTTTTTATTTAGACTTCTATACATTCAGAATATTAATTCATCCTCAAATAGATGTATTGCAAGTGGATTTGCCTAATTTTGATTCACTTTTAACTTGTTTCTTCTTTTCCCCTTGAGGTTTGTCTCACTTAGTAGCAGCATCATTTACAGAAGATAGATTTGGCGTAGTCCAGACCACACTACCAGCTATTCTTAATACTTTGTTGACGCTGCAAGAGGTAGGCAATATATGGGTTGGGCGGAAGTAGAGGTCCTGTCTTCTCCCCCGCCTAGCTTTTTCTGTTTGTTTCTTACATTTCACATTGAGTAACGAAAAACATGTTGGAAGTCAAAACAATGGTACTGTTCTTACCGTCAGGTACTTACAGTCTAAGATGGACTAGGAAGACAGACTTTTAATTCATTTGTAAGTGTTAATTTTATTGTAACAGAGAAGGTATATTAAACCTGTAGGACATACCTCTGGTATTAATCAGATTATTTAGGATATTGGAATTCTGTTCATTACTATAGGTTTGCATCCTTACATAATTTGTAGCTCCTGAAAGTGACCTGTAGTTAAGTTACTTGTGTAAATAAGAAGTTACTTATCGACTAGAGGCTTAAGAAGATAGAGCTGGGACCAGTGGATTCCTGCTACGAGGCTGGGTGCATCGTTTTAAACTAACAGGTCTGTTTAGTCCTAGGCTTAAAGGAAGAAAAATAAAACATATGCTTCTTGTTTTTCATTAGGCTGCCTTTCCTGACTTCCTGTTGGGTGATATGTTTTCACTGCCTTGTATTATTAGTTCTGTGTCAGACTAGGTGTATAAACACTAAGGGCTGGGGGCATTTAAAGGTAGGGGCTTGGGTGTACAGGTTTTCTGGAGGAAGTATTTCTGAACTGGGTTTGAGGGATAACAACTGGTGCATCTTTGGGTCTTGGGAAGCAATTTAAGATATGAGAGAAAACAAGCTTTGCTCTTCCTTTCTTCAAATCTCAATTCATTTTACCTCTTAGAATGTCTTACCCTTCAGAACCAGTGATTTTTTCCCTTCACTTTGTCCTCTTTGTGCCTACTTTCTCATGTATGTTATTTGAGACATGTATATACCCGTGGATAGCTTTATTATTTGGGTTCACTTCCCAACTACCTTACTGTAAAGAAAGAATTTTCTACTATTTCCACAACTTCTACTGTTTGGCTTATCTAACTACACATTAGGGTAACCATGATTATGGGTGTATCTTTGGTATTCATAGCATAGCTTTTTTTTTTTTAATCACTCTGGTTGTGTAGTTTAAAATAAAACAACAGTACAATGTTCCCTAGTCTACAGAGTGATTTCATATCATTATTTTTTTGAACTTCAAGTCTACCTTGTGAAGTAAAGTGGAGATGTTTCGGCCCTGTCTTACACATGAAAGGGGCTTGGTAGTGCAGCGGCTTACCTCAGATCTCACACACATCTTAGTGGCGGAGCTGGGACGTGATGTGATCTCACTGCAGGCATTAGCAGTGGAATAGACCTCAGGGAAAGCTGCAGATCCAGTCTCTGAACTTGTCTACTGTCTTCTGCTGGGCTTTTATTTTTACATAGGGTTCTCTTCATAGAGAATGGCTCTACTTTTAGAACTGTAACTTTCAAACTTTTTAGACTATGATATGTAGTACATTAGACTCAGAATATAGAGGTGGGATGTGTGTGTGTGTAACAAATAAAAGATTCTTACAACAATGCTTACCTTTTATTTTGTGCTTCATTCTAATGTTTTCCACTCTATTTCATTTTTTAAAAAATGCTGGTTGAAACAGTCGATTTCACAAAGATCACAGTGCCCTAGAGGTATTCTGCACCAAAATTACTTTCTTCTCACCTCTTCACTATCAAAACTCGTAATTCTTCATAGTTGATTATGGCTAGGCATGATAAGGAAAGCAAATTTGTTTATTTGGTTGTAGTCATTCTTACTTTTGATTAGGAAGGTATGGAGCTGAACTGAAAATACTTTTGAGGGGCAGAGGAGAAAGAGGCAAAGGTATATTTTTGAGAGTTTGGGAAGCGGTAAATGGAACAAAAACCCCTCTTTGTGCGAGGCTTGTGGCATCTCTTCTCCCCAAGACAACATCACAGTCACTCTTTCGGTCATGCTCTACAGTCATCAGATTTTGCAAACCACCTTACAGTCTTTCTACCCCATATCCCAAGGTTGAGTGTCGTGAGGGAGTCAGTGTCCACATGGATATTTATCCCACACTTTGACTTTCTCACTTTACTTTTTTAGAACTTTTTACTTTGTTTGGGGAATAGCCGATTAACAATGCTGTGCTAGTTTCAGGTGAACAGCACAGGGACTCAGCCAGACATGTACATGTATCCATTCTCCCCGACTCTCCTCCCATCCAGGCTGCCACACAACACTGAGCAGAGTCCCATGTGCTATACAGTGGGTCCTTGTTGGTTATCCATTTTAACTATAGCAGTGTGTACATGTCCACCCCAAACTCCCTAATTTTCCCTTCCCCTTCCCCTTCTCTTTGGGCAACCATAAGCTCATTTTCAAAGTCTCTTGAGTCTCTCGTAAGTAAGTTCATTTGTATCATTTCATTTTAGATTCCACATATAAGGGATGTCATATGGTATTTCTTCTCTTTCTGACTTACTTCACTCAATAAGTAAGTCTCTAGGTCCATCCATATTGCTGCAAATGGCATTGTTTCATTCTTTTTAATGGCTCAGTGATGTGTACACCATCTTTATCCATTCCTCTGTCGATGAACATTGAGGCTGCTTCCATGTCTTGACTGTTGTAAAGAGTGCTGTGGTGAACACCGGGTGCATGTATCTTTTCGGATCGTGTTGTTCTCCGGATATGTGTCCAGGAGTGGGATTGCAGGGTCATATGGTAGCTCTAGTTTTAGTTTTTTAAGGAATCTCCATACGGTTCTCCAGAGTGGCTATACCAATTTATGTTCTCACCTACAGTTAGGAGCGTTCCCGTTTTTCCACACCCTTTCCAGCATTTAATGTTTGTGGATTTTTGATGATAGTCACTGTGACTGGTGTGAGGTGGTATCTCACTGTAGTTTTGATTTGCGTTTCTCTAGTAATTAGCTGGATTGAACATCTTTTCATGTACCTCTTGCCCATCTGTATGTCTTCTTTGAAGAAATGTCTATTTAGGTCTTCTGCCCATGTTTTGAGTGGGTTGTTTGTTTTGATGCTGTTAAGCATCATGAGCTGTTTGTAAATTTTGGAGACTAATCCCTTATTGGTCTCATCATTTGGAAATGTTTTCTCCCAATCTGTGGATTGTCTTTCATTTTGTTTATTGTTTCTTTTGCTGTGCAAAAGCTTTTTAGTTTAAGTACGTCCCATTTATTTATTTTTGTTTATATTTCCATTATTCTGGGAGACAGACTGAAAAAATATTGCTGCGATTTATGTCAGAGTGTTCTGTCGCCCGTCTTTCACACACTCATCAGTCTCAGCCTTTGACTGTCAGCCAGGCTTCATCGGCCTGTGTATTCTCCACTTGCAAAGCTTAAAAGTCTAGGATTCTAGCCTCTAAGCCAGAGTCCTTGAATGTTTTTGTGCCAGAGATCCCTTTAGCAGTCTGATGAGGCCCATGGACTTTTTCCCAGAATAATGGGAAAAATAAATACATTAAATATGAAGCCTTTCAGATTAGAAAGGAAATCAGTTATATTAGAAGATAATTTTGAAAGTATTAAGTTTGTGGTACATTAATACATTAAACAACAAGGTCTATCAGTGGGTCTATAGAGAAGGAAATGGCAACCCACTCCAGTATTCTTGCCTGGAGAATTCTGTGGACAGAGGAGCCTGTCAGGCTATAGTCCATGGCGTCACAAAGGGTCAGACTGAGTGAGTGAGCATCAGTGGGTCTAACTCATCATTTTGAAGTAATGATAAGATGAATGGTATTTAAAGATAATTACACTAGTGTGATGAAAATATTGATGATTTCTGTTGGTGGCAAAGTTAGAGGAACTACTAATGCTATTGTGATTTACTGTTTCATAATTGAAAGAATTGCTAAATTTTAATTAGAGTGTAGTAAAGATAAACATGTCATTTTTAGCCCAAAATTCATGGCCCCTGAATTCTATCCATAGATCTGTGGGCTATATAAGAGCCCCTGTCTCCCCCATGCACAGCCTTTTATGCCTTTGCTTCTTCTGTACACTCTCTTTGTCTTTGCTGATATTTTCACTTCCTTTGTTTTTCAGCTCCCCCCTAGCTACACATACGTTGTTCCTTATCCAGGTTACACCTTATAATCTGTCACTTCAGCCGTTTTGTTACCAGTTCCCTCACCTCCTAGTTGCCAGGTCCTTCAGTTGCACCCACGTGGCAAAACTCTAAGGGATCAATCCCATACTGACCGCCTACCCTTTCTCTTGCCCATCCCTCCTACTTCAGCCTCACTTCAGGCTCTTGGCATTCCTGACCTGAATTATTACTATGGCCTTTTGCTCCCTGGACTTAACAGGGACCCTGCATTCTGACTTCAGCCACTGTCCAGTTGTTCCCATAAGCCCTCTAGATTCATAACCACCACGGACTATTCTATTTCCTTCACCCCTGCCCCAAGTATATTTTATTTTCTTAACCTAACTCTAACTCTGTACGTGATGCCTCTTCTCTCTTTCTTTGCATAGAACACATTTTTCTCGTTTTCTCTGGCTCCGCCTGTAACCCCCATTTCATCGTTTTATTACACTGCATTTCCATTGTCTGTTTACTTTTATCGTCTCTAGTCAGAGTAGGGGGCTTCCCCGGTGGCTCAACTGGTAAATAATCTGCCTGCAGTGCAGGAGACCGGGTTTGATTCCTGAGTCAGGAAGATTCCCCTGGAGAAGGAAATGGCAACCCACTTCAGTATTTTTGCCTGGAGAATTCCATGGATAGAGGAGGCTGATGTATAGTCCATGGGGTTGCAATGAGTCAGACACGAGTAGAGTCACGGACCTTGTCTTATTTCTGTATTCCTAGCATCTGACCTCGTACCTGGCAAATAATAGGTACTTATTTATTAAATGCTTGTTGGATGATTGCTGGATAGCTTCATGGTAGGTTTGATGGGTGAAGGCTTCTGTTCTGGGGCCTGAATTAAATGACAGTTCTGATGTGAGTTAATTATAATAGTCACAAGCCCCTTCATTTTGTAAGACAGGGATGTCATGTGACTCATATGAGTCCTGTTGTATGTTTTTGGCTTTATATTCTTTGATGTAGAAGGGATTCTTGTTCTTAATAACAAAAATAAGTTCTAAATATCTCTGTAATTTAAGGCAAGTTATAAAATACAGGCTTCTGGATCTACTGAGGAACAGTTGTGTGTGGGGCTTCCCAGTTGACTCAGTGATAAAGGATCTGCCTGCAATGCAGGAGACTCAGGTTTGATCCCTGGGTCGGGAAGATCCCCTGGAGTAGCAGATGGCAACCCACTCCAGTATTCTTGCCTGGAAGATTCCCTGGACAGAGGAGCTGGGTGTGCTACAGTCCATAGGGTTGGAAAGAGTTGGACACAGCTGAGCACACACACAAACACAAGGAACAGTTATATGTAACTATTTTGTTCTTTTGCTTTACTTTTCACTGTCAATCACTTCAGCCATTTTACTGAATCATTAAAGACAAAATATGAAAGAAAAGGGGAAGCCTTTCATTCTTCAAACCTTTCAGAGGGCAAGGAGTGGAGGGATGGGTATCCTAGGACAGTTGTTCCTAATAATAGTGAGCCAAGCCATCCTGGGAGATCCAAGTATTACAGTGGGTTCATGAACCCATACATGCATTGCTGCCATCTGAATAATTAATGTTTGTCTGACATAGTTACCACTATTTTTTAGAGGTTTCTATATACTGTTTTGGTTAATTGAAATACATAGTCATTTAAAAGCATTATTGAGTTCATGGAGTTATTTCCTACATTAGTGGATGGAGAACAGTTACTGTCCCATGGAATTCTACTACATAGCTATCTATCTGTCTAAATGTGTGTGTGTATATATATAGTCTTTAAAAAGGATCCTTATATGTAAAAGTTTGGGGACCAAAATGGTAGAATGGTTTGTTTAATTAAAAAAAATTTTTTTTAATTGTGTTAAAATACACATATAAAATTTAAAATACACTTAACATTTTCGCTGTCTTTTTGTGTATAGTTCTGTGTCATTAAGTACAGTCACATTGTTTAACCGTCAACCACTTTTTCATATTTGAAAGTATGTTTTAAACTTTTCAGAAAGCCTTCTAGTCTTTGAAGAGTCACTGTCACCTTGATATAGGATATCAGCTCTATCTATTATATTTTTTGCCTTATCACCTGAAGGCCAAATTTCGATATACTTGGAAATTTGAAGTTGACCTTTATACTATTCATATATTCAATAAATACTAATTATCAAACAGTTCAGCGTGTGCTGAGATACAGAATAAGAAAAGACAAACATGGTTCCTGCCCTCCAGAAGCTTGAAAAGTGAAAGTGGTAGTTGCTCAGACGTGTCCAACACTTGGTAACCTCAAAGAGAAGGTCATACAAATAAGTAACAGAAAGTAAAATAGGAAGTCATACAAGTAAGTATAATTATAAGTGCCGCAATGTACAAAAATGCAGGGTGATTAAAGCACATAAAACAGGCAAGTCTAACTAGTCTTGTGAATAGGAGATTAAAAGGAAGGGTGTGAAGTCATGAAAGGCTTCCCTTAGGAAGTGACACAGAAGTTAGACGGAAGAACGAAGAGGAGGAAAGGAATGTTCTTGAGGGCCAGAACTCTTGAGTTTGAAGATCCAGATCCAGAGACCCTTGACCAGTATTCTTCCACAAGTCAAACTGTTTTTGTTTCTCTAGAATCGTATTTTTTATTTCTCTCTCTCTCTCTATATATATAATATTTATATTTATATATAGTATATTATATATTAATATATACTATATTGTATACAATATATAATAATTGTATATTAATATATTAATAATACTTATATAATTATATATTATTAATATATATTAATAGTATATTATTATAAATATATTAATATATTATATATATAATATGTGTGTATATATATTATATGTATATATATAATTTATATCGGAGAAGGCAATGGCACCCCACTCCAGTACTCTTGCCTGGAAAATCCCATGGATGGAGGAGCCTGGTAGGCTGTAGTCCATGGGGTTGCTAAGAGTCAGATACAACTGAGCGACTTCACTTTTCACTTTCATGCATTGGAGAAGGAAATGGCAACCCTCGCCAGTATTCTTGCCTGGAGAATCCCAGGGGCAGGAGAGCCTGGTGGGCTGTCTATGGGGTCACACAGAGTCGGACACGACTGAAGTGACTTAGCAGGATATATAATTTATATATTATATATTTTCAGTTTTTATGTTTTATTTCTGTAGAATCCACAAGAAATGTTCTTTCTTTAATTTTTGTAAAAATCCCATAAAGTTAGAATAAAGTTTATTTTGCATGATTGAATCTCTCTCAAAAAAACTATATCTATATCTGTTGGTATGACTTACTCAAGATCGTGGTCAGTAAATGGTCGAGTGAATTTGTAAACCAGGCTTTCACACCCCAAGTTCTTTCCTTTCTACCATATCGGATCACCTCTGCGAGGGCTTGGCAGAACATGTATTTCTTAACTTCCTTTCTTAATATCGACTGTAGCAGGTTAGAAGAGCCAAAGTGTGAGATCTAGGGGCAGAGCTCCCTGTGTTTAAATCCTAGCTCGTACTAAAGCACTCAGGGTGCCTAGCCCATGCTATTGCTGTGGTTGTTGTAGTCGCTGAGTTGTGTCCGACCTTTTGCGACCACATGGACTGAAGCCCTCCAGGCTTCTCTGTCCGTAGGATTTCCCAGGCGAAAATACTGAAGTGGGTTGCAATTTCCTTCTCCCAGGGATCTTCCCGACTCAGGGATCAAACCCATGTCTTCTGCATTGCAGGGGGATTCTTTACCACTGTGCCACCTGGGAAACTCTAGCTTATGTTAAGCGCTCAGCAAATGTTAGTTAGCTCTTATTACCTTGTTGTCACTGTTACCATGCTGTATGACAGAATTCTTGTACAGGAGAAAAGATTTTTAAAGGTTAAAAAGAAAGTACTGCTGTCAGTACCGTAAGCAAGTAGTCTGGGTGACAGTGTCAGACAGATGCCCAAGGCTCCACTGCTCTCTGAGTGACTAGAGCAGTTTATTAAAGTTTTCTGAGAGCAGGATCTTCATTTATGAAATGAAAATAGTATCTTGCAGGAATATTATGAGGGTTAGAAATAATATCTGTGAAGAGTTTAAAATGGTTCTTGGCAAGTATAATATATGCAATAAATAGCATATACTATTATTATAAACAATTAAATGAAACAAGTGGTTATGAGACATGGCTTTGTTAGCAAATTATTATTTAAATGAGATGATATATATATATATATCACAATTAACTGAGTTCCTGACACAAAATAACTGCAGTTGATAAATTTAGCTGTCATTATCATCATCTGATACTGTTATTATTCTGTAGCAGTGGTTCTCAACCAGGGATGATTTTGTTCCCCAGGAGGTATTTGGTAGTGTCTGCAAACAGTTTGATTGTCACAGTGGGGGATGCTATGGCATATGTTGTGTAGAGGCCAGGGACGCTGCTCAACAGCCTGCACTGCACAGGTCAGGCCCCACAGGAAAGAACCGCCCAGTCCAGAATGTCAATAGTGCTCAGTTTGAGAAACTCTGATCTATAGTCATGATTTCCAGTAACAAAGTCCACTCTTATCCTTAACATTTGTTTTGGATTCTGGCTTTAGTGGAGCAGAACCCTTTTTAACTAGGTTATAGTAGGATCATTGAGACCAGGGACTTTGAAGGCTCTGCATGGCAGACTTCTGTTGATGACGTTGATAGATAAATAATCAGGAAAGAGCAACTGGAGTTTTCTGTTTATGTGGCCTTTGTGCATATGCTACTGCGTATAAATATAAATGGGCAAAAAGTGCCTGTTTCCATAGTACAGCCCCTCTTTAGGCTTCTTTTAGGGCCAAAGTGAGGCCTTCATAGAATTTATTTTTCCCAGAGTGTATGTATATTGTTCAGTGGTGTATTGTACTCACCACTTACTCTTTTCATTGTTTGGGATAATTCTTAACTAGATATTTGAGATTCCAATTGTGTGATCTGAGTCTTAAGTACAGGAACCAATGCATAAAATGAGTGCTCAATAGATACTTGTTTAATCTCGTAGCTGATTAAGTGGATACTTCAGTTCTGGTAACCATGGGCCTATCATTAAATACTATAAACCAGTGTTCTCTAGGTTCAAGTTATTCATATACTACCATCATAGTTTTTGCCTTAACTGTTGATTAGCATCCACTATTGTCATTATTTTAGTCATATACCACCTAAATCAATCTGATTTTGGTGTTGACCATCTGGTGATGTCCATGTGTAGAGTCTTCTCTTCTGTTGTTGGAAGAGGGTGTTTGCTATGACCAGTGCGTTCTCTTGGCAGAACTCTATTAGCCTTTGCCCTGCTTCATTCCATATTCCAAGGCCAAATTTGCCTGTTACTCCAGGTGTTTCTTGACTTCCTACTTTTGCATTCCAGTCCCCTACAATGAAAAGGACATCTTTTTTGGGTGTTAGTTCTAAAAGGTCTTGTAGGTCTTCATAGAACTGTTCAACTTCAGCTTCTTCAGCATTACTGGTTGGGGCATAGACTTGGATTACTGTGATATTGAATGGTTTGCCTTGGAAATGAACAGAGATCATTCTGTCGTTTTTGAGACTGCATCCAAGTCATCCCCTTCTCCTTCTGCCCCCAATCCCTCCCAGCATCAGAATCTTTTCCAATGAGTCAGCTCTTTGCATGAGGTGAGCAAAGTACTGGAGTTTCAGCTTTAGCATCATTCCTTTCAAAGAACACTCAGGGCTGATCCCCTTTAGAATGGACTGGTTGGATCTCCTTGCAGTCCAAGGGACTCTCAAGAGTCTTCTCCAACACCACAGTTCAAAACCATCAATTCTTCGGTGCTCAGCTTTCTTCACAGTCCAACTCTCACATCCATACGTGATCACTGGAAAAACCATAGCCTTGACTAGACGGACCTTTGTTGGCAAAGTAATGTCTGTGCTTTTCAATATGCTATCTAGGTTGGTCATAACTTTTCTTCCAAGGAGTAAGTGTCTTTTAATTTCATGGCTGCAATCACCATCTGCAGTGATTTTGGAGCCCCCCAAAAAATAAAGTCTGACACTGTTTCCACTGTTTCCCTATCTATTTCCCATGAAGTGATGGGACCAGATGCCATGATCTTCGTTTTCTGAATGTTGAGCTTTAAGCCAGCTTTTTCACTCTTCTCCTTCACTTTCATCAAGATACTTTTTAGTTCCTCTTCACTTTCTGCTATAAGGGTGGTGTCATCTGCATATCTGAGGTTATTGATATTTCTCCAGAGGATGAGATGGCTGGCGACTCAAATGGATCACCAACTCGATGGATGTATGTGAGTTTGAGTGAACTCCGGGAGTTGGTGATGGACCGGGAGGCCTGGCATGCTGCGATACATGGGGTCGCAAAGAGTCGGACATGACTGAGCAACTGAACTGAACTGAACTGAACCACCTAAATGAACTATTATTTACTTAGTATTTTAAGTTAAATTTATTTAAAAGGAAACAGTATCACTGTTGTAAAAGGGAAGCTAGTTTGACTTGCTATGAATAGATATAGGTCTACCATTCCTTATCTCAAACCCTCAAATTGTTTCAAAATTTAGATATTTTAAGATTTTTCAAAATGTTACATGGTATACACAATCATACATTATGTAACACTGCTATTGCTATCTGAGGTAGAAGCCCCTTAATCAGATACAGTAAGGCTTTTCTCCAGTGAAATATCTGAATAGTCATAGCAAGTGGAATAAAGAATATAAATAACCTATGTCAGCTTAGGTTAGGTTTTATTGTCAGATCAGGGCTTTTTGGATTTCAGTATTGAGAAGACAATGAAAGAGAAAAGACAGTAATTTTAAGTAATTCTTTTTGCTGAAGTCCCCGAACCTGAAGTCTTCTTGTCGTTTTGTTGTGAAGGGAAATTAGAGAGGATTAGAAATGTGTTAAGGACACATTATCTCCATACTGAGACTTTCTTCCCCAATGTAACTTTTATACATTAGGGTCTGTTGGACCCAATTTAAGTTTTGGCATTTATTTTTTTGAGCTATTCGAATTATTTGTAGGGATTGGTATTTTATGACTTTTATTCTTTCTTAGAGTTCTTTTAAAGAACAAAGAGAAAACAAAATTCATTCCTTTACAATTACCCTTTCGACCCTTTTAAAATCTGAGATGTATTATGGAATCCTAGTGATTTTACATTTCCAGTGTCTTGAAACAGTTTGCTATTTGATCATCCTAGGAATTATTTCATCATTACTCATCAGTTACCCCAATTGTGGTAAAAAGACCAGTAACAAACAGAAGATGATGAAATCATATAGTATTGCATCATCTTTCAAGAAAAGGTATATAAATAGTCTGAACAAACATCTTTATAGTTTTTTTTAAGCTTTCAATGAATACAGTTGCTAATTCAGATTTAAAAGATTTTCCACCAATGATGGTAAAAAGGAGAAAATTGTTAAATAGTTATTTAGATAAAGCGGACAATGCATGCAGAGACACAGCACTCTAGAAATTTATATGATTCTTAAATGGATGCATACTGAAGGTATACAAAGGTGTATTCAAAAGTGATTGGAAGGAAATAGTTGATGTTGAAATGAAAAAAAGTCACATGTATAAAATAATTTTATATGTGATTGATCATTTCAGTTCATCTTTATAAACCTAAGAATGAAAATGTTTTGCACAGTTGGGGTACCAAAAAAATGGCTGAACTTTGCAATGAAATTATGAACTGTCAAAAGTTTTTTAAAGTATTGTGTTTTGATGGTGCAGATGCAAGAAAAAGAACCAGAAATAATGATAAGCTAGAGTCTGTTGGAGATATATCTTCAATTTGAAATCAGTATTATAGGATGGATATGTTCCAGGTTTGTTCATGATAGCTGATAAGCAGCTAGTTGCATTCAAAACACATTTCATACTTCAGATGTTTATATCTTTGAAACCTGGAAACTATGTTTATAATCTTATTTATATTGCTTTAAAAGTATTTTACATTATCCTGTCATTCTTATTTCTGTAAATTTTTTGTAAAAAGACTGTAAAAAGGGTCCGCTGAACCCAGGTGAAAATGATGATGACTATTTTGCTAGTATACCTAATTAAGGTTTATAAGAAAATTGAAAAGGAAGTAATGTTTCCATTGTGGTTCAGTGTTACTTAATGTTACTTAAGTATGTCACTGAATACTATCTTCCATACTGCCTAAAAGTATCTCAAGCATGCCCCAGTCTCGGGCATCCCTCTTACAAGTTTCTGTTGAAAGAATGAATTCTTGGACTTGCAGTTATTGTGACAGACTGAACACACGCATCAAATCTTGTTCCTTCCCCCTAAACTCTGCTAAACTATAGTGAAAGTCTTTTAAAAAGACATAAATCCATAAATAGGAGAGGAGACAACAGCAACAGAGTTTTCAAAGCTGGAGAGCAGATGGTTGAGATAACTAACTTAGCAGAGTCAGAGGCACCTGCGAAGGAGGCAGTGGGGTGAGCGCCAAGCACCTCTGGGGCCAAGGCCTGAGGGACAGACGCCAAAACAAGGAGGCTGTGTGAGCCCTGTTGAAACCCAGCTAGAGCCCTAGATTCTCCGAGGTGCCTCTCCCTCATTCCAGAAGTTAAGTTTCATCCTGTAGAGAGAGTGCAGCACTGGCTGTCAGGACTGGGAGAGTTCATAGTTGCAGGCACTCGACTAGAAGCTTAGCTCTGTTACCTGCTCAGCTTCCCTGAGCACTGGGAACCAGGCCCTCCAGAGAGGGTACTGGAAGACTCTTCTTTGGGAACTCTGATCAAACCAAGAAGAAAGACCTAAAGTTACAGAGTTGGCACTCACCCTCCCCGCCCCGTACACCCCCCCACCCCCCCGAGAAAAGTCCATGCACATCACCTGTTGTGAAGCCTGTTGTCGGTAATCCCCAATCATGTACTCAAAGTTGTTATCAGTAATTTCTAGTACTCAGAGCTTTTGGTCCAGCTCTTTAGAAGGTCCTATATAGTCTCAGTCTTGAGCCAAGGATCAGTATGTTTCAAGGGAAATCTTCAATACAGATGATAAGAGACTAAGTGGAGTACAGAGGGAAAAGAAACTCTAAAGCAAAAATAAACTCCAAAATATAACAAAAACCACAAAAATCCTCAGAAATAAAAGAGGGTATTGAATCCTGGAAACAAAAATAGGATGTTGAAATAAAAAGGATCATTTAATTGACATAAAAGAACTCTTGAAATTAAAAACATGATGGCAGAAATCATTTTACCTCGAGTCTTAGGTACTTTTTTGGTGCTTACATCCATAACTATAGATAATAGACTTATGCTATTGCTTCTTGTCACCTTAGATATTATACTTGCTGCAGTAGATTAACACAGTTATTCTTCTCAATCTTCTCTTCTCCCTTCTCTTAATATAGTTATAGCATTTAAAGGGGCTTCCCTGATAGCTCAGTTGGTAAAGAATCCACCTGCAATACAGGAGACCCTGGTTTGATTCCTGGGTCGGGAAGATCTGCTGGAGAAGGGATAGGCTACCCACGCCAATATTCTTGGGCTCCCCAGCATTTAAAATTATAATATTTACCTTTGGCTTTTGAAAGTTATACTTAAATCTTTTTCTTACATTGTCAAGTATGTAAATGAATCAGTTTCACTTGTGAATTCTCTCTCCCTACCTATTCTTGCACATAGATGCTCTACAATCTAGAATTGAAAAGGAAGATAAGCTAGTTTTGTAAATAACCTTACTTACATAAAGTATAAAGTTTGATCTTTTTTCAGACTGAGATTCATAATAAAGGTATTCTTACCTGTCATGCATCGTAAGCAGAGTAGGACATTTGTGTTTCACTTCCCACTTTTGATTTTTCAAGGCTGTAAAAGTATATAACTGCTTTTTAGAGGATGGTTGTAGACTTTTCCCTGGTAACTGCTGAAGTGGCAGAACCTTGACTTCACTGTTTTTCAAACTGTTTGAGTGTGATCCAAAAGAAATACCTTATTGTATGTCTATGTGTTATCTCTGTATCTATCTATATGAAATGAAATCTCTTTAATCCTTGCACTGAGTTGGCTTTTTTGATAGTCTGAACTAATGTGTTTCCTTTTTTTCTTGATATAGTCAGTTGACAAGTACTTCAAGCTTCCTCATGCTTCCAGTAAGCCACCTCGGATTTCAGGAAGCCTGGTGGACACTTCCTATAAAACATTAAGATTTGCATTTAGAGCATCACTGAAAACAGCCATCTATAGGATAACTACCACATTTGGTGAACATCTGAAGTAAGTTTACCTCTTCTATTCACTTTCAAGACTTCCCCTGAGAAACAGGCATGAGAATTAAGGCTCATAAATTGAAAGTGTTTTTTTGGGAACTTCTTGATTCTTACTGGGAAGTAACAGCTTAGATTTATATTTAATGTTTGTGATTTAATATTAGATTTAAATCTATTAGATTTAATCTGTTTACAATAGATTTAATATTAGATTTAATATTTTAAAAATTGGCCTATTGTATAAGCTTTGGGACCTTCTTTCAGATGGATAAAAAAAAGAGGATAGAAAGTTATAAAAGCAGCAAATATAATTATATATTGTTTTCTTAAATTCCTAAAATAACCTTAAGGGAGAAAAAAGGCAAAATGAATACTCTCCAGAAAGGCATATTAAAAATAATTCTGTTATTACATCTTGGTTAGCAAACCAAGACTTGGGGTGAGCAGAGTATTCCATAAATGAGTCCTTGGTGCTTTGTGAATCATACTGGAAAAACAGCAACAGATCATAACACCTTCAGAAACGGAACCAGAAAGAAAACCACAAATGCCAAGCCTGTGTATATTTAGTTTCATTGATGTTTACTGCTTTCTTTTCATGAAATAATCTAGCTAGGCAATGTAAGGGATACTAGTTTACTAACTACGTTTATCATAATTGTAAATAAACTTTAAAAGATAAAAGATTGCTCTGTTTTTTTTCTGTATGCAATTAATAGTTTAGAACTTCTTCAAACTAGCTGCTTTTAGAAACAGTAGTATATTTCCTTTTACTTCCGTAAGGCAAATACATAAAACATACTATATGCATACCTAAGGTAGCCACAGCAACAAGTTTATGGAACACTTTGGTTCTGTGTGGGAATACAGAAAAGCTGTAGATAACCCTCTGTCCTTAAGAAGTTTATTCATTTGTTTAAAAACAAACCAGAAAAAAAGAATCATTGAGTGCTGTCTAGATCTGCAGTCTCTAATACGATAGCCACGTGTTGCTATTTAAATTTAAATTAAGTTAAATAAAATTGAAAATCCAATCTGTCAGTTACATTGGCCACCTTTCAAGTCCTCAATAATGACACATGGCTACTGGCTACTATACTGGACAGCTTAGGTATAAAACATTTCCATCATTGCAGAAAGTTCTTTTGGACAGTGCTATTCTAGACAATATACTTAGCACTTTTCATTTATTCTTCTCAAAGAGCCTGTGAGTTATAGAGGTTATCATAATTGTATAATATAGAAACTGAGACTCAAAGAGCTTAAGAACATGCCTGATAGCACCGTCAAGTCAGTGTTAGAACATAAAGCTGAAATTAGGTCTTTCTTGTTCTTAAGATTCCACCTTCTTACCCTATACAACACTAGACTCCCTCCAAGACGTAAACTGTAAGGTTTAAGGTATAAATGTAAGGTACAAGATGTAAGGTACTCTTAGAAAATTCTCAGTGAATTCAGATAATGAAATACAGATGATGATTGATATATATTCATGATACAACCAAAACAGGAAGAAAAGGGGAAAATAGATTTCTTCCATAAGCAAAGTAGATGATTATTAAAAAAACTGTAAGAATGAAACTCTGCCTTAGTTTCTTTTCTCTGAGTAGAGCCATATATTATATATATACTAAAATTGATGAGGCCAGTAAAGACTATTTTGTGCAAATATTGGACAGAATGGTAATAGTAGAAGCATTAGATTTGGAATTAAAACATTTGGATATATGTCTGAGTACACTACTGTCTGTTGTAGTTGTGGACAAGTTATCTATTAATTTAAGTAACTTCCAGGTAGTAACTTATGCAGGTAGTAAGTTGTAGAACCAGAAATTAGACTCTAAATCTTTTGGACCCTAGAATTCTATATGCAGACCTCTGAAAACCATTCTGATACTGTTTTTCCTGCCATGAAAAAGGTATATTATTTGTCCCATTTTATTTCATTTGCTGTTAATAGAGATAAAATAGGATCATACATATGTAAAGCCCACATACATTATATATTATTGTGACAACAACTATTATTATTGTTGAATAATAATGTGAAAAGTGAAAGTGAAAGTCGCTCATTCATGTTCGACTCTTTGCAACCCCATGGACTCTACAGTCCATGGAATTCTCCAGGCCAGAATATTGCAGTGGGTAGCCTTTCCCTTCTCCAGGGGATCTTCCCAACCCAGGGATCGAACCCAGGTCTCCCGCATTGCAGGCGGATTCTTTACCGGCTGAGCCCCAAGGGAAGCCCAAGAATACTGGCATGGGTAGCCTATCCCTTCTCCAATGGATCTTCTTGACCCAGGAATCAAACCAGGGTCTCCTGCATTGCAGGCGAATTCTTTACCAACTGAGCCAACAGGGAAGCCCCTGTTAATACCTGGTTTATTCATTCCCCAGAGCTTCACCTCTGACAACCAGCTATAAATGAAGTAAACACTTGAGGTGTGAAAACTAACACAGACCAGTTACACATTGGAGACCTTCATTTAATATCTGTTTACTCTTAATTTAGACAAGTTTGATTTACTGACTTTCCAACCAATAACATTAAAATTTGAGAGGAAGACTACTATTAGAGTTGAGTATTAACAACAGTGAGAGAAATACAGTGCCTGCTGGCAGAGGGGAATCATGAGAATAAAAATCAAAAGAAAATCATGAGAGAAGACTTGGTGTTTGAAAAAATTCAGAGCCATTTAGTTAGAGATGACAGCCTCCCTGGCACGGAGAGAAAGTCTATTCTGAATAGTAAAGTATACTTGAGATGGTTCAGTTAGTGGCAGCTACATGGTTTAAGAAAGCAGATATATAAAATGTGTAAGGTGTTTTAGGATAATTTGTAGCAAAATTATTATAATAAGCCTTTTGACACTTTTAAAAGTGGCGACCTTCAGACACTGGAATTTTATTACTCAGTGTGTGAAAGTTGCTCAGTCGTGTCTGACTCTTTGTGACCCCATGGACTATACAGCCCATGGAATTCTCTGGCCAGAATACTGGAGTGGGTTGCCATTCTCTTCTCCATTATTATTCAGTCAGGATACAGTTGTATCAACAACTAGAAAACTGGAATCTTTCATTGTATTAATTTCTGCCTAAAAGTTTAAAAGAAAGCTTCATACTAGTTTCAGTGTATATTTGCCCCACTTTTGTCAAGGTAATGTATTTTTGTAGGGGTGAGGGTGGGAAGAGAACTCAATTTCCCCATCCAAGACATAACTTACGTTCAAAGGGAAAAGTAAATCTAAACCACCAAGCTGTTACCTTTGAAAACGATTAGTGGAGTCTATTGTATTTTATCCAAACATCTTAGTTTAAAGGATTTTATATTGAAAGCAATTTATATACTCCACAACTCAAAGATAATGTTGGAATCTGGTTTAAATAAAATAATAAAATCCAGAAAAATCTACTGCACAGCCTGAAACTCTGCACAGCAGGTTCCACAGCAGAGCAGGTTACAGTTGATGCCTTCAGTTGTCAGCCTTAATTTTCTCTGGGCTTTTAAAAGTAGAAGCTGTTGCTCCATGCATGCCCTCCTCTCCGTAGATTAAGGAGGGTTTTCATCCAGCTTTTTTCAGAAGTACTAAATAAGTGAAGATTTCTATTCATTTTTAATTGTTTTGAAAAATATTGACTCTCTGCTCTGTGGTTCACTTAATATGCTTAATGTAAAATAAAGCTTATGCTTTGAATTTATGTCTCATTTAGTGCTGTGCCAGCATCTGCAGAACATCAGAAGAGACTTCAGCAGTTCTTGGAGTTCAAAGAATAGTTAAGTAATATAAACTGTGTTCATTACACTGCTGATACAACTACAGATGGGACAGTAAATGTTCAGCATTCTTGGATCAGAAGAAAATGGACTAATTAGATGCTTCCTTTGTCGTGGTGGTTGCTTTGAAAACTATACTTTAATGGGAGAAATCATGGAAAGAAATTCTCAACAGAAAAACCGAAAACTGCCTTTTCTGTACTGATTGCTTTTTGTGTGTGTGGCATAATAAAATCTTTATTCAATTTTACAGAAGCCTCTATGGCAGTAGAAATGTTTGTAGCTTATGCAGCTTAATAATAAGAACTAGAAAATGTTTAGAATTTACTTTTGAGAGGAGTAGAGGCAGTTCAGAAGGTAAAACAGGCCAACTTGATCTAGTCTTCCTTCCTAATCGGTCTGAGAGTTTAGCTCTCTGTAAACTCAAAATGCATAAACTTTTTTGGAGTAGTTTCTGTTTACTAAAGGATAAAAAGAGTAACAGTGGAGAAAAAGTCACAGAAAATGCTGTCTAAAGGACATATTTTGTTAATCTGTTAGGTTGTGTTTTTGTTTTTGGAGACAAATTAAATTTGCATGATTGTCAAAAAGAAGTCTCAATTTACAGATGCTAACTCTATGTAAAGGAATGTGGAAAAATTCAGCTCTTAAGTTACAAGATGAAACATTCACATTTGGTTTTCAAAAGATAATTGACCGACATCTATGAATTTATTTTGTATCATGCTAGTAAACAATGTGTATGGGTATTTTCTCAGCTAGTTTTTGCTTTCTTTTTCTGGAACAAAACATTAAGTGATTGCCAGGTTTTTCAAGTGAGAGAAAAAGTTTTGCAAGAAAACCAGGAAACTTTCCTTTTTTTTTTCCCCCACTCTCCCCATCTTCATTAGATCGAATTATTTTGTAAAGCTTATTGTCCTCACAGGGGAGCAACCTTTGCTTTGTTAACTGGCTGGTTAAAATATATTAGGAACATCTTTACACCCAGAAACAACTTAGTCATCAGGTAGCAAGTGAAACCAAAATGTCAGAGGGATTAGTGTACTTAGGAGTATGTTGTATGTCCTGAAAGTGAGTAGGTAATTTTATAATTTACTAGATCAACTTTGGAGATGAAAGATTGGAAATCCTACTGGTAGACATTCACTGGACTAGCTTTGGACTGAAATACTTCCTTATAATCCTTTTCCCCTTATCTTTTCCCTCTAGTGTCCCCTAATTTTTTCTTTAAAGTCAGTGCAGGACTATATATGAATCTTTATTGTGGTGTATACGTCTACCATTTGTCTGATTACTTGATGTATTATATCTTGATTTATTTGTTGCCCCTTCAGCCAGCACATGCCAAATTATAAATGAATCCTTCTGGCCTTTATGAGACAGCTTCCCAGTTGTCAAGTGTTTGGAGTATGTAGGCTATTGCCTTTTTTTTTTTTTTTGGTATCTGAAGTGGAGTTGAAGTGGAGTTTTTTGAATGTAAAAGTTGAATTTTGAGTGTAGAAGCTACTTACAGATGACCAGAAACCGTTGAGTTCCATGTTTTAGTCATTGAGCTTTTTATATTCCATTCTCTGTGCTGCCCCTGTTTGAGGCATTTTGGGAGAAAAGGACGCTTAACCTTATGCTTAAATAAAGAATTTAAACTCTGACTTATTCAGATAAAATGGCTTTGTTTTAAGTTTTTTTTTTTTTTTTGGTCATCTCCCATATGCTTTGGGCAAACTATATTTGATGAGCAATGTGAAAATTTCTGAGGTGTTCATCCCTATTTTTTCTGAAGATAACATGTCTTGTACTCAATACAGTTCACATAGTGTCTGCCTGGTGGAAATTTGGAACTGCCTCCCCAAATCTGGATTGTATTTAAAAATCAGTTCCTTTTCCTCATTGTGTCGATAACCTACACCCCGTCTGTTGGAGTAGGGTATGCCTTGATCACCTGTTAGGAAAGAGGGAAGAGAGCTAGCTCCTTCACCTGTCTGCAGGAAGGAGGATCTTAGGAAGGCCACCAGGAGGAGAGAAGCATTTCCTTTGATGAAGTCACATCCTGCCTGTGAACCCACTGATACTGTTGACGTTGGCCTGAAAATTAGAGGGTGTTCCTTAAAAGTGTTTTCTGACTGTCAGTACAAAACGTGATTGTATCAGCTCTTGTAATGTTTTCTTGACCCTTATGGAAGGTATAAATCCACGTAACTTCTTTCCTAGAGAACTGGGAAAGTGTCCTAGAATTAAAAAAAAAAAAACAACACAAAACTTGTATAGTTGAGTGGACATGGATAAGCAACAGTTTGTTACTTTGCTGGGTTTTTCCTTGGTATTTGTTCTCTGTCATCCTGTAAATATGATAATCTGTTTATATCCTTTTGTATATCACTGATACTGAATTGGGTAGAAAAATAAATTGACAGTTTTTAGAAATGGGACTATTAATTGAAATATGCGTATCTGTGAGATCAGTTATTTTAATTTCTGGTGTATATGTGTATGTGTTGCGTTAGCCATTTTAATCAATCTGAGACCCGATACTTATAAAACCTGAAACATGCCTTGAGAAATCAGCTTTTGCCTCTGACTGGACTCATCTGGTGGGTGATCTGTAATGGTAACTCTGAGGAGCCCAAATTCTAAAAGCCTCTTTCTTCGAGGATGCAGGTGCTGAAAGCCATTTCTTAATAGAGGTTTCTTTTCTTGCCAGAATAGTGTTTCTAAATGGATCATATTCCCCCAGGCTAAAAGTTATGTCTGTCAACTTTACTTAAATTAGCCCGAACTTCTCCTCAGAGTAGTTGAGGTACTATAACTAAGGCCCTCAACTTGCCCTGTTTGCTATCCAATCCATAGTTATCTTTCTTTAGAACCAAATAGCTTAAAACAAAGATGACTTTAGTTCATCAGTTAATAATCTAGCTATTCTTAAAAAGCTGCTGACCACCATTCTAAAATGAGCAAAATCATTGTTTCGAGGGGGAGGTGGGGCACACAGCACGTCACTACCTTAAGAGTTCTCAGTCATGGCCCTAAGCAGCTTTGGGAGTTGCTGTAGTGCCTGGTGCTTTAATGTGGAGCTAGCTAATCATCCAAAAATATTCACCTAATGCCTCTTTCGGCCCAGCTACTGGAAACAAATTGACCTGTGAACAAGGCAGTCCTGACCTCTAGAAGTTTATAATCAAATGCAGTGGCATTGGAAACTTGGGTTCACAAGCATTGACTCACAGGGAGTGCTCATTAGAGGTACAGAGTCTGGGCTCCACTTAGTACAGATTCTGCTTCAGGAGGTCTGGACTAGTTTCCAAGAGGTGTAGTTTGTAGCCAATTCCAAGCAGTGATCTCAGAATCACACTGTGAAAAGGGTTTATCTTAGCTCAGGAGTTGTCAGATTTAGCATGCATCAGAACCACATGGAAAACTTGTTAAGACACAGAAAACTGGGCCCCCTTTCCAGAGCTTCAGATTTTAGTAAGTCTGAAGTGTTCAGTCAATAAGCTGTGTCTAAGTCTGCAACCCCATGGACTACAGGACACCAGACTTCCTTGTCCTTCACTGTCTGCCAGAGTTTGCCCAAATTCATGTCCATTGACTCGGTTATATTATCTAACCATCTCATCCTTTGCCACCCTCTTCTCCTTTGGCCTTCAGTCTTGTGCAGCATCAGGGTCTTTTCCAGGGAGTCTGCTCTTTGAATCAGGTGGCCAGAGTATTGGAGCTTCAGCATCAGTCCTTCCAATGAATATTCAGGGTTGATTTCCTTTAGGATTAATTGGTTTGATCTCCTTGCTGTCCAAAGGACTCTCAGGAGTCTTCTCCAGCACCAGTTGATCACAGAACATCAATTCTTCGGCACTCAGCCTTCTTTATGGAACTCTCACATCTGTACATGACTACTGGAAAACCATAGCTTTGACTATATGGACCTTTGTTGGCAAAGTGATGTCCCTGCTTTTTAATATGCTGTCTAGGTTTGCCGTAGCTTTTTTTCCAAGGAGCAAAGTGTCTTTAAAGTCTGAGGTGGAGCCCAAGAATTTTTAAAGTGTCCAGACACTATGCTAGTCAGGAGATCACATTTTGAAAACCACTGCCCTAGTGAGTTTTCTCATATTTGGTATTCTTTCAGAAGCATATGAACAATGATTGCTATAAGGTGGAGTTCTTACATCTGATTGATTTGTTGGAAAGCGTGAAGAATATGGTTAGGTCCCATAGGTAATGCAGGAATGCTGAGAAATACTCTGGTGTTTCTATGCTTATTTTGAGTTTTCAGCAGGGATTTGCCCAGAGTTGCTCTCTTGCACCTAGCCTTCACTTGAATTTCTGTCTTGGCAAACTTAGCATTTTTCACAATGAGCTTAGCCTTCCATCACACTCCCAGGTAGAGTTCGGTGTGTTTTTTCAATGCTTTGTCATTCTTTTTTGGACCTTATCACATTGAATTGTAACTTAACTGATTACAAATCTGCTTCCCCTTACAGATTATGAGCACTCTTTCCTTCCAGGATTCCAGATACACCTTCTCAGTGTACTGTCTTCTTACTTTTAATTATTTTGACTTTCCATGCTTTATTCTGTGTAGTTCCTTCTGACCTATCTTACAAATCATTTTCTTCAACTGTGTCTAATCAGTAAACTTACCTATTACACGAACAATAGTTTCACGATAAGTGAAAATTAGCAGTCGTTTTTGGGATTACTTTTTAATTTCATCGTTAGCAGACCTTATCTACAATTCTGAATTCCAGAGGATTTTTTTATTGTTAAGTTTGGTGACAAAACATATTTGGCAGCTAAATCTGACCTTGACTGCTACGAGGCTATTTGTAGACTTCATTTACTCCTTGCACTATGACTGTGTTTACATTCACTGTGGTGTGATGATGTAGGTGCTGTCCCAGACCCTATGGGAGTGTTATGTAATATGCATCTTTATTACCTTTCTAAAGTCCTGTATTCAAAGCTTCGGGCCTTAGGAGTTTAAGACAAAGCATTGTAGACCTGTTTTTGTAAGATGCTATTAATTCTCCCATCTACTCATTCAGCATTTACTAACTGCCTGCTGTGTACCAGGCCTTGTGATAGGCACTGATAGTACAGAAAGAGATCACTACTTTGTGTGGAAGCAGTAAGTGGAGGTAACCCTTATTTTTTCTGCTTTTTCTGCTGCTTTGCGGAATTGGTGTGTCTTGCTATGTGCTGTCTCATTGTTGAGTGTCTATTCTGTTCCTAGCCTGCCCAGAATGCAGCATCTCTCCAGGTGTTCTGGTGCTGCCCACTTGTTTCTTGCATTATTTTTCAGGAGCTGTATGGCTCTACCTTGTCTTTAATCGCTCATGTTCTTCCTGTGCAAACATATCTCTTACCAGATACTGTTGAGTGGGCCTTGCACGTGATCCTGATGGTAAAGTAGTTCTGGAAGATCTGTGGATGTCTGTGGCAGAGAAACATTGGGAGATGACCTCTGAATCACAGGTTTTTACTTGATAGCCTTTTGAAAAGATGTTGGCTTTCTTTTTGGCTGTACCACATGGCTTGTGAGACCCTAGTTCCCTGACTAGGGATCAAACCTGCACCCCCTGCATTGGTAGCATGGAGTCTTAACCATTGGATCACCAGGGAAGTCCTGAGATATTAACTCAATTGATTTATCCTTTTTATCTCTCATCTATAAAGTGATCTGTGGTCTTGAAAAAATATTAAACACTAGTCCCTCTCCTGCTATATTATGATTCTTTGTTGCAAGGACACAATCCCCAACTTAGCTGAAGCATAAGGCAGGGAAAGTGAAAGTCAGTTGTGTCCGACTCTGCAACCCCATGGACCATATAGTCCATGGAATTCTCCAGGCCAGAATACTGGATTGGGTAGACTTTTCCTTCTCCAGGGGATCTTACCAACCCAGGGATCGAACCCTGGTCTCCCACATTGCAGGTGGATTCTTTACCAGTTGAGCCACAAGAGAAGCCCAAGAATACTGGAGTATTCCTGATAGGATCTTCCTGACCCAGGAATCGAACCAGGGTCTCCTGCATTGCAGGCGGATTCTTTACCAACTGAGCTATAAGGGAAGCCCATAAGGCATGGAGTTGACCTAAAGGCACAGGAATGTCTTGGTGAGCACAAGTATAGATTTGCTTCTGGGCCCCATGAAGAACCTGGAAAGCTCTCAGGATCTCTAAATGGTTCTTCTTTGTGCATCAAAGCTTTATTCTTTCTCTGTCTAGTGGCTTTCTACTACTCTTCCTGTCTGCCCTGTAACTCCTGAGTTTACTTATAACAGATAGAAACTGACCAGCTCTTTCTGAATGCCAACCAAATTCCTATTTGAAAGAAATTAGCCTTGATCACCAGCATGGCTTCTGAGAACTTAGCTTTGTTGATCAGGATAAGTGGCAGGTAGGGTCAGTTTCCCAGCATAGGGGACAGAGTTTGGGGTTAAGGACCTGCAAAAAGGGGCTGGTAAGTCCCCTTGCTTTGTGTTGGAACCCCAAAGGGCTGCAAACCTAGAAGAAAGGGTGAGGAGGAAGTAGATTGCATGAACTGTAGTTGAGTTAGAATCCTCATTAAGTTGAACTGCAGTCATCTCTGTTTGCCAGTGCTTCTAGCTCCTGGGAGAAGCCATCATAAATCCTCTCTGGAGAAAAACAACATCCTAGGTCTCAATTATTTCTACAAATGAGTTTTCAAATATAATGTCTACAGACAAAAATAACCAGGCACAGGAAGAGACAACATGAATGAGAATAACAAAAGCAATAGACAATAGGATAGACCCATGAGGACTCCAGATCTTAGAATTATCAGATAAAGATTTTAAAAGAATTATGATTACTGTGCTCATTAAGATTTTAAAAAAACCTTTAATTCTTTAGAGAACTAGAAACTACCATGTATATGGAGTAGAAACTACACATACACACACAGATAATTTGAAAAAGCAGATAGTTTAGAACAGAAAAATAGAATAACTAAATTAAGTCAAAGCATAGGTTTACCTGCAGATAGATATAGCTGGAAAAAACTGACTTAGAAGATCAGTCAGAAGAAATTATTCAGAATAAAGCATGGAAAGTAAGAGGACACACTGAGGGGGTTGTGTACTCAGTCATGTCTGACTCTGTGACCCCATGGACTGTGGCTCACCAGGGTCCTCTGCCCAAGGAATTTTCCAGGCAAGGATATTGGAGTGTGTTGACATTTCCTATTCCATGGGATCTTCCCGACCCAGTGATCAAACCCAAGTCTCCTGCATTGGCAGGCAGATTCTTTACCAGTGAGCCTCTTGGGAAGCCTGGGCACTGAGGTACATCATAGTAAAAGTGCTAAAAATCAAGTGTTCAAAGTAGCCAGAAGTGAAAAAAGACCACATTCAAACAAGCAACAGCCAGACAGCTAACATTTCAACAAAAACAAGAGAATGGGATGGAAATTTCAAAGTGCTGAAAGTTAGAACTCCATATCCAGCATTAATCTACAAAAATAATGGGGAAATTAAAAACATTTACATACAAAAGCTGAGAAATTTCATCAGTAGGACACACTAAAAGGAACTTAATTTATAAAGGTAGTTTTTGTTTTTTTTGTTCATTTTGGTTTTTTTTTTCAGGCAGAAGAAAGGGTAGAGAAGCAGGAAGAAATTAAGAAACAAAAAAGATAAATATATTGACATATTAAATAATACTGTCTTGATGGAGTTTTAAATATACAGAGAATTAAAGTGCTCAACATAATGGTATATAAGTCAGATTTGGGGATTTCAAATATCTTAAGGTCTTCCCAGGTGGCTCAGATGAGTAAACTGTCTGCCTGCAGAGCGGGAGACCTGGGTTCCACCCCTGGGTTGGGAAGATCCCCTGAAGAAGGAAATGGCAACCCACTCCAGTACTCTTGCCTGGAAAATTCCATGGACTGAGGAGCATGGTAGGCTACAGTCCATGGGGTCTCAAAGAGTCGGACACGCCTGAGCGACTTTACTTATTTTACTTCCCTGGTGGCTCAGATGGTAAAGAATCCGTCTGCAATGCAGGAGGCCTGGGTTCTATCCCTTCGTTGGAAAGATCCTCTGGAGGAGGGAATGGCAACCCACTCTAGTATTCTTGCCTGGAGAATCCCCATAGACAAGAGGAGCCTAGCCGGGTGCAGTCCATGGGGTTGCAAAGAGTTGGATGTGACCAAGTGACTAAGCACAAGGTCTTTACATTGGGAATAGAGTAAAAGTGGACTTTGATATGGTGACTTTGATACATTAAAGGAGTGCATTGCAACTTAAGGATAACCTGTAAAAGAATAGTTAGAGTTTCAAACTAAGATGGAAAAAATGAAATAACAAAAAATGAACAAAAGTAAGTAGGAGGGAAAAAGACATCTGAAGTAGGTAGGACAAAGAAAATGTACATAGTAAGTTGTAGATTTAAATCCAAGACATCAGTAATTACATTACATATAAATGGACTAATGCACTACTCATAAAACAAGCATCATCAAACAAAGCCAAAATTGTTAGCTGTCAACAAAAGCCACATTTAAAGAAAGATATATTGAAAATAAAAAAATAGGAAAGATAAACATGCAGACGTTAAAAGAAAGCTGGTATACTTGGCGTTAATTTTTGACAATGTATAAGGCAAAAAGCCTTACTAGCGATAAAGAGGGTCATTTCAAAATAAAAGATTCAATTCATGGAAAGATAACAATTCTAAATGTTAATGCACCTAGTAACATAGCCTCAAAGTATATTAAAACAATATGGGAAAAAGATGAACAGCACTTCAGAAGTGAGGGTACTGAAATGGCTTAGGAGAGGAGGTAGGTGTTCAGCACCATTGATTATTGTGCCTGTGTGCGTGCTCAGTTATGTTCAACTCGGCAACCCCAGGGACTGCATAGCCAGCCAGGCTCCTCTGAAAATACCATGGGATTTTCCAAGTAAGAAAACTGGAGTGGGTTGCCATTTCCTATTAGGGAAATACAAATTGAAACCACTATACACCTATCAGATTAAAAAGACTGACAGTGACAGACTTGATGAGGATGTGGAACAAATAAAACTCATAATTGCTGGAAGGAGTGAACAAATGCACACTGTCTAAACTAAAGCTAAACATGCCAACCTTAGACTCAATCCCCTTAATTGGCATGTGCCCAAGAAAAGTAAGTCCATGTGCTCACCGAAAGTTTACAAGGATACTTAAACAGGATTTTTTCACAATAGTCACAAAGTGGAGACAATTCAACTATCAGCAGTAGAATGAATAAATTATGCTACACTTTTACAATGCAGTTGTACATAGCAAGCAAAAGAATGGCTTACTGCTTTGTATTACAACATGAATGAGGCTCATAGACACAGTAGTAAGCAACAGAGGCCAGACACAAGGGAATATACTGTATGATTACATTTTTATGCTTTTCAAATCCAAGTAAAAACTTGACCTTATCCTCATCAGTCAGAATCGTAATGGAGAGAGGGGCAGCATATTGACTTAGAGGAGCATAAGGAAATGTTATGAGGTCCTGGAAATGTTCTCTATCTTGATTTGGATTATATGGATGTGTACACAAAAAATTCATTGAAAAAAATTTTTTATTGAAGTGGATATGGAAGATTTATGTGCTTCATGTGTACTTTAATAAAAAATACACAAAACAAACGGACAGAACCACTTACAAGGAGAAATAAATCCACAATTATAACAAAATCCTTTACATAGCTCTCTCAATAACAGAGAATAAACTTCCCAGGTGGTGCTAGTGGTAAAGAATCCTCCTGCCATTGCAGAAGACGCATGAGACGTAGGTCCTGAGTGGGGAAGATCCCCTTGAGTAGGAAATGGCAACCTACTCCAGTATTGTTGCTTGGAAAATCCCATAGACAAAGGAACCTGGCAGGCTACAGTCCATGGAATCGCAAGGAGTCAGACACAACTGAGCACACACGCTTAAGTAGATTTTAACAATCAGTAAGGATGTGGAATATTTGAATGATGCAGTCAGCAAACTTGACCTAATGGGCACATATAAAATACTGCAACTGACAGTTAAAGAACAGGCATGTTCTTCAAGCTCACGTTGAACATTTACAAATATGGCTACTTGTTGACCTGTGAAGCAAGTTTCAACACATTTCAAAGGATTAAAATGATTTCGATTATATTTGTAAGGCAAGTAAGGTAAATATCCACTGAAATGACAATTATTGGGTTGGTCAAAAAGTTTGTTCAGGTTTTTCATACTATCTTACAGAAAAACCTAAATGAACTTTTGGGCCAACCCAATAGAATAGTCCATGAAAGTGAAAGTGTTAATTGCTCAGTCTTGTCTGACTCTTTGTGATTCCATGGATTGTAGCTTGCCCGTCTCCTCTGTCCATAGAATTCTCTAGGCAGGAATACTGGAATGGGTAGCCATTCCAGGATTGAACCTGGGTCTTCATTTCCAAAATAAAAAAGAATACTCCATATGTTTGGAAATTAAGAAATACACTTCAAAATCACACAGGTGGGAATTAGAAAAATGATTCTTAAAAAATGATAATAAGAATACATGCCGAAACTTATAAGATACAGCTAATGCAATGCTTAGAAGGAAATTTAAACCCTTAAATGCACATATTAGGAAAGAAGAATGGTTGAACATCAGTCGGCTGAGTCACATCTCAAAAAGTTAGAAAATGAATTTAATCACTTCTCTTTACCACTTCTATACCTTTTCAACACACATGACATATTAATGAGTTTACTTAGCCTTACTGGAAATGATCTATGAGTTCTTTGAGTTCCAAGATTCATGTCTTTTTATAAACCAAGTGTCTGTTGAAGTACCTTGCACATGGTTGATAATTGTTTTAACTGAATTCAGGTCATCCTCAGTGCCTTAGGGAGGTCAGAAACCTGGGGTCTCAATCTTAAACTTACAAAAAGCCAGACGGATAAAGTGATGAGTAAGGCTGTCAGGATGGGGAACGCAGCAAACAGCACATGCCCCATCTACAGGAGCGACTCCTGAGTAATATTCCATTGTATGTGCGCACCACATCTGCTTTATCCATTCCTCTGTCAACGGACATTTCGGTTGTTTCTATGTCCTTGGGTATTATACACAGTGCTTCAGTGAGCATCCTTTCAAATTATGGTTTTCTCTGGATGTATGCCCACGAGTGGGATTATATTCAGCCATAAAAGGGGATGAAATAATACCATTCTCAATGACATAGATGGACCAAGAGATTGTCATACAGAGTGAAGTAAGGGACTTCCCTGGTGGTCCAGTGGTTAAGACTCTGTGCTTCCACTGCAGAGGGCATGGGTTTGATCTCTGGTCAGGGAACTAAGATCTTGCATGCTGCATGGCATGACCAAAAACAAATAAAAAAAGAATGAAGTCAGAGAGAGAAAGGCAAATATTGTATAACATCATTTGTTTATATGTGGAATCTAGAAGAGTGGTACAGATGAACTTATTTGCAAAGCAGAAATAGTCACAGATGTAGAAAAAAAAACCTTAAGGGTTACAAAGAGGGGAAGTGGAGGGTAGGGTGAATTGGGAGATTGGGTTTGACATATACCCGCACTATATATAAAATAGGTAACTAATAAGAATGCTTGGGGCTAGTGCACTGGGACAACCCAGAGGGATGGTATGGGGAGGGAGGAGGGAGGAGGGTTCAGGATGGGGAACACATGTATACCTGTGGCGGATTCATTTTGATATTTGGCAAAACTAATACAATTATGTAAAGTTTAAAAATAAAAAAAAAACAAAAACCTACTGTATAGCACAGGGAATTCAGTGCTCTATGATTCCTAAACAGAAAGGAAATCTAAAAAGAGATATATGTATAACTGATTCACTTGCTGTACAGCAGAAACTAACACCACTGTAAAACAACTATACTGCATTAAAAATTAATAAAAGAGGAGCAACTACTGCTGTTTGGCCCCAGTTGATTATTGCTATGGGCAAATGTTTGCCTGGTATGTCTAGATCTCATTTGTTTTTAAGAAATTCAGATTTTGCTGTGAAATCTCCATTTTTAAAGTGTTGGTAAATAATTAATTTAAAAAAGATGGAGTAAGTGCCAAATTAAACCACATAGCCGGTTTGCAACCTCTGTTTTATTTCATACCTTAAGAGGTAGGAGTTTGTTTGATGTCTAAATATCCCAGCCAACAGGAGAAGGCAGTGGCACCCCACTCCAGTACTCTTGCCTGGCAAATCCCATGGACGGAGGAGCCTGGTAGGCTGCAGTCCATGGGGTCTCTAGGAGTCAGACACGACTGAGTGACTTCACTTTCAGTTTTCACTTTTATGCACTGGAGAAGGAAATGGCAACCGACTCCAGTGTTCTTGCCTGGAGAATCCCAGGGATGGCGGAGCCTGGTGGGCTGCCGTCTATGGGGTCACACAGAGTCGGACACGACTGAAGCAACTTAGCAGCAGCAGCAGCAGCAGCAACAGACTCTTGGGCGGCAGCCTCCATCAAGCATATTTCTGCCTGAAGGAAAGGGTCATGACTGCTTCCTAATTGGATTTCTGGGTCATATCTATAAAAGGTTTGTAGATTTAAAAAAAAATCCTTCTTTGTAGTTGGCTGCTTACCCCAGCTGAATCAGGCATGTGTTCCCAAAGTTTCTTTCCCTCCTTTTGTTGTAATATTCTTAATGATGCATTCTGACTTTTTCACTCTGTTTTTTACACATTTGTCACCACTTCTGCTTTTGGATCATCATGCTGGAAAATCTGAGGCTTACATGGAAGATTGATTTTTAATGCCCCTTGCATTGTTTTTCGGCTGTAACATTTGCATGCAATTATGACATTTTAAAAATAGGAGACCACGGGGTTTGAAAAAAAGAAACTTCTGGGCAGATGAGCAAATGGAAAGGCCGGCCTTTAATTTTGTTAACATCCCAATTACATCGTGGTAACCCTTGTGACGATTTCTGTCCCTTGTAACGCAACACCTGGTTTTTGTTCCGGGGAGAGGGACCAAGCCTGGCTGACTCAACCCTTGCTCACTCGCCAGACTTGGTTGGAAAGCTCATGTTTTCCACTGGCCAGCAGAGGTCACTGTTTCAAAGTTGTTAGAGGAAAATTATCTGTAGTCCACACCACTTCTTTTTTGTTTGAGGGAGATTGTCTATTCAAAATTTTCTGTATTTTCCTAACGTTCTAAAAAAAATAAATTTTTAAAATGTATTATGTTTAAAAGTGCTGATGGCTTGTGTGGACTTCCGTGGATTATTTTGCTTATAGAGTGATAACATTTACTGAACCCCTAGGAGGTGCTCCACACTCTCTACTCTTATCTTTTAACAGCCATCTGTCTTCTGGGGTAGCTGTGATGCTTGCCCCAGAAGGGGAGGCTGAGATGAGGGGAAATGGAGATGGGATCCCATCAAGGAGATGGGAGTCAGAGGCAAGGAGCTCTTGTCTTCAAAACCAGACTCTTAATTTTCTTGGGATCTGTATTTTTTCTTCAAAGAAGGAATATTTTAGCAGCTCGAAGCACCAGTCATCAAGAACGTATGAAAGAAGTGTGTATTTTTGAGGCAAAGCCTCAGAAATAGTTTGCTGTTTTTCCTTGCAAATGTTCTTCAAGAAGCTAAACTTGGCTTCTTGGTCTTTGAAGATGGGAACTGTGATGTTCTGTCAGCCTTTGCTCCTTCTCTACAGGAAAAACAAATATTAGTAGTACATTGTCTCCAAAAATGTCCCAAGCTTAAGGCTTATTTGGTGAGTAGTTTACCCAAAAGATTTCTAATTTCAATTTATAAGTCTAACGGAAAACTTCCTAACTTTGACGAGAAATAAGCTGTTTGTGAATGAAAAGATAAATCTGTTTTAATGGACTTTTATTTACTCATGTTTTAAAAAACATTAGTAAGTCATCCGGATTTTCCATAAAGCTGGCGAGTTATGAGGACAGCTGTGTTCATCCCTAGATCGTGAGTGGTCATTTTGACCCCCCTCCCCGCCCCTGTTCTCACTGAAGAGGTCACATGAGAACAGTAAGAAGAGGCTTTGGGTCTTCTGCTACAAGGACAGTTAGTTCTGGAGTCAGTCTTACAAACTGGCCCCACGCACTTCTGCCCATCATTCTTATTGCAAAATTTTTAACGTTTTGTAGTTGCTGTTAACTATAATAATAATAATTGTTATTACTATTAGAACAGAAAGCCATATTACCCTTATAGATCCTCTTAATTAACCAATAAGATGGAGCTGCTTATTTTTGTTGCGGGGAAATATTTAACAAATTTCCACGTGGATGGCAGGTTGCTCAGAGTAGAAACACTGAGGCTCCAGTGGGGGATGTAGGCAATGACTGTAAACAAACATCACATGGTGGCGAGTATGCAGGGGGACAGCAGACAGTAGACAGCGGGTGGGATTCTATTTTAGGTAGGGTGGAGAGGGGATGCCCTCCTGATAAGGGGATGCTTGGCCAGAGGCCTGAATGAGGTAAGAGAGATGATGTGTGGATATCTGGGGGAAGAGTTCCTGCAAGCTATGATCCTGGAGACCAGAGCATGGCTGATACGTTAAAGGAAGAGCAAAGAGGACCTGGGGGCAGGGTTCAGTGGGTGCGGGCAAGAGTGGGAGCTGAAGTCAGAGACAGAGGAGGGGACCAGATCACGTCAGGGCTGGTAGACAACAAGGACTTTGCTCATGCTCTGTCTGCGTCAAGGGCAGCCACTGAAAAGTCCTGAGCAAAGGAGTAACATGGGGCCACTTATGTTTGAAAAAAATTAAATCTGGCTCTTCTGAGGAAAACAGACTGAGGGGAGGGGGTGGCAGGTAAGAATGGAAACAGGGAGACTAGTTAGGAGGCTACTGCTGTAAACCAGATGAAAGAGATGCAGTTAAGCCTTGAACAACGGGTTCAAACTTGCGCGGGTCCTTTTTTAAAATTGTTTTTGCTATTTTAAAAAAATGTACTGAAGTTGAGTAGATTCACAATGTTGTGTTGATTTCTTCTGTACAGCGAAGTGACTCAGTTATGCATCAATATATATCTTCTTTTCCATATTCTAACTTTGGAATTCTTGATGATGATCCTCTAGATACTGATGACAGCTCGGAGGAAACGGGTGGATGACCTTGCCTTTGAGAATATGGACAGCTGGAGAGGGAGAAAGATCTCAGCCAGCATTTAAGGCTGAATAGAAGATATAGATATAAGAGGGGGCAGGAGTTGCCAGAGAGGCCGGAGGAAAACTAAGAGAGTGAGTGGATCTTCTTACATGCAGATTGTTTTCAGTAAATCTGTACTATAGCACCACATGATTAGGGGTTGGTCGAATCTGTGGATGTGGAACCATAGACACAGAAAGTAGACTGTGACGTGTGATGCAGGGCTCTCTGTGCACAGAGGGTGTGGGCCCCTGAGTCCTGTGTTGTTCAAGGGTCAACTGTAGTCATGGGCCCAGAATGATAGCAGTGAAAGCCACGAAAAGCAGACAGGTCTAGGTCTATTGTGAAGAAAGAGTTGATGAGAATTGCTGGTGGGATGGTTGTAGGGTATGAAAGAAAACAAGTCAGTAATACTGACTCCAAGGCTTTTGGCCTGAGCAGTTGGTAGACTGAAATTTCTATTTGCTGAGATGAGAGAGGAATGGGTTGACAGTGGGCTAAGTAAGATGGGCTAGTTAAGTTTGGCTGCATATAACTGAAAAACTCAAAATAATGGTGGTCTAAGTAACACAGACATTTACTCATTTATTTTTTTCACATAAAAGAAGATCCAGAAATAGGCTGTCTTGGGAAGACTTCCTGAGGTTACTGGGGATTCAGGCTCATTCTAGCTCTTTTGTTGGTTAGCCCCAAGGTGTGATCCTCATCCTCATGGTTTCAAATGGCTGCTAAAACTACAGCCATTATATCTGTATTCCAGGCAACAAGAAGGAAGAAGAGAAGTGAGAATGTTGTATCCCCTCCCTTTCAAAGAGGCTTCCTAAAAGTCCACACATTTACCCTTGCATCTCATTGGCTGAAGCATAGTCTGTATCTGGGTGTATCTGGCTGCAATGGAGTCTGGGAAATGTCCTTTAGAGGTTGTGTGTAACTTCTCGATAAAACTGGGGTTTTGTTACTGGGGCTCTGGATGAATATTAATATAGAGTGCCAGCAGTCTCTTCTCCAGAGTTTGAAGTTTGATTTTGGAAGGAGCAAGTTCTAATCTGGCATCATCTAGCCATGTGACTTTGAACTAAGATTTCATCACTAAAATAAAAGAATTGGACTGAATGATTTTTAACTTCCCTTCTAACTGTAACTTTGCATGAGTCTTTGACTTTGTCACGTAGTAAGGTAAGTATAGTTTTCACAAAGAAATAAGACTTAGAAGAAAATATTATGGTAAGAAGATGTCTATCAAATGTCTTAAAGTGATTTTTGTCATTGATTCATTTAAAACTTATTCACAGATACAGTTCTATTCTTCTATTTTTCAGAATGCTTTCTTCCTATAGATGATTTTAATACTAGCTCAAAAAGCATATGAATTGCATAATACTCATGTGCACAGATGAACTTGATATTTACTTTAATAAATTAAATAAAAATATTTATTATAAAAATGTGAATAATCGACTATCTTGTTCCTTACTCCATATATATATTTTTGTTGTAGCCTCATTTGCCAACTTTTGGACCTGTTCGGATAATTTAGTACATGTGTTCAAATCCACACACCACAGATCATCTCTCATACATATATAAAGTCTGTGCCTTCAAGGGTGCTATAGTTTATAACTGGAAATAGGTATGTAATAAAGGCTTCCTTCATAGACTCAGTTGGTAAAGAATCCACCTGCAATGCAGGAGACCCTGGTTCGATTCCTGGGTTGGGAAGATCCCCTAGAGAAGGGATAGGCTACCCACTCCAGTATTTTTGGGCTTCCCTTGTGGCTTAGCTGGTAAAGAATCAGCCTGCAACCCGGGAGACCTGGGTTTGATCCCTGGGTTGGGAAGATCCCCTGGAGAAGGGAAAGGCTACCCACTCAAGTATTCTGGCCTGGAGAATAGTCCACGGGGTCGCCAAAAGATGGACACGACTGAGCAAGTTTCACTTTACTTCCCCTTTCGTGTTGTAAGGCGGGCTTCCCGGTGGTGGTAGTGGCAGCGCCCTGAAAGTGCCTTGTGTGCCGGGGCCCCTCGGAGGGGAAGCAGGTTATGTGGAGGAGGGGCCGTCTGTGGTGAGCCTTGGGCATCTGAATGGATTCGGGTGGGGGTGGTCAGCCACAAAGGCATTCTGAATGAAAGGAAAATAAAGGTCAGGCAAAGAGAACGTTCCAGTTCAATTGGAGATGAGGTACAGTGGCAGGATGAAAAGACCACTATATTTAGGATTAAGCAGTCCTAGGGCTGAACCCCGAATCTGCCACTTGCTAGTTGAAACCTTGGGCAAGTCACTTAACCTGTTTGGGTCTCATTTTCCTCATCTTTAATAGGAACTATACCACTTTCTTCATAGGTTGTTATCTGCATTTAATTTATATATGTAGTGTGATCTACAGTAATTATTATAAAAGAAGCTTCTGTAAAGTACTCTGGTATCCTGCACTTCCATAAATAACAGGCCCCCTCTCCTCAATGGACAGCCCATACTGTCCCTCACGACTTTTCAAGCTGTCAGTTCTGACTGTCCTCATTAGCATCCTTTGATGCACATTTTATATTGGATGATTCTGTTTCTTATAAATACAGTGATGTGCTGAAAACCAACTTTTTATGGAAAAGCAGTCACATCATGATGAAAGAGGAAAGGGTATAACTTAACGGCCTGTTAATTGTGGCATCTTTGCTTCCAGGAGCCACCCTTAAGGATGACGAATGCCTTGGGCCACCCAGTGAAAGAAAAGTGAAAGTTTGTTGTTCAGTCACGTCTCACTGTTTGCGACCCCATGGACTGTAGCCAGCCAGACTTCTCTGTCTATGGAATTCTCCAGGCAAGAATACTGGAGTGGGTAGCCATTGAATTCTCCAGGGCCACCCAGGGGAAGTTCCAAACTCTAAAACTGCTCTTCTTCCAAACAGTCTCTCCTTTCTCTTCGTTCCCATTACCAGGCTTGTCAAATTTCCTTCCTCAGTGATGCTGCATTCCAGCCACCTCGCCCCATCTCCACCAACCCCTGGCTTGTCAGCATCTCTCCTTGGGATTATCTCCTGATTTGTGTTTTGCACTTGCTCCTTTCTCAATGCATTTCCACAAAACAACTAGAATATTTTCAGAACAGACCTGGTCATGTCAGTCTCCAACCTAAAGTCCTTCATTGATTTTGCATCCAGCCCTTGCCAGCATTTGAGATGGTTTATTGTTTTACTTTTTAATTTTAATCATTCTAAAGATGTGTATTGGCATCTCAGTGTGCTTATACTTTGAGTTCCCTAGTTCTGAGCATTTTTTCATGATTTACTTTACATCATCATGTCTTCTTTGGTGAAATATTTGTTCAAATCTTTTGCTCATTTAGAAAATCTGGTTGCTTTCTTTTTATTAAGTTGTAAGAGGTCTTTATTCTGAGTACAAGTCATTTGTTGGATAAATAATTTGCAAAAATTTTCTCCTGGTCTGTGACTTGTCTTTTCATTCTTTTAACAGCCAGTATCTTTTACAGAATAAAATTTTAAATATTTGATGAAATCCTATCTAATAAATTTTTATTTTATGGACTGTGCTTTTGACATCATTATCTAATTACTTTAGTTTTTTTCTAGAAGTGATAGCTTTGCATTTTTGTCCATTTGTGGTTAAATTTTGCATAGTGTGTGAAACATAGGTTGAGGTCTATTTTTTTACATATGTATGTGTGGCAGTTCTAGCACTGTTTGTTAAAAGACTACTATTTCTTCAGTGAATTGCTTTTGTACCTTTGCAAAAGCATATGGCCATATGTGGGTTCCACAGAATATGAGTATTCTGTTCCATTGACCTATGTATATAATTTTTTTTGCCAATATCATACTGTCTTGATGTAGCATTAGCCTGGTAGGCTACAGTCCATGGGGTCGCAAAGAGTTGGACACGACTGAGCGACTTCACATAGTGAATTTTAGAATCAAATAGTGAGTCCTCAGACTTTGTTCTTCTTTTTCAATTTTTTGGCTATTCTAGTTCCTTTCCAAATAAGTTTTAGAATCAGTTTGTTGATTTCTATTTAAAAATCCTGCTAGGATCTCGATTCAAGTTATGTTGAATCTACAGATTAAATTGGGGAGAGTTGACATCTTCACAATATTGAATCTTCCAAACCATGAACATAATATACCTCTTTATTTACTTATTTCTTTGACTTCTTTAATCAGTTTCATAGTTTTTAGCAGATTCTGCATGAATATTTGTTAGATTAATATCTAAGTATATAATTTCAGTGCTATTATAAACAGTATTTTAAAATTTTCATTTCTAATTGTTTAATAAATACCAGTGTTTATAAATACAATGGATTTTTATATATTAATCTTATATTCTGCAACCTCAGTGAGCTCATTTATTAGTTCTAGGAGGAATTTGTTTTGGTAGATCCCATGGAATTTATGTAGATAATCAGGTTGCCAGCCAACAGTTTTAATCTTTCCTTTCCAACCTGTATGCCTTTTTATATATATATATATTTTTTTTTTTTTTCTTGCCTTACTACATTTGTTAGGACTTCCAGTATGATGTTGAATAGGAAGAGTGAAGATGGATATCTTTACTGTGTTTTTGATCTTAGGGGGAAAGCATTCAGTCTCTACCACTAAGCGTGATGTTGTGCTATGTGCTAAGTCACTTCAGTTGCGTTCAACTCTTTGTGACTCTGTGGACTGTAGCCCTCTAGGCTCCTCTGTCCATGGGATTCTTCAGGCAAGAATACTGGAGTGGATTCCCATGCCCTCCTCTAGGAGATCTTCCCGACCCAGGGATCAAACCCGTGTCCCTGTGCTGGCAGGTGGGTGCCACTGGCACCACCTGGGAAGCCCGAAGTGTAATGGTAGCTATAGGCTTTGTCTTTGCTGATGCGCTTGTCTAGTTAAGGAAGTTTATTTCTATTCCTAGTTTAAGTTGTTTCTTATTCTCTAACCATATATAAGTTTATATATAAAACATCACCTTTGGCCCTTTGTGACAATATGGAATATGGAATCCCAATATGGAAATATTGGGATTCTCCAGGTTTTTGTTTGTTTGATGTGGTTTTTAAAATAGCATCTTCAAGTTATAAGATGATTCTAGGGATTCTAGGGACTTCCATGGTGGACCATTGATTAAGAATCTGCCTTGCAATGCAGGGGACATGGGTTTGATTCCCTGGTCGGGGAACTAAGATTCCACATGCCTCGGGGAAGCTAAGCCCATGAACCACAACAAGACAAGCCACAAAACAAAGCTGTTGCTAAAACTAGAAAAGCCCATGCACAACAACAAGAGGTCCAAGTGCCACAGTGAAGTGCCTGTACCCTGCCGTCAAGACCCAGCACAGTCAAAGTGGGGCTTCCCTTGTGGCGCAGCTGGTAAAGAATCTGCCTGCAATGCGGGAGACCTGGGTTTGATCCCTAGGTTGGGAAGATCCCCTGGAGAAGGGAACGGCTACCCACTCCAGTGTTCTTGTATTCTGGCCTGGAGAATTCCACGGCCTGTATAGTCCATGGGGTTGCTAAGAGTTGGACACAACTGAGAGACTTTTACTTCACTTCACCATCACAATTAAAAACAAGAAAAAGGACGGATTCTAGAAATGGTAGGAGAGGTTGAGAATTTCATTAATCATCATCATTACCTCTCATTTTCCAGTTGATTTTATCTTTTTCCACCTCTTGGTTTTCACAGTAGCCTTGGTGGGTCAGGTACTGTCACCTTTGTTTGACAGGTGTAGTATTGAGGAACCAGGGATGACGACTTGCTTGTGTCCCTCGGCTTGGTAACGCCAGAGCCACAACCATTATAGGAGCCCTTCTATGGTCTGCTCCTAATGAGAGTCTTGAAATGCGGTGAAAAGTTCAGGCTTTGGATGCAGGCAGACAATCTTTTAAATTTAATTAAACTAAACATTTTTATTGCAGTGAAATTCATATAACATGAAAGTAGCCATTTAGAACGATTCAGGGACATTTAGTACATTCACAGTGCTGTGTGACCACCACCTCTACCTGGTGCGAACAGTTTCGTTACCTTGAAAGGAACCTGTACCCATTAAGCAAATACTACTCACTGGTCCCTCCCCTTAGCCTCTGTCAACCACTACTCTGCCTTCTGTCTCTATGAATTTACCTATTCTGGATATTTCATATAAGTGGACTCATACAATAGGTGGCCTTTTGTGTCTGGCTTCTTTCACTTAGCATAATGATTTTGAGGTTTATCCACGCTGTAGTATGTGTTAGTATTTCATCCTTTATATATAAATATAATATTTTCCCCCACAATTTGTTTATACATTCATCACTGATGAACAGTTGGCTTGTTTTCACAATAATTTTCTTTTGGGCATATACCTAGAAGTAGAATTGCTGGGTCATATAGTAATTTCCATGTTTAATTTTTTGAGGAATTGTCAAACTGTTTTCCACAGTGGCTAATTTGTGAGTGCTCCACTTTCTCACATCCTTGCCAATGCTTGTTATTTTCTGTCCTTTTTTTTCCCTTAACTTTTAAAATTATAGTTATCCTAATAGATGCAAAGTGATATCTCATTGTGGTTTTGATTTGCATTTCCCTAATGACTAACTGTCGCTTCCCTGGTTGCTCAGTGGTAAAGAATTCAACCGCATCTCAATTCAGGAGACGCAGGTTTGTTCCCTGTGTTGGGAAGTTTCCCCAGAGGAAAGTGAAAGTGAAAGTGAAGTTTCTTAGTTGTGTCTGACTCTTTGCGGTCCCAAGGACTGTAACCTATCAGGCTCCTCTGATCATGGGATTTTTCAGGCAAGAATGCTGGAGTGGGTTGCCATTTCCTTCTAGAAGGAAGATCTCCAGGGGATCTTCCTGACCCAGGGATCAAACCCAGGTTTCCTGCATTGCAGCCAGAAGCTTTACCATCTGAGCCACCAGGGAAGGGCATGGCAACCCACTCCAGTATTCCTGCCTGGAGAATCACATGGTCATAGGAGGCTGGCTGGCTACAGTCTACAGGGTTGCAAGGAGTCGGACACAACTGAAGCGACTGAGCGCACATGCATGCAATAACTAACAATATTGAGCATCTTTTCATGTGTGTACTTGGTCATCTATATATCTTCTTTGGAGAGAAGATATATAGATGATCATATATATATATATATATATATATATATAGATGATCAGCAGGTCCTTTGCCCATTTTTTGGACTGGGTTGTTTTTGTTGTTGAGTTGTAGGAGTTCTTTACATATTCTGGATACTAGACTCTTAGTAGTATGATTTGCAAATATTTTTCTCCCATTCTAAAAGTTGTCTTTTGACTAGCTTCATAATGTTCTTTGATACACAAAAGTTTTTAATTTTGTTGAAGTCCAATTTATCTATTTTTTCTTTTGTTGTTTGTGTTTTTGGTTTAACACCTAAGAATCCACTGCCAAATCCAAGGTCACAAAGATTACCCCTATGTTTTCTTCTAAGTCTTTTATGGTTTTAGCTCTTATATTTAGGATGTTGATCCATTTTAAGTCACTTTTGGCATATGGTTTGAGATAGGAATCCAGCTTCATTCTTTGGCATGTAGATATCCATTTATGTAGCACCATTTGTTAAAGAGATTATTCTTTTCTCAATGAGTGGTCTTGGCATTCATGTACAAAATCATTGGCCATAGATGTATGGGAGGTGGAGACTTTTGACTGTGAGAACTTTGGCAAGTCACTTAATTTCGAGCTTTTATTTTTCACCTATATAAGATGAAGGTTCTTCTCCTTTTCTCAGAGTCACCAGGATTGAATGGATTATGTATGGAGACTGTCAGCCATAGGGCCTGGCACACGGTAGTTTCCCCAGTAAATGTTAGTTCTTCCCTTGCTGCAAGAGCTAGAGGCAGGGTAAGCAGGGTAACAGCTGCCACCTCTATTCCTTATCCTTCCTCCTGTCTCCAGGACACAGGAGACCCTAGACATACAACTCTCTATTTTTGCTGAGTATATGCTTATACCCCCTGGATAAACATGCTGAGGGGGGAGGTCACAGTAGGGTGAAGAAGCACTTAGCTAGAAATGAAGGTAAGTAAAGGAAGTAGTCGTCATTCTTTAATAATTCAATCAACATGCTGACTCTGCCTGAATCTGTTTTAGGTTCTGGAGTTACAAAGGCCAAAGAGGTTTACAAAGCTCTCAGTCTAGAGGGAGAGACTGATGGGTTATTATAAAGCAGCATAACAAGTTCTAAGATGGAATGAAGCAGAGATTGCTGTGAGAATGTGCAAGAAGAAAATAATTTTAGCTAGAGGATTCAAGGAAGTCTTCTGCAGAAAAGTGACACTTGACCTGAGTATTAAATGATTCACAGGAAGGAGTATGAAGGTGGACCAAAGGGAAAGTGTTAGCATAGGAAGCACAATATACAAAGCTATGAAGGCATGAACGTATGTCCTGTGTTCTAGGAGATGTAAAATATTCTAAGGTGTTTGAAATATGGGAGAGAGCTAAGAGGTGCTGTGAGAAAATGGTTTGACTTTGTTTAGATGGCCACTGGGAGCTGTTAATGAGGCTTAAACAGGGAAGTGACATGGTCAGATGTATATTTTAGAGATTTACAGGGAGACCAATATGTGGAAAATGAATGATTGGGAAGAAGATAAGGCTAGAGGCAGGAAGAAGAGTTGGTAAGAGATGTATCAGTGAGGAAGAAGGATGGAGAGGAGGTGGGCTGTTAGGTGTAATCATGGCAGATCAGATATGGGAGTGTGGGAGAGGAGGGGGGAACAAAGTCAGAGAAGAAAAAATAATGTTTGTTTTGGCAGATGGATACAGAAGGAATTACCTAGTAGACAGTCTGTGTGTTGAGCAGGAACATTGGCCCTGTAAAAAAGCACACATTGTTGCCTGGCCAGCAAAAGGGAGAAGTGAATTTTATTTGTTTTGCTCTTGACAATTAAAATATTAACAAATTTTATTTTCAAACTAAAAGTATAAAGAAAAACATTAAAATCTGTAATCCTACTACTCTTAAATAACCCCTGTTGAAAGGGAGAGAGGAGAATATATATTGTTAGAAAAAATTAACAGTTCAGAGAAGTATAAAATGTAAAGTACAGGCTTCCCACCACACCCCCCCCCAGCCCAGCCCACCCCACCCCCCAGTCCTCCATTCCCGTAACCCCTGTTAACACTTTCTTGTATTTCCTTCTAGGAAAGAAAAACCAAGCATATACCCCCTGGATTCAGTATATCCCCAAAGAGGTCCTGCCACATACTACATTTAAGTGGTCTGTTCTATTGAGTAGATTAACCTTCTCATTACTTTGCCAGACTTCACATCTGTCCTGGTGGGGTGGAGCTTTGAATTCACTGAGGGACAGGCAGGATCTCTATGTCCCCATCTCAGGCATGGAAACTGGATCAGCAGTAGGTGCTCAGCAAAGAATCACTAAATGAATTGTTGCTGCATCTTGAAAAACTGAAGTCTTTGCCTGAAGTGCCAGTTGGTTAAGTGACTTCTTCAGCAAATATTTTCTGAGTTCTGACTAAGTGTGCAGTGTTCTGTGTGTGTGTCTGTGGTAAGGAGAGAAGCAAAGGACTCAGTTCCTGGTTCCTGGCCTCACCAAAGGGCAGAACGGGAAAAGCCAGGAATCTTTTTCCAACCCTCCAGCTTTTTGAGGGAGAAACTGAGGTCCAGAATGAGATTCTGATTTACTAAAAGCCACATGGCCCATGGGTGCCAAAGCTGGCCCTGGCACTTCAGAAGAGTGAGGGAATGGGGAAGGAGCATCTGGTGGTGTATTGGAGGGGTTGGTGAGCTACTCTGACTCCCTTCTACCCCTTTCTCTCTTGCCATAAAAGTAGCAGAAACCCCCAACTCCAAATCCCTGGATAGAGGCAAAACCTTTGGGGTGCCCTATGCAGCCCATGGCCCTTGGACTGTGCGTGATGGGCGGGGCTGGCTGACGTACTGTGTCTACGAGAGACCTCATGGCTGGCACAGGAGGAAGAGTGCTGGAGTGGGAGTCAGGAAGCCTGGGTTCCAGAGCCAGTTCTGCCACACCCCACCATACTGCTATGGGCCAGTCACATCTTCTCTCCTCTCAATGTGGAGGTGGGCCTAACAAAATTTCCAAGGTCCTTCCTGCCATTATTGCTAATTGTAAGATGCTATATTTAATCAATGCCAGGAAATCAGATTTTAGGATTCGGTAATTCTAATGTCCTGGTTTTCTAAGAATTCAGGGATGCTGTTTGAGGTCTCTTACCCTGTGTAGAATCCTATGTTGTGAGACCTGATCTGGGTGTGTAGTAGGAAGGGGCTCCATAAACATTTTTAAATTTGAGACCAAGGCCAAAGAGACCAGACAGACACCTTTCTTCAAAGAGTGAAGAGCCAGGCAGGGTTCTTGAAGTGGGTCCAGATCACCAACAAACAATGAGGAGTGAGGCAAGCGGACATGAAATATAGACACCATCTCAGAGGCCTGGTTGGAGCCTCCGGTAACCTTAGATAGACCTGACACGGGGAATTAACCCCATTTTACCCAGGGGGAAACTGAGGTTCGGAGATGGGAACTGAGTCACTGCTTCCAGTTGCCCAGAGGTCTTGTTCTTCCTCTACTTTCTACACACTGGGCAGGACTTGCTGCAACACTGCTGTCTGTGAGGGAAGCCGGACTTCAGGGCAACCAGGTCCCAGGTCCTGATGGACTACATGGACTGTAGCCCACCAGGCTCTTCTGTCTGTGGCATTCTCCAGCCCAGGATCTCCTGGGGGCTCGCTAAAAATCGAGGTTCAGGGACCCTGCTCCCAGACAGATTCACAGATTCACTTGGGGGTATTTTCTAGTTGGGATCCGGATATCTATTTTTGTTTATCCTTTAACTTTGGAAGGAGACACTCTAGTCTGGTTTCTTTTAGGTGAAAAACACCACAGAAACAGAAACTTAAGAAAAGTAGTCTGAAAGTCCTGGATTGGGGTCCCAACTTCGCTGCTGACCCGCTGAGAAATCTGTGGGAGCAGGTCGTATTCTGCAAGGAAACTTTGAAAGCACTTTTACTTCCACTGCCTCCACTTTAGCAGGCTTGGCGGGTCCCATTTGACCTGGAGAAAACTGACGCTGGACGAGGGACGAAGGGTCTTGCCTCAGCTTCGGAGATGCGAAGAGACAGGTTGATTCGGCTCTCCTGATACGGAGTGCCTCTCGCCCCACTCGTCGGCCCAGCCCCGACTACAGAGCCCAGGCTCTGCAGCCCGCGGCGCCGCCCGGCGGGCTATCCCTGATAGGCAGCGGGCGGAGCGGGGCCCGAGCAGCACCCAGCGCCACCGGCCGCCGCCTGTCAAACACTCCGGCCTGCCTCGCGCGCGGCTGGCCCTGGCCCGCAGCCGTGGAGGCCCCGCCTTCGCGCCGCGATTGGCCTCGGCGGGGCGGCTGCAGCGCGTTAGTGGCTGGAGAGGCTGTCAGGCAGGCTGAGGCCCCGCCCCCACCTCCGGGATACCGCCCCTCTGGAAGCTGCGGTCGCTGGGGCTGCCGCGCCAGTGGAGGCGCGCCGAGCCGTGCGCCCCGTGAGCGAGCTGCAGCAGCCGCTGCGAGGTGAGTGGGGGCGAGGTGAGAGGGGGTGCGGCCCGCGGCCCGGGAAGGGGGAGGGCGCCCGGCCGACAGCCAAGGCTGGTGTCCCAGGATGGTGAATTGGGGAGTTTGGAGATTGCGCGGGGAGCACGAGGGGAAGGGAGAGTTTGGGGCCCCGGGTCCGTTTTCCAGGAGGGATGATGGAAGGCCCAAGGCTCTGTGGAGGGGCACCCAGTGCTCGCGCGTGGTGAGCGTGAGACTGCAGCTACTAGTGTTGCTGAGAGTCTGAGCTGGTGAGTGAAAGTAGAATGTATGGCACGTCTTGTCCCCGAGTGTGCATTTGCGGGGTGTGTTTGGTGTGCGTGGGAGCGGGAGTGCACGGGCTGTCGACTTTTTGCAGGTTTGCACGCGCGATCGGTTCGTTTTCTCCGCTGCGCGTGTGAGTGTGCGTCTTGGTGCGTGTATGGGTTCACGTTGCGGGAGTGAGAACACATCCCCCGACTCCCATTTTCGCAGCTTGTGTGGTGGTGGTATCTCAGAGGGTCTGTCCACGGGCCTGCGGGTGCGTAGTCGGCTGTCCCTGCGCTCAGCCGGATCCCAGAGCGCCCACGAGGCAAGGTGTGCAGCCCGTGACCCATTCCGAGTAGTCTCCGCGGCTTTGCCAGTACCCTGCTCCGGGAATCTCTGCCGTCAGCTCCGTGTCCCACTGGGTGACGCGCACAGGCGCTCTCCCTTCTCCAGGCCTCAGTTTCCCCTTCGTCCAAAGAGGACTGGATGGCGGCAGATTGGGTAGCTGGCCTTCCACTAGTCGGGGAAGGACATGCTAGATGTTCCTGCGCCCTGGAGGGGACTTTTCCGTGGATCAGGTAGGTTTGTCACGTTAGGGTGAGTGTGGTGGCGCTAAGGTGGAATAAACGGAGGGATGGTGACCTGCTCAAACATCGCCCCCTGGACCAGAAGGAGATCGCTCCGCTCATTCTGACGCGCCTGTGCTTTCTCCCCTCCGCAGAAGCCCGGCGAGACCCCCAGCGGTGCGCCCCGCCCCGGCGCCATGCACTGCGAAGTGGCCGAGGCGCACTCAGACAAGAGGCCGAAGGAGGCCCCCGGCGCTCCAGGTCCCGGCCGGGGGCCCGCTGGCCTCGGCCCGCACATGGCCTTCAGGGTCACCGTGAGCGGCGGGGGCTGCGGGGAGGGGGTTCCGCGTGACTTGCTGCCCCGGCCTCCCGCGCCACCGCGCGCCCACGACCTCCTCCGGCCCCGGAGTCCCCGAGACTACGGTCCGTCCAAGGCCTCCGCCACTGCCGCCGGGAAGGGTAAGTATGTCCCCGCCGACGTGCCTGGCCACGGGCGTGGAGAGATTTGGGTAGTCTGATTCCACGGCAGGCCTTTGTAGGAATCTTCCCAAGCACTTGGTAGAACTTTCTCCAGAGTTCATCAGTTTTCTCTCAAGTTGTTTGGGACTCGCTTGTCATTCTGAAACGGTGACTGTTTAGGAAGCACCTAATTTAAATTCAGTAAGCCTATTTGGGGGGGAGATGTGTGTTTAGAAAGCTCAGATTACATAATTTTGCTTCTGTATGTTTCTGATAAAAGTTGTGTGAAATTTGTCAAATCCTTATTATAAATTAGGATGAGTATCAACTCGAGTATGTCTGTCTCTGAACCTGCTAACGCATACTTTGAAGTATTCCAGTCTTCCTCAGTAACAAAAACCAGAAGCCTTCAGCCAGCCCCCTCTCCCCTTTTTGGGACCTCAGTTTCCCGATCTGTCAAGTAAGGAATTAATTATACCAGCTGATTTCTGGATTCCTGATGGAAAATTTTATGAATCTGTAGTCTAGCCTGAGTGAAGTCCTGACTTTAACAATGGCTGTTATGTACTTGATGCTTCAAAAGCATAGTCTTTGGTCAAAAGTTAGTTTGTAATACCCGTCCTCTACCCAGTGAGGCTGGTGGGTATAAGGTGCAGGCTCCAGTATAATTAATGGGTCAAAGTCAGTGATGAGGCTGGATTCTCATGAGCATGTTCTTCTCATCACAGTTAATTATTATTGAGCCATTATTTATAAGTTTCACACTGACAGATAATTAACCAGAAATTGGGGAAATTGTTGAGGCACTGTATCTTTCCCCTCATCTACTTTTTTTCCCTGGGAAAAAGCAAAGCTTTGGTTTTTTATTATTTCGTTGTTTGGGACCTCTTGGTTCTATTTCTAGCTGATTCTTGAGGAAGACAAAAAGTTTGTTTAATGGCTTTATAGGCATCATTACTTTAGCATCAATTGGCAAGTTAGAAATGGTAGGGTGGCTTACTTTTAGGGATGAGAGCGCCTTTAGGGTAAAAAAAAAAAAAAATCTCTCTAATTCAAAGACTGGTAAAGTGAAATAAACATAAATACTTTTTGCTTTTTAATGAAAATACCTGACTTTGTAGGAGAGCACTATTTCTTGTCTGTTGTTTTAAATTCAGTCTCTTCTCCAAGAGATAGAGGTCATTTGTAAAGGATATAGAGGAAAACGCTTTAGCGTATTATTCTTGGAATAGGCACATGAGATTCCCTTTTACTAGGAAGAGAGGAAGGCTGTGCAGCAAGACATGAGTAATATTTGCAGCCTGGAGCTCCCTCACTTGCCCCCCTCCTGTAGACAATCCTCCCTTAAATAGATACCCTCTTGCAACATTTTGTGTTTAAAAAAAAAATAGCTGTCAACTGAAGACCTCAGTTCTCTGCAGACCTAATAAATTGCTCTCCCAAACATAGCCTTTGTTCCAAGCCCTGGTTAGAGACCTTTCATGTGGATGCTTTCGTTGTGTGCAACTTTCTGACATCCAAAGCTGTGGTTAGAGACTTTTCATGTGTATGCATTAGTTATGTACAATCTTCTGACGTCCATTCTCCTAAACCCCAATTATTTTTATCCGCATGCCCCCAATGTCTAAAATATGAGATCTTTAAATCAGAATTGTGTTTGGAAAGGGCAGAGGAGGGTAAAAGAATGGGAGGAAGCACCTCTTTCTTTGTACCTTAAGATGGTTGTACTGATTAAGCTTTTTGTAAGAGGCTTCTGTTTTCTTCACAGCCTCCAGTGAGGCTGGTGGGGGGGGGGTCAGATTTGTTATACCCATTTAAAAGATGAGGAAACTGAGGCCTGCTGGGTGGGGGTCTCTGGCCAGCCCATAGCTTATGGACCTAGGCTTGAAGAGGCTTCTGACTCGGCTTCTGTCTTTCTAGGCAATTTTTTCCCCTGTAGTCAAGCTACACAGTGGCCTGAGAGAAAATCAGAGCTGGGCAACCTTCTCAAACAGGCCATAAAAGAAACCTTCTTGCTGCCCCTGTTCCCACACAGATACTCCCTAGGCCTTATAACCCTTTGAATATTTGGTGTCTAGCTCCAAGTCTCAGGCTTACTGGAAACAGAAGACAAGAATACCAACTGAAAAATATTTATTGACCATGCTGGAAATTTTAAGACCCTGCCACCTAGGATCCGTGGGACTAGGGGAAGTTATTTCCTTCTCTGAGCCTTAGTTTCCTCATTTGTAAATCTACCGTGAGACAGAAAGACTGAGGAGAGTATTAGTGATATACGGTGTCAAAGGGCCACCTCAGTGCCTGGTTATTTTGGAGATGGCTCTTGTGATGTGTTTAACGTTCTCAACCGCTGGTTTTTCATTTGCACGAGAGGTAATAATATTTCCTTCCCAAGGGAAAATGAAACAGTTGTAAGAATATAAACTAAAAAGGAAGAAGGGTTCGCGTTTATTAATTCGTGTAGGGCACTGTTATGGTCAGCTCTATTTGAGACAAAGAGGGTAGGGCGAGGAGGGAGAAAGGTTTGATTTTTTTTTAATTGTTGACTTTCACGACTTTTAACTGGTGTCCTAGCCAGAGAAGCTGAGAGGAGCCAAGCTTCAGGTCTTTTGTGGCCAGTGCTTCCCTGGTGAGCGGAGAGACGACAGTATTGCTTGGTTTGGAATCAGGTTTCAGATGCTCTGCCTTCTTGTTTCTCGGACAGACCCTAAACTGAGGCGGAGCGTGAGCTCTCGAACCCAGCAGCTTATCCGTAAATGTCAGGGTCCTCTGCATTTCCAGATCTGGAGTCAGGAGGCCCTGGGGATGGTGCAACGTCATGGACTAACATTGTCATCATTTACAATAAGAATCACGATCTGTTTATGGCAGAGTCCCGTTTATCCAGATTCCAAACAGCTGAAAAGGCCAAATTACCAGATGCTGCGCTTTTTCTTTCTTTTTATTAAACACCCAACACTCTGCTTGTGGAAGTTCTGACAAGGAAAGAAGGTAAACATCTGGACTTTATGGAGGCGGTCAGCTCTTTGCGGCTGACTTGGTGAAGCTTGCTCTCTGGGCACAGGGCTTCACAGTTTTCAGCGTGTGTCCCGCACACGTTCTTTCATCAGCCTTCATGCCAGCTGAGCCCTGCCTACCTTGTGGGCTGTTCTGAGGGGACAGATGTAAAAGCTCTTTGCAGTTTGTATCTGCAGGCAGATTCTGGCTCTTACTACTGTGATTCCCATTTTATTGATGAAGACATTCAGGTTCAAGGATGTGCTTAAGGCTACAGACAGTAAGTGGCAGTTTCTAAGGCTTCCCATTCCACAACTAGTGCCTTATATGTGTGTGTGTTGGTGGCTGAGAGCTGGCGTTCATGACGGCTTCCCAAGCGTTCCCAGAGAATTTAAACTATTTTTGCTGTTGGTATTTCTTCTGTCTCGAATCTTCGGAATTTGGTAACGAGTATCTGTGCCATCGTTAGAAAACTTCTTAGTTTACCAAATGATTCTGTTTGACCAGAATTGCTGCTCTCAGACCAAACCAGATAATTCTCAGCAACTCACTGGACCCTTTTCACTGTGTGCTGAGACTGGACACATCCTAGCAAATAAAAAGGAGGCTGATGATCATGACAAATGTGGACCCTGCTGTTAGTTAACAGCTATCATACTGTGGCTAAAAATTCCCAAAGCAGTCAATCTTGTAACTTAAAGAAAAAGTATATGTATTTTTTCTTTAAAAATGAAAACAAAGAAGGACTGCAGTTGTAGGTTGTGAGCAGGCGCATTAGGGACTGGAGGTGGAGAGTAAAGACATAACGGTTTTGGTTGGCATTACCTTGTAGAGTTTCTTCATTTGAATCAAAAGCCACTGTGATGTTCTGGGGAGATTTTGGAGAGGCCAGCACATCCATAATAGAAAGGTATGAGTTATTTTGAAAGCATTTACCCCCTCCGGCTCTAGTGGGCAATTTGCTTGCATTTCATCCATTTTAAAGTGCTGGTCCTGCGATCCGGAAATAATCAGATCCAAATTTCTTCAGTGCTTGAGGTTTCAAATAAGGGGGAGAAAAACCTGCTGGCCAAATGTCAGGCTCAGTGAGACAAAGAGAAACATGTATGTGTGTGGGTACACAAATAAGATAGGAACATGTTGCGTCTACAGTCATAAGAATTATGTATCCGACAAATCTTTTATAGACATGTAGTGGAAATACAACTCCCAAAGATTCCCAAAGAATCTTGGGTGGCTAGAATTTCTCTTCCCTTTTTGCCTCCCAAGCTCTGTAGAAGCTGCTAAGACCCGGCGTGCAAAATGGAAAGGGAACCAGCACGTGAGATCGTAACTTAGGCTTCCTTATTGCGGACTCGTTTACCTGTAGTGCTTAGGCTGGGCTGAGGTCTCAGGACTGCCTTAGCTGCGGAATTATATCCATAGGCTGTGTTGCTCCACCTCTGATTAAAAAACGTGTTTCTTTATACACCATGGTTTTCCTTCACACATCTTCTCCTTCAGAAAACACCCAAAACTCACCCCATCTTTAAGTTCTTCATCTCCCTGCGTTACAGTTGCATGAGAAGCTAAGTGAGCCAGCACGCTTATTTTTACAGTGCGTTAAAATCCCATTACAGGCATAAGTGCACAATGAATCATTTAAAAAAATATATTCTTATGTTCTTTGTTCTGAATGTTGCATAATTATCATCATTTTCTTCGGTTTTATTTTGTGGAGTTTGGCAAACATCCTAGAAAAGGGGAGAAACTAAAGTTTGGAATGGGGTTTTCCATCCTTTTTTGGATAGGAATAGGAAAAAAAAAAACCAAACAAATAAATACCAACTTTATTTGTAAATGGACCAGTCACTAACTGGGACTTTTGCATAGGGAGGATAATTTCCCTTCTTTCTCTCAATTTTCCTAGAAAAGAATTCTCTGTTTTGAAGCTGATATGGTTGTACTTCAACAACTTCACCTTATATCTATGATTATATTCAAAGTTAAATTAGACTGTGGTTTGCTAATTTTTTTTCCTAATACAGATTTTAGTTGCAGTTAATTTGGACCTGAAGACTTGTGTTGTTTCTTCTGGTAGGGGGTAGTTTATTTTTTGTGTTTAAAGAAACAAAGACATTCAGTTCAAGGGGGAGAAGAAATGAAACAAATTCTGCCCTGGGCTTTAAAAAATTCAACTGCAACATGCAGAAAGCCCAGCTGTGATACTAGGGCCAGGAAAAAAGAGCAAACTCCTGAAATATTTGTGCTGCTCGCCTTCCCTGTGCTAATGATTCTAGCAGTTTAAAAACGGACTTCTTGTTTATCAACAGCCGCTGCCCGACTTAATAGTTTACAATGAAAAAAAAAAATGCTTTCAGCATTAGAAGCAAAGTCCGGGACTGATAGCTGAGTTACTGAGTTAAGGGAAGCAGAAAGAGTGGGGTGGGGGGGAAGTTTTGTGGCTGCTTTGGTGTCCTAAAGCCTTATAAGAAACTGAAAGAAAACAGAGGCCTGGGATGGGATGGGGTGGAAAAAATACAACCCTGACCCAGTGGTCTTTTAGTTTAAAGTCACTTGAAGCATCTGTTTTCTTCTTTTCTCCGTCATCCCCTTAACTCTAAAGGGTTATTCCTTCCGAAGATTTCCGGTGGGTCGAGGCAGATTGTGTTAGCATTACGAGCTGTGTTTTTAAAGTCAGCATTTGAGTCAGATGCACTGAGAGGAGCCTTCAGTCCGTTCACTGAATAATGCATTTCCTGTATGGCCTGAATTTTTTTGGTGGTTATGGTTAGCCCTGTCTGGAGCAAACACACACACCATTGTACAGACTCAATGCATGTGGGCCCAGCCCTTGGCTCTGAGCCTTGGTTTCCCCATCTGTAAAATGGGAAGCACTTGGTTGGGATGACCTGTAGTCCCTTCCTGCTCCGTTGCTCAAGGATTCCTTGTGAACTCGGCTGGGGCAGTTCGGAAGGATATAGAGTACAGAAAAAGGTCTGGTTCTCGACTTGACCTCTTCTTGGAACTCTTGACTCCTGAAGCTGACTACAGAAGGAACCAGAAGAGGAAGAGATGTCAACTAACCTTTACTGAGCACCTACTCTGTGCCAGGTCAAGCAGTTCGTAGCTGTCATTGCATTTAATAAAGCCCAATAACCCTATGAGAAAAGGAGGCATTGTTCTGAATTTACAGATCAGGGAAATGAGGCTTGGAAAAGTTGAGCAATTTGTCTAAACAGTGAGCTCCGTATTAAATTTGCAGTGACTCACTGCACAGAAAGTAGATAGTAGAGCCTGGGATTTGAACCCAGCTCTGTCTGACAGCAAAGCCGGCGCTTTCGCCCTGAAGCAGGGATCCTCAGCCTCCGGGATCTAACACCTGATGATCTGAGGTGGAGCTGATGTAATAATAGAATAATATGCACAATAAATGTGATGCGCTTGAATCATCGCCAAACCACCCCGCGTTTCTCCTGGTCCGTGGAAAAATCATCTTCCACGAGACAGGTCCCTGGTGCCGAAAAGGTCGGGGACTGCTACTCTAGAGCACAGAGCTCTCAACTACAGCTTTTAAAACCCATGCAGCAGCTAAGAGTCGCAGTGGCTCTAGCGTGTGTCTCTGAACCCTGGGGGACAGCAGTGGAAGGCCACAGGCAGGTACAGACAACCAGTCCTTGGGCAGACTGCAGTCTCAGCTCACAGGCTGAGGTGTGACTTTAAGGGGAGACTCTGCCTCCACTGGGGCTCTCCCCACTACTCTCTGCTGCAGAAATGGGGAAAGGACAGTGGTTCCCAGTTGTGACATGGGGGTCCTCAGGCAAGGAGCCTGAGACTGGAGGCCCTGGAAGCAGACCCCTCTCAGAAGCAGCATACACACACCCCACTGGTTACTGCAGGTTCGAGTCCCCATTTGAGCCTGTCATACGGTGGGAGCTCTGTTGCCCAGGCCCTGGCTGTGATCCCCCTTCTGCTGGTAATGAAGACTTCTGTTTGAAGAGAATTCCTCATGATCCCACTACACTTGGTGTGTAGAATGCATGCTTCACTGGGCATGATGGCTGGAGATCTATTAACTAATTATTTCTTATTAAACGCCTGGTGGGATGAAGAAAGGCTTGTGGGGGAGAGCAAGCCAGGGATCAGAGTGAACTAGAGTTTGTGGGAAATGGGTCTTTTGTGTCAAATGATGAATGAGTCAAATGCCCCTCTCTGGAAGGAGGAGGTCCCACTGCTGGCTTGGGTCTGTGGCCTTGCACGGGGGTGTGTATGTGTTTGTGAGAATATATGTGAATGTGGACATTCTCAAGGGGTCATATTTTTTCTGAAGTGGAAATTGTAGGAGGCTTTCGGCTTGCCCAAAGCTCCTTTGCCTTTAGATGTTGACCCCGCGTCTGAAAGCGAGAGCCGGAAGAGGTGTCAAGGATGGCCTGGTTGCCTGTGTCTCAGCCTCTTCCTATTTATGTCTTTTTTAGCAACCGGATTACTCTCTTAGATGTTGTTGCTTTTGTTTTTAAGTAACAGGTTTGATGGCAAAGCTTTAGCAAGAAACCAGGGAGTATTATAAACTCAGCTTTAAAAACACAGATCCCATTTGCTGTTTTAAGCTCTCCGGAGGGCTGGAGATTGGGTTTATTTTGGAACGTTGTTGGACTATATGAATTACTTCTCTGAGGCTTGGGTATTTAATACCTAATAGAAGTTTGTATAAGAGTTGATGATGTATTTTGCCGACTTTCCAACCCTGTAAATAAATTACACGTGCCGGCAGAGGCTGCCAGGATCCACTGTGTCAATTGAAGCTTAATTTTTATCCCAAACCACTTAATACTTTTGTCCTAGTGAGTAGAGAAAGTTCCCCGGGGTTTTGCCCAGCAGTGGGCCTGTTCCAAGACATAGACGGCTTCACCAGCCTGTGAATCGGGCTCTGTGGATTCACCGATCTTGACACAGTTTTCAGTGGTTAAGTAGCTTCAACCCTCTCAAGTCCAACCCTCCAGGCAGAGAATGATAATATAATTTTAAGTGTATCGTAAAAATGAAACCCAATCGCTTCCACTCCCCAAACCTGTCTCGCTCCCCTTCTCTCTGGAGAGAACGGCTGTAATTGTGTGTTTAATCTCAAGACCGCCCGTGCATTTTATCTAATTTGAGTGCAAAGCCCAGGTAATAACGTTGGCATTTCCAACGCGAAACAAAATAGGGTTTCTAATTTGGAGACACTATTAAATATTTCATGCTTCAACCAAACTCAATTCTTTTTTCCTATAATAAGTTTAAATATTAATTCTCTGGAATGTCAGATGCCTAAAGCTAGGCATTTAGTGATCTGCAGTTTCAAGTATCTCGAAGAAGGTTTATGAAACAGGATATTTCACTGGGAGGGATGAGTAGTGTGTTTCAGAGATATCTGAATTCAAGGCAGCGTCTTCTGATTTACTTTTTAAAGAGAAAAGGTCATAAAATAAGTTGCTTTATGTGCTGAAGGATTAAGTGGCTTAGGCTGAAATAACAGCAGGGACTTTACTGTTTTTCCCCCGTTATATTTTAACAATGCTTTTTGGGGGGAGGGGGTGGGTCATTTTCCCGCCTGCTTGTCTCCTCCCCCTCCCAACCAGATGGCTTTAATTCTAACCAAATCCCACGCTGAGGCCAAATGATTGATCAAACAGTCATTTGTACTTACGTAGCTCTCTTTGTGAGAATGTCTCTGCATTGGGGCTTTTGGCTGGGCTCAGCTCATCTTTGGGACTTCAGATGGTTGATTTCTAGCCTGGAGAGGTGGAGGTATAGGTGTGGGTGGAGGGCAAAATTCCCAGACCTTCAATCCCCAAAGAGTTCCTTGCTTAAAGCCTTCTTGTTACTTCCCATTCCTGACAGCAGGGTATCCCAAGTTTTCTGAACATAAGGACAAAAATCTATCCCCTATGATAGCTGTTATATTTTTTATCTACTGGTGGAAAAGATACCTGGAGGTTACTAGTTTTAAGGGCTATTTTAAAGAGATTTGTATTTTATCAACCACTCACATATCTGTAGTGATATCGGTTTGTTCTAGAGATAGTCTTTGGCACATGCTTTCACGGTCTTCCCTGAAATTATATCTTGGCTTGTAGATTAAGTAAGTAAAGTCGCTCAGTCGTGTCCGACTCTTTGCGACCCCATGGACTGTAGACTACCAGGCTCCTCAGTCCATGGAATTTTCCAGGTAAGAGTACTGGAGTGGGGTACCATTGCCTTCTCCATGGCTTATAGATTAGCAGCTAGTTGACTGAAGGAAAAATCTGAGCACCTTGGTCTGGTGTTCAAAGCCTTCCGGCCAATCCAGTTCCATCTCTTCCTTTTTTTTTTTTTTTAAAGGAAATGAATTTATTTATTTTTAAATTAATTCATTTGGCTGCATCGGGTCTTTGTTGCTTCATTGCATCAGGGGAACCTTTTGTGGCGCACGGACTCTCTACTTGTGGTCTGTGAGCTCGGTAGTTGCAATACTCACACTTAGCTGCCTTGAGGCTTGTGGGACCTCAGTTCCCTGACCAGGGATTGAACTTGCATCCCCTGCATTGGAAGGCGGATTCTTAACCACCAGACCACCAGGAAGTTTACCATCTCTTCCTAACGTCTTATTTGCTTGTCCTTCAGCAGCATCAGCAGAGAAGGCAATGGCACCCCACTCCAGTACTCTTGCCTGGAAAATCCCATGGACGGAGGAGCCTGGTAGGCTCCAGTCCATGGGGTCGCTAAGAGTCGGACACGACTGAGCGACTTCACTTTCACTTTTCACTTTCATGCGTTGGAGAAGGAAATGACAACCCACTCCAGTGTTCTTGCCTGGAGAATCCCAGGGACGGGGGAGCCTGGTGGGCTGTCGTCTATGGGGTCGCACAGAGTCGGACACGACTGAAGTGACTTAGCAGCAGCAGATCGAGGAGCTGCGGAGAAGGCAATGGCACCCCACTCCAGTACTCTTGCCTGGAAAATCCCATGGATGGAGGAGCCTGGTGGGCTGCAGTCCATGGGGTCGCTAAGAGTCGGACACAACTGAGAGACTTCACTTTCATGCATTGGAGAAGGAAATGGCCACCCACTCCAGTGTTCTTGCCTGGAGAATCCCAGGGACAGAGGAGCCTAGTGGGCTACCGTCTATGGGGTCACACAAAGTCGGACATGACTGAAGCGACTTAGCAGCAGCAGCAGCATCAGACTTTTCCTTATGAAGCTTCGAATCTGGAATTTTCTCTTTATGTGTCCTTCTGTCCTTACACACTGTGAGCTTATTTTTATTCATTTGTGTGCCTCTTTAAATCATTTTTAGAATATAAAATAGTTAATACTCAAATATCTATCTTTGTAGCCTTATGTCTAGCACCTTGTCTCACAAATACGTATCTGAGAAGGATATAGGGTGCTGGTTGGGGCTGTAATGTAGAACCAGACCACTAGGTTTGAACTCTGGTTTTAGGTACCAACTTGGGGATCTTGGGCAAGTTATTAAGCTCTTTGGGTCTCAATATTCTTATCTGTAAAATGGGAATAATAGTTGTAATGGTCTCAAAAGATTTTTATGTGAATGAAATGAGTTAATACTTGTATATGTAAAAGTGCTTAAATACAGAGACTGGCACATGGTCAGATGCTCAATTAATGTTGGAATTTTATTGTTATTGCTGTTATGCAAACGTTTGATAAACCAAATCTCCTGGAAGGGCCTTCCTTCCCTTCCTTTTCACTGGTCTGACTCCTACTTAATCTTAAGACGCAGCTCAGATGCCACCTCTTTCTGGAAGCTTTCCTGTTCTCCCACAGCCTGGTGATGCTAGGCCTCTGGCACCCACAACCCTCTCCTTCCTTCATCTGTAGCACAGGACATGTCCTGTGGCAATTTTCTATTTACCTACTGTGTCCTTGAGGGCAGGGCAGAGTCTCATTATTCCTGCACCCCTGTGCCTAGCACAGGGCCTGGATCAAAGTGGATGTCAAGGAAGTTTGGGAATGGAGTCCAGTCCAGTCTCTGCCCTCAAGGAGCTTGTCACCATGAAAGGAGAAGTTTGATGTCTTTGTTTCTCCTACAAGTTTGAACATATAGTAAGCTCTTGGCACATGCGAAACTCCAGTAGGTGTACAAGGAGTTCTCACATGCAGAAACAGCCCTGTTTTCTTTCCACACGGTCTTGGGGCTTTTCACCGTGAGGTCTGCGCTGCTCTTCTGGGTCACATTTGTTGGGCAAGTCTTCTCCTCTGTCTGGGCCTCCCTTTCCTCTCCTTTCTGGGAGGAGTTGGCTTCCATGGTCACAGACCCTTCTAGGCTGTGGCCAGGCGGAGTGGTGTCAGGTAGAAGAGTAAGGGGCCAAATGCTGTCCTGCAGTGACTGGCCTGGATTGTAGGCACTCCCTGCCACATACCTGCCCTCCCTTCTAAGCAGAGTCCCAGGTGCTTTCAAGAGTGTCTCATCCTGTGGTTTGCTGCTGCTGCTGCTAAGTCGCTTCAGTCGTGTCCGACTCTGTGCGACCCCATAGACGGCAGTCCACCAGGCTCCTCTGTCCCTGGGATTCTCCAGGCAAGAACACTGGAGTGGGTTGCCATTTCCTTCTCCAATGCATGAAAGTGAAAAGTGAAAGTGAAGTCGCTTAGCCATGTCCGACTCTAGCGACCCCATGGACTGCAGCCTACCAGGCTCCTCCATCCATGGGATTTTCTAGGCAAGAGTACTGGAGTGGGGTGCCATTGCCTTCTCCCATCCTGAGGTTTAAAGAGCAGTTATTGGTGGTTGCAACACATCTGACTCAGATTTCTCTAAGATGAAGAAGAACCTTGGAAATGAGAACCAGGAGCCAGCACTCAGTTGCCCTGCTGGGGTGGAGATGGCTGTATACACCCTGATCCCCACTCCACGACAGGCTTAGATGGACCGCAGGGATTGTGTTGGCTTCCTGGCTCCTCTCTGGGTACTGTAGTGGTTTGAGCTTGTAAACTGTAGAGCTCTGCCCAAATCGTTATTATTCATTCCATCCCCCTATGAACAGATGGGAAGACTAAGGTTCAGAGAGGTCATATGACTTGCACAAAGGTGGTCACATGGCTTTTGGAGTCAGAACTGAGTTCAGACCTCAACTATACCATTTGCTGGACCTTGGGCAAGTTCACTGGACTCTGAGCCCCCATTTTCTTCATTTGTGAAATGAAGATAAAGTCTATCTCATAGAGTTGATGAGGGGATTAAGGTGAGGATTAAGTAATGAGTCTGTAGAGCACCTAGCTCAGGGGCTGGCACGTAGTAGGTATGTGACAAAGGTGAGCTGTTATTTTTGCTCTTACTGAGTGGCAGAGCTGGGCCTAGGTCCCCAAGCCTGACTTGGTCTGATGGTGTTTCTCCTCTATGTCTCAGTACCCCACCCCCTTATTTTGATGTTTTGTTCTTTCTTTCTTTCTTTTTTTAAAAAATATTTTATTCATTTACTTGTTTGGCTGTGCTGGGTCTTAGTTGCGGGATCTAGTTCCCTGGCCAGGGATCGAAACCAAGGCCCCTGTGTTGGGAGCTTGGAGTCTTAACCTAGCCACTGAACCGCCAAGGAAGTCCTGATTTTGTTCTTTCTTTCTTTCTATTTATTTATTTATTTGGAAAAATTAAAGAACAAGGACTTCAGGGTTTCAGAGACTGAGACCTAATCTCAGTGCGGGAGTTCACAGATCTGACTGGCTGGCATCTTGACTTCACTTAGGGTTGGAGGAAGGTTAGGAGCTGTCCACCTCCCTTGCCCAGGTGGGCGTGGGCTGCATCAGCACAATTATCTGACAAGTCCCGGCCCTGGGGTCAGTCCAGAACATTCATTCAAGCTGCAGTGGCTCTGGTATCTGGCAGGAGTGGGTGTTTCTGGGGTGGGTCAGGAGGTACAGACCTCCCTCCCCCTGTCCCTGGTTAGTTGGGTTGGGAGTTGCCTTCAAACTCTAATATCCAGCTGAATTCCCTTGCTTCTACCTCTTACACTTAAGATGGTGCCCCTTTTCTCCTCCCACATCCCCACACTGGTGGGGCTCTTCAGCCCTGGGGAGGCTTCAATTTGTTGGGCCCCGCTTGAGCAGATATTCTGTGAAGCCACTTACTCCTTGTGAAGTATCATCACCCCCATTTTACAGATGAGAAAAACTAAGGCTGAATGACCTGCCCAAAATTCTAGAGCTGTTGAGTGGTAGCTGCAGGCCTGACTCCAAGACCCTGCCCTTTCTCACACCTTGCCTCCTCTCTGGACCTTCCCCCAGGTCCTCTAAACTCGAATGCCTTGGCTCCAATCTTCCCCATTCATCACAGTTGAGAAACTGCCTCCTCCAGCCAGAATTACTGTTTCTCTCCTTCATCTTCTGCTGCCCTTTGTCAGTTTTCTCCCATTGAATAGTCAGCTTTTATGGATGCTTCCTCCCCAACGAGACTGTGAGCTCTGTGGAGCAGGGTCTGTAATAACTGCATCTCCGACTTGCAGGAGGAGTGTGGACCAGAGAAGAGAATGAATGCAGGTCCCCAGAGGAATTAATCTGTCCTTCTGCAGTCAACATGTGGCTTCCTGGGCAATTCCCCAAGCAGATTTTCAGGACAGCAACCCAGAGTGGCTCTGTATGTCTGAGCCTTGGACAGTGATCTCTGTCTGGCCAATTGTCAGGCGCACAGGGAATGAAGTATTGGCTTTATCCAGGTGGCTTGATGGCAAAGAATCTGCCTGCCAATGCAGGAGACGGAGGAAATGTGAGTTCAATCCCTGGGTCGGGAAGATCCCCTTGAGGAGGGCATGGCAACCCACTCCAATATTCTTGCTTGAAGAATCCCATGGACAGAGGACCTTGGTGGGCTACAGTCCATGGGGTCACAAGGAGTCAGATACGACTGAGCACCCACACAGGTGACAAAGTATCCTGAAAACAGATGGGCTGTAATCCCGGTTTGGTTGTTGCTTTGTCTGTTCATCAGTATATTGAATGGCTACTATGTCCCAGGTATTGATTGGGCCCTGGGACACCATCGTGGTCTAACACACAGAGCCCTTACCTGCACTGAGCTCGAAGTCAGCAGGGCAAGACGACAGTGTGTGCAGGTTCCCTCCCAGCCTGGCCAGGTCTCCAGTCCTCATCTGTGTGACTTCACCAACTCATCATCTGGCTCACTGTCCTCAGCAGACTTCTGAGCTCCAGACAGTCTGAGACCTGCGACCTTGGATGATCTCACAGAACCTTGGTTTGCCAGCTTAAAAGATGGAAATATTTGCTAGCTAGCTCCCTTGCAAGCCTAGTGTGAGAATCTGAGGACGGGCGGGAACATGGGTGTGCAGAGCAGCCTTCTGCTCTGGACACTGGTGGTGGAGCCACACGGATTACCCAGTCCTGGGGTTGGGGACACCTTTGCTAGCTCTTTTCCTGCACCTGTTGCTAGTCCCTTCTTGCATAAGCTTTTTCTTGGAGGGAATACTCTCTCTTCTTATCTCTGGCGATAAAAAAGGCCAGAGTTTACCTTTTGCAACCCCTTCAGAGTCTTTCCTCTCCCAGACCCACACCCTTCCCTTCTCACTCATCTCAGTCTTTTATTCTCTCAATGACTCTGGCTGCTTTGTACCCAGAATACAGTAGAGCTGTTGGCCAGGGAGCTATGGAGACAAGTAGGTTCCCGTTGTGTGATATCAGCCAGGTAGGTGCAGGCTTGGAGGTGGTTGGGGACCTTCTTTCTCTTCCCCCTCCTCATTTTCAGTATCTTGCCATGATCATCTTTTGAGTGCTATAAGATGTTGGGTCATCTCTCTTTTTTAAAATGGATCATCTCTGTAATCTTATAATTATCCTGTATGTAAGCATTCGTATGGAAGAATTTATGGCTATTTAAATTAATTTACAATTAAATAAAAGAGACTACTGGCAACATTTCAGTGCTCAGTGGCTTTCACTACCCGTGTGGCTAGTGGCTACCATGTGTGTGTGCTGCGTGCTTAGTCGTTCAGTCGTGTCCAACTCTTTGTGACCCCATGGACTGTAGCCTACCAGGCTCCTCTGTCCATGGACTTCTCCAGGCAAGAATACTAGGGTGGGTTACCATGCCCTCCTCCAGGGGACCTTCCCCACCCAGGAATCAAACCCTCATCTCTTGTGTCTCCTGCATTGGCAGGCAGGTTCTTTTTCACTATGGCCACCTGGTAAGCCCAGTGGCTACCCTATTGGACAGCAAATATAGGACATTTCCATCACCAGAGAAAGTTCGGTTGGATAGTGCTAGTTTAGAGTATCTTTCTTTAATTTATTCATTTGTTCAGCAAACATTTCCTAGAACCCTATCATATGCTAGGTTCTCTGTTAGACTCTGGAGAAGTGGGTATAACCCAAGCTCAGCATCAGCTTTGGGAGCATCCAGTCAAGAGGACAGGCAGATGAACGTAACAGCTTGGAGGTGGGGCCAGCATGTTGGTTACCAGGCCTGGCTCCTACTGAGGATGCAGACGTGAATCCTAGGGTCTGCTGGCTCTCAGAGAGCTCACAGGCTAGCACTGACAAGAGAGAGATCAGGGCAGCCTTCCTGGAAAAGTAGTGTTTGAATGGCCCGTCTGTAGTGGGTGTGTTCTGCTGATTCCCCAGGAAGCAGTCCAGAGAGGGCAGGTGGTTCATGCAAGTACACCTCTGAAGCTGGAATCATGCACATGGCCCCCTGATGACATCTTGTATAGATGTTTAGATAGGAATCACCCCTGTTGTTGCTCAGTCGCCCAGTCGCGTCCGACTCTTTTCAACCTCATATACTGTAGCACCCCAGGCCTTTCAGTCTCTCAACATCTCCTGAAGTTTGCCCAATTTCATGTCCATTGCATTGCTGATGCCATCTAGCCATCTCATCCTCTGATGACCAGTCCCTTCTGCTTCTGCCCTCAATCTTTCCCAGCATCAGGGATTTTTTCAATGAATCAGCTGTTTGCATCAGATGACCAAAATACTGGAATTTCAGCTTGAGCATCAGTCCTCCCAATGAATGAACGTTCTGGATTGATTTCCCTTAAGATTGACTGGTTTGATCTCCTTGCTGTCCAAGGGACTCTCAGGAGACTTCTCCAGCACCACAGTTCTACAGCATCAATTCTTTGGCACTCCAACATTTTTTTTACAGTCCAGCTCTCATTAACTTCCAGCCAATTACTTGATCTTACTCCTCATCCTTCTTTGGGAAGTGGCTGAAGTGGTAAAGATACAGATATAGATTTAAAGATACCTTTTAAAGGTAATTTAATAATTTTTATTTTTCTCACTTGTGTCAGAAGTGTATACTTATTGTAGAAAATTTGGAAATTATAAGATGTGTGCATACATGCTCAGTCACTCAGTTGGATCTGACTCTCTGTGATCCCATGGACTGTAGCTTACCAGGCTCCTCTGTCCTTGGGATTTCCCAGCAAGAATACTGGAGTGGGTTGCTGTTGCCTACACCAGGGGATCTTCCCCCACCCAGGGACTGAACCCCAGTCTCCTGTGTCTCCTGCATTGACAGGTAGATTCTTTACCAGTGGACCACCATCAGATCAGATCAGTCGCTCAGTCGTGTCCGACTCTTTGCCACCCCATGAATCCCAGCACACCAGGCATCCCTGTCCATCACCAACTCCCGGAGTTCACTCAGACTCACGTCCATCGAGTCAGTGATGCCATCCAACCATCTCATCCTCTGTCGTCCCCTTCTCCTCTTGCCCCCAATCCCTCCCAGCATCAGAGTCTTTTCTAATGAGTCAACTCTTCCCATGAGGTGGCCAAAGTACTGGAATTTCAGCTTTAGCATCATTCCTTCCAAAGAAATCCCAGGGCTGATCTCCTTCAGAATGGACTGGTTGGATCTCCTTGCAGTCCAAGGGACTCTCAAGAGTCTTCTTCAACACCACAGTTCAAAAGTATCAATTCTTCCGCGCTAAGCCTTCTTCACAGTCCAACTCTCACATCCATACATGACCACTGGAAAAACCATAGCCCTGACTAGACCGACCTTTGTTGGCAAAGTAATGTCTCTGCTTTTCAATATGCTATCTAGGTTGGTCATAACTTTCCTTCCAAGGAGTAAGCGTCTTTTAATTTCATGGCTGCAGTCACCATCTGCAGTGATTTTGGAGCCCAGAAAAATAAAGTCTGACACTGTTTCCACTGTTTCCCCATCTATTTCCCATGAAGTGATGGGACTGGATGCCATGATCTTAGTTTTCTGAATGTTGAGCTTTAAGCTAACTTTTTCACTCTCCACTTTCACTTTCATCAAGAGGCTTTTGAGTTCCTCTTCACTTTCTGCCATAAGGGTGGTGTCATCTGCATATCTGAGGTGATTGATATTTCTCCTGGCAGTCTTGATTCCAGCTTTTGTTTCTTCCAGTCCAGCGTTTCTCATGATGTTCTCTGCATATAAGTTAAATAAACAGGGTGACAATATACAGCCTTGACGTACTCCCTTTCCTATTTGGAACCAGTGTGTTGTTCCATGTCCAGTTCTAACTGTTGCTTCCTGACCTGCATACAGATTTCTCAAGAGGCAGATCAGGTGGTCTGGTATTCCCATCTCTTTCAGAATTTTCCACAGTTTATTGTGATCCACACAGTGAAAGGCTTTGGCATAGTCAATAAAGCAGAAGTAGATGTTTTTCTGGAACTCTCTTGCTTTTTCCATGATCCAGCGGATGTTGGCAATTTGATCTCTGGTTCCTCTGCCTTTTCTAAAACCAGCTTGAACATCAGGAAGTTCACGGTTCACATATTGCTGAAGCCTGGCTTGGAGAATTTTGAGCATTACTTTACTAGCGTGTGAGATGAGTGCAATTGTGTGGTAGTTTGAGCATTCTTAGGCATTGCCTTTCTATGGGATTGGAATGAAAACGGACCTTTTCCAGTCCTGTGGCCACTGCTGAGTTTTCCAAATTTGCTGGCATATTGAGTGCAGCACTTTCACAGCATCATCTTTCAGGATTTGGAATAGCTCAACTGGAATTCCATCACCTCCCCTAGCTTTGTTTGTAGTGATGCTTTCTAAGGCCCACTTGACTTCACGTTCCAGGATGTCTGGCTCTAGGTCAGTGATCACACCATCGTGATTATCTGGGTTGTGAAGATCTTTTTTGTACAGTTCTTCTGTGTATTCTTGCCATCTCTTCTTAATATCTTCTGCTTCTGTTAGGTCCATACCATTTCTGTCCTTTATCGAGCCCATCTTTGCATGAAATGTTCCTTTGGTATCTCTGATTATCTTGAAGAGATCCCTAGTCTTTCCCATTCTGTTGTTTTTCTCTATTTCTTTGCATTGATCATTGAAGAAGGCTTTCTTATCTCTTCTTGCTATACTTTGGAACTCTGCATTCAGATGTTTATATCTTTCCTTTTCTCCTTTGCTTTTCGCTTCTCTTCTTTTCACAGCTATTTGTAAGGCCTCCCCAGACAGCCATTTTGCTTTTTTGCATTTCTTTTCCATGGGGATGGTCTTGATCCCTGTCTCCTGTACAATGTCATGAACCTCATTCCATAGCTCATCAGGCACTCTATCTATCAGATCTAGGCCCTTAAATCTATTTCTCACTTCCACTGTATAATCATAAGGGATTTGATTTAGGTCATACCTGAATGGTCTCGTGGTTTTCCCTACTTTCTTCAATTTAAGTCTGAATTTGGCAATAAGGAGTTCATGGTCTGAGCCACAGTCAGCTCCTGGTCTTGTTTTTGCTGACTGTATAGAGCTTCTGCATCTTTGGCTGCAAAGAATATAATCAATCTGATTTCAGTGTTGACCATCTGGTGATGTCCATGTATATAGTCTTCTCTTGTGTTTTTGGAAGAGGGTGTTTGTTATGAGCAGTGCATTTTCTTGGCAAAACTCTAAATGGACCACCATAAAAAACATTATTTAATTTTTAAAGATTTTTTTTATGTGGACCATTTAAAAATCTTTATTGAATTTGGTAGAATATTGCTTCCCTTTTATGTTTTTTTTTTTTTTTTTTTTGGCTGGGAGGCATGTAGGATTTTAGCTCCCGGACCAGGGATCAAGCCTGCACCCCCTGCATTGGAAGCATGAAGTCTTAACCACTGGACTGCCAGGGAGGTCCCTAAAAACATTTAAAGATGAAAATAATCCTACCCTGGGCTGTGATCACCATTTATGTTTTAGTATATTTCTTTTCAGTCTTTTTTCTATACTTATCTCTGTATTAATAATTTTATTATCATTGGTATCATTCTGAATATAAAGTCTTATGTACTTATTTTTAAACTTAACATTCTATTAGTAACATAATAAAACTTTCCCAAGCTATTAAAATTTCTTGTAAACATTCAAAAATGTATTGTATTTTATTACAGTTTTTAAATTATTTTGAATTTGCAGAACATGAAAATAGTTCAAAACTCAGAAGACCCAAAAAGGGTTCTTAGGAAAAGCCTTCCTCTTCTTCCCCCACCCCCAGTTCCCTTTGCTGAAACAACTAGTAATACCCCCTGCTGCTGCTGCTGCTGCTAAGTGGCTTCAGTTGTGTCCACCTTTGTGCGACCCCATAGATGGCAGCCCACCAGGCTCCGCCGTCCCTGGGATTCTCCAGGCAAGAACACTGGAGTGGGTTGCCATTTCCCTCTCCAATGCAGGAAAGTGAAAAGTGAAAGTGAAGTCGCTCAGTCGTGTCCGACTCCCAGCGACCCCATGGACTGCAGCCTACAAGGCTCCTCCACCCATGGGATTTTCCAGGCAAGAGTACTGGAGTGCGGTGCCATTGCCTTCTCCAAATAATACCCCCTACCCTACCCATTTTTATTTAGCCTCTCGGAGATAGTTGATGTGGGTACAAACAAATACATATATATATATATATATTACTTGCATGTGCGTGATGCTTAGAATTTTTCATCTTTTCCCTTAGTATAGATAATGCTGCGGTTACTATTTTTATGCTTTAATCTTCATTTGCATCTCTGATTGTTTTCTTAGGATCAGATCAGATCAGTCCCTCAGTCGTGTCCAACTCTTTGCGACCCCATGAATCCAAGCACACCAGGCCTCCCTGTCCATCACCAACTCCCGGAGTTCACTCAGACTCACATCCATCGAATCAGCGATGCCATCCAGCCATCTCATCCTCTGTCGTCCCCTTCTCCTCTTGCCCCCAATCCCTCCCAGCATCAGAGTCTTTTCTAATGAGTCAACTCTTCCCATGAGGTGGCCAAAGTATTGGAGTTTCAGCTTTAGCATCATTCCTTCCAAAGAAATCCCAGGGCTGATCTCCTTCAGAATGGACTGGTTGGATCTCCTTGCAGTCCAAGGGACTCTCAAGAGTCTTCTCCAGCACCACAGTTCAAAAGCATCAATTCTTCTGCGCTCAGTCTTCTTCACAGTCCAACTCTCACATCCATACATGACCACAGGAAAAACCATACCCTTGACTAGACGGACCTTTTTTGGCAAAGTAATGTCTCTGCTTTCAATATGCTATCTAGGTTGGTCATAACTTTCCTTCCAAGGAGTAAGCGTCTTTTAATTTCATGGCTGCAGTCATCATCTGCAGTGATTTTGGAGCCCAGAAAAATAAAGTCTGACACTGTTTCCACTGTTTCCCCGTCTATTTCCCATGAAGTGATGGGACCGGATGCCATGATCTTCGTTTTCTGAATGTTGAGCTTTAAGCCAACTTTTTCACTCTCCACTTTCACTTTCATCAAGAGGCTTTTGAGTTCCTCTTCACTTTCTGCCATAAGGGTGGTGTCATCTGCATATCTGAGGTGATTGATATTTCTCCCGGCAATCTTGATTCCAGCTTTTGTTTCTTCCAGTCCAGCGTTTCTCGTGATGTACTCTGCATATAAGTTAAATAAGCAGGGTGACAATATACAGCCTTGACGTACTCCTTTTCCTATTTGGAACCAGTCTGTTGTTCCATGTCCAGTTCTAACTGTTGCTTCCTGACCTGCATACAGATTTCTCAAGAGGCAGATCAGGTGGTCTGGTATTCCCATCTCTTTCAGAATTTTCCACAGTTTATTGTGATCCACACAGTCAAAGGCTTTGGCATAGTCAATAAAGCAGAAGTAGATGTTTTTCTGGAACTCTCTTGCTTTTTCCATGATCCAGCGGATGTTGGCAATCTGATCTCTGGTTCCTCTGCCTTTTCTAAAACCAGCTTGAACATCTGGAAGTTCACGGTTCACGTATTGCTGAGGCCTTGCTTGGAGAATTTTGAGCATTACTTTACTAGCGTGTGAGATGAGTGCAATTGTGTGGTAGTTTGAGTATTCTTAGGCATTGCCTTTCTATGGGATTGGAATGAAAACGGACCTTTTCCAGTCCTGTGGCCACTGCTGAGTTTTCCAAATTTGCTGGCATATTAAGTGCAGCACTTTCACAGCATCATCTTTCAGGATTTGGAATAGTTCAACTGGAATTCTATCACCTCCACTAGCTTTGTTCGTAGTGATGCTTTCTAAGGCCCACTTGACTTCATGTTCCAGGATGTCTGGCTCTAGGTGAGTGATCACACCATTGTGATTATCTGGGTCGTGGAGATCTTTTTTGTGCAGTTCTTCTGTGTATTCTTGCCATCTCTTCTTAATATCTTCTGCTTCTGTTAGGTCTATACCATTTCTGTCCTTTATCAAGCCCATCTTTGCATGAAATGTTCCTTTGGTATCTCTGATTTTCTTGAAGAGATCTCTAGTCTTTCCCATTCTGTTATTTTCCTCTATATCTTTGCATTGATCACTGAAGAAGGCTTTCTTATCTCTTCTTGCTATACTTTGGAACTCTGCATTCAGATGTTTATATCTTTCCTTTTCTCCTTTGCTTTTCGCTTCTCTTCTTTTCACAGCTATTTGTAAGGCCTCCCCAGACAGCCATTTTGCTTTTTCGCATTTCTTTTCCATGGGGATGGTCTTGATCCCTGTCTCCTGTACAGTGTCATGAACCTCATTCCATAGTTCATCAGGCACTCTATCAGATCTAGGCCCTTAAATCTATTTCTCACTTCCACTGTATAATCATAAGGGATTATGATATGAATGGTCTCGTGGTTTTCCCTACTTTCTTCAATTTAAGTCTGAATTTGGCAATAAGGAGTTCATGGTCTGAGCCACAGTCAGCTCCTGGTCTTGTTTTTGCTGACTGTATAGAGCTTCTCCATCTTTGGCTGCAAATAATATAATCAGTCTGATTTTGGTGTTGACCATCTGGTGATGTCCATGTATAGAGTCTTCTCTTGTGTTTTTGGAAGAGGGTGTTTGTTATGAGCAGTGCATTTTCTTGGCAAAACTCTATTAGTCTTTGCCGTGCTTCATTCCGTGTTCCAAGGCCAAATTTGCCTGTTACTCCAGGTGTTTCTTGACTTCCTACTTTTGCATTCCAGTCCCCTATAATGAAAAGGACATCTTCTTTGGGTGTTAGTTCTAAAAGGTCTTGTAGGTCTTCATAGAACCGTTCAACTTCAGCTTCCCGACTGCGCTTAGTGCACCGGTCGCAGCTGCCTTTTTCTTAGGATAGATTCCCAAATTGAAAATGACTGGGTCAAAGGCTAGTAATATTTGACCCACATATTACCAAATAGCTCTTTTGAAGGTGCATGGATTTTCACAGCTGCGTGCAGTGTCTTAGAGAACTTACTTCTCTTTATCTTCACCATTGTTTTGGAAGTAATTTCCAAATTGGAAGGTGGAAGTGACATCTGGTTATAGTTTCATTTACATTTATTTGATTGTTGGTGTAGTGGAATATATACTGTGTATTGATTTATAGTCCATAGCTCCTCTTTTGCAAGTTGTTGCAAGTATGTTGGGGTCTAAATATTTTATTTGTAAAATTAAAAACCTTACATATTTTAAAGTGCTCAATAAATTAGCTCAATAAGTTAATATTTTCTTCATATTTGTTGCTAATATTTTTATGAGCCTGCTGTTTAGGGAACTTTTTTTAATGATGATTTTGAAACAAAAATTTAAAAATTTTATATAATCCTAATTCCAAGATTTTCCTTTATTTCCTTCATTGCTTTTCTTATTACTATTTTGGGGAGCTTGTTTTATTAACATCCTGAAAATGAATTTTTATTTTCAGCAAAATAATACTAACATAATTTTTAAACCATCTAATACTCTCAGACTCCACAGGGAGTCAGTCCCTTGCCTTCCTCGTTGCATTGCTGAAAGGCAGCTAGCTGCCTTCCTCCAGAACTGTGGGGATGGCCACCTCCAGGGGGCACCACTCACCCCCATCTACGTGGACAGTGCTCCTTGAGCTTGCACCACAGGGGCCCTGACTTCAACTTACTTAGTTTTCATTTTCTAGTATTTCCTTCCATTTGTCTCGGTTGCAAAAATAAAAACAATAATAGCTAAACATGGTGCTTATTACCATGGTCCAGTGATGCTCTGAGCGCATTACAAGCATTATTCCTTTGATTCTCCCAACAACCCCGTGAAGGAGTTACTGCTGTTCCCCGGACTTGCAGATGAAGAAACAGATCCAGAGGAGGGAGTGATTTGTTCAGGGTTACATAACAGTGAGAGGTGAAGCCTTAACTGCTATGCTCTATTTAGCTTTTAAGTGAGACTTAGGCTGCTATTTCTTTCCTTTTTTTTTTTTTTTTTTAACTGGTAATGATATTCCCACTAAATTCAGACTCCATTGAGACTTTGGCTCAAGTTAGAGGCTCACCAACTTCACTCTTTTTTTTTTTTTTTCCCTAGTTTTTCTTTTGTATTGGAGGTAGCCAATTAACAATGTTGTGATAGTTTCAGATGAACGGTGAAAGGACTCAGCCACACATACAAAAATATCCATTCTCCCCTGAACTCCCCTCCCATCCAGGCTGCCACACATCATTGAGCAGAGTTCCATGTGCTCTACGAAGGTCCTTGGTCTATCCATTTTAAACATAGCAGTGTGTACATGTCCATTCCAAAACTCCTCAACTATCCCTTATGGTATCCCACCCCTCCCCCACCAACCATAAATTTGTTCAAGTCTGTGAGTTTCTTTCTGTTTTGTAAGTAAGTTCATTTGTATCATTTCTTTTTAGATTCCACATATAAAGGATTTCATACGATATTTCTCCTTCTCAGTCTGACTCACTTCATTCAGTATGACAATCTCTAGGTCCATCCATGTTGCTGCAAATGGCGTTATTTCATTCTTGTCAATGAAGGACTAATGTTCCATTGTATATATGTATCACATCTTCTTTATTCATTCCTCCATCAATGAACATTTAGGTTGGTTCTGTACGATGTGAGAACTGGACCATAAAGAAGGGTGGGTGCTGAAGAACTGATTCTTTCAAATTGTGGTGCTGGAAAAGACTCTTGAGAGTCCCTTGGACTGCAAGGAGATCAAACCAGTCAGTCCCAAAGGAAATCAGCCCTGAATATTCACTGGAAGGGCTCATGCTGAAGCTGAAGCTCCAGTACTTTGGCTACCTGGTGTGAAGAGCTGATTGGCTGGAAAAGACCCTGATGCTGGGAAAGATAGAGGGCAATAGGAGAAGAGGGCAGCAGAGGCTGAGATAGTTAGATAGCATCACCGGTTCAATGGACATGAGTTTGAGCAAATTCCAGGAGATCATGAAGGACAGAGGAAACTGGTGTGCTGCAATCCATGGGGTCGAAGAGTCATACGTGGCTTAGCAACTGAACAACATCAACAACTTGTCTTAGCTGTTGTAACAGTGCTGCAGTGAACGCTGGGTGCTGTATCTTTTTGGATCATGTTTTTCTCTGAATATATGTCCGGGAGTGGGATTGCAGGGTCAAAAGGTAGCTCTATTTTTAGTTACTTAAAGAACTTTCATGCTGTTCTCCATAGTGGCTGTACCAATTTACATTCCCACCGTCAGTGTGGGAGGGTTCCCTTCTCTCCACACTTACTCCAGCCTTTATTGTTTGTGGACTTTTGATGGTAGCCTAGGCTGATGCTTCTAGATCAGCTGTACTCACTGTCAGCTGGCTTCTTGTGTGGTGGCTGAGGACCTAGTTCTCTTGAAGCTCCCCCTCCACCCAGTTTTCATCCGCTTGCACTGGTGTCTCCTCCCGCCCACTCTGGTTGCAGCGTGTCTGGTTGCAGTGGGGCAGCCCGTGCACAGGTGGGACTGTGGGGAGCTGGAGGCCACTGTGGGGGTTTTGCTCCCTTGGTTTTGGCTGAGCCCCAGGACAGTAAGTACTGATAATACTGCTGTCTGCTTCTACCTTCTGGAGCAGGACTTCAGGTACCTAAACTTAACTTGGTTTGGAGATTCTTCCCTGGTACCCACTTTGAGGCTGTCGAAGGGTTGAGATGTGAGAGAGCACATTTTCTTGGAGAAGTGGGCAGGGAGGGAGTTAGTTTCTCCTCATACAACTCAGGTAAGAAGGGCTCTGAGAGGCCCACTCAGAGGACAAACGTGCTTCTCCGTGCCTGAAGGTGTTGGGAGATGAAAGCTGTGGTTGGAGGCCCTGCCCAGTAGCAGAGTGAAGGGGGAGGCTGCGCTGTTCTTGTGATGGGCAGAGGGTTGTGTTCCAGGGGTCCTTTTCAGACTGACCCACCCTGCCCAAGAGGGCTTCTTGCCAGGCAGAGATGAGACTGGCGGTGTTCCATGGGAACAGTGGAGTGCTCTCCCGCTAACCCGTGGACGTGGGCACTGAACACCTATGTCCAGAGAGCTCTTTTGGTACCTGATAATTGAGCCCCTTCCTGCCATTCCTGTGGACAAAGGAAGGCTACCTTATTGCCCTTCTACCTTGCTCAGGGCCCCCAGCCGAGACAGGCCCAAGCGAGGCGACGGGAGGAGCTTGGCTGTAAATGAAGAAGTTCAGGGTTTGGATTATTAATCTGGACGGGACATCTTAATTACTAAGATGAGACTGTTCTTGGGACTAAAAGTGTCTGGAAAATGTTTTATGATCTAAGAATGATCCAAAAAGTTAAGGTAACTTCTAGAGACTTCAGAGGAGTAGGGAGTGGGGATGAGGAACAAACAGGTCTGCAGATTGTTTTTGTTTTTTCTAAATTTTTTTTTTTATGTAGACTATTTTTAAAGTCTTTATTGAATTTGTTGCAATACTGTTTCTGTATTACATTTTGTTTTTCTGGCCATGAGGCATGTAGGATCCTAGCTCCCTGACCAGGGATCAAACCTGTAGCCCCTGCATTGGAAGATGAAGTCTTAAATACTGGACCACCAGGGAGGTCCTCTGTTGATTGGGTTTTAAAAGGGCCAGAGGGGATGGGGTGGCATGAAGGTAGTATTGTTTCTGTAGTGCCATCTGAAGTCCACTTTTGCATGCACCGTGGAAACTTTTTCTTTGTGGTTTGGTTTTCCTGGGGTTAAATAGGGAAATCTTTTTTTTTAATCATTTAAAAAGTTGCTTAGTTTTGTATTTATCTATCATCATTTTCTCCTAAATGTTCCATCAGTTTGTCAGGCATCTGTCAGTCATACTTTCCTAAATGCTCAAATGTGTGAGGTTATCTTGGTGCCATTTCTGCTGCACTGAAAGAAGTAGGGAGCATTTCTCTTGTAACTGCTGACCTCCTACAAGTCTCACTGATGCTGTTCAGTTCAGTTCAGTTCAGTCGCTCAGTCGTGTCCGACTCTTTGCGACTCCATGAATCGAAGCACACCAGGCCTCCCTGTCCATCACCAACTCCCAGAGTTCACTCAGACTCACGTCCATTGAGTCAGTGATGCCATCCAGCCATCTCATCCTCTGTCGTCCCCTCCTCCTCCTGCCCCCAATCCCTCCCAGCATCAGAGTCTTTTCCAATGAGTCAACTCTTCGCATGAGGTGGCCAAAGTACTGGAGTTTCAGCTTTAGCATCATTCCTTCCAAAGAAATCCCAGGGCTGATCTCCTTCAGAATGGACTGGTTGGATCTCCTTGCAGTCCAAGGGACTCTCAAGAGTCTTCTCCAGCACCACAGTTCAAAAGCATCAATTCTTCTGCGCTCAGTCTTCTTCACAGTCCAACTCTCACATCCATACATGACCACAGGAAAAACCATAGCCTTGACTAGACAGACCTTTGTTGGCAAAGTAACGTCTCTGCTTTCAATATGCTATCTAGGTTGGACATAACTTTCCTTCCAAGGAGTAAACGTCTTTTAATTTCATGGCTGCAGTCACCATCTGCAGTGATTATGGAGCCCAGAAAAATAAAGTCTGACACTGTTTCCACTGTTTACCCATCAATTTCCCATGAAGTGATGGGACCGGATGCCATGATCTTAGTTTTCTGAATGTTGAGCTTTAAGCCAACTTTTTCACTCTCCTCTTTCACTTTCATCAAGAGGCTTTTGAGTTCCTCTTCACTTTCTGCCATAAGGGTGGTGTCATCTGCATATCTGAGGTGATTGATATTTCTCCCGGCAATCTTGATTCCAGCTTGTGTTTCTTCCAGTCCAGCGTTTCTCGTGATGTACTCTGCATATAAGTTAAATAAGCAGGGTGACAATATACAGCCTTGACGTACTCCCTTTCCTATTTGGAACCAGTGTGTTGTTCCATGTCCAGTTCTAACTGTTGCTTCCTGACCTGCATACAGATTTCTCAAGAGGCAGGTCAGGTGGTCTGGTATTCCCATCTCTTTCAGAATTTTCCACAGTTTATTGTGATCCACACAGTGAAAGGCTTTGGCATAGTCAATAAAGCAGAAATAGATGTTTTTCTGGAACTCTCTTGCTTTTTCCATGATCCAGCGGATGTTGGCAATTTGATCTCTGGTTCCTCTGCCTTTTCTAAAACTGATGCTGTAGGAATCCCTAATTTCTGCCCCACACACGTATCACATTCTCTGGCTGATTTAAGCAGAGAAGAGATTTTATTAAAAGGATGCTGGGTGACTCTCAGAATTTCTAATTATGGTTTGGAAGCTACATAGCCAAGAAGTGTGTTAGTCGCCCATCGTGTCCCACTCTTTGGGACCCCAGGGACCGTAGCCCACCAGTCTCCTCTGTCCATGGAATTCTCTAGGCAAGAATACTGCAGTGAGTTGCCCTTTCCTCTTTCAGGGGATCTTCCCGACCCAGGGAACGAACCTGAGTCTTCTGCATTGCAGGCAGATTCTTCACCATCTGATGAGCCAGAACCTTACCCCAGATTCTGCCACAGGGCTTGCAGTGAAAACAGTGGGTGCCAGACTCTGGCAGCTGAGCCACTGTCCTCGGTCACTGGCTCTCACTGAATCCCTGTTTTTGCCAGTGCAGGTAGCTTTGAGCCGTCCTCCTTGGTGGATATTTCGGGTGGACAGAGCCTTGGGCACGTGCCCATGCCTCATCTGCAAGGGTGGCTGGGGAGGCACATCTTTGCACTCAACATGTTTTCATTGAGCACATGCTCGGCACCCCTCTAGATGCTGGGAGAACAGGCAAAAAGCTCTGCACTTTCATTTCAGAGGAGGGAAATACAGTGATCAAATAAACAATCAGATATAACGTTTACCAAATGATGGTCCATACTTTGGAGAAAAAGCAGGGAAGGGAGTTAGGGGAACTGCTGTTTTCAAGTGTGGTCATGATAGTGTGACACTGTAAACACAAGATCTGTGAGGCATCTGACGTTTTCAGCTCATGTATGTGTGTTGGGCTGAAGTGGGTTTTTTATTTTTTATTTTTTTTGCCTTATAAAGGGAGTGATTTTCCCAGTAGAAGAAAACTGTTCAGATGCTGAGCACACAAAAGAAAGTCAAATGTCCTTTGCATTGTATTTCCTTTTCTCTTAGTTTAGCCTCATAATTTGTAGGAGTCCATCCTCCAGCCACTTTGTGAGAAAGGTAAGTAAGGGTATTTGTCTGAGAAGTGTCTCATTCCTGATTAATAGTTTGGCTGGGGAAGTTTAATAATAATAACTAACCTTTTAATGCTTATTACCATGTGCCAGGCATAGTTCTCTGTGCATTACATCAGTTAATTTATACTCACAACAACTCGTTGAATGTTATGCTTGTTTTACAGACAAGGAAGCTGAGACCCAGTGAGGTTAAGTAATTTGACCGTGGTCACACAGCTAGTAAGTGGCCTGGCTGAAATTTGAACTCTGGCCATCTCAGAGCCAATCTATGAGCCAACTTCTATGATACGGTCCCATTGTCTCTCAGCTCCCCTCATTGCTGTCGAGCAGCCAATGTCATAGTGATGCCTGAAACCCCACATGGGTCCCTTCCCCATCTCCAGTCTGTTTTCTGGCTTTCAAGATATTCACTTCATCCCTGGTATTCTGAAAGTTTCCAGTGGTGTGACTTGATGTAGGTTTTTTCCCCCATTAATTGAAGTGAGTGCTTGCTGTGTCCTTTGTTTCTGGAGATCCATGGCCTTCAGTTCTAGACATTTTTATGTAGCAGTTCCTGGAATTTTTCCCTGTACCGTTTATCTTTTTCTTTTCCTGGAAATCCCATTAGTTGCATGTTTGGCTTTCTGTATTGATCCTCCAATTTTCTTATCTTTCTTTCATATCTAGCTCTTTGTCTTTTTGTTCAGTTTTCTGAGAATGTCCTTGACTTTCCCACATTATTTTAAGATTTTTGTTACTTTTAATTTGCAGAAGCACTTTCTTGGTCTCCAAAGGTTCCTTTTCTTGTATTTTGTCTTTGGTTATGGATGCAGTATCTAACACATCTTTTCTTCTATCCTCGGTGTTCCTGTTTTTTGTTTGTGGATTTCCGTCTGTCCTTGTTTGGGTTCATTCTGTCAGCTTGGGGCTTTTCTCCCGTGCTTGTGACAGTGATCTGACCCTGGGAAGCCATCTCTTCTACTAATTTTATTGCCTTTTCTCTACCTGTTGCCCTGGTGTGCGCCCTGCCCTCCTTGCCCGACTTAGAATCCATCTTACACTCCCTCCTTTCCAAGCAGCTCTCATGTCAGGCTCCAAGCCTGCTTCAAACAGGACCATCTGGGCCTGCCTGTTGACATGCCAGCAGAGATGGCCATGTTGAGCCATCTGATCCATATCTGAGGTCAGCTCTAGTGGATCACCTCCACAGCCTGGCTGCCCACTGCTTCTTGCTGTGTGCACACAGGTGTCCCTGCATTTGTCAAAGCCAAACCATCTTTGTCTTGTTCTTCTCATCCCACTCTCTCATTTTCCTCTGAGACATCGCTCCTGCATTCCCTCTCCTGCAGTGTGAACTTTCCCCTCTCTGGAGCTCATTCCCATCAGCATATAAAACTGCTCCAGAATCTTCCAGCCTAAAAGCAGAGCCAATGTGGCTTCCTTGAGCTCACACTCCCTCCTGCTGCAGCTTCACTTCTCTGCTTCTGCTGAGGTGTAAACTTCCAGAAGGAGTCGCCTCGGTTTACAGCCTTTCTTTCATCACCTCCCAGTCTCTGTCCTCCTCTGTCTGCAGACTGCTCGTGTCAAGGCTCCCGTGGCCTCAGCTAACCTCTGTGTCTGTCTCCCTCTTACTGCCTGCGCAGCAGCATCAGTGCAGTGACCAGTCCTGGTCACTGGCTGCCCCTTCTCGTTGCCCTTGCCGGCCTCTCCACCAGCAATGCCCAAGTTCCAGTGTCGCTGGGCTCCGGGCTCAGCCCTGCCTCTCCACCACTTTGTCTGTGCCACTCCCCGGCACTGCTCTCCTGGGAATTGCAGCAGTTCCCTCACTGGGCTACCTCCTGCTACTCACCCTTCTGTAGTCTGTGCAAGCTGGAGTTAAAATGCAAATCACGCCACCGAACTTCTCTGTTTAAAGCCCTCCATTCTGTTCTCCTGTCCAGGCTCATGAGGCTGACGTGACATCTGGCCTCATCCTCTCCATCCGCTCTGCCTCTCTTAGCTCACGCTGGCCACACTGAGCTTTCTGTCCTGGACATGGTAAGCTTGTCCTCTTGTTGGGGCCTTTGCATGGCCTGTTCTTGATGCCTGGCTTGCTTTTCTAGCTCATCTTTGCACGGCAGACCCAGGTGTCTACTTAAGGGTCACCTTCCAGAGAGGCCTTCCCTGATCACCCAGTTCATTTGTTTTATTTTCCTCTTGGGTTTTCATCAGAGCACTTGTTATTACTCAGTGTTTTCTAGTTCAGGGTCATCCTTTGCTCTCCAGAATGAAGACTCCACCAGAAGCAGGGGTCTCACAGGGCTTAGCACAGGTGGCCCTCTTGCCACTCCTGTCCATCTGGACAGTGGTTACATTGTGATGGCTGTCTCCAGGATGGGTGGGGGCAGGGGGCGGTTGCAGGACCATGCTCCATCCAGCTCTGGGCCCATCTCTGCATGGGGCCTGGCACAGCTTCTGCAGAGGCATGGCCATTTTTTGTAGGAAAAAAACTGCATTTCTTGTTCATCTTGTGTAGGCCTTGGTTTTGATGCTGCCTGCAGCTGGTAGAGTAGAAAAGGTGGTGGACCATTGTGGACCTGAATTTCCATACTGTCTTGAGCCATGTAAGGTCTCTTAGTTTTCTCTTCTGTGAAATGGGTGATAAACCGTGTCTGGGATCCTGTGAAGCTTAGGGGAGAAACAGGGTAGGAAAAGACTGAAAAAAAAAAAAAAAAAAAAACAAACAAACCTAAAAAAGAGGGCGTTTGTATAACTCATCCTGCTGTTCAAATGCAGTGACCATTTATGAAGCACCTAGAGCGTGCTCTCCTAAGGGAATGTTCATGTTTACAAAGCTCATTTAATCTTCAACACTCCTGTGAGGATCCTGGTGATTTTGCATCTGAAGAAGCTGAGACCTGGAGAAGATGAATGACTTGCTGGTAATTTGTGGAGTTTGTGATGCCTCTGTTTTCTTAGGCTTGGCTCAGTTTCCTACTAGTTTTGAACTTTGTTTATAAACCAAAAAAAAAATTCAAATTGCTGTTTCAGTTTCTTTCTTCCTTTATGTGGAAGGAGGAGGATAGGGGAAGGTAGAGGGAAATGGGGAGATCTTAGGACTTGCCCCATCCAGCCACACACCCCAAAGCCCATCTCAGCGTGAAGAGGCTGAGGCCCTCAGGGGACCAGGTGCCCTTTTGTGGGGAGGCTGTCATACAGCCTGAGCTTTCATGTCTTTTGGGGATAAATTAGTTATAATCTTAGAGGCCGTGTCCCGCTGTTCAAAATTCTCTTCTCCCCACTTTCTCTTCTCTCCTGCTTCCGAGCGTGTGCTCTCTGTCTCTCTATGTACTCGGTCGCCTCTTCTTTCTGTTTCTATCTCTGTTTCCCCACTTGTTGGTGTCTCTATACTGTCTCTATTTCTGACTTTCCCTTTTTCTTTCTCTCTGCATCCTTCTATGTCTTTCTATCCAGGCTTCTCTCTGCGCCACATTCTGTGCTTTTTCCTTCCTTCTCTCTGGTGCTGCCTTCCTGGGTCCATACTCAAATTTAGGCTCCTGCTATCTGCTATTTCTGAAAAGTGCTTCTTTGGCAAATTATGTCCGAAAAGAATCCATGTGGTGGCCCACGGCCATGGAAGCTCTTCTCTGTGCTTGAACTGCCCAGAAACTGGCTCCAGTGGGAACGTCTGAGAACGACCCTGCTGCCCATGACCTTATGCACAAAGTTGGGGGACTCTCCTGCCTCTCCCTTTGTGCACATCCTGACATTCTGTGCTGGGCACCAGGGGACATGGATAGGGAAGCTGTTTGTCATGAGCATTGCCGCTGGGGCTTTATGAATCCTGCTGTGCGTATAGGTATCTCAGCAGAGGGCTTGCTTGAGTAGGCTTTGAGGGGTGAGGCATCGCTTTACTAGGTGGTGAGCAGGGAGAAGGCTTGATTCTCAAGGTGTGCTTTGCCGACCAGCAGCATGGGCATCTAGGAGCTTCATAGAAATTCAGAATCTCAGTCCCACTCCAGACCTGCCTAACCAAAGTCTGCTTTCTAACAAGATTCCAGGTGATTCATGTGCACCAAAGCTGAAGGTCCATACACCAGCCAAAAGTGTGTTAAGGGCTGATGGGAGAGAGCCTGTGTGTTGGGCAATGGGGAGGAATTCACTGTTGCAGGAAATTGGCTGAAAGTGGCCTGAATGAAACTATAAATGGAAGATGGACTCAAGGTGTGCTGGGCCTTACACAGTCCACTAAAGAAGAGGATGGAGCTGGGGCCATGCTTGCTAACTTGCTGGTAACTGCCAGACCCACAGGATTTTAGGGATCATCAGATCCTGTTTTTTTATAAGATGAATGGGGAGACTGAAGCCCAGAGATACCAAGTAACTGGTTTAAGATCACACAGCAAGTAAGATGAGGGATGGGATGAGAAATCATGGGTTTCAGACTCCACAGCTCTCAGACTCTTCTGGGAATTTGTTTGCTTATAATGACTACTGCTTAATAAGGTCATGCTACAGGCCAGGCGTACAGCTAAGAGCTTCCCATTGGCTTAATGATAGTTCATTTCCCTATTGTGACCTACACTTAACACATGGGAAACTAGGGATCTGAGAGGTAATGTCGTTTGCCTAACGACAAGGGGCTTGAGAGACAGAGCTGGGCTCTGAACTGATATGCGGCTGATTCCAGGGCCTGCTGCTCTGCCCACCTGGAGGACAGACAGAGAGATGTTGTGAACTTTATCCTAGAGGTGATGGGACATCACAGAGGCTTTTGAGCAGGGGGAGGACCTGGTCAGACCTGGGTTTGGGGATGATCACACCAGTGTGGTGATCCCTGGGCTCTTTGCGTGGCCTTGGGTGAGCGAGCCCCTTCTTAGCGTCCTCACCAGTCACGTTCTAGGAGAGGCTCTCGAAGGTCCGTTCTGAGTCTGGCTTTGGGTATGTCAGGCAGTGACTGCAGAGCTGCTTGCTGGTGGGTGGCTTGGCCCTGGTTTCTACAAGTGTGTGGGTCGTTTCAGTCCTGGGGTGGGAGGTGGGGGAGGGGGGAGCGTGTGCAGTCAGAGAAACACGGAAAGGGTGGCGGTTGTGCAGCGGGGAGACTGACCAGCCTCCTCCAACTCGGCCACCATCGCCGACTCCATTCCACATGTGATTCTGATTAGGGGGCCTGTGTAAAAGTTACCTAAACAGTGCTCTAATTACTCTGTTTAGGAACATTCACATGCGTGGGAGGGTTCCTGGCACTGGCTTCCCACATGTGCTGGGGGTCTGCGGGGAGGCACCGCGTTTGCACGAGCATGAAGGCTCTGTGTCCGAGCGCTGCCGCCTGGGCACAGGGACCCTGCAGAGCCCACTCAGGGAGTTCTTCGAGGAGCCTGGCAGGCAGAGGAGGGGGAGTGACTGTTCTAGGCTCTTGCTTGTAGAGGAGAGCTCGTCTTGAACCTCTCATCCTCCCTGTGAAATAGGTGGTGTTGTCCCCAGGAGGGGTGAGACAGAGCCTGGAAAGTAGGTATCAGCGACCGAGCATGGGACTTGGAGTCAGCAAAACGGTTCTCTCACTGCCCGACCCTGCCTGGGCGAGTGCCTTCCCCTTGTTGAATTTTGGTTTCTTCATTTGTCTCAGACCGTCTGGCCTGCAGGCTTGTTGGGAAGATGAGATAAAGCACGTGAGAGGACTTGAACTGTGGTCTGATCAGGGTCGCCGTATCTCACAGCTTGCCCGGGCTCCACGTTCATGAGACTGCACAACCTCTGCGGCCACACATAGCTTGTGCGTGTGGCATGTACAAGGCGGTGCATGCCTGTGTGCTAAGTCACTTCAGTTGTGTCCGACTCTTGGCAACCCCATGGACTGTAGCCTGCCAGGCTTCTCTGTCCATGGAATTCTCCAGGCAAGAATACTGGACTGGGTTGCCATTTCCTTCTCCAGGAGATCTTCCTGACCCAGGGATCGAACCCCCGTCTCTTATGTCTCCTGCATTGGTAGGCGGGTTCTTTGCCACTAGTGCCACCTGGGAAGCTGTGGGGCTGTTTATTTCCTTTAGTGTTGGGTCAGACAGAAACCTTCTGGCTGGGTATGATTCAGAGCGCCCCCTGGAGGTGGATAGGCCTGGCATTTGTGTGTCTTGGCTGCACAGAGGGCCAGGACCCAGGGCTCTTCGGTGCTTCAGGAAGAAGGTGCTCCTGTCCAGCCTCTCTGTTCTCTGTCCAAGGACTCCCCTTCCATCCTTCTGTACATCTGTGGGTGCCCCTGTGTGCCTCTGTGTCTGTCTGCTGACAGTAAGGCTTTCAGGTATCCATTGTTCTTTTGCCCACCTAGCCCCACATCCACCTCTTTGTATGAATACCCGTTAGTATTTGTATCCACCCAGCTAGTCACTGATTGGCCAACATTTACCAAGGCCTGTCACGTGCCATGCTCTTTCTCTGCGCTAGATGGCATGGGATGAATCAGACTTGCCTCTGTGAGGAATCACTGGAGGTGGGTGTGGCTTTCTGTCTTTGACATCAAAGAAGACCATAAACTCCTTGACCTTCCTTTAAAGATGAATCACATGAGACAGTAAATCTGAGTGAGTCTTCCTTCCACCTTTCCTCTCCCTTCCACCTACTTGTCTGTTTACCCATTCACCCATTTACTCACTCATGTGTCCACTCATCTTACCATCTATCCACCCACCTGCCTACTCATCCACCCATCTGTATAATCCACCATGAAGCCATCTAACTGCCACCAACTACCCAACTATCCTGCTTCCCACTCGGCCACCCAACCACATACTAACTCATTCACCTTTATACCATCAACAAATATATTTGCATGATCTCATTATTTATGTATGAGGCACTGTATTAGATTCTGGAAAACTAGCCTGATAAATTCCCTGTGTCAATAGAATTACTCAGATTTGCTTTTTAAACTCAGATTTGCTTTTCCAACTCTGATATTCTGTAATACATAGAAGCACAAGACAGGGATCCTGCTCTCATTTATTCAACAGATCTACACGTTCAGCAGTTGTTAAATGCCTACTGTGTACCTGATAGTCTCTGAGACTCTTGGGATACTGTGGTGAACAAGACAGACAATCCTTGACCTCGTGGAGCTTGCATTCTAGTGAAGGAGACAGACAGTGAAGGAGTAATAAATTGCAGTGAGTGCCTCCGCGTGCCGGGTGTGGGCGAGGCTCCCTCGGGGAGTTGCTAGTCTAGTTGGTAGTGAGACAAGTCTGGACAAAGATGAGACTCCAAGACTCTGTGGGTGTGGGCTGTGTTCCAAACTGGAGTGCGCCTGTACAGCAGGGACTCCAGGTGGTCAGAGGGGTAGTTGAGGAGGACCTCCCAGGGAAGGGAAGACAGAGTTCAGCCTGGGAGTTCACAGTATTGGGGGATCTGCTGAAATATGCAGATGAGGGACCATTCAATGCCTGGAGCCAGCATTCAGTTCACTAAATTAGCCGGTTGAAGCCAGAGCATTGCCCAGTCTGAATTCCTGGCCTAGAATCACAAAATGAAGGGGTGGGATGAGATGAGCTATAAAGTCTTTTGAACCATGGCTTTGAGATCTATGCATTTAATTAGTAGGGGAGACATAGTTATGTCATGTTTTATGGTGGCATTCTTGAATATACCATTTCGAGTAATAATCCTTGTAACAATCTTGTAAGGGAGGAGGTGCTGCCCCATTTTGCAGATGAGAAAACGGAGGCTTCCTACTGTATCAAGGTAGATTTATGCTGCAACCTTTGTATCAAGGCCACTTTGAGCCTTTGCTTTCCTTTCAAAGCTTCAGGGAAGTCTACTGCTGGATGGACAGACATGTGTGTCTGGAAGCACCAGCCCTGAGTGGGGCACGTGTTAAGGGTCTCAGAGCTCTGTCTTCATCCCGTGGACATCATCTTTGAAGATGGCAAATGCTTCTTTGTTTATTTTTGAGGGAAAAAGTCAATACATGATTTTGATATCTTTAATAGCAGGAACCCTGGAACAGAACATATTGTAATTAACTGCTTTCTTAATAGATGAGGGTCAGACAAGATGCTGGCAGAGGTCACTTGGCCCTAAGTGACAGCTGGGGCTCAAATCCAAGGCTGTTTGACTCACCAAGCCTCGTCCTCTTTCCCTGTCTCCATTTCAGGGCTCTCAAAACAGACCAGGAGAGTGCCAGGGAGGAAGGAGACTGAGAGGGAAGGGGGAAGGTTTTTACCCTACCATCCTCTCCTGTATCTTCCCTATGAGAAAAATGGGGAGTAACGCTCCTTCCTCAAAAAAAAAAAAAAAAAAAAAGCTTCTTGTCTCTGAGAGTCTTTTTGCAGTGGAGATAGACAGTATTTGGTCCAACTAGAGGTGCAAGGAGATCCAGCCAGTCCATTCTGAAGATCAGCCCTGGGATTTCTTTGGAAGGAATGATGCTAAAGCTGAAACTCCAGTACTTTGGCCACCTCATGGGAAGAGTTGACTCATTGGAAAAGACTCTGATGCTGGGAGGGATTGGGGGCAGGAGGAGAAGGGGATGACAGAGGATGAGATGGTTGGATGGCATCACTGACTCGATGGATGTGAGTCTGAGTGAACTCCGGGAGTTGGTGATGGACAGGGAAGCCTGGCGTGCTGCGATTCATGGGGTGGCAAAGAGTCGGACACGACTGAGCGACTGATCTGATCTGATCTGAGAGGTGCTTTGTGATCTAACAGGTGCTGCAGACGCAGAATCTTTTGTGAAGGGCCCTGCGTGCACTTATATTATGCCCAGGACCAACTCCAATCTCCCTATTAATTACGAACATTTAGAAATGTTCCTGACTCTACCCAGAGTTCCCGCTTGTGAAACTCCATGGGTCAGAGGCCACACATGTTTTGATTTTCTTATTTGAGGTATTATGTGTTCAAGGTAGATTTATGCTGCAACCTTTGTTTATTGACTTGTACTTTTCTCTGTGAACCTAATGGAACATGACAGATGATATTTACAAGGCACGTGTTTCCGATTAAATCATGTGAGACATTAAAGTCCGATAAATGAAAAGCCCCTTTGAAAGGCCAGGTTCAGAGAGGAGGAGGCAGTCTCTGATGGGGTCTGGATGGTGGAGTTGCCCCTCAGCTGGCTGCAGGAAATGCAGAAGGTAGCAGTCCTTTGGCAAGGGTGGGACCCGTGTGTGGGGATTTCCCACCTAGGGGTCAGAAAAAAAAAGGTCTTGACAAGTCCTTCTTACTCTCAACCAACTGGGGAAGAAGGAAAGGAAAGAGCGATCCTTTTTGGAGCACCTACTGTGTGCCAGGCGTTCTTGTAGAAATGCTTTCCTGCAGTCTAGCTGAACCTCACAACTCTGATGCTGTTGCCTTCCTGAGGGGCATCCGAAAGGCATGGCATGGAGGATGTTGGCTGCAGCCTGCAGGGACCACTTTCAGGTCTTAGCTCTGCCATTCTATGTCACTAAGCCTCGGTTGCTTCCCCTGTAAAGCGGGGCCAGTAATACCATCATTGTCTGTGCTCCATAGTCCACGAGCCAGTGTTATCAATGGAGGTGCACTGCGAGGATGACTTATCAAGGTCACTGCCAGTAGGATACTGCAGCCAGAGTGCAGGCCTTCAGGTTCCAAAGCCTTCCCGGATGCTGCTGTGACGGGGCTGTGCTGGGCAGCCGATGGCCAGCCAGGGCCCGCCTGCTGACTCCTGTGCCGGCACGTGGGGTATTCCCTTGGCCTTCCTGAGACTTCCCAGGAGCATTAATGGGAAAGCTCGGTAGGCAGGATTAGCCTAATCGGGAGTCTTTCCATGGAGGTCAATTAAAGGATTTGGGTAAATATAAAAAGTGGAAACAGCTTGGGATGGAAGGCGTTCCCTACCCCCATCTCCCTCCTCCTCTCCTCCTCCCTCCGTTGCTCCTTCCCTGCTTCTGCCTCAGAAGGGATGGGGTGGGGGTTGGGGTGCTACTGACCTATGGGGCTGAGCACAGCCAGGAGACTCACTTGTTTTTTTTTTCCCTTTTTGGGACACCTGATGGCAGGTGGCCTGAGAATGACTGAGAGTAGGATTGGATATTTTTCATATTTAAAATTTCTTCTTAAGACCTCTAACTAGCTTAGCTGCTTTATAGGAGCAGAGACTGACAAGGAGGAGAGAAGGACAAATGCCAGCCCCTCTCCACTTCCCACAATAGAAAAGCTTGCTCTTGGAAACATTGACTTCCTCTCTGTGCAAAAGCCTTTATGGACCCTCGTCTGCCCTCTCCCTGGAGACTGGACATCTGATTTTCATCTCAAGGAAGGGGTAAGGCAGGGATCTGTGGAGTTGTGGGGAGGCTGGCTCTGAAATCTGCCAGATTGGATTCACCCCCTGGCCTTGTCACTGGCCAGCTGGGCATCTTGGGCAGGTCGCTTTCTCCCTCTGGGCCTCAGTATCCTCGTAGGATAAATAGTTGTTATGGGAGTCAGATGCCACAGTAGATATGAAGGTTCTGAACTGGGGCCGACACCAAGTTAGAATCTGCAGATCTTCCCAGGAGGCAGCAGGGACCTAGGAAAGCCCCAAGGAGCCAAAGCCTCCTTCCTTCATTGCCCAGTGCCATTAGGTGTGTGCAGGGAGTGGGTGTAAGTGCAAGCTCCCCCTGCTCATTCCCCTCCCCTGGCCTCCTTTTACTCATCTGCAGAATCGGGCCGAGAATCCCCCTTCTGCCTCCCAAGAGACAGTGCTTATGAGAGCCCTTGGAAAACTGCAGACCCTATAAATAAAATAATGATAACAGTGATTGTGCTTCATGGAAAGGTACAGAGAGCAGCCTCTCCTGTGACTTGACAGCACTCCCCCAGGGCTACTGTCATCTCTCTCACTATGAGGCGGTGCTGGGGGGTGGGGTATGGGGGGAAATGAGTTGCTCAAGATTTGGGGGCTACGAGGTCCCACAGAGCCAGGAGCTAACCTGAGACCTGTCCCACTGCAGGTCAGGCCTGCTCCATCCCCACTCTGAAGCCCCCTCTTGGAGGGGCCCTGCACTACTGGAGTTGGAATGGCTCATTAAGCAGGAGGCTCCTCTGGTTCTCTCCATCCTCAATGAGCTCTCCCTTCCCACCTCCTCTTTTCTCATCCTTTCCCCTCCCCCTTCTTCACCATAGTCCACCCACTCACCCAGGTTTAGGGTGATGTGACTGAGTGGTGCAAGATGGTGAGTCCACTGAATTAAAAACTCTGTGTATGGCTGCTAACTCTGTGTGTCCTTGGGCAAGTTACTTCCCCTCTCTGTGCCTTGATTTCTCCATCAGTAAATAGGATTGGTAATATCTGCTTTATTTCTGCCGCAGATCTGTTCCAATGGGTTAAAAGTAGTGCCGAGGACAGTGAGCAGGTGGGCCCAGGTAAAGGAGTTGTTGCATAGGGTGTCCTTATGGCACATCGATCCTGGGAGAAGGCCCAAGATTTGCAGCCTTGGTTGTGAGCAGGCATTTCTAACAAGTGGGTGGAGAAGGATTTTTAAAGGCCATGAATGGTCTTAAATGCACAAGTGAGACTGGGCCGGCGGGGTGGGGTGGGGGGGTGGCAAAGGATTTTGTTTCTTTAGTAGGTAACGATGATTCTCAGAACAAGCTAAACAAATCCCTCCTTATTGTAGAATGTTGCTCGGGGCTAGGCTTGATTAAAATCGGAAAATCTAAGAGGCTTTAAACGTGTGTGGTTTGGAGGGATCCGGAGTGCCTTCCCTGCCCTGAGTCTCCCTGGCCGTGGTCGTAGGATCAGAGGCTGCAGAGGGCCTGAGACAGTGATCGGAGCATCCAGCAGCCCGATGGGGAACTGGGGAGCCTTCCCCTGGGCAGGCGGAATCCACAGCACCACCCCTGGCTCTGGATGCCTGGGATCGGGAGGTTTGTGTTGAGGGCTGTGTGGGGACCAGTTTGATGTGTGGACTCCTTGGGACAAGGGCTGTCCTGTTGGTCTCAGGGACCCCAAGGCCTGCCCCCATCCATTCAAAGAGGAAGGATTCATACTTTGAGCGGCTCTGGATGCCACGGCCAGTTCCAGGTGCCCTGCATATGCATCTCCTGTACACATCTCTGTCTTGTTTTCTCCTCTATAAAGTGGGGATCCTAACGGTGTCTACTTCGTAGGGTGGTGGTGAAGGTAAAGTGAACTAATGCATAGAGCTCAGAACATGCAGGGCACAGGGTAAATGCACAGTAACATCAGTTCCCGTGAGGACCTTGCCAGGAGCGATGAAATGAATTTTTTTTTTTCTATTATGGTTTATTATAAGATATTAAATGTAGTTTCCTGTTTTATACAGCAGGACCTTGTTGTTTATTTTATGTAGAGTAGTTTCTATCTGCTAATCTCGAACACCTAATTTATCCTTCCCGAATCCACATTCCCCTTTGGTAACCATAAGTTTGTTTTCTATGTCTGTGAGTCTGATTCTGTTTCATAAATATGTTCGCTTGTGTCATATTTAAATTCCACATCTAAGTGATATCATAGATATATGTCTTTCTAACTCAGTATGATAATCTCTAGGTCTACCTATGATGCTGCAAATGGCATTGTATCATTCTTTTTAATGACCAAATAGTATTCCATTGTATATAGACCACATCTTCTCTATCCATTCATCTGCTGATGGACATTTAGATTACTTCTATATCTTGGCAATTGTAAATAGTGCTGCTACGAACATTGGCGTGCGTGTATCTTTTCAAATTATAGCTTTTTCTGGCTGTATGCCCAACAGTGGGATTGCTGATTGACTTTTAGTTTTCTAAGGAGCCTCCATACTGTTTTCCATAGTAGCTGCACCGGTTTATATGGAATTACTTTTTACGTTGAACGTGGCTGAATCTGACAGTGGTGAGGTGACTTGCCCGTGTTGGTGAGCAGCAGAGCAGGAGTGTGAATCTGGGTCTAGCTGACTTCAAAGCCAGAGAACGTCTGTTGGGAGACTAGACCTTCAATGCCACGATGCGTCTTGGGTGCAGGATCCCCCCCGATGCGGGACGTTCCGTCTCCAGTTCCTCTTCTCCCATGAGCCCTGTGGACCGCCTGGGCTCCTGAGGGCAGGATCCCCATGGGAGGGCTTGAGCAGACTGGTCAGGGCTGGCACTTTGCTTAGAATTTTATGGCCACGCAGAGAACATGGCCAGAATCTTCTATGGCTGAAGTCCCAAGGCCCACAGTCCCTCACTGACCCAGTTGTTCCTTATCAGTTGTTTAGGGCAGACTGCCAAGTGGGGAGCAGCAACCCCCTTGCACCACTGGGTTGCCTGGGGTTGCTAGCAGCAGGGTGCCCTCGTCTGGGCTGTGAGTGTGACTTGGGGTGGGGAGCGGCGAGAAGAAGGCTGGCCCACCGCCAGGTGGTTCGGGGTCCATCTCCCTCCCCTCTGTTCCTACTACAGTTGGGAGGCCCTGCCACCCCCCGCCAGACTGCTCCCCACGCTTCGGAGAGGAGGCTGGTGCAAGGGAAGCCTCCCTTGTGGGAGCCGATGGTTACTGTACATTCATCCTGAGCCTGGCCCTTTTCTAAGCTCTCACTCAGTGTTAGCGCAGTCTTCACCGTACCTGTGAACCTGTGACGTGGGTACTATTGTTAGCCCATTTTTCAGGGGAGGAGAGAGGCTAGACATCCCCTTGGAGAGACACCCTGACGAGGGGAGGTGTGGTGACCTTGGAGCCAGGTCGGAGGTCGAGCGCCTGTCCTATCTTGACCCTTTAGCACCCTGTTGCCCACGATGGAAGGCCGTGGGGAGGAATTTGAGGTAGAAGCAGAGCTCCAGGAGCGAATGCAGGGAGCGGGAAATGGATGAAGCCTGCCTGCCCGTCTCCTGTAAGCATTTCCTGTACTGGGAATTGTGTCAGGGGCTGGGGCGCTAGGCTGACTGGAAGGGAGCTGAGCTTTCTGGTAGCGGTGAGTGCTGGTAGTGGTGCAGTCCTTCAGTTTTCAAGCCAAGGGTGTTCCCAGCCGTCTTTTTTGACTGAGGAGATAGAAGATCCTGCTGGTTAAGAGCCAGCCAGATCTCTGGAGCCAGACTCCTAGCTCTGAATCTCAATTCCACCAGTTACCAGCTTGGGCAATCACTTCTTTCTGTGCCTCAGTTTTTGTGTCTGTAAAATGGGGATAATAGGAGGGCTTAGGACAGTACATGGCACACTGTGATCTCTCTCAGTAAGTGTGACTTTTGGCAGGAGAGGGGGGTGTGGAACTGGAGGGAGAGGATGTGGAGCAGACTTCAGGAGGCTCTGATCATCCCCAGAGTTGTTCTTTTTGGGAGAAGAGGACTATCCCTGAGTCAGGAGTCCACAGCCTTGCCTAACCACAATGAGGTGCCATGGCATACCCCCAGGATGGCTCTGATAAAAGAGACAGATGCTGACAAGTGTCAAGGAGGATGTGGAAAAACCAGAGTCCTATACCCTGGTGTGGTGGGAATGGAAAATGGTGCTGTGAAAAAGAGTCTGCAGTTCCTCCAAAGTTTAACATAGATTGACCTTAGGACCCAGCAGAATTGAAGACATGCATCTACACAAAACTTGTACATGAATGTTAATAGCAATATTATTCATTATAGCCCCAAAGCAGAAGCTACCTCAGATGTCCTCTGCCTGGTGGATGGACAAGCAAAATGTTGTCTGTCCATGCAAAGAAATGTTCAGTTCAGTTCATTTCAGTCACTCAGTCGTGTCCGACTCTTTGCAACTCCATGAATTGTAGCATGCCAGGCCTCCCTGTCCATCACCAACTCCCAGAGTTCACTCAGACTCACGTCCATCGAGTCAGTGATGCCATCCAGCCATCTCATCCTCTGTCGTCCCCTTCTCCTCCTGCCTTCAATATTTCCCAGCATCAGGTCTTTTCCAATGAGTCAACTCTTCCCATGAGGTGGTCAAAGTACTGGAGTTTCAGCTTCAGCATCATTTCCTTCAAAGAAATCCCAGGGCTGATCTCCTTCAGAATGGACTGGTTGGATCTCCTTGCAGTCCAAGGGACTCTCAAGAGTCTTCTCCAGCACCACAGTTCAAAAGCATCAATTCTTCTGCGCTCAGCCTTCTTCACAGTCCAACTCTCACATCCATACATGACCACAGGAAAAACCATAGCCTTGACTAGACAAACCTTTGTTGGCAAAGTAATGTCTCTGCTTTTTAATATGCTATCTAGGTTGGACATAACTTTTCTTCCAAGGAGTAAGCATCTTTTAATTTCATGGCTGCAGTCACCATCTGCAGTGATTTTGGAGCCCCCCAAAATAAAGTCTGACACTGTTTCCACTGTTTCCCCATCTATTTCCCATGAAGTGATGGGACCAGATGCCATGATCTTTGTTTTCTTGAATGTTGAGCTTTAAGCCAACTTTTTCACTCTCCACTTTCACTTTCATCAAGAGGCTTTTGAGTTCCTCTTCACTTTCTGCCATAAGGGTGGTGTCATCTGCATATATGAGGTTATTGATATTTCTCCCTGCAATCTTGATTCCAGCTTGTGTTTCTTCCAGTCTGGCGCTTCTCATGATGTACTCTGCATATAAGTTAAATAAGCAGGGTGATAATATACAGCCTTAACATACTCCTTTTCCTGTTTGGAACCAGTCTGTTGTTCCATGTCCAGTTCTAACTGTTGCTTCCTGACCTGCATACAGGTTTCTCAGGAAGCAGGTCAGGTGGTCTGGTATTCCCATCTCTTTCAGAATTTTCCACAGTTTATTGTGATCCACACAGTGAAAGGCTTTGGTATAGTCAATAAAGCAGAAATAGATGTTTTTCTGGAACTCTCTTGCTTTTTCCATGATCCAGCGGATGTTGGCAATTTGATCTCTGGTTCCTCTGCCTTTTCTAAAACCAGCTTGAACATCAGGAAGTTCACGGTTCACATATTGCTGAAGCCTGGCTTGGAGAATTTTGAGCATTACTTTACTAGCTTGTTACTCAGCCATAAAAAGTGTTGAAATACTGATTATTCTACAACATGGATGAACCTTGAAAATGTTCTGATAAGTTAAAGAAGCCAGACAAAAAAGACCCCATATTATATGATTCCCTTTATAGGAAATGCCCACAATAAGCAAATATATAAAGATAGAATGTATAGATGAGTGATTGCCTGGGGTTTAAGGGAAGGGAAAATAGGGAGTGATTGTTAATAGGTATGAGTTTCTTTTTGGGCTGATGGAAATGTTCTGAAATTAGATGGAGGTGATGGGTGCACAGCTCTGCAAATATACTGAAGCCACCAATAATACACATTAAAAGTGTTAATTTTGTTGTTAAGTCACTCAGTTGTATCCCACTCTTTGTGACCCCATGGACTGCAGCACGCCAGGCTTCCCTGTCCTTCATCTCCTGGAGCTTGCTCAAACTCATGTCCATTGAGTCGGTGATACCATCCAACCATGTCATCCTCTGTCATCCCTTTCTCCTTCTGCCTTCAATCTTTCCCAGCATTAGTGTCTTTTCTAATGAGTCAACTTTCCCCATCAGTGGCCAAAGAATTGGAGTTTCAGCTTCAGCATCAGTCCTTCCAATGAATATTCAGGACTGATCTCCTGTAGGATTGACTGGTTTGATATCCTTGCAATCGAAGGGACTCTCAAGAGTCTTCTCCAACACTACAGTTCAAAAGCATCAATTCTTTGGCACTTAGCCTTCTTTATGGTCCAGCTCTCACATTCATACATGACTACTGGAAAAACAGTAGCTTTGACTAGACGGACCTTTGTCAGCAAAGTAATGTCTCTGCTTTTTAATACATTGTCTAGGTTTGTCATGGCTTTTCTTCCAAGGAACAAGTGTCTTTTAATCTCATGGCTGCAGTCACCATCTGCAGTGATTTTGGAGCCCAAGAAAATAAAGTCTCTCCCTGTTTCCATTGTTTCCCCACTATTTGCCATGAAATAATGGGACCATGAGGGCATGATCTTAGTCTTTTGAATGTTGAGTTTTAAGCCAGCTTTTTCACTCTCCCAAGTATTACTAATAATGCTTATTAAAAGTAAAAGATGCCTAAATTTTTAAAAAACAAATAAGAGAAATAAAACTCCTCCCTGATGTGAGCCCTCCACCCACTCTGGGGTCACATCTCACTCTGTGCTCCAGGCGGTAACACGTGGTGCAGCCAAGCCTGGGATCTTCTGGTTCTCCATGCCATTTTCCCCTGGCAGGCTGTCTGGGCCAGGAAGTCAGCACTTCAGAGATGATATCTTGGGAAGAAACCCACAGTTTTGGAGCCACCGAGCCTTGCATTTTCCCACTCACGCCCCTTCCTCCGAGTCTCAGTTTCCTAACCTGAAGGTGAGGAAGGTGGACTCTATGAGCGCAGGACTCTTGTGAGGGGGAAATGAGAGTGGGCGTGGCTTGGGATAGGTACCAAGAGCAAGAGCATCTGAGTTCTCCATCGTGTGTTGGCTTCTCCAGGTTGAGTGCCTTGTACTCTGTAGGCATTCCAGAATGTTTGGGGAAGTGTTGGACACTGGTGGGGCCAAGGTCATGGGTCAGCATGAAGCTGGGCTATGCCATCACCTGATAGAGGCAGCACCAGCTCTGAGTGCCGGCTCTGGGTCAGGGAGGCCCAGACTTGACTGCCAACTCTTCTTCTAGCTGAGTGACCTTTGGCAGATGACTCAATCTTTCTCTGCTTCAGTGTCCTCTTTAGTAGACATGGGTTGTGGTAGGCATGCTATGCACTGAATTGTGTCCCCTCTCTAATTCATGTGTTGAAGCTCTGACCTCCCGGTGTGGTGGTGATAGAGCCTCACCTAAATTAGGTTTGGATGAGATCATGCAGATGGGGTCTTCATAATGAGACTGTGTGTGTGTGTGCTCAATTGGGTTCGACTGTTTGTGATCCCGTGGACTGGAGCCCACCGGGATACTCTGTCCATGGAATTTTCCTGGCTAGAATACTGGAGTGGTTGCCAGTTCCTATTCCAGGGGATCTTCTCGACCCAGGGTTCGAAACTGTATCTCCTGTATTGGCAGGCAGAGTTACTCTTGCTCTACCTGGAGAGGAACCATGATGAGATTAGTGCCTGTATAAGAAGAGACATTAGAGAGCCTTCTCTCTCTCTTCCATCTTTCTCTGCCATGTGAGGACACATCCAGAAGGTGGCCATCTGCAAATCAGTAAGAGAGCCCTCACTAGACACTGACCATGCACCTCCCTGATCTCAGACTCCCAGCCTCTTGACTGGGAGATATTGTTGTCTGTTGTTTAAGAAACCCAGTCTATGCTCTCTTGTGATAGCAGCCTGAGCAGACTGCACCAGGACGTTAGAAGCAGTCATGGATGTACAGTGTGGAGCGCAGTGCCTGGCAGGTGGCAGGCACGCCTGCTGTTACTATCAAGTGGCTCCATCTACACCTGTGGTGGGGGTTTGGTAGCTGTGGGGCCTTAGGCGAGTCACTGGACTCTGAAGTGTTGTCACTTCCTTCTCTGTAGAATGAGGGCAGGACGCTGCCCATGCAGGGCTGTGGTAAGGGTCAGATGAGATAATCTAGGTCGAGGGGCTCGTAAACTGTGAGATGGCATGCCCGTGGAAGGGGCTGGCTGTTTATGGACTGGAGCTTGGCAGACAAATGTGGGATGGAGTTTGAGCAGCATGATGATGCAGTGGGTCTGGCGGGGACTCCTGGCTCTCGACATGGTCCTTTCAGGAAGTGACTGTTTTGGCAGCAGCATCTGTCTACCTGTACCCAGGTGGCAGTGGTTGAGCGGAGATTCCTGGGCTTGGTACTCAGGGCTCAGTGTCTTGTCTCGGAATGGGGAACCCCAGGTAGAGGGGAAGTGGGGCCCGTGCCTGGAGGCAGTGGTGTGTACTCCAGCCTGCAGACAGCTTGTGACCTTGCTGCTTGGCAGTGTCCGACCCTGAGTTGGGGAGAGCCCTGGGTAACAGGGAAACCTCCCGGACTGAGGCCAGAAGCAGTCTTTGGGAGCTGAGGAGACCTGGAAGCACCAGCTGAGCTGGCTTTGGATCCCGCTCTGTGACATCAGGGACTCGGAAGTCTTTGGGTGGAAAAGCACTGTCTAGAACTCCTTTGGCGTCATCCTTTGGAGCGTGTCCCGAGAGGCCCTTGCCTGGTGTATCTGACTTCAGAGCTGTGGGCTGAGGTCGTTCCCCGCTCAGACGTCCCACACTGGGTCAGCGGGAGGGGTGTGTTCCCAGGGGAGTTTATGGGATTTTCTGGTTGGTTCTTTAATTGTGTCCTGTTTGTTTGCTGTCTGGTCTGGGGCTGTGGGGTGGGTGGGGTGGGGATCCTTGGAATGTTGGCCTGGGCAGCATGGAACCCTCTCTCGGGCAGAGGAGGGCAGACGTCAGAAAACGGATGTGGAGATGGGAGGTTTTCAAACATAAGGGGCAGGGGTTTGGTTGCTAGAATAGCTCTGGTCTAGCCCCACCCTGCAGGTCCTTGTATTTCAGAGAGGCGTGGGCTGGAGTGGTCAAAAACCACTGACTCTGAACCCACTTCTACCACTGATGGGCTCTGTGACCTTGGCAAGGTTCTTAACTTCTCTGTACCTCCATTCCCTCACCTGTAAAATAACACTAGTAGGCTATCTTATAGGTTGTTCTTAGGATGAAGTGAGATGAGACAGATAAAGCATTTAGAACAGCGTCTGGCATAGAATAATGCTAAGTCAACCTTCGCTGGACTATGCAAGAGGCATGAGGACGGCGTGGGCCTTCCAGCAGACTTGTTTCCCCTTCTTCCTCCAAGTTCCTGTTTAGTTCAGCTCCACTGATGTGCACTGAGCCCTTCCCTAGGGGCAAGTCCTCTGCTGGGAGTGGATTCAATCCCCTGAACTCACCTCAGGAATGCTCACTACCTGGGTGAAATAGAGACTCAAGAACAGACAGTGGCCTCCAGGGGAGGAAGGAGACAGATGGCGATATTTTGAACGGGCACGGTGCAGGGGTGTGCAGAAATGAGTCACTGGTGCCTGGTGATGCCATGTTGAAGATGATCTGTTTCTAGTCGGAGGTGGCTCTTCCAGAGGTGGTCACCCACGGCCAAAAGGAGAAGGTCTTCACGAGACAGAGAATGCTGTGGGAGTTCCACGCGTGGACGACCTGCTCCAACTTGGGAATTGGGCACTGGTGGGAAGGGAATTCCAGGCAACACTATTGGTACAGCCAAAGGCCTGGAGAGGGGAGAGCAGAGCATGTCCATGAGGAGCAGTGGTGGGTTCTGCTTGCCTGGAGAGAAGGGTCTGTGGCGGGAACAGAAAGAAATAAGGTTGGAAGGCCTTGGGTGCCAGGCCAAGAGAGGGGCGGGGGTAGGAAGTTTTGTTTGTTTCCCTGTAGACACAGGGAGCTATGGAGAGCTTTTTTGCTCTGGTAACCCTAACTTTTATATACTTTGGTTCTTCGGAGAAGAAGGGGCAAGAAGTGAAGTTTTCAGTCTTTAAGATGGGGGTGGGTAGTGGATCTCGCATTTGCAGAAAAGTAACTTGGAATGAAACCATTATAAAAATCCTCAGAGATTTCTGCCTTAATGAAGGAAGCAGTTTTTCTCCCATAGATTCTTTAAAACTTGGGTTTCAAGCAGGGAATAGCGACACGTAATTTATTTCTCCTGGTGCTTGATCTGAGATCCCTTGGGAAAGAACAGGAAGGAATTAGTGAGCTCTATATTACAATTTAATTGCTTGAAGGAAAAATATTATTTTTTATTGTTAGCCATTAGCTGCTTCTAGCTTTATTAAACTCAACCCTCTGTCGAGCACAGCATTAGCCATTTGGAGCTTGCCGGCTCCCCGAGGGGAGGAAAACCCTCCGAATGGTCCCACCTTGTAAAGCGAGGGTTACTGCTGGGATCCAAGTGGCCCCAGGGAGTCTTGCATTTCAGGCATCTCTGTACTTGGAGTGCAGCCTCCTGACGGCGGGTTCAGCCCTTGTTTTGTTCCCTGACATGGGGAATGGAGGTCAGGGAGGGCAGAGGAAAGGATCACGGTCCCTGGGTCACATCTGGGTCTCTCCTAAGATGGATAAACTCGGCTGTGTTGCTTAATCTCCCATTTTACAGATGGGGAGTTTTCATTTTTAGGGGTAGTTGCTAGGGCTGAAGGAGACACTATATGTAAACAGAACACTCTACTATTCAGTGGTGCTCAATAAGTACCAGCTGATGGGTCCCAGGACTGCACACTTCTTTAGGCTGTTTCCCCTCCTTTGTTCATACTCCAGGCTCCAAGCTCTTGCCTCCAAGAGCCAGTTCCACCCCACTTGCCCAGCACAGGGCAGAGGGGAGAGGCTCTGGCTCCGCCTGACCCCTCTACTGTGCTGGGCAGTTCACTCCCTGATGGCCACTCCGTGCCTGACTTAGACCCCTGCCCTCAGGGAGCCCCCAGCTAGATGGATGAAGACAGAGGGGTGAACCAAGATGATGTGCGCAGTGGCCAGGTGGGACCTTGACCTGCCTGGGGGGCAGGCAAGGCTTCCTGTGCACGTGCTGGAGAGTTCTGAGGGGCTAGGAAGAATGAGTTCCCTGGGGAAGACTGCCGTCTTGGCTGTCACAGCCCTCTGACGGCCACCATCTGGCTGGAAGGCGTCCACCCACACAGCCCTGAAGGCCTGTCCCTAACCTCCATTTCCTTCCTCACCCTGCTCCTTCACTCTTTACCTCCCCAACATGTATACACGTTGTCTCGGTGGACTTTCACCACGACCTTGGAGCTTCTCACCCACCCTTTACAGGTAGGAGGTCACCTGGCTGGGCATCTGGCTGCAGGCTGGCAGAGGGCAGCATAACCTAGGGCTTTCCCAGGCCCCACCAACCCTAGCAGACTACACAGTGGGCTTTTTAAACTGACTCACCTTCTCCACTTACTAGGAACCACTTGCTGCCCGGCCTTACTCCCTTGCATAGCGAGTGGGAGACAGCCAGTGTTTTTTGCAAACTGGCCCTGAGCAGGCTTCCACTGAGGCTGCCCTCTGCATGAGAGCTGTTGCCCACATAGCATTTCACGCTTATCGAATGACCTATGGCTTGGAGTTTTGGAGAGGCCTGGAGCCTCAGTTTACTCAGATGGTGAGGATTTACGCCCCATTCCTAAACACTTATCGTGCATGCAGGACTAACTTTGTGTGCAGCAGCTCCCTTTACTGTAAGTCAGGGGTCTGAGCCCTGGCATGACTTGCTCAAGGTCACATAGCCCCTGTGAGGCAGAGCTGGGGTCCCTGCACCATCTGTTCAGCCTGGGCTTTCTCCCTGGATGGCTTACCTGCCTCACCAGTCTCCCCTCAGTTCAGTTCAGTCGCTCAGTCGTGTCTGACTCTTTGCGACCCCATGAATCGCAGCACACCAGGCCTCCCTGTCCATCACCATCTCCTGGAGTTCACTCAAACTCAAGTCCATTGAGTCTGTGATGCCATCCAGCCATCTCATCCTCTGTCATCCCCTTTTCCTCCTGCCCCCAATCCCTCCCAGCATCAGAGTCTTTTCCAATGAGTCAACTCTTCACATGAGGTGGCCAAAGTATTGGACTTTCAGCTTTAGCATCAGTCCTTCCAAAGAAATCCCAGGACTGATCTCCTTTAGAATGGACTGGTTGGATCTCCTTGCAGTCCAAGGTACTCTCAAGAGTCTTCTCCAACACCACAGTTCAAAAGCATCAATTCTTCTGCGCTCAGCCTTCTTCACAGTCCAACTCTCACATCCATACATGACCACAGGAAAAACCATAGCCTTGACTAGATGAACCTTTGTTGGCAAAGTAATGTCTCTGCTTTTCAATATGCTATCTAGGTTGGTCATAACTTACCTTCCAAGGAGTAAGCGTCTTTTAATTTCATGGCTGCAGTCACCATCTGCAGTGATTTTGGAGCCCCCCAAAATAAAGTCTGACACTGTTTCCACTGTTTCCCCATCTATTTCCCATGAAGTGATGGGACCAGATGCCATGATCTTCGTTTTCTGAATGTTGAGCTTTAAGCCAACTTTTTTACTCTCCACTTTCACTTTCATCAAGAGGCTTTTGAGTTCCTCTTCACTTTCTGCCATAAGGGTGGTGTCATCTGCATATCTGAGGTGATTGATATTTCTCCTGGCAGTCTTGATTCCAGCTTGTGCTTTTTCCAGTCCAGCGTTTCTCATGATGTACTCTGCATAGAAGTTAAATAAGCAGGGTGACAATATACAGCCATGAACAGTATGAAAAGGCAAAATAATAGGATACTGAAAGAGGAACTCCCCAGGTCAGTAGGTGCCCAATATGTTACTGGAGATCAGTGGAGAAATAACTCCAGAAAGAATGAAGGGATAGAGCCAAAGCAAAAACAATACCCAGTTGTGGATGTGACTGGTGATAGAAGCAAGGTCCAATACTGTAAAAAGCAATATTGCATAGGAACCTGGAATGTTAGGTCCATGAATCAAGGCAAATTGGAAGTGGTCAAACAGGAGATGGCAAGAGTGAACGTCGACATTCTAGGAATCAGTGAACTAAAATGGACTGGAATGGGTGAATTTAACTCAGATGACCATTATATCTACTATTGTGGGCAGGAATCCCTTAGAAGAAATGGAGTAGCCATCATGGTCAACAAAAGAGTCCGAAATGCAGTACTTGGATGCAGTCTCAAAAACGGCAGAATGATCTCTGTTCGTTTCCAAGGCAAACCATTCAATATCACAGTAATCCAAGTCTATGCCCCAACCAGTAACGCTGAAGAAGCTGAAGTTGAACGGTTCTATGAAGACCTACAAGACCTTTTAGAACTAACATCCAAAAAAGATGTCCTTTTCATTATAGGGGACTGGAATGCAAAAGCAGGAAGAGGATTTGTAAAGTCAAGAAACACCTGGAGTAACAGGCAAATTTGGCCTTGGAATACAGAATTAAGTAGGGCAAAGGCTAATAGAGTTCTGCCAAGAGAACGCACTGGTCATATCAAACACCTTCTTCCAAAAACACAACAGAAGACTCTATACATGGACATCACCAGATGGTCAACACTGAAATCAGATTGATTATATTCTTTGCAGCCAAAGATGGAGAAGCTCTATACAGTCAGCAAAAACAAGACCGGGAGCTGACTGTGGCTCAGATCATGAGCTCCTTATTGCCAAATTCAGACTGAAATTGAAGAAAGTAGGGAAAACCACTAGACCATTCAGGTATGACCTAAATCAAATCCCTTATGATTATACAGTGGAAGTGAGAAATAGATTTAAGGGACTAGATCTGATAGATAGAGTCTCCCCTCAGCATCATCTAATTAAGGGCTGGTCCCAGTACGGAGCCCAGAAGATCAGGTCAGCGGGGCTGTCCTGGAACACTGGGTCCCAGCCCATGGAGTGGAGAAGGCAGACGGGGTCCAGGCCATGGTGAGCTGGCTTGCGGAAAGGGAGAGCGGAGTCGTACGCTTGGACCCGAGTCCATGGGGGCTGTGAACCTCGTCTTTTGCTACATCATCTCTCCGTGTCACCTCCTTCCCAGCACCACAGGTCTCCTTACTCTGAAAGCAACACACTGCCTCTGTCTCCGCACTTTCTCCCATGCTCTTCTCTCTGCCTGAAGGGCCTTCCCCTTCTTTATTTGACTAACTGCTGCTGGTCTTTTAAGGCTCATTTCAGGCCCTGGGGAGACCTGCTCTGACCCCCAGGCTGGGTCACAGCTCCTTCTCGGGGCACCCACAGCCCCCTGAGCACCCTTTTGCACAGCCTGACTCACCAGTCTGGTGATCACTTGTTCACGGTCCATCTCCTCCACCAGGCAGCAGATCTTGGGGGTGAGGACTGTGTTCACGCCTGTCTGGGTCCCCAGTGCCTTTCATTAGGCCTGGCACGCTGGGGAAAGCTTGTCCAATTTGATTAGTAATGATGGTCCCCTCGTGTTTGAAAATGTATTGTTTGTTTTTCAAAGCACGTTCATGTCCACGATCCCTTTGAGCCACCCAGCCGTTGCAGAGGGAGGCAAGGCAGTGCTGACAAGGTTTGGAAGCAGAGGCTCAGTAAGCTGCCTACTGTGATGGCCGCAGAGCCTGGCCTCCAAGTCTAAGGCTCGCTGCGCTGTCTCCCCCTACCGCCTGCGTAAAGCCGTGGGTGGCGCCCACACCCTTGGCGACCCTGAGGCCAGGACTGCTTGTAATCAGATTGCCTTCCTCCCCACTGAGCTCATGCTGCTGAGAGAATGGAAATTTGGACCAGTGGGAGGGGGTGAGAGGCTGGGGTGGCGGGGGCAGCTTTGGCCGAGGTACTGGGGGGACCAGGATGGGTGGGGGGTCTGGGTGAACACACCAGAACCAGACTTAGTGGTTCTGGCCTTTGGCCCCAGAGACTGGTGAAAACCGTCCCGAGTGGTTGGCTGGAGGCCTGCCGCACACGTCTGGGTGTCCAGAGGGCTTGGGATGGTCAGCAGCCGCAGGGAGATGGATCAGACTCCCCCGGCAGGTTAGGTTGACTATGGTGGTGGCCTTCAGGCACTGCCTGCCTCAGGGAGACCTGCTTCAAGTCCTGTCTGGTCAGTGATGCCATTGACTTGACCTGAGGCCGTGCAAGTCACTTCCGTTTTCTGTGCCTCAGTTTTCTTATCTGTGAAGGTGGATAATAGTCTCAGAGGGAGGATTAAGTTCTGAAACGATGTCTGGAGCCTGCTGAGTGGCACAGTAGTTTCCTTCTCTGGGTAGCAGCCTTGTACCTTCTTCTGCTCGTCTCCCTGAGTTGATGTGAGGTCCACATGAAGCGGTCTGCACCCTATGGAGTGCGTGTGTCTTTTCTCTGAAAGAAATGGGGGTGGAGCACAGACCCGGGGGAACCAGCCCAGGGCCAGGTCGACAGATGGACCAGTCCAGTCACCAAAGACTGGGCATCTCTGGTCAGAGTGCAGGCAAGCAGCTGGTGGCTTCCAGGAAGAGGTGGGGGTCTTCTCAGGGTGGTAGCGTCTGTCCGTCCAGAGAACTGGCCTGCCGATTCCCTGGTCAGAGCATGCTTCCAGCCCAGTGGGGAGAAAGGAGTCTGCCGCTGTACTGTGCGTGGTGACCTGGGTTTCTCCGACTTTCCCTCTCAGCCCTGCTCCTGACCACGGCCTCTGGCCTGAAGCGGGGACTCTAATAGCACCCTGGCTGGGTTGTTGTGCGGGAGACTATAACCCTGTGAGGTCATGGAAGCAATGTGTGTTAATATGTGTGGGGCACATAGTAAGTGCTCAGCAATTGTTAGATTATATTTTTATTGTTATTGCTACATTCTTCACATTATTACTCCATTCTTTCCACACACGTCCCAAGTACATTGCATACCACTTGCTGTTTTATGGCTGAGCTCAGTACTTTCATCCTTCAGGCAATGGAGAGCCATGGAGGGCTTTTGAGCAAGGCTGTGACATGGAGCTGGACTCTGGGATGATTAATCTGGCAGTGGAGTTAAGCCCCATGACGAGGTGTGGTTAGCTTAAAAAGGGACTTGTTGTTTTATGGCATTTTTAAAAATGACTTTTCAAATCCTTTCCTATTTACTTGAGGGGGAAAGAGAGGTTGAAGGAAAAGAAAGTTTGTGTTAAGAAAAAAGGAGGCAGTTGGAGGAGGTGAGGTATTTAACAGGGATGAAAAGAACTGTAGAGTGGGCTGCAGACCGGCCTGGGGCTGCCCGCGTCCCCCCAGGTCAGGTTGTGGGTATGGAAATCTTCCCACCCCATCACCGCCATGCTTGTGGGACTTGAGAGTAATCAGGATATAAATCATCTCTGTGCCTTCAGGGATGCAGACATCTGGGGCAGGGCTGCTTTGAACTCAGAACCTGGTAATGCTGGTGTCTGTGGCTCCCAATTGGGGTTGGGTGGGAGGGGAAGAGGGAGGTTGGGGTTGACCATGAAAGGGGTTTAGAGGCCATTTAGAGAAACTGGAACTTCTGAAGGTGGAGCTGTGCAGAATGGAAGGAACTTTTTTTTTTAAGCAAACCTGAAGCTCGGCTAGTGTGTGATTTGATCCTGGCTGAGCAGGCTTCAGGGAGTGACCAATGAGAAAGCTGGAGGATGCTGGAGGATGCTGGAGGGATGGGGATGGGTGGGGGGGAGAGAGGGGAGGAGCTGAGGAGGGAGGAAGGTTCCAGAGATGGGGGTGTGGGTGAGCAGGGCATTCAGATCCTCTGACCGGGTGTGCATTTGGGACCCCGAGCCCAGGGGTCTTCCCAGACTCCTTTCCTGGTGGTTCTGACTCTGGGAGTCCAGGGTGGATCCAGAAGTCTGCATTTTCGACAAGATTCTGTGGACAGAGGCAAAGACCAGACTCTGAGAAGCACTGATTTAGGTCCACCTCTGGCCCCCTTGATGGGTAGAGGGGATGATGTGGCAGGCAGCAGGTGTTGAGAGGGGCTGCGTCTGGGCACAAGGGGTTCCAAGTGAAGGGCTGGAATGGCGGACCTAGCCTGGGTGGAGGAGAGGGACCCTGGCCCGGGTGGGTGGGAGTGAGCTTTTAGACAGGTTTGATTAGAAGCTGGTGTCAACTGCAAATTGGCACTTACCAAGAACATTGCCAACGACTGAACAACAAAGGAATTTGCCATCTGCCTCTACGGAGATTGAACCCCATGCTGCTGCAGCTGTTGACATTCAACAACCCCTGAGGAAGTTCAGGGTGGAGGGAGGCACTCTGTGCTCCAGGGAATCTGGTGGGACACGTCTTTAGATAGTTGGATGTCTTTAGGAACAGATTTTATAATCTCAATCCTTGCATCTCCTCTTATCTCAGTTCAGTTCAGTTCAGTCACTCAGTCGCGTCTGACTCTTTGCGACCCATGAATCGCAGCACACCAGGCATCCCTGTCCATCACCAACTCCTGGAGTTCACTCAAACTCATGTCCATCGAGTCGGTGATGCCATCCAGCCATCTCATCCTTTGTCGTCCCCTTCTCCTGCCCCCAATCCCTCCCAGCATCAGAGACTTTTCCAATGAGTCAACTCTTCCCATGAGATGGCCAAAGTATTGGAGTTTTGGCTTCAGCATCATTCCTTCCAAAGAACACCCTGGACTGATTTCCTTTAGAATGGACTGGTTGGATTTCCTTGCAGTCCAAGGGACTCTCAAGAGTCTTCTCCAACACCACAGGTCAAAAGCATCAATTCTTCGGCGCTCAGCCTTCTTCACAATCCAACTCTCACATCCATACACGACCACAGGAAAAACCATAGCCTTAACTAGACGGACCTTTGTTGGCAAAATAATGTCTCTGCTTTTGAATATGCCATCTAGGTTGGTCATAACTTTCCTTCCAAGGAGTAAGTGTCTTTTAATTTCATGGCTGCAATCACCATCTGCAGTGATTTTGGAGCCCTCAAAAATAAAGTCTGACACTGTTTCCATTGTTTCCCCTCTATTTGCCATGAAGTGATGGGACCAGATGCCATGATCTTCGTTTTCTGAATTTTGAGCTTTAAGCCAACTTTTTCACTCTCCTCTTTCACTTTCATCAAGGGGCTTTTTAGTTCCTCTTCACTTTCTGCCGTAAGGGTGGTATCATCTGCATATCTGAAGTTATTGATATTTCTCCCAGCAGTCTTGATTCCAGCTTGTGCTTCTTCCAGCCCAGCGTTTCTAAATCCCTTCATGGTGACATCAGATCCTCGTGACTAACAAAAAAACTTTCTGTAAAATAAGTGCTTCATGGTATTGAACTTCCCCTTTACCAAAACCTTATGTATTGACCTTCCCCCACTGCTGCTTTGGAGCAGTCGCTCAGAGCTATCTGAGATGCTGCCTCCCAGGCTGCAGTCCTCATTTTGCCCCGGATAAAACTTAACTCGCAGCTCTCAAGTTGGACATCTTTTTTTAGTCGACACAGGTCATGAGAGATGGTAGAATTGGAGGTATCTGGGGATCCATGAGCTGGAATAGGGACTGGAAAGAGGCAGGGGATCAAACTGGTGGTGGTGGGGGCAGGAGCAGGGGTGCACAGCTAGGGAGACAAAGGCAGGACCAGAGTCAGTTTGATAATGGTGTGGATGGTGAGGGCATAGTGGTGTTTTCCAGAGAGATGGGCCGAGGTCAGAGCAGCTCCAGTAAGTCCCTGTGGGCTCCTTACTCTGGGTTCCTTAAAACCATCATCAGCAATGGTTGGGTCCCAGAGCCTGGGCAGGAATCAGCGTGCTATGCTGGTGGGTAAGTGGTTCCAGCTAGTGGTGAGGGCTGCCGGCTGGGCAGGGAGTTAATGTTACAGGTGGGGAGAGATGCTGAGACTCTTCATTCATTCATCTACTTGTTTGCTCATCAAATATGAATGAAGGGCCAGGCGCTGAATAGAGTGCTTTCACATGCTCGCATCATTTTCAGGAGGCTTCTGCAGCGTGGGTTTGCATCCTTGCTCCTTCCACTGCCAGCTCCCTTGGGAAAGGTACTTGATCTTTGTGTTTCATCTGTAAAAAGCAGGGAAATAAACGTCCCTACCTCATGGGGTTGTCATGAGGGTTGCATAACTAAATCCATGCAGAGTGGTTAGAGCGGCATCTGGTTTTGATTGTTCTTGCTCTAGCCATGCCATGGGACAGCCCAGACCCCAGTGGCAGCGTCTGTTCTGGTGACGTCAGGCCCTCTCTTCCGTTTCTGCCCACAAAGGCCCAGGTCAGGTGTGCCATCTTCTGCCTCATCTCCTTAGCTGTCCAAGGGGTTAATCATCCCAGTCGTGCTGCCTCGCCAGGGGACAGAGGGAAGGAGACAGCCTTGGCACACTGGACAGTGCTGTACAGTGGAAGCTGCTCTGCAGTCTCTTCCTTCTTTTCCCACGGCCCTTAGTATTCTTGCCTGGAAAATACCACGGACGGAGGAGCCTGGGCGGGGCTCCAGTCCATGGGGTCACAAAGAGTTGGACACTGAGTGACTTCACTTCACTTTCAAGATGAGGGGGGGGCTCCAGTCCATGGGGTCGCAAAGAGTTGGACACTGAGTGACTTCACTTCACTTTCAAGATGAGGAGTTGAGCCTGAGAGTGCTTTCTGTGCTAAAGAGTCCTCCATCCTGGGGTTTGGGCAGAGGGCACTTGGTATTTGGCTTTGGGAGGAGACCCTACTGTGTTGTCCCCTAGGAGATCTGCTGAAGCTGTCCCAGCAGCGTCTTGCATCCCAGACCTTGGCGGGGCCTTGGACATCGCCCCTTCTCCATCAAGGTGCTGTTGGGGAGACTAGAGTCAGGGGTGTGACATGACAAACACAGCCCATCCCTGCCCAAGGCCCTGGAGATACCCTGCTGTGCTGCCAAGTGGGTGCCGAGCAGGTGAGGCTCACCTGCTCGATGCCTTTATTACAGCACAAGGTTCAGGCCTCTGCTGGGCCTGTTTGACTCCTGTTCTCTGTCCCTTCTGGCCACTGCTGGATGCTAGGGACTCAGAGACAAACCAGATCCAGGCCTGTCTCAGGCAGCTCTCAGCTGAAGGGTCAGGCAGCCAGGTATGAAATAATGACCACACAGGGTGTCTCAGTGTCGGGGAACCCAGATGGAGCCAAGCCCAGTGCAAGACACAAGAAAGCTTTGTTCCAGAGGTATGGGCTGCCTGGAGAGCCAGGAGCCCTCCTTCTTCCTTCCCTCGCTCCTGCTGATGTCTATACTTCCCGGCCCACTCTACCTCTGAGGGGCATTCCTTCTGCCCCCTTCCGTGGGACAAGGACCCAGCCTGGCACACAGCACCTGCTGTCGGCGAGCAGGTGTCTTGTCTGTCTTGCTGTCTTTATTCCAGCCACACTGAACCATGCCCTCTTCCCTCACATTGCTGTTCCCTCTGCCTGTGCTGTTCCCTCTGCCTGGGCTCTTCCCTCTGCCTCTCCTTTTCGCTTTGCCTGTGCTCTTCCTTCTGCCCAGGTTGTTCCCTCTGTCTGGGCTCTTCCCTCTGCTTCTCCTATTCCTTCTTCCTGGGCTGCCCTTCTTTATGTTTTTGCCCATTTCCTGCCTGCTTTTCAAAATCCAGCTCAGATGTCACCTCTGTGGCACCTTCTCTGAGGCCACCTTCCCTCTAACTGGGCTGGTGGCCCCTGGGTGCTCCCACCACCCCTCTCCTTTTTCTATGTCTGTCTTTTGAATCCACTCTGTTGAATGAGTGATGATGCAGTGAATGGATGAACTGTGACTTTGGACTGGTCTCTCAACCTCCCTCTTCTCGAGAGTGGTATCTATGGAGACAATCAAATTACCTGAGAGAAAGTGCTCAGTGTTACAGAGTACTGTTAGAGCCAGAGGCGGTGCTGCCATTCCTAACATCACCGAGACTCTATGTGTGTGTGTGTGTGTGTGTGAGTGTGTGCGCTTTTGGCCACCCCACAAGGCATGCAGGGTTTCAGTTCCTCAACCAGGGATCAAACCTGTGCCCCTGTAGTGGAAGTGCAGTGTTAACCAGTGATGCCCAGGGGCGTCCCACCATGACTATGTTTCGAGCCGCCTCCATGCCTGGCATCAAGTTGGCTCCTGGCCTGGGGGTGTAACTGCTGCCACGTGGGCCCGGCCTCTGGGCCTTTGAGGGCTCTGCCAGAAGCTGCCCCTGCAGGGTCCTCTGGGTGCTCACTGAGTGAATTCTGCACTATTCAGTAACAACGTGAAAATTGTTGGTGTAGGAATGTTTATTTATAAACTTATTCATGAACAGGATTTTCTTTACTGTGGGACATGACGCTTTACTGGAGCTGTGGGCCTGCCGTTGAGCGTGTGGTCTCATGGGAAAAGCAAGTGTCAGGGAAGGGAGGAAGCTCAGGGCGGGAGGGCATCGTTTCCAGTGGGGGCGAACCTGGGAAGACTTTATGGAGGAGGGAGCGTTTGCCCCGGTGTTATAGAATGGGAAGGGTTTTAGGGGTGGTTCTGGGAGGGAGATGGAAATGGCAACCCACTCCAGTGTTCTTGCCTGGAGAATCCCAGGGACGGGGGAGCCTGGTGGGCTGTCATCCATGGGGTCACACAGAGTCGGACACGACTGAAGTGACTTAGCAGCATGGGAGGGAGAAGGCAAGCACAAAGGCCCAGAGGATTGGCTGCCGCTCGGCAGTCCCTGGTGCCTGGCTCTCTGGCTTCGGCAGGAGCGCCTTCTCCCCTCCCACCGCTTCCCTCTTCCCCACCTTTCCCTTGCTGAGAGCTCAGAGCACGTGTTATAGGGACTAGTCAAAATACAGACTCAGACGGATTTATCCCCCCTGAGCCCACGGTTGCATTCCTGGGCACTGGAGGGGTAGAGGGCCCGTGGAGATGTTTGCAGAGAAAACAGAGTCTAATGAGAGTCTGATGAGGGGCTTGCCGTGAACCAGGGGTGGGGCAGGCATCTCCTGCCACACACAGGGCCGAGATGGCTATGCAAGAAACGCTGCTTATCTGGCAGTGGGGCCGCTCTGGCCTCGGGTGGGGTGGCCCCCAGTTCCTCAGCCTCGAACGCGTCCTGATGGCAGGAGGGAAGGCGGGACTGCAGGCTGGGATGGGGCTGTGTGGCCCTGGGTGGTCGGTTTACTGCTGCGACTGTTCCCTCACCTGTTGTGTGATGGATGCACCGCTCTCCCATTCAGGGTGAGAGTGAGATGCAGTGAGGTAAGCTCCTGGCCCAGAGCCAGAGCCCCCACCAGTTCAGACAGTGATCGCCGTCTCCTGGTGGTGAGGGACTGCCATCCAGGCCTTGGGCTGCCAGTCCTGGTTAACTGGAACTCCCACTAGCCAGCATCCGGCCTCACCATCCTCCCCAGGCAGGGGAGGGGACCAAGCGGTTTAGGAAGGACTCCTGGGCTGGAGGCGGGAAGTGGGGGCTTTGGTCTAGTGCTGACACTTCTTGTCTGGATGGATCCACCATTTGTTGAGCAAACCTTGTGGATTGAGGAAGAGGATAAACAAACAATACTGTAGCTGGGTGGCCTTTAGGACCTTCGTTGGTCTGTCACTGCGGTAACAGATATAGTGGTATCTCCCATAAGGTATTCCTGTGGGGATTAAACCATACAGGGGCTGACACTAGGGCCTTGAATTTTGGGAATAGCAGGGTTGGATGGTGCTATCCAGGTGCTCGGTGTTGCCTCCAAGTCTCCATTTCCAGTAGTCATGTACAGGTGTGAGAGTTGGATCATAAAGAAGGTTGAGCACTGAAGAATTGATGCTTTTGAACTGTGGTCCTGGAGAAGACTCTTGAAAGTCCCTTGGACAGCAAGGAGATCAAACCAGTCATTCCTAAAGAAAATCAACCTTGAATATTCATTGGAAGAACTGATGCTGAAGCTGACGCTCTAATACTTTGGCCAACTGATGTGAAGAGCCAACTCATTGGAAAAGACCCTGATGCTGGGAAAGATTGAGGGCAAGAGAAGGGGACGACAGAGGATGAGATGGTTTGATGGCATCACCAACTCAATGGACATGAGTTTGAGCAAGCTCCAGGAGATAGTGAAGCACAGGGAAGCCTGGCGTGCTGCAGTCCATGGTGTCACAAAGAGTCAGACACGACTGAGTAACTGTACAATAACTCCTCCTTGGAATGGCTAGGGATAAGTAATCAGTGAAAGAGCCCCAAAGGATGGCCTTGGGAGATCCTTACTTTCTTTCCTTCCCTCTGTCACCCGTCGCCCCAGAGAGTGTCTGGGAGATGAGGAGAGTAGGCTTTGGAGGGTGTAAGAGGTGATTCGAGCTGGGCCCATCCCAATCCATGACTGTTGAAGACAAGAGTGGCCCCCTTGAAGTTTAGCTCTCTTGCCTTCATTCTAGCTCCCGCCTTCTCTTCCTCACCTGCCTCCCTCCTGTGACCTTCTCCCCATAACTCCGGAAATGCTGGGTTCCATCCCAGGCTTTGCCCCTCGCAGGCTGTGTGACCTGGGCTAAGTTACTTGACTGCTCTGAGCCTCTACCCTCACAGAAAGGAGTCTGCAGCAGGAAGAACTCTCAGGAGCCCCCTGTTCACACCTTGGGGTCCTTCATGCATCAAGGCCAGGGAAAGGCCCAGCGCTGTCAGGAAGTTCAGTTCATGGCAGACGATCCTGCAGGACATGGTCCAGCCTCCTGCAGGCCCTTCATGACCTGGCCCCAGTAAGCTCACCCGCTGCTCCATTCAGGCTACCCTGGACTTCTTCTGTCATCTGAGCCCACCACGTGTCCTCGTGCTTCCGGGCCTTTGCACGGTCACTCTTTCCTTGGCCAGAGAGCTCCTATTTATTGCTCAAAACCCAGCTCAGGTGTCCCCTCCTTTGAATCCCTCCCACCTCTTTCAGTAGTCGTTACCCTGGCCGGGTACAGGCACTATTTACCCCATGTCTAGTTTATCTGCTCCTTTCTGTGGTTCCCTCAGTAGGCTTTGAGCTTTCGAGAGGAAGAGGGCCTGTCCAGATGCCTTCTGCACCCGGCTGGGGTCTGGCACAGATGGAGTGGGCCCATTTTCCTCTGCTCGGGAGGAGTTTTGCTCCATTCCCACAGGCTCTTCTTTGGAGGAAGGAGCCAGCACTGTCGGTTAGCACACTGTCCTCTGTCTGGGAGGCATCGGAACTGGTGGAAAGCAGGATGGGGCTGAGCTGGGGAAGGGAGAAGCGTGTGCCGTGAAGCTGAAAGGTAAGAAGGGCCAGGCTTTGACCAGCGGTGTGCTGCCTGCATAACGGGCTGTGAGGGGTCTCCGTTCATTCATCCAGGGAGCGTTTCCTGAGTGTCCGGCTTCTTGTCAAGTGTTGCTCTAGTTCCCAGGGAAACAGTGGAGAATAGGACAGAGACCTGCCTAAAGTGGCTCACAGTCTGGCGGGAGAGGTGGAGGAAGCATAGGTGGGACAACTGGGAGGCAGAGAGAAGCCCCCAGGACCTGGGAGCTGAGAGGAGCCAGCCAGCAGCCTGGTGGGAGACTGATGCTGAGCTGGGCATGCGCACGGTGGAGAGATGTGGACCAGACCCAGGGGCCGGTGGAGGGAAGGGTGTGTTTCCGACAGAACTTGTGGGTGAGGGGGTGGGAGGTCACAGGTCAGGCTGGAGGGACCAGCAGGGAGCTGTCCCTGAGGCCAGACGATGGGGCACACCAGCGGCTCTGGTCTGGGTGTGGTGTGGACTGGAGGGGCGAGGGAGGGCAAGGCGCCCGGCCCTGGGTAACCTGGACCACCATGGCCAAGGCCGAAGCCGCTGGAGAGGAGGGGATGGGTCAGGGCCTGGTATTTGAGACTTGGCGACGGGCTGGACGTGAAAGATGAGGGTGAGGGAGACGGTCACGGGCAAGTGGGGAAGTGACAGTTGTCTCAGGAAATAACTTGTTGGAAGAGAGGGGAAGAACACAAAGAACTCAGCAGGGATCTCTGCAACTCAGGGTAATTTTGGCTTCGGAGAGCCAGCCCTGCTAATCAGATTGTAAAAATCAGGTACCGGGGTTTTTGCAGAAAATGAAGCAGATCAAAGCCAGGGTCGATTAGGCTCTGATTAAACATGGCTGAGGAGGGTCAGACTCATTACCGAGGAATGTACACAGGCCGGCAGCGCTGACGGGGGATAATAACAGATCGCACCCGGCAGCGCAGACACCACGGCGCTCTGGGGACGCGGCGCTCCACGGCGGGGCGGCCGCAAGGAATGGCATGTCCGCAGGCTCCGAGGGGAATGAAGGTGGCAGGGGGCGCGTGTGCAAGCCTAGTCCCCTCTCTCTGTGCCTCTGTGGCCTCTCTGGTTCCACAGCCTCTGCGAGGGGACTGCTCCTGCGAGCCAGGTATTGACGGAGGCCAGGGGAGCACTGGCCTTGCTGTTTTCCACCTCGGTGCACTTGCTCGTGCCCTTCCTGTTGAGCTGAACGCCTCCTTTACCCTCATCCTATCTTCTGCTTCCCTCTAGGACACCCCTTGCTTGCACCTCCTCTAAGACGTCTTTACTGATCCGCCCCGCAGCCTGGGTCAGGTTTCTCCTCTGCATCCCCACAGCCCCCATCACTTGGAGTTGTCATCATCTGTGTTCACATGTGTCCCCTGACCCCCTCCTGACTGTGAGTCCCTTGATGGCAGCGTGTTTCCCCATGTCCTGTGTGTCCAGCTCGGGATCAGAAGCGGAGCAGATGTCAGGCTTTGTTCACTGATGTGGGTGGAGCCAAGTCATGGAAGCCACACAGCTTTGGAAGAGCAGAGTGGGGTCAGGCTTGGCCTTCCCGCCATGGGAGTAGTCCCAGGGCTTCTGCCCAGAGGTGCTCACGGGGTGGGGGTGGAGTGCAGGCCAGGGCAAGGCTTCCCCGGGTTCTCCCTCACCTGCTGCCCAGCCAAGGAGAGGCAGGTGGCTCCGCCAGGCTAGAGAGGATGAAGGAGATCCCATGGAAGGGATCATGGAAATGTGGGTGCTAGGCTGAAGAGCTTGGACTCGACCCTCTGGGCCTTGCAGAACCACTGAAGATTCTGGACTTGGGGGCAGTGTTAGAAACTGAGCTTTAGGAAAAGCCTAAGTTTCTTGTGCTATCAGAACAGGATTCCCCCCTGAATACCCAGCCGCCCTGGTGGATCTAACCTCCACTGGCTGCTTTACCTCGCACCCCTCACAGGGCCTGGGTTGTTCCTAATCACAGAGGAGTGAGAGTGAGCTGGGCTGGGTTAGCCTGGCATCAGGCTGAGTTTGGTTTCTGCACTCCTCACTCACTCACCTACTGGGTGCCACACTTCCCCTGTGAGCCCTGGGGATGCTCTGAGGTTCTGGCAGTCTGGCTCCCTCTAGAGATGGAGACAGGAGGAGGGGCTGGACCATAGAGATCTGGCAGGGGATCGCCCATCTGAGGGAGACGTGGATGCCCCCAGGCCTGGCTGGAAACGTTTGGGGGTTTAGAAGGAAGGAACACAAAAGCCCTTAACCTCCCAGCTGGAATGTGGACACTTCATCCCTCCTGCTCTTCTGTCCCTCCTCCAGCCCCATAAATGTCCAATTTGGGGAAAGGATTCAGCCCTAAGCCCCAGCAGAATAAGGTTGATTAAGAAACTGAGCTCCATAAAATTGTCCTTGCTCTGGCGGGCTGGTGGGTGGGGAGAGTCACTGGAGCTGAGGCCTGGAAAGGACGGTACAAAGCCCTCCTTCTAATTCAGGCCCTCCCAGCGCCGGAGTCCCTGCTGCAGCGGCGGCCGCAGCCAGTGACAGCCAGCGTGTGTGTGAGTTTCTCCGCCCCACCCCCACACCGCGTACCCACTTCAGGACTCTAACTCTCATTACTAGACGAACATTTTCTTGGCGCCTGGGGGGCATTCCTTTGCTCCACATACCTGCCCTGTGCCAGGCCTTCTGCCAGCGCTGGAGACATAGAATTGCTCTGGCCAGGACTGGCACAGATCCTTGGTTCACTGTGAGCCTGACAGTGCCGACTGACCTGCACGATGCTCTCGTTTGATCCACGTGGGGACTCTCTGGGGTAGGTGGTAGTCTCATATCCCCATTTTACAGATGGGGCCCACAGAGGTAGATTAAGTCACCAAAGGTCATGTAGGAAATGAGAAGCAGAGGTGGAGCTAGCACCCAGGATTCTGACCCCCTGTCCCTGCTCTCGGTCATGGCATACCTCGGCTCGTTGAGTGGGCACCTTCAGGGAGGGGCTCAGGCTCCGGAGACTTTCTGCCTGGCTTACAGCCACACCACCAGATTTGAGGACTGCTGTCGGGGGTTTTGGGTACAAGTGCTCAGAAGAGGTCCTGCACTTGGTAGATGCTCGTAGTTAGTGGCGTGTACCAGGTGTGTGGGTGGGGGAGCGAGGCAGTGGGGCTCCAGCCTCCACCTCCAAGAACTGGGCTTCTCTGACCCTTGCGTGGCGTCCTGGCTCAGTGCCAGGCACGGAGCTGCCAGCAGGACCTGGGAGTTGTTCTCGTGGGCAGCTCCCTGCACCCTACTTCCAGCTTCTCTGCCAGCCGTGTCCTGTAACCTCCTGGGTCTCTCTTGCTTGTGCCCACTTGTCTGCATGCCCACTGTCACCAGCCCTGTCCAAGCCTACCCAACTCAGTGACCTCCGAGCTGGGCTCCCTGTCGCCCTTCTAGGTTCTTTCCCACCCTGTAGTCAGAGTGACCTTTTATTTTAAGACAGAAATCTTATCCTGTCACGTGCCCTCAACCTGCTTAAGACTATGCTAGTTTGCTGGTCTTTTCAGAACAGCATCTGTATTTTGCACCTTGGACCACAGGGTCCGGTGCTGTCTGGCCCATCTGTCCCCACAGGTTCATTCCTCTCTCATTGCCCCTCACTGTACTCCAGTCATATCAGCCCTCTTTCCTTCCCTTCCAAGACACTGTAACCTCTGCTTCGGGGCCTTTGCACAGGCTGTTCCCATGGCCTAGGATTCTCTCCCTTCCTGGCTGCAGCCTTTCCCCGCTTGGTATTTGCTGATGATCCGAGTCGCAGTTTGAGCCACTTCCACAGGGAAGCCTGTCCTGACTTCTATCCTGTGGTCTCATTGCCTGGTCCACACCCTTTATGCCACAAACAGTCTATTCTGCATTTGTTCGTTCGATTCTTGGGTACTTTAGCACCTTCCCAAGGGGCTGAACTCAAGGAAGGGACATCTGTTTAGCCCATGATTATATCTACAGTGGCCCACATATAGTAGGCCCACAGGAAATACTTGTTGAATATTGGGGACTTTTGGGAGGAGAGGAAGAGGCTCCAGTGGAGCTGGCTTGAGCATAAAGGTGGACAGTGTTTTCAGGGAGCCCTACCTGTGAACACTCTACTTCATCATGGTACTTCGCTGGGAAGCTCATGGGCTATGGGCCAACATTCTCCTCTAGCCAGCAGGACCTCTCTCCAGGAAGCAGGGGTGACCTGAACTAATGAAGCTGGTTTCAGCTTTCCTGCTGGATATCACACCTGGCTTCCTGTCCATTCTGTCCCTCCCTCTCTGTGAGGCCTTAGGTAGCCCTTCCTCTTTTCTGAGCCCGAGGCTCCCCATCTTTAGAAGAGCAGGGTTGTCTGAGATGATCTTTGAGGTCCCTTTCTACTCTTTTGTTGTATGATTTAATGCATTACTGTTGCACTTTTTTGGGGGTAAAAAGATCAGGTAAAAGGGCCTCTCCTAATTCTTTTCCTCCTTCCCTGCCCTCCCTGGTTCTGTGGTTATTGCTTATGAAGAATCAATTCACAGGAGGTGGACCTATTCTAATAAGTGATGCCAAATCCACCCTGGTGAAAAGTGACCAATCCACAGCAGCTGGGGTCACCTCCAGGGCCCTTGGCATCCGCTTATGCCCGAACGTTCCTTATGGGGACACAGGAAAGGTCACCCACAGAGGAAGTCCCCGATCTGATTTATGTGAAGTTTATTTCAGCCGCATTAACAGGGTGAATGGTGCAGAGCCCCAGACCATCCCCCCAGAGCATCCTCTGAGCTCCTCGTGTAGGGACCTGGGCGCTGTGCTCCATTTACCTCACATCCCCTGGCCCAGCCCAGGACCTGCCGCCAGGTGTCAACTCTGCCAGCGACTGCTATCTGCTCGGAGACAATGATGGTTGCAGGGTGGGTCCTAGTGTTGGCCTTGGGGAAGGGGCTGCAGGGAAGAGGGGCTGCCCACCTTTACAACAGGAAGCATCTGTGCGGAGCTGGTACTGAAGCTGCCTGAAACTGCCCCCGCCGGCCAGATGCCAAGAGTTTATTGCAGACAGCCTAGCAATTTCAAATTTCCTTTGTTCTCCAAGAGCTGATCAATTAGTTGAAACATTAAGAACACTTGCAAAGTAGCCGACAAAGTGGTTTAAGTTAGTGTAGAATAAACTCAGCACAGGAGTGTAGTGTGTGTGTGTGTGTGTGGGGGGGGGGGGGTGTTGGGTGGGGTTGGGGTGACGGTCAGGGAAGGTCCCCAGGAACAGATGGCTGACTGGGTGCTTGTGCTTCTATGAAAGGAGATAATGAAAAGCTGAAAAACAGGGTTTTGAGTCCCAGCTTTGCCACCTATAGCCATGCGACTGGGGGCACTTCTCTTAGCCTCTGAGCTATTTGGGAGAAGGTGGGATGTCTCTTGTCAGTTCCCTGAGGGCAGGGCTGTGTCCAGGGCAGGGTGGGTGTCCCCACGTGTCTGTGGGAAGCTCAACCCCTCGCGTGTTCAGCAGAGACACCGTGAATGTTGTCTGTCTTGGCCGCTTTTGATTGGAGACGTTGGCCCAGATGGTGACACTCATTTCTCTCACTTTGCTCGTGGTTTTATGGGATTTTTCCCAAGCGTCTCTTTGGGTCCAGGCTCCTCCCCAACCCTGACTGGCATATTCCACCCAACTTGGCATCTTCGCTGGAGCAGCGAGGGGGCAATCGCAACAGCCCAGACAAGAGGTGATGAGGTCGTGCAGCTCTGCCTTAGTGGTCTTCTGGTCTTCACCCCGCGACTGCATTCCTGGTTCCAATGCAGAGCCTGCCGTGTGCCCGTCTTCATTGGTAGCTGGGCACACATCATACAGCCGTGAACTCAGAAGAGAGCCCTGCTCTCCTGGTGCAAGTCTCCTAGACCCCAGGGCAGCTAGACTTAATTTAGGAGACTTGAGGCTCATGTGGACCCAAGGTTGGGAAAGAGGGAGGTGTAGGCCTCCTTCTGACCCTGCAGATGCTCTCAGTGTAGCCGGGCCCCTGGCCTAGTAATTGTTTACCCAGCTACCTAGCTGCATCCAGGCCTGAGATGGTTGGGCCAGTGTCTGCTACAGGGCGGAGACGTCAGTGGTGACCACGTGTGTGTCATCTTTTGGAGAAGTTCCTCTTGGATATAGCCGGGATGAGGCTCTTGACCCCAGTCAAATCCAAGTCTGCAGACATCTCATCCCGCTCACTGAAACGGTGGTGGAATTGGATTTGACATTTCATTCCTACTGCTTAGTTATTAGGGCAAGTTAGTCTTAGCCCACATTCAGATGGCCTGAGCAGCTTCTTTTGGAGTATCATTTGTTTATTCATTCACTCAGCCCATATCAGGAACATCACATACACTTGCCTATATCTTACCCTTCCCCAAGTAGGATGGATTTATTTTCTGACCATGTGAGTTTTAAAACCTTCTCTGATAATAATAGCATGGTAACTCTCATGTTTCCGTGCTATTTAGAGCTCACAGAACATCTTCCCTTCCATTATTTCACTTAATGTTCATAAGGTGGGGTGTTTTTTTTTAATTAATCTTTAAAAAATATTTTTGGCCACACCCTGGGGCATGTGGGATCTTAGTTCCCCCAACCAGAGACTGAACCTACATCTCCTGTATTGGAATGCAGAGTTTGAACCACTGGACCACCGGGAAGTCCTGAGGGTGCTTTATTGAGTCTGTTTTGTAAAGAAGGAAACCGAGGCTCAGAGAGGCTAAGTGTCCTGCCCAGGATGACACAGCTGTGTCAGTAGCAGAGGTCCATGGCTGTCCCCTGCCTGCCTGGTCCTGGTGCCCTTGGGTGAGTAGGTCCCATGCTCACCACATAGATGGCACCCACTCACTGCCAAAGAACAGGGATTGTGGACAGGGAAGTAAATTCTCCTAATCTCTTTGGGCCTTCGTGTTCCCATGATGACATTTGTGTGATAGAAATCTCTCTCCTTGCCTTTTCCAGGAGGACATGAAGAGCAGATGCTGTCATTAACAGGAAAAGGTTTTAAATCTATTAGCTGAGACCTGACGGATAGTCCGACCCTTCCTGGAGCGAGTGGAGGCTCCCTCACTCCCTGCCGTCTCCCTCCTTCATTCAGCAGAGAGCTGGGGACTGCTGCCCTGTATTCAGCTCTGGGCTGGGGCTGGGGACCGAGAGAATCCTACCTGTTTCTGACCTTGGGGAGATGCTAGAACGTGGCTGTGGCCCTCCTCAGGCCAGGCTGCCTCAGGCGGGCAGCCTAGGGGCCACTCTTTATAAGAAAAGACCATTAAGCTGGAGGGAGAAGGAGGGAAGTGGGCTGGCCTTGCCGTCTGTGGCCAGGCCCTTTCCAGACCTCCTCAGATGTGTAGGAAGTGTGCTTTCCAGCTGAGGACATCGGCTTAGAGTGGCATAGTGACCTGTCCAGGGAGGCGCAGCTGGCATGTGAACTTTCATCTCTGAGATTCTGGAGGGCAGACTTCTCCCCGGGACACCTTGGCTCCACGCAGCCCTCTCTGTCAGTGGTGGAAGCCGGCCAGTGGAGCTGGAATGTGGCCTTCTGCGCCCTGGCCGGCCTGGTTTGGGTCAGGGGGTCTGAGTCTCCCATCTTCCTTGTCTCCTCTGGGCGGGCGCCCCTGCTCCCCGGGCATGCGGGGCTCCTGCCGTGGTGGCAGATGCTGCAGGTCAGATGTTCAGCCTCACATCTGGTCTCCCTCCTACTTTCATCTGAAACCCGACTCAGATTGTCTCAGTAAACAAACAGTAAATTCAACAGTACAATCTTCTTGAAATGCCTTGTAGTTATTTTAAGGCTGTTCGGGGGTTTATTTTAATTGCAGGCCCAGCTCCCACAGCCATGCAGCTGCTGCTGGGGGCATTCGTGGCTGCTGCCTCCCCAACCCGCTCCGTGTGGACCCTGACTCCTCCCCACCAGGGGCCCACGATGCCTTGGAGGTCGTAGCGGGAGATAAAGTGAGGTGTCGGGCCGCTCCCTCCCAGGTCGCTGATGTAGCTAAGAACTCGAGGGGCTGCAGTGACCAGGAGGTCAGTTTTGGACCTGGGTCTGGGGAGGAAGACACAGTGGTGGGGAATGACCTCTCGGGCTGAGGACGGGTCGCTAGGGAAGGAGCAGCCAGGCCTGGTTACCAGGACCACAGACATACCCTGTTTTATAGCAGGGGTGGCCTGGAGAGTTGGATCCCAGTAAGTTTCTGGCTAGCGTGGGCCCTGGGGGTCATCGGGTCCAGTGCTTTCCTTTTACACTTAAGGAGACTGAGGCTCAGAGAGCGAGGGCTCACTTCCCCAGGATGGGAGGTTTCACTCTTACTCTGCTCCCAGCCGATTCTGTCTGTGTCCCAGCTGATAGCACACCCTCAGTGAGGTTGCATTCAAATGAGTGGCTCTGGAAGCCAGAGCCTTAAGTCCCAAGGGAGCTGGGCACTTGTGCAGGCTATGGGCTGAGGTTCCATCAGTGCACCCTGCAGCGGCCTCGCCATCACGGCTTGGGGGTGGCAAGTACCACCTCGTTCTCACTGCTGTGAACTGAAACATATTGGGGCTGGGCGTCTAGAGACGTGGCTTTCTGCCTGATGCCAGGCAAGTGATCTCACCTCTCCGGGCCTCGGTTTCTTCCTCTGTGTGCTTGGGGAGCAGCCCGAGCTGCCAGGACTGACGGGTGGCCTTTGTGTTTGAAGACAGTTCTGCAGCAAGGTTCCTGATGACAAGGCAGGCTCCTTGGGAGTGTGGTGCTACACGTGGTGTGGATCCCCAGGAAGGGTGCAGACTGTCTCCAGGGCCTGATCTGCCGGGGGCATAGTTGGGAATGCTGGAGGCACTTATCACCCCAAGAAGTTTGGGAGGACAGGCTTGACTGAACTTCCGGTAGTCCACAGCCAGTACATTTCCTGGGAACCTGATGGTACTGGGGAACAGGGGGTCCGTTTCCTAAGTGCCAGGATCTATGAGTAGGGACTTCAGGTGCTTCTGTTCTCATAACACTTCTGGCAGGAAGATGTTATTATCCCCATTTTACACATGAGGCAGGAGAAGGGGACAACAGGAGGAGAAGGGGGAGACAGAGGACAAGAAGGTTGGATGGTGTCACCAACTCAAAGGTCGTGAGTTTGAGCAGGCTCCGGGAGATGGTGAGGAACAGGGAAGCCTGGCGTGCTGCAGTCCATGGGGTCGCAAAGAGTCGGACACGACTGAGTGACTGAACAACAGTAACAACACACATAAGGAGACTGAGGCCCCAAACCTCACAGCAGGGAGGTGGAGGCCACCACCAGAGACCTTGCTTCTCCCCTGGGGGAGGGGGAGAGGGCCTGGGTGCTTCTTGATGTGACAGCAAAGAAGGGGGAAGGGCGCGGCAGGCCCCAGGGACGGTGTGAGAACAAGTGAGAAGTGAGGGTCCTCTGCATGGAACCCCAGGCCAGAGCAGGGCCCTGGGAGACGTCTCATCTGGGCCTGGCCGAGGACCCTCTATTTATTTGTACATCACCAGATGTAAACTAATTTGTTTAGCAAGAAAAAAACACATATTTATTGCCTTCTAAAATGGGCTGTTTTCCCTCCAGTCGGCCATCATGCGTTGAATGGCCACTGGGGTGAACAGAACTTTTGGAAACCCAGTGAGGTATTGGTGAGGCCAGGCGGTCACTGGTAGGGTGTTTCTCCACCATGGGCCCCGGAGCCAGCACCCAGACCCTGGCCCCAGCTCCTGGTTGCCGCCGCCTGTGAGACTTTGGCAAGTCGCTGGGATGCTCTGCGCCCTCGGCTTCTCACCTGGGAGACGGGGATTGACTGTGTGTCCTGCGCAGAAAGGGACTCCGGGGCCACCAGTCTTGTGAGTTGGTGAAAAGCCATTTCAGCAATCATTAACTCCCATTACAACTAATCCAGGCGCTGCACCCTGTTAATGGAGCTGTCAAGCCCAGCGTGAAGCTTGTTACACCCTCATGTGTGTTTGTAATCATGAGCTCTGGATAACTGTATGCCCTGTCCTCAGAAACAAGGGACTGTGCCCTAGGGGTGGGGAGGGGAGGAAGGAGAACTGGGGTTTCCTGGGTACCTACTACAAGCCAGCTGCTCTGCTTGGGGTAATCATTAAGTGTTTCTTGTTTTGTTTTGCCCACACTGTGAGGCTTGTGGGATCTTAGTTCCCTGACCAGGGATTGAACCTGGGTCCATGGGATTGAACCTGGGACCACGGCAGTGAAAGTCTGAAGCTTGAGTCTTAACCGCTGGGCCACAAGGGAATTTCCAATCGTTAAGTGTTTTGAAGACAGCTCTGCAGCAAGATTCCTGACAACAGGCTCCCTTGGGGCTGGTATGCAGTGTGGATCTCCAGGAAGAGGTGCAGGCTGTTTCCAGCCTGGTCTGGTGGGGAGCACAGTTAGGAATGATGGGGGTGCTCACCACCCCAGGGGCAAACTGGGTATTATTGATATTCCCACTTTGAGATAAGGCTCAGAGAGGGTCTGCTCAAGGTGGCATGACTGGGAAGTGCGAATTGAAGGCACATTTGTCCAAAGCCCATGCCCCTTCTGCTGTGAGGCAGGAGTAAGAGAGAAAGTTTAATAACTTCAAGAGGTTATTAAAGCTCCCGGCTTCTCAGTGAGGCCAAGGAGGGGTTACAGCGATGGTCAGGCTTTCTCTGTGGGAGGTAGGGATGGATGGACTTCTGGGCCTAGGACACAAACATTGGAAACTGGAAAGCTTGGCCCGAGGGTCGGAGAAGGACTGGGCACCTTGCTTGTTTCAGCCTGATTTTCCTTAAGGAACGTGTATGTGACAGGCCCCATGGGTGGGTGATTTCTGACTGAGGACTGGCTGTGGCCAGGCCTGTGCCTGGCATGGGAACCTGCTCATGGGGGCCCCCAGTGCAGGGGTTGGGGGGCAGTGGTGGAAGGATCTTTGGGAAGACCAGGGTGGGCTGGGGGGAATGTAGTTGGAGCCCTCAGGCTCAGAGGTTCCAAACTGGCTGGCTGTGCCAGGGTATAGGGGTAAGGGTGATACTGGGCTGTCCTGCGAGCAGCCATGGGGCTGGTACATCACTTGGCCTGGCTGGAAGAGGAGATAGAGCTGGGCAAGGAGGGAAGCTTCTCAGTCCAGCCTGGAGTGCCTGCTCTCAGAGCTTTAAGGAGAACCGGAACTCCTGCCTGGATGGTCTTTTTAAATTCCCTGTCCCTCAGATGGAGCCATCAAGGCTGGTGCCTTTGGGGGCCTGTGGAATGAGGTATCCCCAGTTGTTGCTTCCCACAGACTTGACCAAAACCTCAGACCCCAAACCAGAGCAAATGGTGCTAATGTGCTGAATCCCAACTCAACCCAAGGATCAATTTCCTTTCATTGAACTGTGAACCTAGTCTGTAGTTTTTTCCTCACAATAAAAGAAGGTTCTGTTTAAGAAGTCTTAACCTCTTAACTGTGCCTCTTTTTGCCCTTCTGCTTTTGCCTGGGGGTTCTTGGCCAGGGTCCTGGTGGCTGCTGGCTCCAGGCTGGACTCCTTGGGCCAGGCAGGGAGAGGAGGCAGACTGGGCAGGGTGGGAGGGCCCTGTGCCAGGAGTGGTTGTGGGAGGAGGTTTGGTCAAAGAGGCAGTGGGACTGTGAGAGTCCTGGTGGCCGGGTCTTTGTGCGGGCTTTGTGTGGCCGAGTTCAAGTGCGGGCTTTGCTGCCGTGTGCCTCTGTGAGCCCTGTGCTTCTCAAAGCTTCTTTGGGGGAAGGCTATCCTTTGCCTGAAGGGTGGTGAGGAGATAATCCCTGCAGGTGTCTATGCCTTGCAGCCAGTGGTGAGGAGCAGCCTGGCAAGGACTCTGCATGTTTTCACATCTCCTTGCTTCCTTCTTTTTGTTAGATTTCTCTAGACAGGCCCAGGAGATAGGCGATCTTTTTACTGCTGGCTTTAGGGCATCTGGGCTCACTCAGATGGGGCTGTGACTTGCCTAATCTGGGACTGAGCCAGGCACAGACCCGAGCTTCTCATTCAGGGACGCAGCAAGAGCACGGGGTAGAGCATGAGCGTTGGTGTCAGGCCGCCCTACTCTGCCTCTCTGGAGCTGTGTGGCCACAGGTAGGCCATGGCACTTCTCTGAGCCTCATCACTAAAAGCACAGTAATACTCCCACATGGGTGATTTTCTTGTCCTCGCTGGGATTAGAGCCACCTGCGTGGAGCCTGGCACAGGAGGTGCTCAGGGAGTAATTGGTGAATGACTAAATGAATGAGTGTGAGTTTAAGAGTCAGAGATAGGAAAAGAGGCTGCTTTGAGGAGAAATTCCAGGTTTTGGGGTTATCTGGACCCCCACCTTTAACCCCAGTCCATCAAAGCATGGGGGCCCAAGAGAACCAGCTGTCGCCAGCTGAGACACTGTGTCTCTTTACCTTGAATGTCAGTCCATGTCAGGTTCCTGGCCAGGAGTGAGTTGGGAGTACTGAATTGACCCCTACTGTATGCAAGGCAGCCTGTCCCCACTGCTCTTGGACTGAGATGAGTGAGGGGTCCCCCAGAGGGCACTTCTGCTTGAAACAGAAGCCTGCGTCGGGACTTCCCTGGTGGTCCAGTAGCTAAGACTCTGCACTCCCAGTGCAGGGGGCCTGGGTTCGATTCCTGGTGGGGGAACTAGATCTAACATGCCGCAACTGGGAGTTCATAAGCCACAGCTAGAAGATCCTGTGCCCTGTAATGGAGTCCAAGGCCCCGTACAGTCCAACTAAGACCTGGTGCAGCCAAGTAAATTAAAAAATAAAAAAAGCAGCCTGCATTCCCTGACTGGGTAACCTCAGTCCAGTCTGGCCCTTCTCTGGCTTCAGCTTCCTCCTGTACAAAATGGGACTTACAGGTTCCTAGCATCCTTTAAGGGGACAGCTTCAGCTCAGTCCCAGGGGCGTCTGGGTCAGCCGTGAGGTTTCACTCATATGACGCCAGCCACATGCCGAGCATGTCATTCCATCTGCCTCGGGTGTAGTGTGCTTTAATCCTGAGGCTGAGTTCTGGAGCACAGAACTTTGGAGGGCCAGGTCTGCTGAGCCTGCATTCCCCCCAGAGCCTCACGCAGGCGGTCTGCTTTTAGTGATGACAGCCTGCCTGCGACCCTCCTGAGCACGTTTACGTGTGTTGTCCCTGTATTGCAGAGGTGGGAATGGCAACAGAGAACTCAAATAACTTAGACCTGTGATCGAAACCAGTGATTCTCAAACTTTCCTGTGCAGAAAAATTGGCTGACGGGCTTGTTAAGATCCAGATTCCTGGGTCCCATGTCCAGAGGATCTGTTTCAGTAGGTCTGGGGTAGGGCCTGGGAATTTGCATTTCTGGCATGTTCCCAGGTGATGCTGATGATGTTGGATTGTAGCCCACACTTTGGTAGTCTCAGTTCAAACCACCCTGACGTAAGTATGTGTGGTGGTTTCACTTCCATCTCAGCTGATCCTCACCACCATCCCGAGGAGCCAGGCCACTCAGTTTCCCCCCATTCTTACCTTCATTCAGCCACTAGCATCTTCCTTGCACCAGGCAATGTGCTTGGCACTAAGGGATTAGTGGAGGGAGGCTTAATTCTTGTTCAAAGATGAAAAAGAGGACCAGAGAATTGAACTTTCTTTGTTCTCTGTTTTTCTATCCTTGGGCTTCCCAGGTGGCTCAGTGGTAAAGATTCCACCTGCCAGGGTTTGATCCCTGGGTTGGGAAGATCTCCTGGAGAAAGACATGGAAACCCACTCCAGTATTCTTGCTTGGGAAATCCCATGGACAGACGAGCCTGGGTGGGCTACAGTCCATGAGCTCACAAAGAGTCGGACATGACTTGATGACTAAACAACAACACAGCAATTTGTCTGTCCAGCCAACAAAAGCCCATGGGGTTCCTCTGCCCCAGGCGCTGAGCTGAGCATCCCTGACTGGGAGGGAATCCCAGCGTAATAGGAGGTGTGTGGGAAGCTCAAGGAGTGGGGGGTGCCCATAGATACAGCGGGTCAGGGGCGGGGGTGGGGCTAGAATCAGGGAAGGCACCTTGGAGGAGGTGACTTGCCTAGGACCACATGGTTGATAAACATCAAGTCCAGGCTTGAAGCCAGGTCTCCCCCACACTGTGCTGCCTCTCTGTAAAAATCCTTTTGGCTCATTTTCTCAACACGATCTAACTGGAGGCATGGATTTATTTTGTTTTTCCTTCATATCTGGGGCTGGGTTTTCCCTGGGCGAGTGGCCCCAGTGTTAATCCAGACCCTTTCAGAGTAATTTTATCACCACTATCTCCCTAAACTGCTCCAGCGTTCCACTAATTAAAAAAAAAAATGTGGGGACAGTGTGGACAGGAGGGTAAAGACATAACACTTATGGTCCTAAACTGAGCGTGGGCTCAGGGAGCTGGAGGGAGCCTCATGGGGACCCAGACTGGAATGAGGCTTCCACGACCACTGGCGCCTCTCTGGCCTTTATAGGCTCAAGATTGTGGGGAACAGGGTGTGCTTGCCAGCTCAGGGAATATTGCACCCACACTGGAGTGACCTGGCTGGGCAAGGACCTGGGGACAGTCTGGCCAGGCTAGGCCTGGGGGAGGGCACTGCATTGCCACAGCCTGGTGGGTGGGGTAAGAAGTGGCCAAGGGCCAGGCCGCCAGTCCCAGCAGAGAGGAAGGGCAGGGCTGTGGCCGTTCCAGGGTACTCTTGCCGCTTTTTTCAAAGATAGATTTGGGGAGGGATGATCCTAACTCCAGTACTTTGGCCACCTCATGCGAAGAGTTGATTCATTGGGAAAGACTCTGATGCTGGGAGGGATTGGGGGCAAGAGGAAAATGGGACGACAGAGGATGAGATGGCTGGATGGCATCACTGACTCGATGGACGTGAGTTTGAGTGAACTCTAGCAGATGGTGATGAACAGGGAGGCCTGGCGTGCTGTGATTTATGGGGTCGCAGAGTCGGACACGACTGAGCGACTGAACTGAACTGAACTGATCCTATGATGTGCCCAACTCTGAGCTAGGTGTTGGGGGCCAAAGAAAGGAGAGAGAAAACAGAGGCTTTGTGTAGGGGAGGCAGGGTGAGAAGAACAGGAGGAAAACCTGCTCTCGAGGCTGTAGACAGATCCAGTAATGCTCCATTGGTTCTGCAGAGAGGTCTTGTCAATCCAGCCCATCGGTCTGTGCAGCTGGAGACACACAGCACCTGCTCCAAGGCCCACAGTCCAATAGTCCAGGGATGTTCTGAGTGCTAAAGAAGTACAGAGTAACTCACTTTGGGCCCGGGGATAGACATGATCAGGGAAGGCTTCACAGAGCAGGTGACATTGGGGCTGGGCCTTAGAGTATGTGTAAGAGTTCAGAGACAGGCTAGTGAGGGGACATTGCAGGCGGAACTGCATGTAGCTCTGAGTTGGGCCAGGTGAACGGTATGGTTCCATTTTGCACAAAGGAGAGCAGGACTGGGGAAGGTGGAACAGCGTGCCCTGCATGAGGGAGGCCAGACCTCCTCCTGGTTCCTCTTCTGGTGTTCTGCCCACTGCCCCACACTGCTTCCTAGGTCTACTCTCAGGCATCTGCTCCATTTTAGCACGTGGACCAGTGGGAATGGCTGGACAGAGTGGGCTCAGGGCTGCCTGGAGGCAGGGCTGCCTGGAGGCAGGGCTTTAACCCAACTGGCCATGACCCTCTGGCCCTGCAGGTGGGCGGCTGCCGGCCTGGCCAGGGCCTGCTGCGTTTCCCCACCACAACTCACAGATGGAGAAGTTGAGCATTTCCTCATCCTACAGGAGGAGGAAGTCTGAATGAAGACTGGGGTCTATTCTTGGTAATGAAGGAAATATTTAAGAAGTTACAGGTTGGAGTGAGGGGAAGGAGCTTTGGAGTTGGACAGATTTGACTTCGATTGGACAGATTTCTGCTCTGCTTTGGCTGGCTTTGAAAGTGTGAGCAAACCGTTTCACCTTCCAAAACCTCAATTTTCTCATCTGTAAAAACTTATGAAGATTCCATGAAATAATATGTATTTAAAGTGTATTCTCCAGTACTCTTGCCTGGAAAATCCCATGGATGGAGGGGCCTGGTAGGCTGCAGTCCGTGGGGTCGCTAAGAGTCGGACATGACTGAGTGAGTTCACTTTCACTTTTCACTTTCATGCATTGGAGAAGAAAATGGCAACCCACTCCAGTGTTCTTGCCTGGAGAACCCCAGGGATGGGGGAGCCTGGTGGGCTGCCGTCTATGGGGTTGCACAGAGTTGGATACAACTGAAGTGACTTAGCAGCAGCAGCAAATTGTATTCTAATTTATGTATTCTAATTTATAAAGATGCTCAATACATATAAGTTCCATTTCTCACAGCGTACATGAAATTCATCAGCCTAGCTCCCTAAAACATTCCTGGTGGAAGGTCTGCAGTCTGCCTTGAATACTCCTAGTGATGGGAAGCTCTCTGCTTTCAAGACAGTTCTTTTATTGAGTGAAATCTGGCTCCTGTAGCTTCTCCCACTGATCCTGGTTCTGTTCTGTGAGGCCTCAGGCACTGGGGGTCAGCAAGCCTTCCCTTACCCAGGAGCCACATCCTTGGGGCCATCAGCCCTGGGCAGCCTTCTCAGAAAGTGGGGTCCCCAAGCTGATTTTAGAATTTGGTGCCAGAAGCTGAGCCTGGTACCCCAGGTAACCTAGCTGGGCCTGGGAGGAGAGTTTTACACCTGAACATTTCCAGCAAATGCATCTTGAAATCTCAACTTGGCTCAGTGCATACAAGCATCTCTATCCCTCAAAATCTTCTGTCCTTTAAAAACATCTTCTGCTGATTGACAGGTTTCCACCTTCCTGTTCTTCTGTGAGTGAGTTTTAAAAAATTCTTTATTGATAACCATAGCAATAACTGGGCTTCCCAGGTGGCGCTAGTGGTAAAGAACCTGCCTGCCAATGCAGGGGACATAAGAGATGCTACAGTTCATAGGGTCGCAAGAAGTCAGACACAACTGTAGTGGCTTAGTATGCGTGCACGCATGGCAATAACCAATTCCAAATGAGAGGAATTCTCCTGTTTTACATCTGAGTCCAGGGCACTTCTAGGGTTTGCCCAGAATTACTCTCCCCATCCATCCTCATCCCCTTTCACTGTCGAAAGTGTCCTGGTAGGGTAACCTACATTGACTTCCTAGTGTTAGTCATTCTGGTTTGAGACAGGGAGAAGGTGGGAGAAGGAGGCAGCAGGTTGTGGCTTGGGGGAGCAGTCTCACTTTAGGGGGATTTATAATCAAAAGGCTTGTTGCCTCATTTGGACTCAGGCCCCTGGAGTTATTCTGTCTGCTTGGTCCTGTGCTGTGTGACTCAGGAAGCCATCTGCCCTCACTGGAGATGTGGATTTGGGCTGGGGCAGAACTCAGTTCTTGTCAGCTGAGCTGTTCTTGGACAGAGCTGGTTGAGTGTTGAATCCAGAGAGATTCATTCCAGAAATAGCGTTCCCGCCTGGGCTGTGGCTGCCGAGTCACTTTGGTTTTAATGCTTTGGGTCACTTAGGTATAAGCAGGTGGGGACTTCCCTGGCAGTCCAGTGGTTAAGACTCCACACTCTCTCTGAAGAGAGCACAGATTCAATCCTTGGTCAGGGAACCAAGATCCCACATGCTATATGTTGCAGCCAAAAAAAAAAAAAAAAAAAAGCAGGTAGAAAACCAGACCAATAGCTGCCATGTGTCATGGAGGCTGCACAGCTTCAAGTGTCTGCTGCTGGTCTGACAAAGCAGTACTGGGCCCTACCCCCGTCCTAGGATGCACTGCTCATTCATTTCATCTGGCAAGTGGTCCCTCAGGGATAAGCTGGTGCCAGCGGCTGAGTGCAGGCACACAGGGAGGAGGTAGACCCAGCCTCTCCTTTTAGGGAGCTCAGGCCAAGTGGGGCAGGTACGTACCAGGCAGTGACCTTGTGGTAGGAGGGGCTGGGACGGAGCAAGCACGGGGGCTGTGCAGCGGGAAATCCTGCCAGTCCGTAGGGTCCACGAGGGCTGGGTTGCACCTGTCTTGTTCTCCACAGCACCTGCAGCAGCAGCACGCTGTCTGGCACAGAGTAGATGCCCAGAATGACTAGGTAGCACCTAGGCCAGCCCAGGTATGTGTGCAGTGGGGATCCAGTCATCACCCAGTCTTGCCTGGTAGGAGACAGTGTTCCCTCCCTCTGCTTGTTTTTCCTTTCTCCCTTTCTCCCATCTGTCCCTTTCTGAGCTCCTCCTGGGGCCCAGGCCCTGTGCTGGTAACTGGGTATCCAGAGGGGGCACCCTGGGGTGCAGAACATGGAGCCCTGCTCTCACCCCGGGCATCCCAGCAGGTCCCCCCTCAGAGCCCCCGAGACACTTCAGTGCACTTCTCTGCGTCCATGCCTCGTACCTCAAGCTCCTTCGGGACGGACAAGGGCTGGAGCCCAGGACCAGCGGCAGAGAAGGGATTTGGGGAAGTGCTCTAGAGGATGTAGGGGGTGGACATGATTGTTGCCACCATTCAGGGTCTTTCCTGGGTTCTGCACCTCTCTGTACTGGACTTCAAGTCTGCTGGACCAGGGTTTGGATCTCCAGAAATGACTGCAGTGTGGTGGGAGGTAGGGCAGAAGATGAAGCTGGAGAGGGGGCGGGCCAGACACTGCAGGGACCCTAAGAGCTGCCCACGATGCTTGGACTCTGTTAACCAGTGGGATTTGGGGGCCCTGTGTCAGGTTGGCCTTTCCTTGTGTAGACCGAGTGTCTGATCCCATGGGACCCAGGATGCCAACCTGATGCTATCAGTTAAGGGCACAGGCATCAGAGTTACCCTGACCTGGGTTCAAATGCAGGTCTCACCTCTTGCTAACTCCGAGCCCAGGTCTCCTGATTTTCAAGGTGGGCAGTTAGCTGACCTGCGGCTGTGGAGGGACACGCCGTGCTGTCTAGGTGGTGTTGCAGAGTGAGCCCTGGCACGTGGCATGTTCAATAAACAGGCAGCAGTGTGCACATCAGAATGAAGACCACCAGAGCAGGGTGCGTGAGACCAGAGGCCTCGGGACCAGCTTGCCTGGCTTCACACCCTGGCTGTGTGACCTGTGTGGGCACTCTGGCTACTCTCCTGAGTCTCCTTTGTTTCTGTTGTTTTCAATTTAAAATGGTGAGAAAAGTCGTGCTGACCTCCTGGGGCTGTTGTGAGTATTAAATGAATTAGTACCTGCTCCCTCTCCTCCTTGTCCTCTTTGAATCCTCCCGACTCAGGCTCTTGACTCCATCTCAGGAGTCACCCCATCTCAGGAGTCACCCCATTGGGTGCCTGGATCTGGGAGTGGTTCCAAGGCCTCATCCGAGTTGACCTTTCTGCAGCATCCGACACACTGGCTCACTCCCTCCTCCTCTAAACACTTTCTTCGCTGCTTCCGGGACACCTCGTGATGCTCCGTCCTCCTCCCTCCCTGGCAGCTCCTCACTCACCTTTGCTGGTTCCTCCTGCTGATGTCTGAGTGCTCGCGTGCACCTAGCTCCTAGCTCTTGTCTGCATTCACTCCCTGGGTGATCTCCACGCTCATGGCTTTAAATATCATTGAGTGAATCCCATGCTTCTACTTCCAGCTTGGACCTCAACTCTGTTTGCCCCATTTTTCAGCTGGATGTCTAATCGATATTTCAGACGTAGCACTTCCAGAGCTGAACTCCCAATAACACCCCAGCCTCCCCCATTTTCCTGCTAGTTGCTTAAGCCCAAAGCCTTGGAGCTCCTTCTCTCTCCAGCATCCTACATGGAATTCATCCCCAGATCTTGATGGTTTTACCTTCACCACACAGGAAGACGTTGACCCTTTGAATCCCGTCCTTTGCCTGCGGTCATCCTGGCTCACACCACTGTCATGCTCACCGGGATGACGGCTGCCCCTGTTCTGGTTTCCCTGCTTCCATGGCGGCCCCCCTGCAGCCAGAGCCCTGTTCTGACAGGAGCCCAGTGATGCCGCTTCTCTAGGGGCAGCACACCTGAATCTCCAGTGAGCCGGGCTCTCCCCTGGAGGGGCCGCCTGGTGGACCCTGTAGGGTTGCTTCAGGCTCTGGCTGGGGTGGGACTGAGTGAAGAGCACATTCTGGTTGTCCCTTTTTTTCTGAGCTGGCTTTCCTGCCCACTTCCGAATCTGTGGACTTTGCTGTTGTTCAGTCGCTAAGTTGTGTCTGACTCTTTGTGACCCCATGGACTGCAGCATGCCAGGCTCCTCTGTCCTCCACTCTCTCCTAAAGTTTGCTCAGACCCATGTCCGTTGAGTCAGTGATGCCATCCAGCCATGTCATCCTCTGTGGGCAAGGAGAAGGCAGAAAGGAAGTGAACGGGCAGGGAGGACTGGCCTGGATGGGGCCACCTGGGCTATTCTTGTGCTGCTCTCCCGGCTTCTTTAATAGGTGTCTGGAGCCACATCAGAGGAGGCTTTCCCTGCAACCTGAGCCCATAAATCATGACCCCTTATAAAGGCCAGTGCCTGGGGCTGCCCAACTGTTGGCCCAGAGGAAGCCACGGCTCCGCCTCGGAACATTTTGTCCTCACCCCTGGCTCCAGCACTCTCCCCCAAGAGAGACCTCTGTGGAGCGTGGGCAGCAGTGTTGCTCTGGTTCCATACCAGAGCTGTGCCAGCAATCCACCGATGCACCCTCCTTCAGCTGTCTCCACCACCCTGAGGATGGTGTGACTTGCCCCACGGAACGTTCGAGGAGACTGAGGCACAGTGCAATGAAGGGCTGTGGAGGCGGGCCTCAGAGGTCAGCCTCATCTCCCGTCTGAAATCAAGCCCACTGCTCTCCTCTGCAGGCCAGAGGAGAACTCTCCAGTTCGTGAGTGGAGGGAAGCTGGATCTGTCCAGGGGCACAGTTGCACCTGGAGAGGTCCTTGTGTGGATGAAGTGGGGTGAGGCATGGAAAGCACTCAACCCATGCCTGGCACCCACAGGCCATCTTTTTGCTGCCTGTGGCCCCTTCATCAGCCTTAGCAGCCCCCAGGCCTCCTGCATGTGTTTGGCTCGGTTCAGTGTTATGGGCACTCACTGAGGCTGGCCAGCTTTGGTCCCACCCCTGTGCCAGAATTTAGGAGCCTAGAAAAGAACCAGACAAGTCCAATCCCTCATGTAATCTACCTTGGATGTGTCAAGACAGATAGTCATAACGGGCTGAAATGAGAGGTGTTGGTGGTCTGGACTAGGGTGCCGGCAGTGTTCATGCAGTGGGGATGTGAAATACATTTAGGAGATGGAAGAGGCAGTTAATTGGTTGCATAATGCCAGGGTTCAAACCCTGGCTCCAGTATTTATCAGCTGTGTGACCTTGGGCAGGTTATATACCCTTTCTGTGCTTTAGTTTTCTCATGTATAAGATGGGATTCTAACAATCTTTTCTTTATGGGGTAGGGGAGATAGCTTTGAAAAGGACTTAGAGGAGTCTCTGCGTGTATATGGGGCACAGTAAACATTAGTTCTCATTAATGGTCATTATTATTGGTGATCAGAGGGACTGGGGCAGAAGTAGTCATCTACAATGATGCCTTAGGTGTCTGGAGGTGGAAAAGGAGGAGCAGGTTGGGGTTGGGTTGGGAGGAAGCTTGGCTGAACTCAGGATACTTGTGGGGCATCCTATGGAGACACAGAGGCCCTTCTGGGGTTGGCCAGGCCTGTCGGAAACTGCTTCTCAGCCACCTTCAAATCAGGAAGCTGATGGCCCGGCAGGTGACAGGTCTGCTTTCGGGACCTACAGGTTGATGAGTTTTGGCCTCTTGGGGTCCCCGCGGCTGGAGATGGGAGAACAGCACTCACCGTCATCCTCAACATCCCCACCGTCATCATCAGGATAATGGCGATGATAACAACTACCATTTGTGTGGGGATTTACATTTTACAAAGTGCTTTCGCCTCCATTACCTCATTGGGAACACATGGTTTCAATAGAAGGAAGGATGCGTTTCTCTCGGGTCCTGGGGGCCCACTCCTCTGAAAGTCTGTTTCAAATGATAATAATGCCGTGCATTTTTACAGTGCTTTGTACTTTGCCAAGCTCCCTCACGTCCATGCTCTCATTTGGCCCTCACAAGGGCCATCAACCAGGAATGAACATCCTGTTTGACAAGAAAAATCTGAGACCCCAGGAATTCCAGTGACTTGCTTGAGGTTGTCCCAGCTTATGAGGCTGGGACTCAAGTGGTAGAAGAGATCTGTGGACTCTTCATTTTCAGTTTAACCTTCCATTCAAAGCAAGCCTCGCTTCTGTAGCAGCAGCTCAGACACTTGATTACGTATCTCCAGGGACAGGACGCTCACTACCTGAGCCAAGCAGAGGTCTCTCTCCCAATCCGTAGTTCCCCATCCCGACCCCCTGGTCCAAGCTGGTCTGGTGATGCACAGCCTGGCTGAGACATCAGGATAGGAGGTTTGTCTCCCCAGATGTGCAGCCCTGGGTTGAATGACCTTCCAAATGACCAGATGTTATCCACGTGCCCTGCCCCCAATCCCATTTGTCCCCTGTCCCAGCCTATCTTGTCCCCTGCCCCCCCATTAGGGCATATGCTGAGGCTGCCCCAGAAAGAGGGCAGAATAGAGACCATGTGGGCAGTGATGTGAGAAGGAGCCTTGGGCTGTGCAGCCGGGGGTCTGAGCTCTGCTTGACCCTTACACGTCAGTGCATTCCTAGGTCTCCTTGAATCAGAAGGTCTTTAAGGTCCGTCCTGAGCCCAGAAACTCAGTCCTGTACTCTCCAGCCCCTCTCCTTTAATGGCCTTCCAACTGTGTGGGCCTGTGTCGAACAGAGAGCTTCGAAGGGGAGGCTTCTAAGGGGAGCTTAGAAGATTAGACATTTGGGGAGCATTCAGTGTTGAGGGATTGTTTTTGATAAAAGTAAATTAGGCGTTTGGGAGAAGTTTGTTTCAGGACAGAGCTCAAATGCAGAGCCGAGCAAACAGGCCATCGTAGTGAACTGCTTCTTCAGTCCTTCCTTTGCCTCTCTGCACTCATGCGCTGTCCTTGGTCTCCCCAGCCCCATGCTCCTGCCCAACTCAAATACTGCCTCCTCCAGGAAGACTTCTCGAACACTCTTGAGTGGGTAAGGGGCCTTTTTTGGGCTCCTGCAGTCCTCAGACATTGTCTCTGTCACCAGTCATTTGCTTTCCTGTCTTCCCAACAGGCAGGGACCCCAGCCTTGTCCCTGACTCCCCAAAAGTGTTAGTATTTCCCATGTTGCCTTTCTTCTGATTGTATCCCATGACTTAGGCAGCACTGAAATATATATACATGTACGCATACACATGCATTGATCACCTTGCAGTGGGCATGGAGTGGAGTGGGTGTTGCCCCAGCCGCTGAGTGGACAGGTCATGGAGCCACATTCAGACGTGGGTCTGCCAGTGCACGTTCCACCTGGCCCTGTTGCCTCCCCAGGGAATCGGACTGTGGCTGCCCACTGTGGTCCATGCTGCCTGGCGGCTATGAGAGCTGTTGCTCAGGTGGGCTGTGCTTTGATTCATAGTACCCACTGCTCTCTTTGTAGTTGATCCTCCCCACTGAGTCCTGGGGGGATGCATTTCTATAAACCTGAGCATCACAGAGAGCCCCCACCTCCCCCAGCCAGCCAGATGAGAAGATGAGAGAGAGGAAGTTCTAGGCTGGGCTCGGCTCAGGGGTCTGAATCTGCCTGCAGCCCCGGGATCCTGCTTCCCCCACCTTCCCCTCTCCAGACTGGCCCAGGCTCTCCCCTTTCCCTGACTCCAGGCCCAGCGTCGGGTTCAAGGAGACTAAGATCTAAGCTCTGTCCCTCTTCCTAGGGTCCTTACTCACCCTGGGGACTCAGGAAGGTGCCAGAGGGTGCCTGTGTGCTTGAGGTTCCTGCCACCTTACCAGTGTGGCCAGGGTCAGTGTGACCAGGGGCCAGGCACTTCCCCTCTCTAAACTGGCTTCCTCAGGTACAAGTGGGTTCACCATCCTCATCCAGAAGTGTCCGTGACAGGTGATAGGCAAAGGGCTTGGTGCAGAAAGCGGCACATGGTATGTGCTAAATAAATATCAGCTTTTTTTTTTTTACTGCATTGATTAGAAACCTGTCCCTTCCTTGCTGAGAAGGGAGAATGATGAGGCAAGAGAGGCATGGCGACAGGGGTGCATGTGAAGTGAGCCAAGAAAGTCCTTGCCAGAGGTTTGGAGGATGGGAGTGAGACAGCAGCTCCTTCCTTGGCCACTTAAGGCAGGCCCTAATGCCTTTTGGATGTTTGTCCCCACCTGAGGTGTCTGGATAAGGGGCCAGGCTTCTCCTATGCTAATGAGATGGCTCCCCGACTCAGAGAATGTCTGGGAAAACCTGGAGCAGATGTGAAGACTCTTTGAGCTGGTCAGGACCTTTGTGATCATTTACCCAAATTGCTCCCTTTAGACAAGGCGGAGAGACTCAGAGAGGGAAAGAGGGCTTCCTAAGGTCACACAGCCGGAAGTGAGCAAAGCTGGGTCCTTTCCATTCCAGTGTCTCAAATGTTTGTTTTTAAAAAAAGACCATGACTGACATTTATTGAATAGCCTTTGCATCACACTGGGCTTGTCCTGAGTGTTTTTTATGTTGTTCATCCTCACACAGACCCTATTTTTTATTTCCATCTTGCAGGTGAGTGAGCAGACTGATGCTCCAAGTCTCTGAACAGCTTTCACAGTGTGGCACAACCCTCTCTGTGCTGCAGAGCCTTGGGGTTAGGATTCGGTCTCCGTGGGAGGGGGCCTGGGGGTGTCTGGGGTGGTGTTTTTGCCTGTAGGCCCCCTCATAAGCATCCCTGGCTGTGAATCAGCTGAGGAGGGTCTGTGTGGAATGCTGTCTTGACTAGGAGGAGGTGGCCAGGGTACAAGTCTTGCTCTGTCATTAACTCACTGAGCAACCTTGAGCAAGGTCTTCTGCTCTCTGGGCCTCAGTGTCCCCATGTGCATAATAAGGAAAATTAAGAGACTGTCCAGCCCTGATGTTCTGAGGTTACCTGATGGCTGAAGGTCTTGGGATGGGCAGCTCACTACCCGTGTAGTCAGCCCATCCCAGTGCTGAATAGCTCTTCTCCGTGCGGAGCCCAGCTCTCTGAGCTTTTCTGCTCCCTGTTGCCCTGGTTGCCCTTCTCTGGTGCTCCCTTGCCTGAGTGTGACAGCCAAGCCTTGGGCCTGGCCCTTTGTTGCCACTTTGGAAAAGTATCCACCCCTTCCCTGGGCTGTCATTCAGGGCCTGGCTCATCCCCCAGCGACCCTGGAGCCCAGACTAGTGTTCAGTGGGCATCAGTGTTCACCAGTCTGTTCTAGGCACTGATGCACTAACCTGCTGCTGTCTCCAGTCCCACAGGGGAATCTTCAGGCTCACGGGTCAGTGCCCCGTGGCTCCTTGGTGCCTGCTTCAGGCTTCTCTGTCCCTCCTCCTCCCACACAGCCTCCTTTATCTCCCCCTCCTTCATTTCAACAACTCAGCCTCTTCCTGCTTGCCCTGGGTGGGTGCCCCTACTGGTCCCTGTCGCTGAGAGGGAGGAGAGACAAGCAGCCTGGTTACAATGCCCTGGTGGAGGTCAGCTTGTCGCTGACCCCCTGGCTGCATGCTGTGGATGCAGCAGTGAGTGGGGCACGGGGTGCATGAGTAGCGCCTGTGATGCAGTCAGGAGTGTGCAGCGAGTGGGCGTGCAGGGAGCAGCCTCTGTGCAGAGGACTCTCCGGCGGGGTGGGGGTGGGGGTCCTGGAGGAGGAGCGTCTGACACTAGCAGGATCCTCCTCTTCTAGGAAGTCCTCTTCGGCTCTTTGGGCTTCCACTGGCCTCTCCCTTGTCTGACTTGAACCTGTAATCTCTGCTGTGCTGCTTGTTGCAATTCAACTCGTCATGTTTTCTTTTCCTTTGGACAGGCTGGGGCCAGAATATGTACTGAACTTCCTGCGTCTTGCATTTATTTGATTAATTTATTCAATAAAACACTACTGGACTCCATGCCAGGTGCCACCTTAACACAGGGCAGACAAAAATGCAAGAGTTTCTTCCTCTTCTCATGCTGCCTTAGTCAAGTGCGTAAGGACACTACAGGATGGTGAAGACTAAAGAATCCTGGAGTAGGTAACTACCAGATGCCCTGAGTTTGAGCTGGGCACTGAGGGATGAAGAAGACTTTGCCGAGAGGCAACAGGGAGCAGGGCGTTAGGCAGAGGGAGTAACGCGTGCAACAGCAAGAGAGCCTGTCAAGGGTGAGTGGTGAGCCTAGAGGTAGGGAGGGGAGTGGTAGGTAGGGTGCTGGAGGGGTGGTCAGGACCCTAGAGGGCTTTGAGCACCAGTGGAGAAAGGGTGGACATGATCAAAGCCTTGGCTTTGCAAGGTCATGGAGCCAGGGGGGTCTGACTGGATGGGACCAGATGGGAAGCCAGGAAGCCAGACCAGGGTAGCTCTCCATGCTGAAGTGATGAGGATGAAAGTGAGGCTGGGGGGAAGGGGACTAGGATAGATGCCACAGAATGGGCCACTCTAAAAGTAGTGGTTTAGATCAAACATTTCACTGTGTCTCACAATTTTGTGGGTCAGGAATTTGGGGCAAGGCTCTTCTGGGTGAACCTTCTCACATGACATCGACTGGGGTTTGGTGGTATTCAGTTGGCATCTGGTCTGGTTGGAGGGCCCAGGACAGATTGGTTGTGTGCTGACACATGGATGGGTGGCTGGGAGGCTGGGCTCAGCTGGGCTCTACCGTCTCTCCAGGCAGTCTCCTTGGGGTGCCTCCAGCAGGGTCATCAGACTTCTTGTGTGGCAGTTCAGGGCTCCAGGACACCAAGAGGGGAGCTGCTGGACCTTGGAAAGGCAGTGTCAGGAACAGGCTCACTCCTGGCATGCTGCATCTGTCAAGGCAGTCACAGGCCAGCCCACATTCAGAGAGTGAGACACAGCCCCACCTCTTAGTGGGAGGACTGTCAAAGAATTTTGGCCGTCTTTGTTTTTTTGGTTGCGCAAGTCTTTGTTGAGGCGTGCGGACTCTTCCTTGTGGTGCTCGGACTTTCTCTAGTTGCAGCGTGCAGAAACTTCAGTAGTTGGCAGAGCATGGGCTTCAGAGTGCTTGGGCTTGGTTGTCGTGGTACATGGGCTTTAGCTGCCCCCAGGCATGTGGAGTCTTAGTTCCCTGACCAGGGATCGAACCAGCATCCCCTGCATTGGAAAGTGAAAGCCGCTCAGTCATGTCTGACTCTTTGCGACCCTCTGTATAGTCCATGGAATTCTCCAGGCTGGAATACTGGAGTGGGTAGCTTTTCCCTTCTCCAGGGGATCTTCCCAATGCAGGGATCGAACCCATGTCTCCTGCGCTGCAGGCGGATTCTTTACCAGCTGAGCCACCAGGGAAGCCCAAGAATACTGGAGTGGGTAGCCTAGCCATTCTCCAGTGGATCTTCCCGACCCAGGAATTGAACCAGGGTCTCCTGCATTGCAGGCGGATTCTTTACCAGCTGAGCCATCAGGGAGACCCTGCACTGGGAGGTGGATTCTTAACCTCTAGGCCACCAGGGAAGTCCCTTGTCTGTCTTTAATCCGTATGTAACTCTTCTCCCCCATCTCCCTTGGAGAAATCTGAGCCCCTCTGAGGACTGAGAGCTGGATGGAATCTTTCAGATGCTGGGTGTCAGGCACTTGGTAAAGAAACTTAACTTGGTAGTGCAGATTTGAATCTGACCGATTAGCTGACTAATTTGAATCTCAACTCCTGGACCATTCCACATGCATGAGCCTGGAGCTTATTAGCATGTGCTGAGGTCATTAGGATTTTAGACACACCTGTTTCCTTCAGTACCGGAGCAGCACTCCAGCTTCAGCCCCACCAGGCTCCCCCAGCGCTTGAACCCAGGGCTGGCAAACAGGTTTCCACTCTTAGCCCAGCTTTGGTCACTTGCTAGTGCTGCCTGAGGAACCATGTTGAGCAGGATTCTGAGCTTAGCAGGAAAGAGATGTTGTGATCTGTTAGTGATGTCTGCTTTGTGCAAGGCCTGGGGAAAAGAAGCAGCGTCAGCCCCTCAGCTTGCTGATTCTTTTTGTCCTCTTTTCCTTTAGCACCTCCAGAACCATCGCCATTGTAAGGATGCCACTAGTCTAGCACGTATACCCGGAGGGTCAGCAGATCTGCAAATACCTGTCTCTTCAGAAGCCTGTCAGCACACCTCTGCCCCCAGCTCACTGCCTCAAGCTGGGCCTCCAGCCCAATGGCAGGTGCCTGGGTTTCAGCTGTACCCACACACCCAGACCCTCCCCTGCCAGCGGACGCCCAGCTTGATGGGTGCTAACACCAGCCTTTATCAGCTTCACACTGCATTCCTTAACTTCACCATCTCCCTCTAGCCCCCTCCGACCCCTCTCTCAACCACGGAAGGTTTAATTGTTGCAAATGGAATCCGTGTTCTACAGAAGTCCAATAAATCTGCAGTCTGTCTTCCTGGTAATCAATCACAGATTGCAAATCGCACGAGGAGCAGTCTATAAGATACGTTCTTCATGTCTAGTATGTTGGGTTATTTTCATGTCTTGTGGTTTGAATTTGGCCACTGTCATTTTAGAGGAATTTCCTGCCATCTGCGTTCAATTGAATTTTCTCACAGATTTGTGCTTGCTTGTAAATACTAGGGGCTGGCAGAAAGGGTAGCTTTGTTCTTGGTGACATTTCAGAAATCCGTTAATGCAGCCTTGCTGGCTGATTTGCAGCTCGGCCTGGCGGGAGGCGGGAGGTGAAGGGAAGGTGCAGTGGTGCATCTCTGGCTCAGACGGGGCTCAGCTGCAGGGTGGTGGTGGGGAGAGGGGCGGGGTGGCCAGCTCAGGGTCTCTTCCTCTTCCAGCCTTTCCTGCTCACACCTAGGCTCCATTTTCCTCTGTGCTTCTGCTAATTATGAGGTGTGTGTGCATTTGCCCAACTAATCCTTCCTCTTCTGCTGGGAGGCAGGTGGACAATCAAGCTAAGAGCCAGTCCTGGCCCCCCAAGTGGCCGGATCCTGGCAGTATATTCTGGCTGCACCCCTCTGATGGGGAGAGGCCAATGCTAACCAGGGGACAAGGCATCCAGCCGCCCCAGCGTGGGCCCCGGCTCTGCTGTAACTTGCCTTGCCATCTTAGACCGATCTCTTGCCCCCTTGAAGCCTCAGTCCCTCCCCTTGTAAATGGAACACCCATCCCCACCTCGGTGCTTGGTGCAGGGACTAGGTGATGTGTGGTTCACAATAGGACCTCAGCCATGGTGGGTCTCCATTCCAGCAACAGTTGATAGCCCACTTGCTTGTGCCAGGCCCTCTGAGAGGCATTGGAGATAAAAGGATGACTAGACACACAGTTCTTGTCCTCGGGGGCCTCCCAGTGTGGTCCAGCAGTTGCTAAGGTGGCGAACTAAGATCACCTATGGAGACGGGGAGAAATATTAGAGCATGATTTATGTTTATGACGTATCTCATTTTTGGTGTAATGATGTTGATGATCTTTAAGTGTCAGGCAATGTTCTGAGCACTGCTTGTGTTTTCAACAACTGTGGTTGTTGAAACAGCCATGTAAGTAGGGTCTCTTATTATCACCCATCTTATGGGTGGGGAAAATGAGGCACAGAGAGGTTACTCGAGCAACTTGCCCAAGGCTGCACACCTAGCAAGTGATGAAGTATTTTTGGTAATATATAAGAATAGTGGTTTATGTCTATGATTTAGAAATGAATACATTTTCTCCTGATAGGAAAGGAAAGGAAGTGCATGCTCAGTCGTGCCTGACTCTTTGCAACCCCATGGACTGTACCCCGCCAGGCTCCTCTGTCCATGGGAATTCTCCAGGCAAGAATACTGGAGTGGGTTGCCATTTCCTTCTCCAGGGGATCTTCCCGACTCAGGGTTTGAACCTGAGTCTCTTGCATCTTCCACATTGGCAGATGGATTCAACCACTAACGCTACCTGATAAGGATATGAGATTAAAAAAAAAATGAAGTCTGACACCTGCTGACCTAGAGCAGTGACTGTCATACATCAGTGCATGTGAGAAACATCTAAGGAGCAGGCCCAAGTGCAGATTCCTGCTCTGCCTGGGGTGGCAGATACAGGGGGCAGGTAGAGGAGATTTTTGAGCAGGGGCAGGAGATTTTTGAGGAAGGGAGGGAACTCCTAGGTGAATGTTCTGGAGGAGTAGGCTAGCCATTTTCCCTCAGTGTCCTCATCTGAGAACAGGGCAGTGCCCCCTGCCCTCCTTCCTGGGGGGCATGTGGGAGTCAGACAGACCACACACTAGATGCCCTTCACCTGCTCAAGGACATGGCCCCAGCAGGCGCGTGACCCCTGCTGGGTCAGCTCTTCCTTTCTGCTGAGTCATTTCCATCCCCACGTAAGCAAACTGTGTTTTCTACCCTATTACAAACAAAACGAACCTCGGGACCCACTTCCCTCTTCAGATACCGCTTCGATTCTTTGCTTTAGAGCAAAGCTCCTCGAAAGAGTCAGCTGTGCTCTTTGTCCCATTTCTCTTGTCTTCTCCCTGGGCCTGTGCTAGGATTCTACGTCCCCAGCTGTGCTGCTCCTGCCAAGGTTCCCGTGGCCTCCGTGTGGCTCAGGCCACCGTTATCTCTGTCTCTCCATCCAGCAGCAGTGTTTGCCTGCGCTTACTCGCCTCCTCACTGACCCCACAGTCTCCCGATCTCCCCACCTGTCTGCTGTCTCTGGCCCCCTTCCCTGGGTCTTCCTCACCCCACTGACCTCTCTCCCTCTCTCAGTGACCTCCTCCAGGCTGTGGCTCTGAAGCACATCATCTGTTGATGACTCCTGAATAGATAAGCCCAGCCGGAACTCCCCCTGGAGCTCAGGTGTGTACAACTAGCTGCCTTCCCGGCATCTCCACATGGTTGCCAGTGGTTGATAACGTATGTTGCTTGTCGTCCATCTCCTCACTGGAATGTCAGTTCCACAGGGGTGGGAGCTTTTGTCCATCTTGTTTCCCCTCCACTAGGTTCAGGACCCAGAACTGTGCCTGGCACAGTGGTTCAGTTCAGTTCAGTTCAGTCGCTCAGTCGTGTCTGACTCTTTGCGACCCCATGAACCACAGCACGCCAGGCCTCCCTGTCCATCACCAACTCCCAAAGTCCACCCAAATCCATGTCCATTGAGTCAGTGATGCCATCCAACCATCTCATCCTCTGTCGTCCCCTTCTCCTCCTGCCTTCAATCTTTCCCAGCATCAGGGTCTTTTCCAGTGAGTCAACTCTTTGCATCAGGTGGTCAAAGTATTGGAGTTTCAGCTTCAAAATCAGTCCTACCAATGAACACCCAGGACTGATCTCCTTTAGGATGGACTGGTTGGATCTCCTTGCAGTCCAAGGGACTGTCAGGAGTCTTCTCCAACACCACAGTTCAAAAGCATCAAATCTTTGGTGCTCAACCTTCTTTATAGTCCAACTCTCACATCCATAAATGACTACTGGAAAAACCAAAGCTTTGACTAGACGGACCTTTGTTAACAAAGTGGAGTGCTCAGTAATACCTATTGAATGGATGGGTGGAGTGTCAGGGCCCTGAGAATTGTGAAGTGCTGGCCCATGTGTGCAAGTGACCAGCGTTGCTGTTGTGCCAAGCGGTCTTGCATGTCTTGGTCTCAGGCCCAAGCCAGATGGGTTTGGTGCTGCCCCTCACAGACAGATCCCCATGCTTCTGGCCAGGGTGGTAGGACTTTGACTGGGAGCCTCTTAGTGAAAACTACCGGTGGTCCCATGGTATCTTTTCATTTGGTTCTGTTCTAGGTGACACCCTCTCCCTTGGGTGCCCCCTTCCTCCTCACCACCTTCTGGCAGTCAGGAGGACTCGACCAAAGGAAAGCTAGCAGTGGGGAGGAGGTGTGATACACGGGTAGGGTGGGGCATGGCAGGGATGCTGGTTTCCCCCTGCTCGTGACCGGGGTCACTGCTGGGCTTCTAGTTATGCCACCTTTCAACAAGGATGTCTGCCTTGTCTTCACCCTCTCTCACTGCTTACAACCAATGTCTCCCTGGATAAAACATCTGCAGACACACCTGTGGCGGCTGGGAGCTGGGCTTTCACAGGGGAGTTGGGAAGACAGATGGGTGATGGGGCGGAGGGAAGAAAAGAAGGAAAGAGAAGAGAGATCAGTGAAAAGAGAAGCAAACAGCAAGAATGAGGGAAAAAGAGACCCATCTACTGAGAAAAGCAGAATTAGACAGAAAGGCATGGAGTGAAAGAACAGAGAGACGTCTAGGAAGAGACAAGTAGGGACCGAGTGGGAGGTAGACACGTGGGCAAGGTTTTCAGGCTGTGATGCACACTGTTTACAGGTCCTTCCTTGGGGCCACCAGAAGAGTGTGGGTCTGGGTGTGGGTCTGGGGGGGACAGTGCATAGCAAACCACCTCCATGGGATCAGGAGGAACCAGAAACCAGAGGTCTGAGTCTTGCCCACTGCTTCCTTTATTCCTTTGTCCTCAGCCATATGTCTGTCCATCCCTCTGTCTGCTTCAGTGTAACCCAGTATTTACTAAACTCCCGTTCAAGCCATGCACTGGGTCCACTGCCACCTTTCCTTCCTGTCTGCCTTTTCCAGCCTTGGTGATGCTTAGGACCCCTACTGGTTTCTATGCTGACCTCCAGCGGGGGTTCAGCTCCCAGACCACAGAGCCTGGCCCACAGTGGGGGCACAGTTGAAATCTGTTGAGAGATAGACAGTTGAGATGGAGGGATGGAGCCGCTGAGGTGCCCAGCTCTCCTCATTCCCTTCTTTCAGGTCATCTGGTCCTCTTGGCAGCCTGGGAAGGCAAGGTGGCTGCCTCATCATCCCCACGTAAGGCTGAGGAAGTGGAGGCTCAGCCCCCTCCTCTTTTTGGGTAGCCTTAGCTGGTCTTCATGTCTCCTAGAACTGGCCCCACAGTCCAGGCCCCTCTGTGACACCTCAGTTTTAAGGGGTGTGGAACAGGAGGCTTGAATCACACAGGGATCAATGCTTCTACCCAGGAGGCCCCCTCCGCCCTGAACCACCAGAAACACATGGAGGATGTCATTGGGGGCTCATTTGTTTGTGGCTCAGAGGTTAAAGTGTCTGCCTGGAATGCGGGAGACCGGGGTTCGATCCCTGGGTCGGGAAGATCCCCCGGAGAAGGAACTGGCAACCCACTCCAGTACTCTTGCCTGGAGAATCCCATGGAGGGAGGAGCCTGGTAGGCTACAGTCCACGGGGTCGCAAAGAGTCGGACACGACTGAGCGACTTCACTTCACTTCACTTTGTTTATCAAGAACCTTCACTGAGTTTTTAAAAAAATTAATTAATTTGTTTATTTTTGGCTGTGCTGGGTCTTTGTGGCTGCGCTTGGGCTTCTTCTCGTGGCGAGTTGGGGCTACTCTCTAGCTGTGGTGCTCAGGCGTCTCACTGCAGTGACTTCTGTTGCAGAGCACAGGCCCCAGGGCGCGGGCTCAGTAGTGGGTGGTAGGTGGTGCACTACTTAGTGCTCTGTTACTCCACAACATGTGGAATCTTCTCAGACCAGGGATCGAACCCGTGTCCCCTGCATTGGCAGGCAGGTTCTCAACCACTGGACCAGCAGGGAAGTCCTTCGCTGAGTTTTTGTGAGTACCCAGCCTGGCTGGGCTCTGAGGATTCAACGTTGAGTCAGACACTATCCTCGCCCTCAGGGGGGCTGACAGTCCCAGGGCCTGGGGGACATGGATCCACCGTCCATCCCAGCATGGTCTGCGTCGTTCTGACCTGGCCTTGTCTCCTGCCCTGCCACTCTGCTTCCTGGTCAGCACTGGTTTGAGTGCTCATCAGCTGAGGACACCTGTTTAGGAATGATATATGTAGGAGTGACGCCTGGGCCTCAGAGCCCAGCCTCCTCTGCCCTGAGCTCCCATGGGACTCTGCGCCTCCTGCTCCAATGAGCTGGCACTACCGGGAGCTGTGACCAATTCTTGTCTCTGCATCCTGGACACAGAGTTGGCTCAGATGGAGAGAGAGGGCCCAGCATCAGATGACCCCCTGCTGCACACCAAACGTGTTGGATTCTTTATGGACAGGGACACATCAGGTTTACAGAACAGCCCATTATACAGATGAAGACACTGAGACCATGGTGCCAGGATGTGACATAGCTGAGAATTCATCAGTGTCTCTCTGACTTCTGGTCACTCCTGCAGTCTTTCCCCTTGATCAGCTGCCCCACAGCGAGTGCACCGTCCCTGCTTGCTAACCACATGTCCCTGGAGAGGTCTTGGGGGCTTGTGTTAGTCTTATTTACTCCTTGCTACTCCAGTGGAGCCCAGGACCATGTGTGTCCTGAGCACTCACAGATGGTCAAACAAAGAACAGCAGCCCCTTCACCAGCCGGTGGCACCCACACGGTCAATGCCCCATAGAGACCACCCGAGGACAGCATCATGGGGACTTGGGTCTTGGTTTTGGGTGAATCTGCACACTCCTCTGGGTTATGTGTTTCAGAAAACAACAGCAGCAGCTCTGGAAAAATGTTCTTGGAAATGATGTGGTTAATTCTGTGTTTTTGTTTGGGCAGGGTTTGGAGTAGGAGCCCTTATTAGTATCAGTTTGGAAAAAATACCGAGGCATTCACGGCCAACTGCTTAATAGTTTTCATTGAATTAATTTAAAAATGAGAACCTTGTTTCCCTTATTTAATAGTAGAAAACGACTTCCACATTCTGCTCAGTAACAGCCTGGGTTATGGGCTCTCCGCAAACAATATGCACATTAAAGGCATCGCTCTGCCCATATGTGGAATGAATAATTTTGTGCAAGCTATTTATTATAAGCACACGATGCACTAAACTTTTTTTTCTTTCAATTTCTATTTTTTACTGTCGTGGTGACAGATCCAGCCCAGAACTGGACTGTTAAAAGTGACTCTGGCTCTTTCAGGCTGTGCAAAAATGGACTAACATTTGAGAAACGCCATAGGGGTGAAAGGAAATTGTTAACTCATTTGGCCCAACGTCCACAGTTCCCTGGGCTGGTGTCCGATGCTGGAGAGAGGGTGGCGAGGGGGTTTGAATAGAGGCTGCACTAATTAGGCCCGGGTCAGTTGAAATGGAGCACAAGCATGGGGAGAGGATGCTGGTGGATGGATGCGGTGAGACGAGCATTGAGGGCCATGTCTTGCTGCACCAATTGGTTTGGCCATCCATCTCTCTTTTTACAGTTTTATTGTGATGCTGTTGACATTTAATGGGCTTCCCAGGGGGCTCAGTGGTTAAAAAAAAAAAAACCTGCCTGCCAATGCAGGAGACACTGGAGGCGCGGATTTGCTCCCTGGGTCGGGAAGATCCCCTGGAGAAGGAAATGGCAACCCACTCCAGTATTCCTGCCTGGAGAATCCCATGGACAGAGGTGCCTGGTGGACTACAGTCCATGGAGTTGCAAAGAGTCACACATGACTTAGTGACTAAATAACAACAATTGTTAACTGTGCTCATGCTATGCATTACATCCCCAGGACTGATTTTATCTTAAGAGCACATCCATCTCTCTCTAACACTCACAAGTTATTTATTTTTGGCTGCACTGGGTCTTTGCCGCTGCACGCGGGCTTTCTCTGGTTGCAGACAGCAGGGACTACTCTCCAGTTGCGGTGCGCGGGCTTCCCGTTGCATGGGCTTTTCTTGTTGCAGGGCGCAGGCTCTAGGACGTGAAGGTTTCAGTAGTTGTGGAGCACAGGCTTAGTTGCTCCGTGGCATGTGGGATATTCCCTGACCAGGGATCGAACCCATGTCCCCTGCATTGGCAGGCTAATTCTTTAATGCTGGGCCACCAGGGAATTCCAAACATGTGTCTCTTCATTCAGGAATTACTTATTGGAGCTCTGCCTTGCTCTAGATGCTGAATACAAATAAAAAAATAATATTTATACCCACTTTAACAGAGCACAACGTCACTTACTTTGACCCTATGAGATAGATGCTGGGGTGGTCTGATTCCAGTAACTTCTAGAGCGGGATCCTTTTTATGTATTTATGTTATTAATCTTAAATGCATAGAGTTGGATTAAACACCATTATTAGTTCATGTCACTGCCTTCTTTGGTCCATTAATGTGCCCACCTCTCTCCTCCTCTCCTTCCCTCTTCTCCTTCCTCCTCATTAGACCACCAAAAAGAAAATACATTTACCTATATGCTCACCCTTTCCTGGTCTCCCTCCAGCCTGGAGGTAATCTACTGAATTTTGTTCCTGAAATTCTATTTTTATTATATTTTCATTGAAGTAAATCTTATCTATTCAGTTCAGTTCAGTCGCTCAGTCGTGTCCGACTCTTTGCGACCCCATGAACCGCAGCATGCCAGGCCTCCCTGTCCATCACCAACTCCTGGAGTTTACCCAGACTCATGTCCATTGAGTCGGTGATGCCATCCAGCCATCTCATCCTCTGACGTCCCCTTCTCCTCCTGCCCCCAATCCCTCCCAGCATCAGAGTCTTTTCCAATGAGTCAGCTCTTCACATGAGGTGGCCAAAGTATTGGAGTTTCAGCTTTAGCGTCAGTCCTTCCAAAGAACACCCAGGGCTGATCTCCTTTAGGATGGACTGGTTGGATCTCCTTGCAGTCCAAGGGACTCTCAAGAGTCTTTTCCAACACCACAGTTCAAATGCATCAATTCTTTGGCACTCAGCTTTCTTCACAGTCCAACTCTCACATCCATACATGACCACTGGAAAAACTATAGAAAATTGCAAAGATCATGTGTACAGTTAGATGAATATCATAATGTGGACATAACCATGAGACCAATACTTACTTAGGTCAAGAAGTAGAATATCACCATCACCCTGGAAAGACTGGCTCACCTCTCCTCCCAGTGTCTGCTCCTGCCTCCTCGCTCAGGTTACCACTGGCCTGCCTCCCAGAACCACAACCTGGTTTTGCACTTTATATAGCTAAGGTCATTTTATATGCTCTCATGTTTAGCTTCTTTCATCCAATGTGTTTCTGAAATGTGTTCATGTTGTTGTGTGGGTATGGTTTATTCATTTTCATCAATGTGTAGTATTATAGTTGATTGATCTTTTCTTTTAAGATTTTTTTATTGGAATATAGTTGATTTACAAGGTTGTGTTAGTTTCAGATGTGCAGCAAAATGAATCAGTTATACATATACATATATCCATTCTTTTTAAGATTGGCTTCCTGTACAGGCCATTACAGAGTACTGAGTACAGTTCCCTGCGCTGTAGAGTAGGTCCTTATTAGTTATCTGTTTTATATATAGTAGTGTGTGTATGTCAATCCCAATCTTCCAATTATCCCTCCCCACTTACCCCCTGGTAACCATAAGTTTGTTTTCTATATCTGTAACTATTTCTGTTTTGTAGGTAGGTTTATCTGTACCCTTTTTGAAGACTCCACATATAAGCAATATCATATATTTCTCTTTCTCTGTCTGACTTCCTTCACTCAGTATGAAGTAAGGGCCATCCATGTTGCTTCAAATGGCATTATTTGGTTCTTTCCTATGGCTGAGTAATATTCCATTGTATATATTAATATGTAGCACATCTACATCGTCTTTGTCCATCCCTCTGCTGATGGACTCTTCGGTTGCTTCAGTGTTCTGACTATTGCAAGTAGTGCTGCAGTGAACATTGGAATGCAAGTATCTTTTTGAATTATGGTTGATCTTTTTCACTGCTGTTGAACATTTGGGTTGTATCCAGTTTGTGACTGAGTAAAGCTGCAATACTTCCCTGGTGGCTCAGTGGTAAAGAGGCCACCTGCAGTGTGGGAGATATGGGTTCAATCCTTGGCCTGGAAAGATCACCTGGAGAAGGAAATGGCAGTTCTCCCCAGTATTCTCGCCTGGGAAATCCCACAGACAGAGGAGCCTGGTGGCTATAGTCCCTGGGATTGCAAGAGTCAGACCCGACGGAGCAACTAAGCAACACAACGACAGCAGCAGCCATGCAGTGAATACAGGTTACGTGTGTTACAGTGCAGGCACACTTACGCGTCTGTTGGGTGTGTGCCTAGGAATGATGTTCAGATGTGTTCACTTTTAGTGTGTAGTGCCATTGTTGTTTTTGTTTTAGTCGCTAAATTGCGTCTGACACTTTTGTGACCCTAGGGACTGTAGCCCACCAGACTCCTCTGGCCGTGGGATTTCCTGGGCAAGACTACTGGAGTGGGTTGCCATTTCCTTCTCCAGGGGATCTTCCCAACTCTGGAACTGAATCCACATCTCCTGCGTTGGCAGGTGGATTCTTTACCACTGAGCCACCTGGGAAGCCCATGTAATGCCATACGGTTTTCCAAAGTGACTGCCGCTGCTGCTGCTAAGTCACTTCAGTCGTGTCCAACTCTGCGTGACCCCATAGACGGCAGCCCCCCAGGCTCCCCCGTCCCTGGGGTTCTCCAGGCAAGAACACTGGAGTGGGTTGCCATTTCCTTCTCCAATGCGTGCAAGTGAAAAGGGAAAGTGAAGTCGCTCAGTTGTGTCCGACTCTGTGTGACCCCATAGACGGCAGCCCCCCAGGCTCCCCCGTCCCTGGGGTTCTCCAGGCAAGAACACTGGAGTGGGTTGCCATTTCCTTCTCCAATGCATGCAAGTGAAAAGTGAAAGTGAAGTCGCTAAGTCGTGTCCGACTCTTCGCGACCCCATGGACTGCAGCCTACCAGGCTCCTCCATCCATGGGATTTTCCAGGCAAGAGTACTGGAGTGGGGTGCCATTGCCTTCTCCGTCCAAAGTGACTACACTATTTTAATTCTCCTGTCAGCAGAGAAACAGAGCTCCTATAGCTTGTCATCCTTACTAACACTTAGTGTTGTCTCTCTTAATTTGTAGCTGATCTGGTGGTTGTGTAGTGGTATCTTATCGTGATTTTGATTTACATTTTTATGATGACAGATTATATTAAGCACTGTTTCACATGTTTATTGACCATTGAATATTCTCTTTTGTGGAATGTGTATTTAAGTCCTTAAAATTTTTGTTGTTGTTTTTTAGGCACTCAGTCATGTCCAACTGTTTGTGACCCCCATGGACTGCAGCACAACAGGCTTCCCTGTCCTTCACTATCTCCCAGAGTTTGCACAAACTCATTTGTCCATTTTGTCAATGATGCTCTCCAGCTGTCTCATCCTCTGTCACCCCTTCTCCTCCTGCCCTCAGTCTTTCCCAGCATCAGGGTCTTTTCCAATGAGCAGGGTCTTCACATTGGGTGGCCACAGTATTGGAGCTTCAGCTTCAGCATCAGTCCTTCCAATGAATAGTCAGGGTTGATTGCCTTTAGGATTGACTGGTTTGATCTCCTTGCTGTCCAAAGGATGCTCAAGAGTCTTCTCCAGCACCAGTTCAAAAACATCAGTTATTTGGCACTCAGCCTTCTTTATGGTCCACGTGTCACTTCTGTACATGACTGCTGGAGAAAACATAGCTTTAACTATATAGACCTTTGTTGGCAAAGTAACGTCTCTGGTTTTTGATACTCTGTCTAGGTTTGTTGTAGCTTTCCTTCCAAGGAGCAAGCATCTTTTAATTTCATGTCTGCAGTGATTTTGGAGTCCAAGAAAACAAAGTCCGTCATTAGGAGGAGTAATTTGCCTTTTTCTATGTAGAAGATCTCTTTTTTAAATTTGGCTGTGCTACCCAGCATGTGGGATGTTAGTGCCCTGACCAGGGATCAAACACTAGGCCCTTGCACTGGGAGCTTGGAGTTTTAACACCTGGACCACTAGGGAAGTCTAGAAGTTTTAGATCTAAACCCTATGTTAGTCAAACGGGCTACAAATATCTTTTCCCTCTCTGACTTGTCCTCTTTCTCTCTTCATGGTGCCTTTTGTTGAGTAGAAGGTCTTAATTTTATAACAGTCTGCTTTATTGATTGTTATTTTTACGGTTAGTGCTTGAGTCCTAGTTAAGAAATCTTTGCCTACCTCAAATTGTGAAAATAGTCTCCTGTCTTTTCTTCTTGAGGCTTAGCTGCTTTACACCTCGTATTTAGATCTATAATCCATCTGGATTTTATTTTTGTGTATGGTGTGTGGTAGTGGTCATGTTTTATTTTTTAAGTATAGAAATCGAGAGAGTCAGCTGCTTTTATCAGATAGCTTGTCCTTTCTCCCGCCCTTGCTTGCTGTGTATCAGTTCAGCGAGTGTGTCTATTTCTGCATTCTCTGTTCTTTCCCATTGGTCTGTGTGTTTCTCTTTTGGCCAATTGCACAGTCTTAGTTAACTGCAGTTTTACAATGAGGCTTGATATCCATAGTGGAAGTCACTTTATTTTTCTTCAAGATTACCCTAGCTGTTCTTGGATGTTTGGATTTTAGTATAAATTTAGAATTAGCTTGGTGATTTCTACACGTGAGAAGAATCTGCTGGCATTTTGATTTAGGGTATTTGGGAAGATAAATTTAGAATTTCCAAATTCATGTTTGGGATCTTTTGGTGCATGAATGTAATATATCCTTCTTAAGTCTTTATTTATCTCAATAATATTTTGTAATTTTCTATGTGAAGGTCTTGCATGTATTATATTGGATTTATCTGTAGCTGTTTGATGTCTTTTAATGTTGTTGTCAGTTCAGTTCAGTTCAGACTCTCAGTCGTCTCCGACTCTTTGCGACCCCATGAATCGCAGCACACCAGGCCTCCCTGTCCATCACCAACTCCCGGAGTTTACCCAGACTCACGTCCATCGAGTCAGTGATGCCATCCAGCCATCTCATCCTCTGTCGTTCCCTTCTCCTCCTGCCCCCAATGCCTCCCAGCATCAGAGACTTTTCCAATGAGTCAACTCTTCGCATGAGGTGGCCAAAGTACTGGAGTTTCAGCTTTAGCATCATTCCTTCCAAAGAAATCCCAGGGCTGATCTCCTTCAGAATGGACTGGTTGGATCTCCTTGCAGTCCAAGGGACTCTCAAGAGTCTTCTCCAACACCACAGTTCAAAAGCATCGATTCTTCGGCGCTCAGCCTTCTTCACAGTCCAACTCTCACATCCATACATGACCACTGGAAAAACCATAGCCCTGACTAGACAGACCTTTGTTGGCAAAGTAATGTCTCTGCTTTTGAATATGCTATCTAGGTTGGTCATAACTTTCCTTCCAAGGAGTAAGCGTCTTTTAATTGCATGGCTGCAGTCACCATCTGCAGTGATTATGGAGCCCAGAAAAATAAAGTCTGACACTGTTTCCACTGTTTCCCCATCTATTTCCCATGAAGTGATGGAACCAGATGCCATGATCTTCGTTTTCTGAATGTTGAGCTTTAAGCCAACTTTTTCACTCTCCACTTTCACTTTCATCAAGAGGCTTTTGAGTTCCTCTTCACTTCCTGCCATAAGGGTGGTGTCATCTGCATATCTGAGGTGATTGATATTTCTCTTGGCAATCTTGATTCCAGCTTGTGCTTCTTCCAGCCCAGCATTTCTCATGATGTACTCTGCATATAAGTTAAATAAGCAGGGTGACAATACACAGCCTTGACGTACTCCTTTTCCTATTTGGAACCAGTCTGTTGTTCCATGTCCAGTTCTAACTGTTGCTTCCTGACCTGCATACAAATTTCTCAAGAGGCAGATCAGTTGGTCTGGTATTCCCATCTCTTTCAGAATTTTCCACAGTTTATTGTGATCCACACAGTCAAAGGCTTTGGCATAGTCAATAAAGCAGAAATAGATGTTTTGCTGGAACTCTCTTGCTTTTTCCATTATCTAGTGGATGTTGGCAATTTGATCTCTGGTTCCTCTGCCTTTTCTAAAACCAGCTTGAACATCAGGAAGTTCACGGTTCACATACTGCTGAAGCCTTGCTTGGAGAATTTGAGCATTACTTTACTAGCGTGTGAGATGAGTGCAATTGTGCGGTAGTTTGAGCATTCTTAGGCATTGCCTTTCTTTGGGATTGGAATGAAAACGGACCTTTTCCAGTCCTGTGGCCACTGCTGAGTTTTCCAAATTTGCTGGCATATTGAGTGCAGCACTTTCACAGCATCATCTTTCAGGATTTGAACTAGCTCAACTGGAATTCCATCACCTCCACTAGCTTTGTTCGTAGTGATGCTTTCTAAGGCCCACTTGACTTCACATTCCAGGTTGTCTGGCTCTAGGTCAGTGATCACACCACCGTGATTATCTGGGTCGTGAAGATCTTTTTTGTACAGTTCTTCGGTGTATTCTTGCCATCTCTTCTTAATATCTTCTGCTTCTGTTAGGTCCATACCATTTCTGTCCTTTATCGAGCCCATCTTTGCATGAAATGTTCCTTTGGTATCTCTGATTTTCTTGAAGAGATCCCTAGTCTTTCCCATTCTGTTGTTTTCCTCTATTTCTTTGCATTGATCGCTGAAGAAGGCTTTCTTATCTCTTCATGCTATACTTTGGAACTCTGCATTCAGATGTTTATATCTTTCCTTTTCTCCTTTGCTTTTCGCTTCTCTTCTTTTCACAGCTATTTGTAAGGCCTCCCCAGACAGCCATTTTGCTTTTTTGCATTTCTTTTCCATGAGGATGGTCTTGATCCCTGTCTCCTGTACAGTGTCACGAACCTCATTCCATAGTTCATCAGGCACTCTATCAGATCTAGGCCCTTAAATCTATTTCTCACTTCCACTGTATAATCATAAGGGATTTGATTTAGGTCATACCTGAATGGTCTAGTGGTTTTCCCTACTTTCTTCAATGTAAGTCTGAATTTGGCAATAATGAGTTCATGGTCTGAGCCACAGTCAGCTCCTGGTCTTGTTTTTGCTGACTGTATAGAGCTTCTACATCTTTGGCTGCAAAGAATATAATCAATCTGATTTTGGTGTTGACCATCTGGTCATGTCCATGTATAGAGTCTTCTCTTGTGTTTTTGGAAGAGGGTGTTTGTTATGAGCAGTGCATTTTCTTGGCAAAACTCTAGTAGTCTTTGCCCTGCTTCATTGCATATTCCAAGGCCAAATTTGCCTGTTACTCCAGGTGTTTCTTGACTTCCTACTTCTGCATTCCAGTCCCCTATAATGAAAAGGACATCTTTTTTGGGTGTTAGTTCTAACAGGTCTTGGTGGGGAGTGGTGAAAAGGAATATTTCATGCAGGGAAGAGCAGATGCAAATGGCTGAAGGTGAATGCATCAGTCTGGATGGACACAGCAAGAGGAGGCTGAAACAGGAGAGAGGGGTCAGATGACGAGTAAGGAAGCTGGGACCAAAAAAACCCAAGTCAAGACTGGAAAACAACCCAAATACCGGGCACAACCCAAATACCACCAACAAGTATTCCTTTTCACCACTCCCCACCCCCCTGTTCACTGCTGCATTACTCAGGACCAAGCGCAGGGTCAGGCATGGCCTGGCAGGTCAGTAAGACTTGGATTGAATGAGAACTGGAAGCTGCAAATAGACTCGGGTTTAAATTCCAACCCTGCTGTCTCCTAACTTCTGTGATCTTGGGAGAGTTACTTAGCTTCTCTGAACTTCAGTTTTTCCTCGTGAGTAAAACAGAAATGATGACATTTAGTTTGTGCGGTTACCATGAGATAACTCTATGAAACCACTTACTGCGGGATGGCATGGCCCTTCCTTCGGCTCTGGCCTCTGTCTCCAGGCCTGTGGTTAGCAGTGCGTCTTGCTACTGGACAAGGGGTCCTCCCATCTGTTACCCTGGCCTGTCATCCTGCTCACTGAGGCTGGACAAGGGGGCAGGCAGGAGTCATCACTGTCTCATTCAGCAAACATTTTCTGGGCTCTTACTATATGTTAGCAGTGTCCTAGACACTGCAGATTGATCAGTGAGTAACATAAAGTCTTTCAGGAGCCTATTTTCTAGTGGGTGGAGACAGATAGTAAGGAAAATAAAGAGTGTGTCATTTGGTAACAAATGCAATAGGAAAAAAATGAGCAGGGAAGAGAAAGATGTGTCAGAAAGTGGTATTTGGCAAATCCCTCCAGGAAAGGCCTCTATGTCCATTTGAGGTCACTCTGTTTGAGTGAAGGTCTGAATTGTGGGAATAAACTGTGGAGATATCTGGGGAAGAGCATTCCTGGAAGAATGCGCCGTCAGTGCAAAGGCCCTGAGGCCAGAGTGTTTGGCTGTGTGAGGAGTACCACCAGGCAGGCTGGGGTGCTTGTTTGGTCGGTCAGTCATTTCACAGACGTTTACTGAGCACCTGTAGGTGCTAAGCCTTGTTCTGGACACTGAGGAGATAGTGGTGATCAACTCAGACCAAGGGCTGCCCTCAGGGGTCTCATGTTTCTGTGGAGAGACAAGCAAAACTAAACAAACAGGCGAGACTGCCTGAGCGATCCTCTTGTTCTGAGTCAAATCTGCCTGTCCTCTGTCACTGACCCTTGCTGTTGTGAAATGACTCCCCATTTCACTCAGGGCAGGAGCCTGAGTCATCCTGATGGCCTGCAGTGTGATCCTGTGCTCTGCACCCCCTGCCCACACTGTTGTTTACTTCTCTCCTTGTACCTCCTCCACTTCAGCCAAGCACACTCCCTCCTCGGGGCCCTCGTTCTGTCTGTTCCCATGGCAGGGCGTGCCCTTCCCCCCAGACATCTGCTGGATCAACTCCTCCTCTTCTCTGTGGTGCCCACTTCAACACTCTATTTAAAAATATGCCCCCCACCCCCGCAGCCCACTCTATCATGCGTGATCTCGTTACTCTTTTTTTTCCCCAAAATAACTTTACACATTCTAACAGCCTATCATGTAACCTATTTGTCTTGTTTATTATTAGCCAAACTGCAGGGCATGTGGGATCCTAGCTCCCTGACCAGGATTCGAACCCATGCCCCCTGCAGTGGAAGCTCGGAGTTCCTGTTTATGATTTGTCTCCGCTTCTGTTGTGTAAGCTCCAGGAGGACAGGGGCTTTGTTCTGTTCCCAAACACGTGCTACAACTTCTGGTACATAATAGGTATTCAATAAATAGTTGCTGAATGAGAAAAACTTGATGGTGTGTCTGGTAGTATGATATATGGTGATATATAAAAATGGCAGGTTGAGAGGCTGGATGGATGCTGTTTGAGCCGGGTGGGGTTGCATTCTCCAGAGCGGTGGCATCTGAGCAGAGGCCTCCACAGAGTGAGGGAGAAGCCCAGCGCTCTGCAGGGAAGGGCCTCCAGGCAGCCCAACCACAGTGGGAGCTGGTGACTGGGGTAGGACAGAAAGACACAGAGGCAGGTCACTGACCCTAAGTGGTGTCTTTTAGGCACACCTTCCAGTATGTTCGAGTTGACCTTAATGTGGATGCTTGCCCCTTCTCCTCTGTTTTTGCCTCTGTTTTTCAAAACACATTGTCCTGGAACATTCTGTGTCAGGGAAAGAACACTGGGCTTGGCATTTGGATCCAGGGCCAGGTCCCCAGCTCACAGAATTACAGTAAGTTAAGGCCCCTTTCAGGCCTCATTTCCCTCATCTCCAATGTGGAGATAACATCATATGTTAATACCTCCTCACTTGATTAAAGGGATACGTCTGTACAGTGGATTTGGAAGGCCTTGTGTCCTCTTGTCAGTGTCTGCCGGCTGAGGGTGATGGCAGAGGACCTACGGGAACAGAATGGAGGGGGCTCCCTGTGTGCGGAGCCCTGGTCTACACCCTTCTCCCGTGGGGGTCGTGGCAGCCCTTGACACAGTTCCTAGTGTGGTCCCAACTTGGTTTCCCCATGTTAGAGATGTGCAGAGTGAGGCAGGAAGCCCCCTGGGCTTGTCCAAGTCACATGGCTACTGAGATTTGAGCCCATGGCCACTGTTAAGCTGTAGCCCTGAAAATTAGCAGTAGATCTGGCCTAACTTCCTCCTTCCCCAAGACCATTGTACAGGTGGGGAGACTGAGACCCAGACCCATGGGCTTAGCAGAGTCCTTACTAGAACCCGGGTCTCTGGGCCGTGTCCATTGCACCTGATTCAAGCGACTCAACCTGCAGGGTTACTGGGAGGGCAGGAGCATTTGGGAAGCCCTTCCCTCCCCTAGCCATAATGGGCCATTTCCTGTTGCTCTGTAGGGTTGTTCCCAAGGCTCGCTGGGGTAAAGGTAAAACTTTACAGAGCTTCTGGAAAGAAGAAACTTGAGTGTAAATCAGGTTTATGGCCTGGATAATAAAGTGTCTATTCCAACTGATACTTTATTCCTCATCCTTTTGATTCCTTCCATATGAAGCCCTCTGCGCTTGGGTCATGGCAGCCCTTGGCGGTTTCATTTGTCAGTTACTAGGAGTTGGGGCTTGTCAGTTTCAGAAGACAGGGTTCACAGGACTCAGGCCACAGTCCATAGCCCTCGGATTGTCCTGCCCCTTGGTTTGATAGCAAGGGAGCCTATGTCTTCAGTGCACATTCTCTGAGCTCCAGCCGAATTCCAGGTTTGTGCTGGGCACTGGGGACATAGAGCATCTAGGTTAGAAGGAACTCAAATGTGCCAACTGACCATTACAGCACATGAGGCCAGCACAGGGATCTGGGTAGCCGGGCAGCGCCCAAGGCAGCCTGGCGGCAGGTCAGGGAGAGCTTCCCGAGGAGAGGACATCTAATCTGAGACAAGAAAGGTGAGTTGGAGTTACAGCTGCAGGGGGAAGGCAGGAACAACTTATGCAAAGACCAGAGAAAAGATGGAACTTTAGCTCATGCGAGGCTGGAGAGACAAGCCTTACACCAAGGGGGAGGGAGTGCTTTACTGCTTGGGGTGCTAGGAAGGCTTCTGACAGCAGGTGGCAATTGAACTGAGTCTTACAGCATAGAAAGGACTTCATCAACACACAAATAACCTTCAAGAAGGCCTGCAACTGTGAAATGATGTGGTGACTGTGGAGAGCAATGAGCAGTTTCAGTTCCAGTGAGGTATTGCAAAGGCAGGGGTCGGAGAAGTCCACAGGGACCCATGGTGAAAGTCCTCATGTGCCTTGAAGTGACCTGAAACTCCCTTGAAGTCTGCTCGGAAGTTGGAATAGAGGACCCCATCTCCTCCTGCCTGTGATGTCCAGAATAATCTAAATTGAGCTGCTTTGCTGCTCGCCCCCATCAAAGCAAGGCGACTCCCCTGATCCCAGATTGCTGAGCTGCCGATGTTTATAATTACAGCATCCCACCGTCAGAGTCCTTGTTCTTCAGACTTCATAAGCCTGGTTTGTTTGATGGGTACTGGTCCTCGCTGATAATGGGGAACAGAAGCAAGGCTGCCTGAGGATTCATCAGGGTGGGTGTGGCCTGGCCCGAGGGACTCTGAGTCTGCTGGGCCCCTGAAATGTCCTCGCTCTGGCCTAGTGGCCCCAGGAGCAGCCTGAGAGGCCCCATGCCTAGCAGCGCCTGAGGGTGGGCTAGACGTGTGGTCAAGTGGAGCTTTGGACTCAGCCTAGAGTGGGAGACACAGGAAGGACAGGCTCCAGGGTGGGAGTGCCCTGAGCGTGAGACCAGAACCAAGCATCTTACCTCTTGGCATCAGTGGCTGGTGCTCCCTGGGGCCGAGGTGCTATCTCTGGCAGGTCCCAGCACAGAGCAAGTGCTCCATGATCATTAATTCCCCTACTCTTTTCCAGCACAGATGAGCAAACTGACTATTCTTTCCCGAGAAGCTAGAGGCCGATGAGTGTCAGGAGGGCGTGTTAGAAATGTCACACTCACTCCACCACCTAGGTGGTGCCTGTGCCCAGCACCCCATCATCATCACCCCCATTGTCCTTATCTATTCAAAGCTCCATGATTCATGAAGTGCCTGGTATCCTCAGTCTCATTTGATCTGTAAAGACAACCCTACAGGACAGAGTTTGTCACTCACATTTTTTTCTCAGGTGAGGAGCCCAAGGCCCAGAGAGGGGAAGTAAATTTCCCAAGGTCACACAGCTGGGGAGTGATGAAGTCAGGACTCACACCCAGGATTCTTCCCAGAGTACTTGGCCCCCTCTGGCCCTCTCTGCTCTTCTCCTTCCCCAGATACTGCTGGAGCTCCTGCCGTGGGCGCTGAGACATTCCTGCCTTAGAGAAGCTCAGGTGTAGGAGTCAGCAGATAGAGTTCTGTACTGTGCCAAGCAAGGTGTGAGAGCGAGGGCGGCAGGGGAGCCAGAAGAGGGCTTGAGCAGTGTGTCCTGGAGGAGGGGCACCCTGGAGCAGAACTCTTAGTAAGACAGTGAGTTCTCCAAGGGGAAGGGCTTTCCAGGCAGAGGGAGTAAGTGTGCAAAAGTAGGAGGCCAGATTTTGCTGAAGGATGTTGGCCTTTTTCATTCATGGAAGGAAAACTGACATTTCCAGGACATTCTGGTTTTGCTGCTCATAGCTCCCTTTGGAAGAATGGCTCAGGGACCAAGTAGAGTTCTTTGTTCAGACAGATGGGCTGGATCAGGGAAAAGGCAGCAGCGTGCACAGCCAGGTCTGGATTTAGGCTCTCCTAACTCCATCACAAAAAATTTGGAAAACTCAGCAGTGGCCACAGGACTGGAAAAGGTCAGTTTTCATTCCAATCCCAAAGAAAGGCAATACCAAAGAATGCTCAAACTACCGCACAATTGCACTCATCTCACACGCTAGTAAAGTAATGCTCAAAATTCTCCAAGCCAGGCTTCAGCAATATGTGAACCGTGAACTTCCTGATGTTCAAGCTGGTTTTAGAAAAGGCAGAGGAACCAGAGATCAAATTGCCAACATCCACTGGATCATGGAAAAAGCAAGCGAGTTCCAGAAAAGCATCTATTTCTGCTTTATTGACTATGCCAAAGCCTTTGACTGTGTGGATCACAATAAACTGTGGAAAATTCTGAAAGAGATGGGAATACCAGACCAACTGATCTGCCTCTTGAGAAATTTGTATGCAGGTCAGGAAGCAACAGTTAGAACTGGACATGGAACAACAGACTGGTTCCAAATAGGAAAAGGAGTACGTCAAGGCTGTATATTGTCACCCTGTTTATTTATCTTATATGCAGAGTACATCATGAGAAACGCTGGGCTGGAAGAAGCACAAGCTGGAATCAAGATTGCCGGGAGAAATATCAATCACCTCAGATATGCAGATGACACCACCCTTATGGCAGAAAGTGAAGGGGAACTCAAAAGCCTCTTGATGAAAGTGAAAGTGGAGAGTGAAAAAGTTGGCTTAAAGCTCAACATTCAGAAAACGAAGATCATGGCATCTGGTCCCATCACTTCATGGGAAATAGATGGGGAAACAGTGGAAACAGTGTCAGACTTTATTTTTCTGGGCTCCATAATCACTGCAGATGGTGACTGCAGCCATGAAATTAAAAGATGCTTACTCCTTGGAAGGAAAGTTATGACCAACCTAGATAGCATATTCAAAAGCAGAGACATTACTTTGCCAACAAAGGTCCGTCTAGTCAGGGCTATGGTTTTTCCTGTGGTCATGTATGGATGTGAGAGTTGGACTGTGAAGAAGGCTGAGCGCCAAAGAATTGATGCTTTTGAACTGTGGTGTTGGAGAAGACTCTTGAGAGTCCCTTGGACTGCAAGGAGATCCAACCAGTGCATTCTGAAGGAGATCAGCCCTGGGATTTCTTTGGAAGGAATGATGCTGAAGCTGAAACTCCAATACTTTGGCCATCTCATGCGAAGAGTTGACTCATTGGAAAAGACTCTGATGCTGGGAGGGATTGGGGGCAGGAGGAGAAGGGGACGACAGAGGATGAGATGGCTGGATGGCATCACTGACTCGATGGATGTGAGTCTGAGTGAACTCCGGGAGTTGGTGATGGACAGGGAGGCCTGGTGTGCTGCGATTCATGGGGTCGCAAAGAGTTGGACACGACTGAACGACTGAACTGAACTGAACTGAACTCCACGACTGACCTGTGTCTTTGGACAAGTCCTCCTGCCTACATTTTCCCACCTTTCCCGACCTCTGTGTGAGACCGAGGTCAGAGAGCCTCATGTTGAAGGGAGTTATAGTCATAATGGCCATCAGGTGAGGCTTCTGGATTTTCTCAGGGCTGGGTTGCTTGGATTCTTGAGCCTTTGGTTTTAGATTTCTCCAAATACAGGGGCAGAGTAGGGATATTTGCTTTTGAGCTGCCCCGAGGAGAAGTGGTGGTTGGCCAGATGCTCCCAGGTCAGGCAAGAGAACAGGCAGGAGGGGTAACAGGGTTTGAGTTGGGAGACATTTCTGACTTTGTCAGAAGGAGAAGAAGAGAGAACAAGATGATTCCTCTGGCTAATTGAGGAAGGAGAGCTGGGTGGGTGTGTGACAGAGTGAGCACCTGACCCCAGAAGGATTTTCATTCTCATAGCCCTGCGGGTGTCGGATCGGGCAGTTTGCGACTCCTCTCAGAAAACCTACACTCCAGCAGTTTTGTGCTTGAACCTGCTGTGGCTCCCTACTGCAGCTGATGAGCCAGGAGCACCTTAAGAAGCCGGCAGCAAAATGTCAAATGACAAGAGCTGGGGTCAGGCAGGTATGAATTCGAGTCCTGGCCAGGCCTGTTTCCATGGAAAGCACTTCACACAGGCACTGATTCTGAGTGTTCATTCAGAGGGTCCCAGTACCCCAGTGTCTGTCTCTTTGTTCAGAGCTCACCCAGCCACCGCGACCCTCTGGAGCCAGGAGGCCTGGATGCCGCTGGTTGTCGAGTCCCAGCTGGGCTGCTGACTGTTCAGAAGAGCTGGAGGCTCTTTCAAAGGAAACTGCAGTCAATTAGTGGAGAGTGGAATTTGAAAGACCCAAATCCCTTTTTTCCCCCAAACTTCAAATCTGGTTTTCGTCAGTGGCTTTGAAAACAAATACCAAAAGAACCCTTTTTTATTTTTTTCCTGCTCCCCTTTTCCCTACCCTCCTTTGCGTGTTCTTATTTCCCAGGCTTTTATCTCTTTGCAGAGTCAGCTCTGACAGCCCACCCTGCCTGCTTGTCTTGGTCACATTGTGATGGCCGAGCAGGTGGCTACTGGTGTGAAACAGCTCCCACCCTCCTAGTGCTGGTGGTGGCTGGGGGAACTCAGTGCGACACTGACACCTGTGAGTTGCAGTCCTTCCTGAGTCCTTCTGATTCATCTTCCTGTTCCCTGGGTCCAGCCCAGAGAGGGCTTCAGTACAGGTGTCCTAGGAGAAGTGGGAGGGAGGTGGTTGGACATAATGCTGTCCGGGTGCAGAGAGGACTTCACAGTGGGAGAGGCACAGAGCTGTCTGAGTCTTTAGGAAGCTGTTCTGGCCACTCATCCCCACCTCATCCATCTGTTGAGTTACTGACTCATTCATACTACAGACATCCACTGAACACCCGCTCAGGGCCAGCCCTATGCCAGGGACCCCAGTTTAATGGACACAGTATTAGCTCTGGAAGAGCCCAGAGCTACTGGAGGGGAGTACCTAACAGCTGTGTCCACCCAGAGGGAGCAGGGCTGGATGTATCCAGCAGGGCTGGGATGGAGAGAGGCCAGGAGCAGCCAGGGCCAGAAGAGGCACCAGGCTCACCTGTGGTAGTCAGAAAAGGCTTCCTGGAGGAGGTGGCTGCTGAACTGAGTTTTGAAGGATGAGTTAGGAGTTTGCCAAGGAAAAGGGTGAAGAAAGACATTCTGAGCAGATGGGATCAGAGAGGAGAGGCCCAGAGGCAGCTAAGAGCCAGACGGCTGTGTGGAAGGTTGTGAGTAGCTGTACCCTGAGAGCTGGTCAAGGTGAGAGGTAGACAGAGCCCAGGCTGTGAAGGGCCTTGAGGGCCAGGCTGAGACCTGTGCTATCTGCATCATATCATATTTCTGCATGCTTGGCTGCCCCATTAACTCGTAAGGGCAGGGAGGCTGTGTCTGGTTCACCTCTGAAACTGTGTCATCTGATGGAGTTTAATCTCTGGAGCAACCCTGTGAGGTACACGTTACCCCATTTCACAGATGAGGAAACTGAGGCTCAGAGGTAATAAGTTCAGAGTTCTGCTATGAATTTCAGCTGAGCTTAGACTCTGGGAGCTGCCTCAGCATGGGCATGAGGGTGTATGTATGTTGTGTGTGTGTGTGTTATGTAGGGGAACAGGTAAGGGTGGGGGCAGCAGAGTAGCTCAGAGTCGAGACTGCCTGGATTTCATATCCTGCTGTTACCTCTTTGACGACCGGGGCCAGTTACTTAACTTTTCTGTACAGTACTTTCCTCCTCTGTGCAGTGGGCACAGAGCTGGTGCTCCCCACCTCATCAGGCTCTGGGGAGGAGGGGGAGAGACTGCACGATGCCCACACATGGCGAGTGCTCAGTAAACCTGTGGTAGTTAGACTCCATATGCTCATCTGACACGCAGGCTCAGATCCAGGCCTCGCAGACAGACGGGCAGGCCGCAGAGGACCTCAGAAACCTGCTGTCAGCTGAAAAGCTAAGATCCGGGGAGGGGCAGGTTGGGACTTTAGCCAGAAAAAGTGTAGAGGGGATTGGCCTGTTTTTAGATATATGGCCTTTTTATATTCCTTCTCTCTGGCTACTACAAGCAGTAGTTGAATCATTAAGTTGTTCTGAATGCAGGCTCAGATATTTTCCCTTCTCACTGGACGTTCTTCATCAAGGGAGTCGGTGTCTGCTTGGCCCGAAGTCTGGCTGCTCGGGGAACAGACTGAGTGGAGCTAGGCAGGCACCTCAACTCTGATTTCCGAGTACACATCCCTGCCTGTGGAGTGGGGCCTGGCACACAGACGCGCTCACTGTGCTGTGTCTTCCTTTCCTTTCCCTCTCCTGACTGGCTGTCCTGGTGCCCCCTGTACAGGGGGAGAGGTCAACCAGTCCAGTGGGCTGCAGAGAAAGCCATAGAGGCAGCTGGAGCTGACCTCCTCCACACTATGGTATGGTGTATGATGTAGGATGAGAGGGTCCATTGTATGGCCTAGTCACAGGGCTAGCTGTGTCCCTTCTGTGAGCACTCGGTATTATTAATATAAAAGTGAAGTGTTAGTCGCTTAGTCACGTCAAGTCTTTGCAACCCCATGGACTACAGCCTGCCGGGCTCGTCTGTCCATGGAATTCTTCAGGCAAGAATACTGGAATGGGTAGCCACTCCCTTGTCTAGGGTATCTTCCCGACCCAGGGATTGAACCTGGGTCTCTGGCATTGCAGGCAGTTTCTTTACCATCTGAGCCACCAGGGAAGCCATTAATACCAATAGTGACAGTCTGTTGAATATTTAAAATGTGCTTGTCCTGGGTAAGCTATTCATGTATATTATTTTAGTCTAAATCTCACCTTTCTAGATTTATCTCTAGTTACCAAATAAAAATGTAAACAGCGGCTCAGTGAAATGTCAGACCTGGGGCTTGAACCGAGGATCCTCAGGAGCAAAGCCGTTGCTTTTAGCCGCAGCCACCCTCTGCTGGCTTCCTCCGGCAGAGCCTAGTGGGGAGCTGGAGGAAAAAGAAGTCCTGGGAGGGAGGGCGTCTGCACGCCCACGGCAGTGCTGGCTGTCCTTGCCACTGGCTTCCCCAAGCCCAGGGGTCTATAAATATGCACTGAGTAAACCTGCGTTTTCTGTCGGCCCAGGATAGAAGGCTGGAAAAAAAACCCCACCCTGTCTCCGAGGTAAGACAGGAAAGAAAATATTATCGTCACCCTCTGGTGGATCCAACCCCGGCCCCGTCAAATTGTGAATCACCTGAGAGAGCCTGGTTTCATGGCAACCGTAGAAAAGAGCCAGGGTTCCAAGCAAAACAGCGTGTGAGCCTCTGCTTGGAATTTATTGATTGATTTATAGGGCCCCTCCTGCCAGCCCCGAGGAGACGGACAGGTCTTCTCAGAGGTGCCACCCTGTGGGCCAAGGGGAGAGGGAAGAAGAGACGCTCACTTGGGCGGGCCCGAGGAAGATGCCTCTGCCTGAGATGATGAAGCCCTACTGTGGGGCCGAGAGGCTTCCCCAGAAGCCTGGCTGGATGGCTGCAGACCTGGAGTGGCTGGGCAAGGCGGCAGGGGCCTGGTGGAGCCCACAGACCACACCACACCCTTCCTCAGCCTCCCCTGGGCTGCCTCAGTGTCATGCTGGAGAGTGTGGTCACTGTCAAGTGGCTACCCTGTGTCACCTGATGTAGTTCAGTCTCTAGAGCAACCCTGTGTGTGTGTGGGGGTGGTGGTGGTATTATTCCCATTTTACAGATGAGAAAACTGAGGGTCGGAGAGACTAGGACTTGCTCAAAGTCACAGTTCCCAGTGACACGTCCTGGTTCCAGTCCTCTGTTGTTCAGGCTTGTGCTGTCAGTGTGAAGCTGGAAGGCCCTGGACACAACTGGTCCAGATCGCTCCCCTGCCCTCCACCCCCGTCTCCATTTGTGGATGCAGAAGGGCGTGACTTGCCCCAGCTCTTCTGGGTAACCAAGGCAGTGCCGACACCAGCAGCCCCTTCCCATTGGCCTTGCTAGCTGCCTGGCCGGAGGCTTCCCTGACAGGTCCCCCTATGGTCACTCATGGTTTAATGTCCATTGGCTCCTCCTGCCCATTGGCTTCTGGGTGTGGGAGATTCTGGGGTGGAAAGGAACTTTCCACTGCCATCTAGCCTGCGGTGGCAATGAGAGGAGCTGGCCAGGGACACATGATGGTGGAAGGTGGGACGTGGACGCTGGACTCCTTGCTCCCAGGCTCGGTGCTGCCTCAGAAACCCACTAGGGTTGGGATGCAGCCATGCTGCGAAAAAAGGGAGGGCGATTAGGTTCAGAATTGGCATGGCCACTTACAGACTCTGTGACTCTGCAGTGACCCCTGTTAGCCTGAGGGAGGGACCTGGGCTCCTGACCAGCCTGGCCTTTGTTGGCCTGGAGGAAACCTGTCCTTTTGGGCCAATATCGTTAGCCTTTCCATCCTGCAGCTGATGCCCAGGATACTTGCCATGATGACTGACGAGCCGGTCGGTGCTCTTGCCTTTGGATCTTTGGTGTCCATCACCAAGCAGGCCTGCAGTTAGTATCGGTCAAAGTGAAAAGAAACAGAAACCCCGCTTTCCCCAGAGGGGCCCTCCCTGGTCCGCCTGCCATGCACACTGCTTCTTGCGGTCGGGGCCTGCCTTGACACAGCATGGCAGCTACCACCACAGTTTTGGATCCGTCACACCCAACCAGCGTGTCCTCTCTAAGCCTAAATTGGGTTCTGGCTCTCTTCTGCCCTCAAGACAGCATCTAAGCTCTGGGGACTGGCCCACAGGGACCAGCTTCTCCCACGCACATCCAGTCAGTGTCCTGGCTTTGGATCCTCCAGCCAGGCCCTCTGAAACACCAGGTTCTTTGATGCCCATGTCCTTTGCTCACATGTGTCCTGTTTTTGGAACTTCCTTTTCTCTCCTACTGTTTGGCACACATCTGTCTGTCTTTGCTTGACACATGGTGAGTGCTCAGCAATTTTGGTAGCTTTGGTGCTGCTCATGAGGGAACTGGTGACATTTCCCTCAAGGTGATGGGGTCACTGCAAGGCATCTGTCCAGCATGCTCTGCCCAGTGCCATGGCCAAGGCTGGCAAGACCCTCGTACATGCGATTGAGTGTCTGTTCCAGCTGGGAGGTCAACATTGGTCCTGGGCAGATTGTTCTGGATCTTGGCCAAGGTCATGGGTGAAGGAGTACAGCAGCTGAAGCTCAGTTGTATCTTTCTTCCCCTAAATCTCAAACAGTTCAATTTTGCCATCCTCAGGATACAGCCCAGATTCTTAGAATCGTAGGGTCCCAGGTGGGCTTCAGTGTATGTGCATAATCTTATGAATATGTTTATGCACTTTTCTAGAGGGAGGGCCAACAGTTTCACAGTTATGGGAGCAATTTCTCTCTGGTCTCCTTGCTTCCTGCTGACTCTCACAGTGCTCTACCCCTAGGGACCCACTTGAAGCTCTTCAGCCTCACACATCCTCCCACCTCCACCCTCCTTCAGACTCTAATACCCTCTCATATTCTGTAGTTCAATTCAGAAGCCCCCTCCTCCTGGAAGCCTCTCCCGATTCTACAGGCTGAGTCAGGCACCTTCTTGCTCCCAGTTCTCTGTGTGGCCATTGTCAGCACGTCACGGAGGGGCTGGGTCTCAACGCACCCCTTCATGTCCCCCAGCAGAGGGCTGCTCCGTGCAGGGCAGTGGGAAGGAAGGAAGAGAGGAAGCAGCTGGTTTGTGATGGTGAAGCAGGAAGCGCTGCCTGGGAAATAGCCCTGCGGCTGCTGTCATCTTCCGTATGCTCGTTCAGTGAGCGGGACTTGGACCTGCTGTGTGTGAGGGGCTGGGAGCCGGGGTGGAGGAGACCTGGTCCTGCCCACAAGGCGCTGAAGGAGCTGAGGTCGGGACCAGGCACTCACAGAGCAAGCCGAGAATGGTCTTCCTCCAGTGCCCCCCACCCCAAGCAGTCTGTGAGGAAGCGACTTCAGGGCAGAGCAGGGGGACGCAGAAAGTGTCAGGTGGCCAGTGTGTTCACAGGAGGCCCAGCAGACATTTGCTGAGGGACTTGGGGGAGGACTGGAGACTGGGTAAAGGAAAAAAAGTAAAAAATGTAGATCTCAGGTTAGGAGTACTCTGTATGTACTAGAATCAGAGAAACCTGAATGTGGATGTCAGCTATAATCATACATTCTGCTGCTGCTGCTGCTAAGTCGCTTCAGTTGTATCCGACTCTGTGCGACCCCATAGCCGGCAGCCCACCAGGCTCCTCTGTCCCTGAGATTCTCCAGGCAAGAATACTGGAGTGGGTTGCCATTTCCTTCTCCAATGCATGCATGCATGCTAAGTCGCTTCAGTAGTGTCTGACTCTGTGCGACCCTATGGACAGCAGCCCACCAGGCTCCTCTGTCCACGGGATTCTCTAGGCAAGAATATTGGAGTGGGTTGCCATTTCCTTCTCCAATCATACATCCTAAATCTTTTTAATTTCTTTTTCTGGCCTTCCCATTCTGGTTACATTCAGAATATAATATATAAAATCATAGTATAGCACATACTATGTAATAGAGTAGGAGTAGAGGATGGAAGTCGAGGATGGAGGGTACCCTTGTCTGTTTCCAGTGTCAGTGGGACATCTTTTAACGTCTTACCACTAACAGTGAAATTTACTGTTGACCTTTTGATAATACTGTTTCTCATAGTAAGGAAGTCCCTCTCTTTTCTAGATTGGCGAATAGTTTTCTTTTAAAATCATGAATGGTGTTGAATTTTATCAAATTACATTTTCTGCAGTTGTTGTGATACTCATTTTGTTTTTAAATCTATTAAGTGATGAATAACATTAAACGATAAACCAACTTTGAATTCCTCGTATATACCCAGCCTGTTCATTGTGTAGTTTTCCCATTTGTGACTGCTAGATTCAATTTAAGATTTTTTTTTTTAATGTGGACCATTTTTTAAGTCTTTATTAGACTTGTTACAATATTATTTCTGTTTTGTGTTTTGGTTTTCTGGCTGTGAAGTTTGTGGGATCTTAGCTCTCCAGCCAGGGATTGAACCAACATGCCCTGCATTGGAAGGCAAAGTCTTAACTACTGGACAGCCAGGGAAGTTCCTCAATTTCTTACTTTTTTTTTTAGATTTTTCCCATCTATGTTCATGAATTAAGTTAACTTGTAATTTTTGTTCCTCATACTGTCTTTTGTTGACGTTTGAGATCAGGGTTTTCCTAGCCTTATATATAGTGAATTGTGGAATATTCCCTGTTCTTCTAGTTTCTGAAAAAGTGAGTATAAGATTAAAAGTATTTCTTCCTTGAAAGTTGGGTAGAAATCACTAATATTTGGGTAGAAATCACTCCAGGCATTTGGGCCTGCAGTTTTCTTGTGGGAATATTTTAGACCATTTATTTAATTACTTTAGTGCCTATGTAATTATTCAGGTTTTTAAATTTCTTCTTCAGTTCAGTTCATTTCAGTTCAGTCGCTCAGTCGTGTCTGACTACTTGCAACCCCATGATCGCAGCACGCCAGGCCTCCCTGTCCATCACCAACTCCCGGAGTTCACTCAGACTCACGTCCATCGAGTCAGTGATGCCATCCAGCCATCTTATCCTCTGTCGTCCCCTTCTCCTCCTGCCCCCAATCCCTCCCAGCATCAGAGACTTTTCCAATGAGTCAACTCTTCGAATGAGGTGGCCAAAGTATTGGAGTTTCAGCTTCAGCATCATTCCTTCCAAAGAAATCCCAGGGCTGATCTCCTTCAGAATGCACTGGTTGGATCTCCTTGCAGTCCAAGGGACTCTCAAGAGCCTTCTCCAACACCATAGTTCAAAAGCATCGATTCTTCCGCACTAAGCCTTCTTCATAGTCCAACTCTCACATCCATACATGACCACAGGAAAAACCATAGCCCTGACTAGACGGACCTTTGTTGGCAAAGTAATGTCTCTGCTTTTGAATATGCTGTCTAGGTTGGTCATAACTTTCCCTCCAAGGAGTAAGCGTCTTTTAATTTCATGGCTGCAGTCACCATCTGTAGTGATTTTGGAGCCCCCCAAAATAAAGTCTGACACTGTTTCCACTGTTTCCCCATCTAATTCCCATGAAGTGATAGGACCGGATGCCATGATCTTCGTTTTCTGAATGTTGAGCTTTAAGCCAACTTTTTCACTCTCCACTTTCACTTTCATCAAGAGGCTTTTTAGTTTCTCTTCACTTTCTCCCATAAGGGTGGTGTCATCTGCATATCTGCATGAGGTGTTTGTCATCTGCATGTCATCTGCATGAGGTGATTGATATTTCTCCTGGCAATCTTGATTCCAGCTTGTGTTTCTTCCAGTCCAGCATTTCTCATGATGTACTCTTCATATAAGTTAAATAAGCAGGGTGACAATACACAGCCTTGACGAACTCCTTTTCCTATTTGGAACCAGTCTGTTGTTCCATGTCCAGTTCTAACTGTTGCTTCCTTACTTACATACAAATTTCTTAAGAGGCAGATCAGGTGGTCTGGTATTCCCATCTCTTGAAGAATTTTCCACAGTTCATTGTGATCCACACAGTCAAAGGCTTTGGCATAGTCAATAAAGCAGAAATAGATGTTTTTCTGGAACTCTCTTGCTTTTTCCATGATCCAGCAGATGTTGGCAATTTGGTCTCTGGTTCCTCTGCCTTTTCTAAAACCAGCTTTAACATCTGGAAGTTCACGGTTCACATATTGCTGAAGCCTGGCTTGGAGAATTTTGAGCATTACTTTACTAGCGTGTGAGATGAGTGCAATTGTGTGGTAGTTTGAGCATTCTTTGGGATTGGAATGAAAACGGACCTTTTCCAGTCCTGTGGCCACTGCTGAGTTTTCCAAATGTGCTGGCATATTGAGTGCAGCACTTTCACAGCATCATCTTTCAGGATTTGGAATAGCTCAACTGGAATTCCATCACTTCCCCTAGCTTTGTTTGTAGTGATGCTTTCTAAGGCCCACTTGACTTCACATTCCAGGATGTCTGGCTCTAGGTCAGTGATCACACCATTGTGATTATCTGGGTCGTGAAGATCTTTTTTGTACAGTTCTTCGGTGTATTCTTGCCATCTCTTCTTAATATCTTCTGCTTCTGTTAGGTCCATACCATTTCTGTCCTTTATCGAGCCCATCTTTGCATGAAATATTCCTTTGGTATCTCTGATTTTCCTGAAGAGATCCCTAGTCTTTCCCATTCTGTTGTTTTCCTCTATTTCTTTGCATTGATTGCTGAAGAAGGCTTTCTTATCTCTTCTTGCTATTCTTTGGAACTCTGCATTCAGATTTTTTTTTTTCTTCTGCTTATTTCACTGACTCACCAAGAATTTTAGAGAGGAGGATGAGTGGTTTATATCTTTCCTTTTCTCCTTTGCTTTTCGCTTCTCTTCTTTTCACAGCTATTTGTAAGGCCTCCCCAGACAGCCATTTTGCTTTTTTGCATTTCTTTTCCATGGGGATGGTCTTGATCCCTGTCTCCTGTACAATGTCATAAACCTCATTCCATAGTTCATCAGGCACTCTATCTATCAGATCTAGTCCCTTAAATCTATTTCTCACTTCCACTGTATAATCATAAGGGATTTGATTTAGGTCATACCTGAATGGTCTAGTGATTTTCCCTACTTTCTTCAATTTAAGTCTGAATTTGGCAATAAGGAGCTCATGATCTAAGCCACAGTCAGCTCCCGGTCTTGTTTTTGCTGATTGTATAAAGCTTCTCCATCTTTGGCTGCAAAGAATATAATCAGTCTGATTTCAGTGTTGACCATCTGGTGATGTCCCTGTGTAGAGTCTTCTCTTGTGTTGTTGGAAGAGGGTGTTTGCTATGACCAGTGCGTTCTCTTGGCAAAACTCTATTAGCCTTTGCTAGTTTTGCTAAATTATATTTTTTCTAGGAAATTGTCCCTTTTGGCTACATTTCAAAATTGTTGGCATAAAGATATTTATGATAATGATTAAGTGCCTTCATGTTGCCTGTAGCATCCAGTGTTGTCTCAACTTTGCTCGTATTACTTATTTGTTCCTCCTCTTCCTTCCTTGTGATCTCTCTTGTCCATTGTTTGTCAGTCATATTTCTTTTCAAAGAACCAACTTTAGGCTAATTTATTAATCCTCTCTATTGTGTGTATGAGCACATCTATGTATATTTTCTGTATTATTGATTTCTGCCTATATCTTTATTATTTCTCTCTTCCTGCTTTATTTTGTTCTTTCTAAAAAAACTGCCTGGAATAAACATTTAACTCATTAAATTTCAACATTTCTTTTCTGACAAATGTGTTTAAGACATTAAAAACCATAGACTTTCCTTAAGTACTGCTTTAGCAGCATCCCACAGTTTTGATATATAGAATTCTCATTATCAATTAGTTCAAAATATTTTCTAAGCTCCATTCTAAATTTTTTTACCTTTATTATTATTATTTTATTTTAATTTTTTTGGTCTTGCCACATAGCATACAGGATCTTAGTTCCCCAACCAGGAATTGAACCTGCATCCCCTGCAGTGGAAACAAGGAATTTTAACCACTAAAAAACCACCAGGGAAGTCCCTATCTAAATACTTTTGACACACAGTTATGGGGCATCTTTTTAATTTTCAAACACATGAGATTTCAAATTATCTTTTACACTGTGGTAAAGTGTAAAAGACTTTTACACGTGGTCAGAGAACATGTTCTGTTCATTTCAGTCCTTTGAAATGTATTCAGGCTTGCTTTGTGGCCAAGTTTTGTAAATAGACTGTGGATCCTGCCTTCCCTTACTCAAGGACACCACTGCTCCAGTAGGTCTCCATTCTCTTTCCTGCCTCAATTTTTGCCTCCTTCCTGGATCATTCTTATAAGCATACAAGTCTGCTATTATTTCTAACATCTTAAAAAAAAAGACAAAACCCAAGCCCTCTCTTGACTCTGTGCCTGCCTCCAGGCTCCTTCTCCTCTCTCACCTTCCTATTTGTCTTAGCCTAGGTTCCCCAATGACAGAGAATTTCCTGCTCTGGGGCAGGTAGTTTCCTTGAGAGCTGATCTCAGGGAGCAGGTATGAGAGCTGGGGGAGTGAAGCTGGACAGGAAAGGAGGTGGAGACAGCCAGTGCAAGAGTGCATTCCTGAGCTGCCTCACCTTCTAAGAGGTCTTTAAAATTCCTCCCAGAGCGCTGTCCAGGGGGCAGTATTTATTCATGGGCATCTGTTCCCACTGGTCTTCCCTTGTGACTCAGACACTAAAGAATTCGCCTGCATTGCAGGAGACCTGGATTCGATCCCTGGGTTGGGAAGATTACCTGGAGAAGGGCATCCCACTCTAGTGTTCTTGCCTGGAGAATTCCATGGACAGAGGCGCTTGGCAGGCTACCGTCGTCCATGGGGTTGTAAAGAGTTGGACATGAGCGAATAACGCTTTCGCTTTCTTTCATACCCCCTGGTCAAGGGTGCTGCAGAAGCATTAACCTCCACCCGCGTTAGGGTTGATGTGAGGTTGCCTGGCACGTGCGTGTTTTGTGGGAGGGACTGTCAGGCGGCCTCTGGAAGCCTGCCTGAGCCTGGCTGGTGTGACAGTCACAGCAGTGAGGGGCATGGCCGAGAGGGGTCTGGGGACCCGCTTCAGCACAGTGAAAGAGCTGCCTTTGCTCAGCGTCTCACGCCTCTCTCCAGTCAGGCCCTCACTCTATCCTCACCTCCAGATAGCTCTTGGCTCTTGCCAAGGTTTCTGGTGTCTTCCATGGTGCCAAATCCAGTGACAGTACTCCATCCGCAGCCTTGGATGTAGTTGATCACCCTGCTCCTTAGTCACCGGCCTCCCATAGCTTCAGGACACGGCTCTTGCTGGTTTCCTTCTACTCCTCCACCGCTGCTCCTCAGCTCCCTGACCTAGAGCACTGGTGGTCCTGGGCTTAGTCTTTGGGGCACTTGCTTTTCTGTTTATGCTCCCTCCCTTTGTGGTCTCATCCTGTATCACTGAGTTTCAAACACCGTCAATTTGCTGTTGATCCAAAGTTATGTCTCAGGCTCCAGACTTGTCAATCTGGTTGCTGTTCAGAGTCTCCATTGGCATGTCTAAAACATGTCTCAAACATACAGACTGAAATAGCTCCTGGGGGGTCTCCTCCAACCTGGCCCTTCTCCTGGTCTTTCTCCTGGTCATCTCAGTAAATGGCAACTCCGTCCTTATAGCTCTTCAGGATCAATGCCTGGTGTCATCCTCGACTCTTCTCTTTCACTCCCTCTAGCTGATCCATCAGTAAATCCTGGTGCCTCTACACCCATAGTATATCCAGCCCAGCCACACCTTACCACTCTGATTGAAACCGCCTTCATCTCCCACGGATCGATTGTAGTAGCCACTCAGTTGCCTTCTCTGTCTCTGCCATTGTCCCCATTCTCACAGCAGCCAGAGTGATCCTGTTGAAGCAGTGGTCCTTAACTGGGGGCCTTTTTGGCCCCCCTTAGGAACATTTGGCAATGACATTTTTAACTGTCACAGCAGAGCACACACACACACACACATATGCACACATGTGAGCTACTGGGGATGCTGCTAAACACCCTGCAATGCACAAGACAACCTCCTAGAGCAAAGAATTATCTGGCCTCAAATGTCAGCAGTGCTGAGGTTGACAAATCCTGTGTTAAAACATGAATGATGTTGCTCTTCTGTTTAAAATTCATCAGCACTCCTCATCTTATCCAGATGTAGAGGTAAAGCAAGGTCTGTACAAAGCCTGGGAGGCCCTGCATCACACACACACACACACACACACACACACACACACACACACACACCCTCCCTCATTCTTCTGGCCTCAGTCTTCCTTCATGCCCTCAGGCTTACTCTGCCCCAGCCACACCAGCTTCTTGCTGATCCTGGAACACGTTAGGTCTCCTGTTGCCTCAAGGCCCTGGCACTGGATGTCCTGCCCCTGCAGCCAGACATCCATACGGCTCAATCCCTCGCCTGCTGCAAGTCTTTATCCAAGTGACACTTCTCAGTGAGGCCTTCCCTGGGCATCCTATGTAGAAGTACATCCTCCTTTCATACACTTTCAATCCCTCTTCTTGCTTTATTTTTCTCATTATCATGAGCATTCTATGGAATTTACTTATTTATTTTACATCACCCATTATAAGACATGCTTCGTGAGAGCAGAGATTATTATCTGTTTTACTCAATGCTAGATTCCTAGTGCATAGAATAATCCCTAGTGCATAGCAGGCGCTCAACAAAAACGTGATGAATGAATGATAAATGAATAACGCTTTGTAAAGTGTAAGTGATACATATGATATTTGTGATTATTATTACATTGTGGTGCTACTAAGGGAGATGGTAGAAACCTTGCCATAACAGTCTTGAAAAAACTAACACAGATGGGGACAATTGGTTAACTATTTGGGGAAAAAAATAAAGTTAAATCCTCACCTACATTATCCTGGAAAATACATTCCAGATGGATTAAGGAGTTAAGTGTGAAAAATGAAACCACACAAAAAATTAGAAGGCTTTTTTATAGGGAAATATTTATCTTATGTCTGGTTGGAAAAGAACTAGCTTTACTTAAAGCCCATGGAAGTGACCTCAACTAAAGACTGTTGGATTCAACTACTTGAAAATTTAGAACATTTTTATGAGTAAAAATTTATAAACAGTAATGAAAGGCAATAGGCAAAATGAGAAGAGTACGCAAGCCTGATATATTTAATACCCAAAAAAAGCTCTCCCAAAATGATAAGAAAAATGCAGAAAGGATAGGAACAGACATTTGACAGAAGAAGAAATATGGATAGTCGAAGAGTATTTTCAAATATTTGCCCCCACTAGTAATAAAATCCAAATAAAAATGAAGTCTGATTTTAATTTCACTAATCAGCAAAGATAAAGAAAATCCTGTTGTTTGTTGTTGCAGCGTGCAGTGGACTTGGGCCTCTCGTCAGTCACTGATGAAAGTGTAAGTGGGGACAGTCTTTACAGAGGGCAATTTGACAGTATGTTCTGTGAGCCTAAGAAATATTCAGTCCCTCTGACCCGTGAATTCTTCTTTTTGGAAGTTGTCCCGAGAAAGTGTTCAGCAGTGCAGACAGTGATTTATGTTCAAGGGTGCTCATCATAGCATGATTTATAATAGCAAATACTGGAAATAACCTAACTGTTTACCAGTAGGGAATAACTAAATAGTTACGGTGAAACCCATGATGGAGTACTATGCAACTGTTCACAGGGGGCTTTGAAGAATCCTTCGTGACACTGGAAAATGTGCTCATGATTTGATATTTAGTGTAACAAATGGTAAATGTAAATATGTAAGTAAGATGTTGAATATGTATGTGTATGTGTATATGTTCAAGACACAACTTAGGGACTGAAGAACAACAACGGATACAGGCACACAGGTAGGCCTAGTGGAAAAAAAGGAACATTTTAAAAACCTAAGCAGTCTGAAGAAGCAACCCAGGTGTCCATTGACCAATGAATGGATTACCAAAATGTGGTATATACATACAATGGAGTATGATTCAGCCTTAAATAGGAAGGAAATTCTGTAATATGCTGCAAGGTGGATGAACCTTGAGGATATTATACTAAGTGAAATAAGCCAGTCACAAAAAGATGAATACTATATGATTCTATTTATATGAGGTAGTGAGAGTGGTCAAAACCACAGAAACAGAAAGCAGAATGGTGGTTGTCAGGGGCTGGGAGGAGGTCTTGTTTAATGGCTCCAGAGTGTCAGATTTACAGGATGAAAAGAGTTAGGGCCATATATGGCGGTGGTGGCTGCGCATCAATGTGAGTGTATTAAATACCACCAGACTGCATACTTAAAATAGCTAAGATGATAAAGTTTATGTTCTGTGTATTTTAACACAATTAAAATTTTTTAAATTAATTTTTATTGGAGTATAATTGCTTTACAATGTTGTGTTAGTTTATGCTGTACAGCAAAGTGAGTTAACACATGTCCTTTAAAAAAGAAAAAAAAAAATCTAAGCTGTCTGAGAGGTAGGGTTGTGGAATTTAAAGCAATTTTTGAAGATATCTTTCCCCTTAAAATTCACCAAAAATGAACATGGAGAGTCGGATACAAGAGGAAAAGCCAAGGCTCGCATAATGAATGGTGTCGGATGGCTTTCTTAAGGCCTGTGCATGTGTGCATGCATGATCAGGAAGGCTCTCCAGAAACCATTTGAATTTAGCAAATCTTTGTTGAGTCCAGAGAGAGTCCTCATGGAGCTTGTGCTTAAGTGGGGCAGACAGGAGCAGCTAGAATACTATGTAGGCCGTATTATATGCTAAGAAGAAAAATGAAGCAGATGAGGGGTTTGTGAGTAATGGGGCCTGGGTGTAGTCAGGGAAGGCCTCTCCCAGGAAGTGAGGCCTGCATGACAGGAAGCAGCCGTCCTTGAACTGAGGGCAGAGGAGACAGCTAGTGCAAAGGCCCAGAAGGAGAAGCAGGCCCCCCAAGCAGGATGGGGCCACTGTGTCTACAGCGGGGCTGTGGCAGGAGAACAAGGAGCCCAGTAACGCCTCCCTTCCCCTGTTTATCTTTGAGTCACAGCTTATTCTTCAAAACCATCTCATGCTCAGTCAATTCTAGGACACTGTTCTGAGCCAGGCACTGGGCCAGGAAGTCAGGCTGACTGGAGAACTGGAGAGAGGCCCTGAAGATCCAACCTTCCAGTGATGAGGGCAGCTGGGGCCCCACCATTCATGGGGCTGTGAAGCGCAGAGGAGATCTAGGAGGGCTTCAGGGAGGATATGTTTGAGCAGGGCCTTGGAAGATAAGTAGGAATGAATTCCCCGGGGGAAAGTAGGTAAAAAGGCATCCCAAGAGAGGGAATAGCATAAAATGTGGGATGGGGTTGCACATTTAGGGCTTATCAGGGGAATGGTAAAAAGCTGCTGGGCCTGGACTATATGACTGTATGGAGTGTGTGTGTATGTATATGCCCACACATGTATGTAGTCTTGGAAGATCAGACCAGAGAGGTGGTTTGGAGTCAGGCTGTGAAGTGCCTTGAATGTGTTAGGACAAAGAGGGAGATTTTTCTTCTAAGGTTCGGTGGTGGCCAAACACTTGGTGGGGCTGGCACCAGGCTGGCTGCAGGCTGAACTCAGCAGGATTTTCTGGAGCCCTTGTGAAGAACAGCTTGACTGGCTGTACCCCGCCCCCCACCCAAGTACCCGCCCCCCACACCAGGATTCTTATTTGCTGCTGTCTAGGGCAGAGCCCAGATATGTTTTTCAAAAGTCCCTTAGGTGATTCTGACGTGCCACAGAGTTTGGGGTACACACTGTGGACCAAGGGTCTTTAAGAATTGTAAACAGGGAGAGCTGGGACCCTGTTCTTTGCCCTGGGGGCCTTCCCTGATGGCCGTCTCTTCTGACCTCTCAGGGTGTTTCTTGTCCCTGTCCTGAGCCTTTGCTTATTAAATCCATCCTGTCCCCACCCTGCGCTTTGCACCACTGGCTGATGCTGTGGTGCTAATGCCTGATGCTCAGCACGCCCCAGACCGTGCTTAGACCTGCCAAGTTGGTGAGTGGGATGGGGCTTTGATGGGGCAGAGCAGGTATGCATCCCATTTGATCAGGACAGAGTTGCTTCACCTTCTCAGCCTCAGGTTCCTGGTCTGGTAGCTGGGGGTAATTATACCTAGGTCAGTAGTGTTATATTAGCATATAAAGTGGCTGATACTCGGGTGTAAGCTCCACGTGGGCACTAAATCTGGTTGATGGTTCATCCCTGGCATTGGTACAGAGTGGGCACCAAAAATGTGAGAGAACAGAACAGTGAGTGGGCCTGAATGTTCCTAGTTCTGTTTTGTTGTATTTAACCTTGTGTGTGTGTGCTCAGTCTTATCTGACTCTCTGTGACCTCATGGACTGTAGCCCATGTAGACTCCTCTGTCCATGGAATTTTCTAGGCAAGGACACTGGAGTGGGTTGCCATTTCCCTCCCTAGGGGATCTTCCTGACCCAGGGGTAGAACCCTCATCTCTTGTGTCTCCTGCATTGGCAGGTGGGTTCTTTACCACTGTGCTTCATAAGTATTAGTGTCTCACCCTGGCCATCACTGGTGTTCAAGGTGCTGGGGCATCAGGGAGTGATAAAAACAGCATTAAACATCACCTGGGTAGCCATGGCAGGATGCAGGAATGGCTAGGGTCATATTTATTTGATGCAAGCCCTCTGGGGATAAATAAGACAAGTATAAAAATGCTATAATTCAGGCACTGTCTTGAGGGCAGAGATCCAGGCTGGGTCCTGACATGGCTGGGAGTTCAGGACATGACCACTGAAGGCACCCCAGGCAGAGGGTACAGCAAGGCTGAAGGCCCAGCAGTGGAAAGGGGCATAGATCCTTGGGGGCACTGGCTCCTCGGGATGCAGAAGCTGACATCTTGCTGTCTGTCTGTCTGTCTCTCAGGTCATCTGTGCTCTCATGTTGGACCATCTGTTTTCCTACATTCTGTTGGGTGGAAAGAGTAGAGCTTTAGAGTCAGGGAGGTGAGGCTGTGTGGCCTGGAACAAGTCATCTTGAAGCATCTTAGAGTCTTCATCCATAAAATGGGGACAATATTGCCTTCACATGGTTGGCTTAAATAAAACAAGTCATACCAAGCCCAGTGCCTGGCACACAGCAGGTAATTAATGCCTGTTCTCAGGTTCCTCCTCCCTTTCTGCCCCACCTCTTCTCTGGTTGATAATCAACTATAGGAAGTCCTGGTGGATTTCCCAGCCAGGCTCATTGGCCCGGCATTCTGCTATCTCTTTGAGATAATAAATATACGAATAAAACCAAAATCCATTATTAGCTTCTTCTAGACTGTCTGCATGATTTATGGCTTCAAAGTGTCTCTAGTTAATCTGTCGAAAGGGATTTTAAATTTCATCCGTCTTCTCCGCTGGCAGCCTCCTCTACCTTGAATTCAGCTGTTTGACATGTCTAGTACTGGAGTCCCATTTTAAAAACATTTACAGTGGGCCGGCAGGAAAAAAAAAATCAGAGATGGAGCAGCAAGCAGGAGGCTCAATTTGGCACATCTGCTTTTAATTCTACGCATCTCCAAAAGTGCAAATAGCTTGAAAGTTCGCCCAGGGAAAGGGTCTGCTGTGCCCACTAGGGCTGCCTTAGGTGACTTTAAAGGAGCGAGGGATAATTACTGAAAATGAATTGTCACTGAAATGGAACCCTCCAGATCAGCCGGGCTGACCATCTGCTGCTCACATGTGCAGGCAGCTCTCCTCACCTCCCCCTCCAGGACTCAGAGTGCTCAGCCCTGAGGTTTCCTTAACCTCTGCCTCCTGGCTGCTCAGGTAATGAGTTGTCCGACTCACACCCACTCTAATAGGGCCTGCATGGGCCCTGTGTTTGGCTGTGGCTGTGGACCCCGGAATTAGGGCGCAGGCAAAATTGCCCAGAATTCAGTTTAGCAGACTGTGTTGTAAGACCCTGCCACTGTCAGGCCCTGGATTGTGTGTGTACGTGTGTGTGTTTGCATGCACACGTGTGCATGAGTGCCCAGTGCACTCTACCATTTACAAAGTCCTTCTACTTTTGTCACTGGTGGGGAAGCTGAATTGCATTCATTTATTTATTCAGTGAAAATGTGTTCATTCCACCCCTGAAGCATACTGTTCCTATAGGATGTGCCAGACACAGAGGTGAGTCAGCCATGGGCTTGCCTTTGGGCACCAGGGGGAGAGATTTGGGAACAGGTGATGAGGTCTGCACCTCTGAGGGATCTGAGCAAGGCTGTCCATCAAGGTTGCACAGAGATGGTGTCATTTCAGTTGGGCTTTGTGGGATTCGTGCACATGATAACTACTTGTTGAACTCCTGCTATTCTGAAGCAGTGTGCTCAGATCCAGGTGGTCATCAAAACAGACCAAGTTCATGCCCTCAGAAAGCAGGAAATAAATACGTGAGCAAAGAAACAAGATGCTTTCAAATGATGAGTGCTATAAATAGGAAAAGGTGTACGTCAAGGCTGTATATTGTCACCCTGCTTATTTAACTTCTATGCAGAGTACATCATGAGAAACTCTGGACTGGAAGAAGCACAAGCTGGAATCAAGATTGCCATTAAGAAATATCAATCACCTCAGCTATGCAGATGACACCACCCTTATGGCAGAAAGTGAAGAGGAACTAAAAAGCCTCTTGATGAAAGTGAAAGAGGAGAGTGAAAAAGTTGGCTTGAAGCTCAACATTCAGAAAACGAAGATCATGGCATCTGGTCCTATCACTTCATGGGAATTAGATGGGGAAACAGTGTCAGCCTTTATTTTTGAGGGCTCCAAAATCACTGCAGATGGTGCTTGCAGCCATGAAATTAAAAGACGCTTACTCCTTGGAAGGAAAGTTATGACCAACTTAGATAGCATATTCAAAAGCAGAGACATTACTTTGCCAACAAAGGTCCATCTAGTCAAGGCTATGGTTTTTCCTGTGGTCATGTATGCATGTGAGAGTTGGACTGTGAAGAAAGCTGACGCGGAAGAATTGATGCTTTTGAACTGTGGTGTTGGAGAAGACTCTTGAGAGTCCCTTGGACTGCAAGGAGATCCAACCAGTTCATTCTAAAGGAGACCAGTCCTGGGTGTCCTTTGGAAGGAATGATGCTAAAGCTGAAACTGCAGTACTTTGGCCACCTCATGCGAAGAGTTGACTCATTGGAAAAGACCCTGATTCTGGGAGGGATTGGGGGCAGGAGGAGAAGGGGACGACAGAGGATGAGATGGCTGGATGGCATCACTGACTCGATGGACGTGAGTTTGAGTGAACTCCGGGAGTTGGTGATGGACAGGGAGGCCTGGTGTGCTGCGATTCATGGGTTCGCAAAGAGTCGGACACGACTGAGTGACTGAACTGAACTGATATAGATTATGAAACTGGATGGCATGGAGTGAGGCTCCCAGAAAATCAGGGAAGGCCTCCTGGGCGAGGTGGCGTTTGCTCTGAAATGTGAACAGAGGTGTGGAGCTGCACAGCCTGGGAGAAGAGAAGCTGGAGAGACTAGAAAAGCAACGTGGCTGAGATGTCTGGGGGCAGGGCAGGTGTTTCCGCTGTTCAGGCTGCTGTAACAGAAATCCGACAAACATTTATTTCTCAGTGCTGGAGGCTAGGAAGTCTGAGGTCAAGGTGCCTGCAGATCCAGTGACTGGGCGGGGACCTGGCTCCTGCCTCATGGGTGGCCAAGTCCTCATTATGCTCTCTCATAAAGGAGAGAACAGAGGGAAGCCCCTCTTTCTGGATTCTTCTAAGGGCACTAATCCCCTTTATGAGGGCTCCACCCTTGTGATCTCCTCTAGTCCTAATCATGCCCCAAAGGCCCCACCTCTAATACCATAACACCGAGAGTAGGGTTTCAACGTGTGAATTTGGGGGCATGCAAACATTCAGTCCTTCACAGTGGGTGTGGCAAGAGCAGAGAAGTGAGGGGCTGACAGGCAGAGATGTTAGCCTGGCCACATCAGGGATCCTCTGGACACAGGTTAGGGACCATCAGGCCTGGGGGATGGGGCCACTGAAGATGGTTTGGAGCAGAACTGAGGGCCCCTGGGGGTGAGGTGGCTGTGTGCAGAGTCTGTGGCTGCCAGGCTGTGGAGGACAGACTTGGTAGTAGCTCCAGAGAGGGTCATGGGGAGCTATATCCTGGGGAAGCTATGAGTCGTATCTGCTGTTTATTTGACTTGCTTCTAGATGAATGAACAACTCACTGCAGTACTTGGACCTTCAGTGTTTGGCCAGGGTCTTGTCGCACCAAATGGAGGTGTGGGCTTGGAGTGGAAGAGGCTGGACCTTGGCACTATGCCTCTTTTGTTGTTCCCAAGAGCATCCCCCACTCTGGGCCTGGCGGCTTCACCAGGAGGCAAAGGGACAGAGCATCTACTGTCATGAGGGATAGAGAGGGGAGCTTGTGAGACTGAGCCAGCGCCTTCCCTACAGCTCCAAGGTCACTCAGCCTGGGCATCTGGGGGCTGGTCTGGATCTCTGTGAGGGAAGGTGGAAGGACCTCTGATGGGAGAGGCCATCACAGGCAGACAAGCGTGGGCACTCAGGGGCAGCGTTGTGAACACCTGTGCCCCCATGTGGGCCACTGAGCCTGTCCTGCATTCTGTACGTGGGTATCATTTCTGCACAGATGGATGGACCAATCTGAATGGGGGTTTGGCAATCAATAGGCCGAGGTTTGAATTAATTTCTTCTCTGAGCCTTTGATTTCTTCATCAGAAAAATGGAGAAAGCATGAAGATTAAATAAGGTTTTGCTTATGTAGTATTGGGCCCAGCTCCTGGAACTTAGCAGGAGCTCATTTTATAGTGGCTGTATATCCCGGAGAAAAAGCTGGGGCTGAGGATGATTAAAAAAAAGCTCTTTAGGCTGGAGAGATAATGTCAACAGCAGGTGCCCAGTAAATGTTTGCTGAGTGAATACTTGAGTCAGTGAAGAATGCATAGATAATACAGTTTGTATGTTGGGATTTGGTCCAGACCTGGATCGAGTGATAGAATCCGTGACTCTGTGACTCCATTATGGTGGAGGATAAAGCCCAAGGTTACTGAAGTAGCTCACCAGCCCCCACCTGCTCCAGCCCCTGCTCATCTTAATTCCTGGGCCTTCCAATCCCAGCTCTGAAATAATCAAAGCTTCCAGTACTCGCTTCTCCTGTGTGTCTGGTCCTTGCACTTTCGATGCTCTTCTTGCCCTGTCATCTTGGCAAATCATCTTTCAGTGTTTAGCTCAAGAGTCATCTCCTGTAGGAGGTTTTTCTGACTGTTTTTTCTGCTCAGAAATGAGAAAAGGAGGACACACCAACGAAGCCAGGTGTGTCATTCAGACCTGGACCTGCCAGAAGCCGGACTTGTGGTTTGTTTTCTCTTCAGAACTAGCCAGCAGGAAGACAGCCCTTCATTATAGGAGTGATCATTAGCCTTTCAGTGGGTGTCCAGTTACCCGCATTCCAACAAGCCAGTGTTGCTTTGTCCCCTGGTTTTACAGTAATTTCCCTGATGACTGGAGATGCAAGCATCTGTGGATCTTCCTTTATCCTCCTTTGAGAAATCTATTCAAGTCCTTTATTCATTTTTATTTGGGCTGTTTATCCTTTTATTATTGAATCGGGAGAGTTCTTCCTGTATTCAGAATGAAAGTTTGTTAGAGATATGTGTAGGGAGTACTTTCTCCTATTCTCTGCCTTGCCTTTTCAGTTTCTAGGTGGTGTTTTTCAAAGAACAAAGATTTAAAATTTTAAATCAACGTAGTTTATCAACTGTTTCTTTTGTTTGCTGCTTTTTGTGTTCTAAGAAACTTTTGTCTGTCTTAAGGTTTACTCTAGAAGTTTTATGGTTTTAACCTTAAACTTAGGTTGACAATGCATTGTGAATTAGTTTGGGGGTACAGTGTGAGATAAGGGTCCAGGTTCATCATTTCTGTACAGGTATCCAGTTATTCTAGCAATGTTTACTGGAGAGACCTCTTTCTCCCATCGGCTTGCCTTGGTATGTTAGGGAAGAATCAGTTGACCACAGTAGTGTGGGTTTATTTGTGGACTTTCTGTTTGTTCCATTGATCTATGTGTGTGAGTCTGTTCTTAAGCCACCACTGTCCTATCTTGATGATTGTAGCTTTATGGAAAGTCTTGAATCAAGTAGTGTGACTTCCCTAACTTTGTTCTTCATTTTTAATATTGTTTTGACATTCTAGGTCCTTAATATTTTACGTATATATTTTAGAGTTAACTCTTTTACCAAAAAGCCAGCTGTAACTTTGATTGGGATGGCATTAAATGTATAGATTGACTTGGATAGAATTGACATCTTAGTATTGAATCTTTGATTCATAAACATAGTAGCTCTTCTCATTTATTTAGGTCTGGTTTACTTTCTCTCAGCAGTGTTAGTAGTTTTCAGTGTAGAGAGCTTACAAAACTTTCTTTAACTTTGTTCCTAAGAATTTTATGTGTTTTGGTGTTATTGTATGCGGGGTACTTTTAAAATCCCATTTCTCCATTCATTCCTCTGTAATTGCTTTTACATGTTGACCTTGCATCCTGTGGCACTGCTAAATTAATTTATTCGTTTCTATGTTTTTGTTTTCGGAGATTTCTTAGGAATTTCCATGTAAACAATCATGTCATCTGAAAATAAATAAAGAGTTATGCTTCTTCTTTTCCTATTTTCATGCCATCTTCTTTCTTTCCCTACTTGTACTAGCTGTGGAACCTCTAATAGCAGTGTGAGTATGGACATCCTTCTTTTGTTCCCAGTCTTAGAAGAAACCATTGTATTTCACCATTAAGCTTGATGTTAGCTATAGTTTATCATTGATATAATTTATTATATTGAGGAAATTCTTTCTATCCCTAGTGTGCTGAAAATGTTTATCATGAATTTTTTTTCTGCATCAGTTGAGCTGGTCACAAGATGCGTCTCCTTCATTCTTTTGGTTTAGTGTATCATGCTGATTAATCTAGAACCTGCGTTCTGAGGATAAACCTCGCTTGGCCATGATGACTCATTCTTTTAATGTATTGCTGGATTTGATTCTTTAGTTTTTTAAAAAGAGTATCAAGTTTGATAACACTTTAATCAAATACAAAACTAAAGATTAGAAGAAGTTGGTTGTAAACCATAAAAAGTGCTAAAAGATAGGTAAAGTAATAAACTAAGAAGTAGCCTGAGCAGCCTTATCGCCATGGTGTGTTAGCTGCTAAAAGCAAACTATATACGTTTATTGAGAAGTTAGCAAAAGAATCCCAGAAATAGGAGTAGATGAAAGTAAGAGTAGACACAGCAGAAAATGATGGAAGGAATGTGTACTAGTTTCTTGAGGCTGCTGTAACAAATTACCACAAACTGGGTGCTAAAACACACAAACGTCTGTTCTCACAGTTTTGGAGGAGTCTGGCATCGAGGTGCTAGCTCTGCGGGCTCAGGGAGAGCATGCATTCTTTGTTGCATTCTTTGTCTGTTCCATCTTCTGGTGGCTTCTGCCATTCCGTGCTTTGTGGCCACTTCACTCCAGTCTTCCCATGGACGGAGGAGCCTGGTGGGCTGCAGTCCATGGGGTTGCAAAGAATCGGACACTACTGAGCGACTTCACTTTCCCTTTTCACTTTCACGCATTGGAGAAGGCAATGGCACCCCACTCCAGTGTTCTTGCCTGGAAAATCCCATGGACAGAGGACCCTGGTGGGCTGCTGTCCATGGGGTCGCTAAGAGTAGGCACGACTGAGCAGCTTCACTTTCACTTTTCACTTTCATGCATTGGAGAAGGCAATGGCAACCCACTCCAGTGTTCTTGCCTGGAGAATCCCAGGGACGGGGAAGCCTGGTGGGCTGCCTTCTGTGGGGTCGCACAGAGTCGGACACAACTGGAGCGACTTAGCAGCAGCAGCAGCAGCCTCCAGTCTATGTACCTGTGGTCCTGTTGTCTCCTCTCTGTGTCTCTCCTCATATGGACCCTTCTCACTGGATTTAGGGTCCACCAGGATTATGTCCTCATCTCAAAATCCTTAACTTGATTACATTGGCAGAGACCCTTTTTCCAAATAAGGTCACATTCCCAGGTTACAGAAATTTGACAGACATGTCTTTTCAGGAGCCACCATTCAACCTACTGCAGAGAGCAACTTCAAGATTTCCTGTGTGAAGCACTGATGTTTGGTAACTCATAATGAAATACACCGAATCAGTTCAGTTCAGTTGCTCAGTCGTGTCCGACTCTTTGCGACCCCATGAATTGCAGCACGCCAGGCCTCCCTGTCCATCACCAACTCCTGGAATTCACTCAAACTCATGTCCATCGAGTCGGTGATGCCATCCAGCCATCTCATCCTCTGTCGTTCCCTTTTACTCCTGCCCCCAATCCCTCCCAGCATCAGGGTCTTTTCCAGTGAGTCAACTCTTCGCATGAGGTGGCCAAAGTATTGGAGTTTCAGCTTCAGCATCAGTCCTTCCAAAGAAATCCCAGGGCTCATCTCCTTTAGGATGGACTGGTTGGATCTCCTTGCAGTCCCTTAGTGCATACTAAATAAGATGACTAAACCAACCCATGGTCCTTGATTTTGACCTCCTTAATATTTTTTTTAAAATGCTGCACTGAACACAAAATCAGAACTTATTAACTAAAACTAAAACCATCTCTTCCAACACAAATGGTTGTCATCTTTATAAATTGTTGAAATAAATAAGTTTTGGGTAACTGTTGGGATAATTTGGGAATGTAGCCACTTGGCGAAGTAATTTGTGGCTAATTGGCTTTTGATGAATTAGTCATTTGACACATTGATTTTTGGCCAACTGGCACTTGATAATTGATGTTCGTCAAGTTGGACTGCCTCCCACAGTGGGCTTGGGGCTTGATGTCTGGGGCCAGGCTGTGAGGCCCACATGGGCGCCTGGCAGGCTGAGCACTTAGTCAGGGATCCAGAGATGATCTTGGACCAGGAGGGGAGAATACAGAAGACCTGACCACTTCCCAGCTTTGGCTACAGGCTTCATCCTGAGAGCCTGAGCTGGGCAAGGCTGTGTGAGATTTGAGGCACGCAAATCCTAACAGAATGAGAGTGACTTTCTGTTACTGCATGCTAGGCTGAGTAAAGCGCCTGTGGGCGTTGTCTCTTTTGCCCATCATCACAGGCATGTGCGACAGGTAGGATCATTTGTATCTTACACATGAGGGAGGTTCAGAGAGGTTGAGTTACTAGCACACCAGTGGCAAAGTTCAGATTCCAGACTAGGTAAGCTCTCTGTCTCTAAAGCCCGTGTTCACCACTGGGCCAGAATGGATCGGACGGAGTTCTTGTCCTCAAGCAGCTACTAGTGCGGTCAGCTCCTTCGTCAGGAATTTCTGAGGATCTCCTTGCAGCCTGGAGCCCTCTCCTGTTTCTCCAGATGAGGAGGCTGACGCCTGGACAAGGTGTGAGTTTTGTCAGAACAAAGGGCACCGGACATTGGCGTCAGAGAGAGGATTGGAGCCAGGCAGGGCCTCGTTCTTCCCCGCCGGCTGCCTCCATCTCCAGCCTGGCTCCGGGATTTCTGCCTTGGGTTCTTGTCTCTGAAAGTGGGACAGACCCCAGTGGCCTCCTGCCTTCCATCCGCCAGCCCTCCTTGTTTATGTCCATGTTAATGGGCCTTTGCAGGCTGGCCCAGCTGCCGGGCGCAAGCCAGCGAGCCACCTGGAGCCGCGTCTGCCATGGAATGTTTACGGTGCACGGAGCCGAACCGAAACAACATCCATCTTGTTGACTGGTCCCAAACACTGCGCTCATTCACAGCCTGCCCGCTGATGGGGTCCCTGCGCTTGGCCGGGAGCTGTCACAGCTCACCCGGCAAAAGCTGGCAGTGAGGTGGGTGAGAAGAAAGCAGGAGGCCTTTGGGGAGATCACACCCTGAGCCCAGGAGGCCCCCCATCCCAGTTTCTATTCACCCCATCCTGTAACCAGATACATCTCTTAGGATGGTACACTGTGACGTCAGGGTTGGTCTGAAGAAAAGATGCTGGGCACTGAGCTGGCATCAGGAGCGCAGGTCAGGGCTCGCCATGGGCCTCGGTGAGGCTGGATGAGATCATCTGGGTACACGTGAAGTGCCATGTCCTGGAGGCTGACAGCCCAGCCCTCTGGAGACAGCTGGGGCTGTACCCGAGACAGACCTGGCTTGAATCCGGGCATGGCTCTCATCACCTCCCAGACTCACTCTCATCACCTTCCAGACTCAGTTTCCTTATCTCTCAATAACCGCTGCCAGACCTTATGGCAGGAGCTTGAAGATACACTCGTAAATGAAGTTGTCCTTGAGTGTCGCACTTTTGCCAGACACTAGAGAGAGTGTTACCCTCTCCAGCTCCTGTAAGAGGTAGGAGAGAGGTGCCATGGAGTGAATGCCTGATGGAGACTCCAGAGAACTGGGTTTGGTCCTGACTTGGCCACTGGCTGTGTAGATTTGGACAAGCCCCTTGCTTTCTGTGGGCCTTGGTTTCCCTTTTCTGTAAAACAGGAGGCTGACATTAGCTGATCTTTCAGGGCTGTTTTAGCCCTAACGTATTACAGTAGAGTGATGAGGGGTGCTCCTCAGTTAGTGTGTACTTCCTTCCCCCCTAGGAATGGGCCCCCTGGACCTGTGAGCAGCCCTGTGGTGGGGTGTGCAGTGATCACTGTAGCCTGGGTGAGGACACTCATCTGGAATCACCAGCCCTGGGATTGAATCCTAGGTCCATTTCTTTTTGAGTGTGTTACTCAGGAGAAGTCATTTCACCTTCTTGGGCCTCAGTTTCCTCATCTGTAAAATGGACTAATTGATCCATTTGACAAGACTGTGGAGAGGCTTGGATGAAACATTTAGCACAGTGCTCTGCCCTCCAAAATCCAGACACAACACTTACATCATTTGGTAAGGGATGTGGGGGGGCGGTGGTGATCCCCAGAGTGCCTGGGGGCAGCCAACCATGTAGGGGAAGGGTGGCAGAATCAGGGAAGTCTTCATAGAGGCAGTGACCATGCTGGAGGAAAGGTAAAGGAAGGCAGGTATGCTCCCCCATCCTTGTGCAGGAAAGAGGGATGGATTTCAGTCCTGGCACAGGCCCATCCCAGAGTCTTTTCCTTTGAAGGGTGCAGGTCACTCACCAGATTCTGGGCCCCTGAAGGAAACACCAGTGTTTGGCTCGCCTCTGTGTCCTCGTGTCCAGGCCTGGCACACATGGGAGCTCAGGATCAGAGGGTGGACCGGTGCTCTCTTCAGCCTATTTCTGAGAAAGCCGTGGGTTCCTGTGGGAAGTGGCAGGCATGTCAGGCAGTGAGAGTCTTGAATGCTAGGGCTGGTGGGAGGGAGAAGTCAGCATCCTATTTAAGACCAGCCCCTCCTCTGGTAATGAGGCCTCTTGAGAAGGCATTGACAATCGCTCTCTGGGATGAGAAGAGAACAGGAACATTTAGAGACACCTCCAGTCCATTCCTCCTGTTTCACAGCAAAGGCAACTGAGACCCCGGGGCTGGGGGCTGCCCAAGACATGTAGTGAGTCTTCTGGGAATCCCAGAATGCTGGGTTGGCCCTCCCTGCCTGGCAGGCCTTTCTCTGGACTCTTGACCTGAAGTATGGGAAGAGGGGTCGGGACTAAACTTAGGGGCAACTGGACCAAACTCATGAGCACTGATTCATTCATATTGGATGAGAACCCAGCTCCCTCCTATGGCGTGAAATGGGACCTCATGGTCCTTCCTTATCGACAACGCATGTTGATGGGGTGTCCCTGAATGGGCTGTGCCATCAGCCATATCTTCCTAGACACTTACAGCCTCAAACATCAGAGTAGGGTGGACCTGCATTCACGGGGAAGCCCGGAGCAGAGCCCAGGCTGGGCCAGGGCTGAACCTGCAGTCTCTCAGCCCCTCACCGAGGCCTGCTCCTGTTTGGAATGAAAACACTGCTAGGTGCTGCTTCATGTTCCCTCCAACATGTTTTTGGAAATGTTCCTTATGTTTCCATCTCCCACCTCTCCAGGGAAATCAGTGGGTTTCAGCCAGTAAAGCTGTAATGGCTGGAGTGGGGGTCTGTGGCCTGACCAGCACCCCTCCTCCTTCCCCACTCCCATCAGGGGCCTGCATCTTAGAGAAAAGGCCTCCGTCTGTCTTGATTTTCAAGGTAGCAGAGGTTCGAGTGTCACTCAAGGCCTTGTTCAGCTCTCCCCTGATGTGTTCTCTGCATTTGTCCTTCAGACTGTCATTTCCGCTGATGTGTTCTCTGCATTTGTCCTTCAGACTGTCATTTGACGCACTTACGTGTGGGCCGCACACACAGTGCAAAGTGAGCTGTGACGGGGCCTCATGGGGTGGTGGTCGTGCAGACCAAGTAGTGGTGGATGCTCAGCTTGGCTGGGGGATGGCAAGGGGCAAGGGCGGTACTTACAGGGCAGGTGTAGGGAGCTGTGGGCAGCTGGGCACAGCTGTTGGCTGACTGTGTGTTGGGAACCTTCGAGAAAGGGGCTGGACAACGGGAATGAATAGAAGGTACAGGCTTAGGTGCTGCCTGGCTTAGGCACTCAGAAGGTATCCTGTGGGCTAGTGGGAGCCATAGAAGGTTAGGAGCAGGGGGAAGACCAGACGGATGTTTGTGCTTTGGGAAGATCACCCCAGCTGGAGAGGAGAGGCTGCGTCACATCCGGGTAAAAGATGGTGGTAGTTTGAACTGAGGCAAGATCAGTGAGGATGGGGAAGAAGGATGGACTGAGAGCTGTCAAGTGAGGGGCATGTGGGCTGAGGGAGCGGAAGGAACTGGGTCAGGGCACAGCAGGAGAAGAGGAAGTGTCGTGTAGGGGAGGAAGGGAGCAGGGAGGTGAGCTTGCTCCCAGGGTCTCGAGCCTCTGCTCCCAGGCCTGGAAGACTCACTTGTCTGAGACCGTCTGTCTGACCTGCCTCTCCTGGGGCTTCCGGTCAGCCTGACACCCCCTCCCTCCCCCTGCCACCTCCTGCCCTCTGGCACAGGGTCTGGGCTGCCCACTTGCCTTCCCTGGAGAGCCCTGGTGGGAAACGTGGGCTTGCCTTCCTGGGGTCCTTTTGGGTTCAGGGCTCTCTGTGTGTCAGTGAATCCAAAAACAGGTCTTTAGGGCTGCAGAGTCAGACATCCCTGGCCAAATCCCAACCTCCATGCTCACCTCACTGTGTGACTTTGGAGGATGCCTCCCTTTCCCCATCTGGAAAACGAGGAGTTGGCCTGGTCAGTGGTTCTCAGCGCTTCCTCTTTCTAACAGGGCCCTCTTTGTACTGCCTCCTTTATGCTCTTAAAATGAAATTTATAGATAATGGAACCCGTTAGTACCAAAAGTTCTTACAAATTCCATATAATATTTCAACTGTATCATAAAGGAGAAATGAAATGGAAGAAACCCTTAAGTCATCTGTGGTTTCCCATATAAGCGCCCAGAGAAGTTGTCAGTCACTCACACCTGGCATCCCTGACCAGACCTGCCGGCTACAGATGCAGAGACGTCACAAGCAGAGTGACTGAGGGTGACGTCACTTTCTGAACTGGTGAACAGCTGGTCAAGTTCCAAATAAAACACAGTACCGGCTTTCCTCCATTTATGTGGTAGTTCCATTCCTGGAAAATTCAGTATATGTTAAAAGCATGAAAAAAGTAATACTTTGTGTTTATGTGTAAAATGGAGCTGTGTTTTAGACTTAGATGACCAGGTTGCTTGTTTACAGATATTTTGAATGTCTGGAAGCATATTCACAAGTTAGCGTAGGGCTACCCACCCTGGGAGTGAGTTGGCTCTTCCCTGGCTCCTCCCGACTAAATAACAGCGAGTCTCAGTCCTTGTGACACCAGATCTCCCCCCAGTGATTTTCAGTGTGGCCCCCCCCGGGGTGGAGCCTCCACTCTGGAGAACCCCTATGGCAATGATGACTGTGGGCGGGCACCTTGTGCCCTGATGGATGAGGGTGCAGACTGGAGCACTGGCTGTAGGTCCCCAGGGAGGGCAGAGGAGGAGAGCAGAAAGCCCTGTGGGTTACAGCTGATCAGGGAGGGCTTCCTGGAGGAGGGACCCTGGGAGCTGAGTGGTTTCAGCACTGGGTCCCGGGAGAGGGGATTTTTCACAAGCCAAAGTAACTTCTGTGACTTCCTAACTAGGTTTTGCCAGCCTTTCTGTCCACACTGTGGAACAAATGATCTTTCCCAACAGTCTAGAAATTCTGAGCCTCTCTGAGGTATAAGGAACCGTTCTCACTGCTCCGTGTGGCATCTCTGAATGCCCTACTGGAGGTTGGGGCATCTTCCGCAGCATGGTGGTATTTTTTTTTTTTTTCTGTTAGAACAACTGATCCTTCCCCAACAGACCTGAGAAGAGGGAGAGGATTTTAAGGTGCTGATATCTTGCATACCCTGACCCGCCTGCAGCCGCCTGAAGCTGGGGCATTTTCCCTCATTGGCTGTGTATCTTCCTTCTTACTTTATAGATACTTTTAGCAGTTTGGAGGGACATTGCTTCTGTTGGGGGGAAAAACTGATAATGGGCATAGGAGTTAACTAATTAGCTTGATTTAAGGGGAGGGAGTTTTTTTTAAAAAGGCCAAATATGAAGTAATAAATATATGCCTGACATAAACATTTATGGTCTTGTATTTACTGAAAAAACACAGATGGAATATGTTTGTCTTCAAGAAGTTTTTATAGATTTTAACAGCCTTTTCCTCTGGATTTCTTGTCATCCCATTACTCGCCTGTTTGGGACTTGGACAAAAACAAAGGGTTTTTGGTGACCATAACTATTGCTTTCTGATGGTTTAGGCCAGGCAGGGACTTGTGTGGGGTTCAGGGCACCCTAGGAAGTGGCAGGCCTTCTGACTGAGAAACATGGGGATTATACAACCTTGCAATCAGAGAATCTCCTTATGTCTGATCTGTAACATCATAGAATATTAGAACCATAGTAATTTAAATGCTTAGCTGTATATAATTGCATCATCTCAGAATGAGAGAATCATGGAACTTTAGAATCCCAGATGCCTAGAAATCTCTAATCTTAAATTTTGGAACCACGATGACTCAGTGTGATGAAATGTAGAGTCTGAGAATTTTAGGGCATATCAGAGTTTATTCACTAGACCACCCTTCCCGCACCCCTGGGAAATACATGACTATGCTGAATACGTGCCATGCTTTCTTCTGGCAGCCTTTGGGTCCCTGCTTTGTGTTGCTGCTTTCTCATTCATTCAAGTTGAAATCTGGTGTGTGTGTGTGTCCTTGGGAACTCTAGCAGTCATTTACATCTAGTGTGCTGTGCTGTGCTAAGTAGCTTCAGTCGTGTCTGACTCTTTGTGACCCTATGGACTGGGGCCCACCAGGCTCCTCTGTCCATGGGATTCTCCAGGCAAGAATGCTGGAGTGGGTTGCCACGGCCTCCTTCAGGGGATCTTCTGACGCAGGGATTGAACCTGGTGGGTCTCTTATGTCTCCTTCATTGGCAGGCTGGTTCTTTACCACTAGCGCCACCCAGGAAGCCCACATCTAGTGTAGGTGCAGCCTTTCCAGGGAAGGATCTGAGAGCAGGGGGAGGAGGGTGGGAGGTGGGAGGCCGTGAGACTGCAGGAGGAGCAGGGAGAGAACAGAGGCTCCTGCAGAACAGCATGAGGAGAGGAAGCCATGGGTCCTGAGGACTACCCGGGCTGTGCATCCCTCTTGTCAGCCGTCTTATGTCTTGTGAAAGCTCCTGTCTCCTTAGAGCTGTCATCTTCTGTAAACCTTCAACTGGAAGGGTACCCAGGGGTCCTCTGGGCCAGCATCTGGGAGTACCCACTCTCCCCCTGCCCTGGAATTGCTGGTGGTGGACTGGAAGGGACGGGACCTGTTCACACACCCATGTGCTGGAGGATGGCCTGTGCCAAGTCAGGGGCCGCAGGCTCTCCCAGCTCTGTCTTTGGTCTATTCTCAAGAATGGATTTTGGCACAGTCTTTTCAGTTATTGAAACAACATGAAATATTTTGAAATATGTAATACAGTGATTTTAAAATATTTTAAGATTTATGTAGAGTAAAAAACCACTGAAAAAAAAGTGTGCCTGTGTGTGAACAGTTTTGTGAGTTTTGACAAATGCAGTCATGTTATCACCATTACAATGAGGAATCAGAGTAATGCACTCAATCCAAAAAGGAATGGAAGTTTTAGAAAGCCCTGCTTTGATAAAGCCACCTCTCTCCCTGTAGCTACTCTTTTTCTTTTAAAGTCTTTTTTCAACACAAAACTCAGGCATTCTTCCACGCTATCAATTAAGTCTGGCTGCTCTTGCTGTCACCGTCCCATGGCTTTCTGTTACATCGGTATGAAACCCTTGAACCTTCCCTGGTGGTCCAGTGGTTAGGACGCCATGTGTCCATGCAGGGGACTTGGGTTTGATGTCTGATCGGGGAACTAAGATCCCACATGTTTCACTGGGTGTGGCCCAAACAAACAAAAACAAGACAGCACCAAGAAAAAGCACAGTGAAAAACAAACCAACCTGGAGCCTCGGCAGGACTCTCCAGATCACCCATCTCTCTCACCCTTGCTGGGTAGCTCCAGTCACACCTGGCCTTCTTGTGTTCCACCTCCGGAGAACACTCCTGCCTCAGGGCCTTTGTACCTGCTTCTCGCTTTGTGAAAGCTCTTCCCCCAGGTGTCCGCGTGGCTCCTTCCTTCCTTTCACCAAACCTCTGTGCAGATGCCTGCCTCTCAGAGGAGCCTACCCCAATTGTCCTCATCTCTCTGCACTTTCTAGCTTGTTGTTTGTAATTTAATTTACATTTATCCCCACTTGATATTGAGTGTACATTTATGTTTTGACTTTTGAAATTGTCTTCTCTCTGATCAGAATGTCAGCACCATGAGAATAGAGATTTTCCTCCCTTGTTCATCACTGCGTTCCTGTGCCTCGTCCTGGCACAGAGTCGTCATTCAGTAGACATATGTTAAATAGTGAATGGTTAATATTTGATGTATTGATTTTCTGTTTTTTTTTTTTTTTTTTTACTATCCAAGTTAATTTCATGTACATGGAATTTTGAATCTTCCTCTTTTAATATAATCCTTAAAAGTTATTTTCCTTTGTAATTAAAACATTTAGTAAATCCAATAAAACCCATGATAAGATCCCTTGCGATAAGATGCCTTCATATAAAACATGAGTGGCCATTGTCCGTTGCTCCTATTTTCTGTCCAGCCTCTTCACAAGAGAGTTCTTCTTTTCTCTGGAGGTTGCAGGGGATTATGGTTTAGGCAGTTACTGCCTCCTAACCATTTGAGGTTTTCTTAGCTCCTCATGTAGTGTGTACTTTGCGATAAGTGGGCTGTTTCTGACGTATCTAATAAATGAAAACATCTTTCCCCACATATTAACTGGCTGCTACTGCTGCTAAGTCGCTTCAGTCGTGTCCGACTCTGTGTGACCCCAGAGACGGCAGCCCACCAGGCTTCCCCGTCCCTGGGATTCTCCAGGCAAGAACACTGGAGTGGGTTGCCATTTCCTTCTCCAATGCATGAAAGTGAAAAGTGAAAGTGAAGTCGCTCAGTCGTTCCCGACTCTTAGCGACCCCATGGACTGCAGCCCACCAGGCTCCTCTGTCCATGGATTTTCCAGGCAAGAGTACTGGAGTGGGGTGCCATTGCCTTCTTCGCATATTAACGGGAAAAGCCACCAAAAATACCATTTTAAACTTAACTGTAGAATAACAGAGCTCTGCATTTTAAAGTAATTGAAGATTTTGGACCACCCTTAATTGCATTATGATGGAATTTTATTATATTTAACAGCTACACAAAATTTCCACTGAGTAACTTTACTATAGTTTATGTAATCATTTTTCTGTTTATTGGACATGCAAGCTATATCCTATTCTTTTCTATTATAAGTGACCTTGAAACTGTTAAATTAACATATTTTTTTTAAAGTGAGAATCCCCAGAGTGGTGAGAGTAGAAGGAAACAGGTACTTTTTTGTACTACTGATGGTATGTAATTGATATATTCCTTTTGGAAAGAAGTGTGAACAGGAGATAGCAAAGTTCTTTAAAATTTTGCATATCCTTTGACTCAGCAGTCTCACATCTAGAAATTTATTCTAAAACTATAAGTATGGGTGGACATGAAAACAGGTCTATAAGGACATTCATTATGTGATTGTTTCTAGTTTTAACCTTTTAAAACATTAATCCTAACTATGGAGGATAGATTATATAAAGTATGTACAATCATATAATGGAATACTATGCAGTCATTAAAATCATATGTTGGAAGGGGCTTTTTGCAAAGATTAAGGGCAGGAGGAGAGGGGGTAACAGAGGATGAGATGGTTGGATGGCATCACCGATTCAATGGACATGAGTTTGAGCAAACTCCAGGAGACAGTGAAGGATAGGGAAGCCTGGCGTGCTGCAGTCTGTGGGGTTAGAGAGTCAGACATGACTTAGTGACTGAACAACAATATGGCAGATAAGCTTATATCAGACTAACATTTCCTCTGAATAAAATGTGAAACCCAACTGTTTGAAGGCATTAAAAACTACCAAAATAACCAGGACTTGAGGCACCTACGCCCTGAAGAGAAAGGAATTATGCTGAGGTGGCTTTGACACTGTGCCGCTTCTTCTTCCAGGCATTTGCCAGATTGCAAGTTGTATAGGACCGAGAGTCAGAGAGCTTTAACGGAGCTTTCTGCAGCTTTGCAGTGCTGGAGATACAAAAAAGGGGAGTTTAGGGCCACCCACAAAAATAGGCAAATTTTGAGGGGCCAAGATTCCGTGGAGATAGAAAGTGTCAAAAGATGAGTTGAACATTCAGTGTTGCTTTTCCTTCCAAGATATTTGTAGATTCTTAAGTGGTATAGGCTGAGAAATCGACAGTATGGCAGTTAAGTGACTGAGGAACTAAGCAAAGCTTTCGACAGCCTCAAATTCTGGGAAATTATATTGAAGTTCGGTGTCAACCCAGGAAGAGGAGCCCTGCCATCCCAAGCTTTCAGCTGGGGTCTCTGAAGGGCAGCACCGTAGGCAAAAGGATGAACCACAAAGAGAGCAACCTTTACAAAACCTAAAGCCCAGCTTTAAAACAGTGAAATTCTAGGCTGGATAAAGATGATCTTCCCCTCTTTTAACTGCGTTTGAGAAACAAAAAGAAATTCTCTCTGGAGGAAGATTTCATTTGGAGCCTGTACAAATTTCATACACTATGTTGGATTCAGTCAGAAATTACCAGGGATACGAGGAGGCAGGACCAATGTGGGGAAAACATACAAAAACAGACTCACAGGTGGTCTGCATGTTGGATTTATTGGATACAGGATTTAAAATACCTGTGATTAATGTGTTCAGTAACGTAGATTACCAAATGGAGAATTTCAAGAGATATCTGAAAGCCATAAAAATTAATCCAGTGGAAAACTTCAAACTAAAAAACAACAAAAAATTTAAGAACTCAAAAGATGGACTTAATGAATTTAAAAAATTTTTATTGGAGTATAGTTGATTTACAATATTGTGTTACTTTCTGCTGTACAGCAAAGTGAATCAGTTATACATATACATATATCCACTCTTTTTTAGATTCTCTTCCCATATAGGTCATTGCAGAGTATTAAGTAGAGTTCCTTATATACACTAGGTCTTTATTAGTTTTCTATTTTATGTATATTGGATTGGCCAAAAAGCTCCTTTATACTACAGGTATTAATTATAATAAAAGAGAATGAAAATAAACTGGTATCAATAAGAACTGATTAAAAAAAAAAATAAGGGACACATTTTTCATTTTCACCAAAAACTTAATTGAACAATGTATTTACCACTTTTTTCCACTACCTTCTGCCATTTTTAAGGCAATTTCATGATTCCGTCTTCCCAAAACTTATCTTTTCCAGCAAACAACTATTCCAGGTGCCTTTTACAGTCTTCAGGCAATTGAAATTTTTTCCATTAAGGGAATTTTGTAAAGACCAAAATAAACGGGCATCTGAAGTTGCAATGTCTAGTGAATATGTTGTATGAATCAGAAATTCCCAACCAAACTGTAACAGTTTTTGCCTGGTCATCACATAAAAAATGCCATGTTGTGTTATCCTGATGGAAGATTCTGAGTTTTCTGTTGACTAATTCCAGACGCTTTTTGTCAAGTGCTGCTTTCAGTTGGTCTAACTGGGAGCAATATTGGTTGGAATTAATCGTTTGGTTTTCTGGAAGGAACTCATAATACAAGGAGGACTCCTTTCCAATCCCACCATATACACAACATCACCTTCTTTTGATGAAGGTCAGCCTTTGGTGTGGTTGGAGGTGATTAATTTCGCTTGGGCATGATCTCTTCCATTCCACAGTATTGTACAGTATTCATTTTTCATCACCTATCACAATTTGTTTTAAAAAGGGAACATTTTCCTTATGCTTCAGTAGAGAATCACATGTGGAAATAAGGTCAAGAAGGTTTTTTTTAGCTTAACTTAAAGTGAAAGTTGCTCAGCCGTGTCTGACTTTTTGCAACCCCATGGACTATACAGTCCATGAATACTACAGGCCAGAATACTGGAGTGGGTAGCCTTTCCCTTCTCCAGGGGATCTTCCCAACCCAGGGATCGAACCCAGGTCTCCTGCATTGCAGGCGGATTCTTTACTAGCTGAGCCACCAGGGAAGCCCAAGAATACTGGAGTGGGTAGCCTATCCCTTCTCCAGGAATCTTCCCAACCCAGGAATCAAACTGGGGTTTCCTGCATTGTAGGCAGATTCTTTACCAGCTGAGCTACCAGGGAAGCCCCTCACTTAAATTATGTGAAACCCAACATCAAAGTGATTAACATAACCAAGTTGGTACAAATGATTTTCAGCGCTTGATTTGGATATTCTGAGTATGTTGGCTATCCCCTATTTGGTATAATGTTGATTGTTCTTGATTATTGTCTCAATTTGATCTTTATCAACTTCAACTGGTCTACCCAACCATGAAGCATCATCCAGCAAGAAATCTCCAGCACAAAATTTTGCAAACCATTTCTGACACACTTGATCAGTCACAGCACCTTCTCCATACACTGCACAAATCTTTTTTTATGCTTCAGTTGTGTTGTTACCTTTCTTGAAATAATAAAGCATAATATGCCCAAAATGTTGCTTTCTTTCTTCCATCTTCAATATCAAAAGGACTACACAAAAATTTACTAATTTTGATTTGTTTTTTAAATGCACACTCATATGACAGATGTCACAATGCAGTCTAACAAATTTGTTTCAAATGAAGTTAAAGACAATTAAGTGCTATTAATACTACCCTGCTTAGGGAAAAAACCAAACAAATCTTTTGGTCAACCCAATAGTATGGTGTATATGTCAATCCCAGTCTCCCTATTTATCCTTCCCCCTTCCCTGCTGCCCCCCACCCTCAGGTAACCATAAGATTATTTTCTGCATCTATGATTCTATTTCTGTTTTGTAAATAAGTTCATTTGTACCACTTTTTAGAAAAGATTCCACATATAAGCAATATCATATGATATTTGTCCTCTGTCTGATTTACTTCACTCAGTATGACCATCTCTGGGTCCATCCATGTTGTTGCAAATGACATTATTTTGCTCTTTTTTATGGCCAAGTAATATTTCATTATATGTATGTACCGCATCTTCTTTATCCATTCCTCTGTTGATGGACATTTAGATTGCTTCCACGTCCTGGCTATTATTTAAATAGTGCGGCAATGAAGATTGGGGTTCATGTATCTTTTTGAATTTTGATTTTCTCTGGATATATGCACAGGATTAGAATTGCTGGATCATATGGGAACTCTAGTTTAATATTTTAAGGAACCTCCATACTGCTCTCCATAGTATCTATTCCTACCAACAGTTCAAGAGGCTTCCCTTTTCTCCACACCCTCTGTAGCATTTATTGTTAGTAGATTTTTTTTGATACTGGCTATTCTGACTGGTTTGAGTGATACCTCATTGTGGTTTTGTTTTGCATTTCTCTAATAAATTAGTGATGTAGAGCATATTTTCATGTGCTTTCTCACCATGTGTGTGTCTTCTTTGAAGAAGTGTCTATTTAGATCTGCCCATTTTTGATTGGGTTGTTTGTTTTTTTTGTTATTGAATTGCATGAGCTGTTTGTATATTTTGGAGATTAATCCCTTGTCAGTCGCTATGTTTGCAAATAATTTATCCCATTCTGTGGGTTGTCTTTTTGTTTTGTTTATGGTTTTCTTTCCTGTGCAAAAGCTTTTAAGTTTAATTTGGTCCCATTTGTTTATTTTTGTTTTCATTTTCATTACTCTAGGAGGTGGATCAAAAAAGATCTTGCTTCAATTTATGTCAGAGAGTGTTTTGCCTATTTTCCTCTAAGGGTTTTATAGTATCCAGCCTTACATTTAGAATTTATTTGAATTTACTTTTGCATATGGTGGTAGGGAGTGTTTCAATTTCATTCTTTTATATGTAGCTGTCTAGTTTTCCCAGCCACTTATTGAAGAGACTTTCTTTTCTTTATTGCATATTCTAGCCTCCTTTGTCATAGATTAGTTGATGATAGGTGGGTGGGTTTATCTCTGGACTTTCTATCCTTTACCATTGATCAATATTTCTGTTTTTGTGCCAGTACCATACTGTTCTGATACTTTGTAGTATAGTCCGAAGTTAGGGAATCTGATTCCTCCAGCTCCACTTTTCTTTCTCAAGTTTGCTTTAGCTATTTGGAGTCTTTTGTGCTTCCATACAAATTGTGAATTTTTTTTGTTGTTGTTGTTCTAATTCTGTGAAAAATGCCATTGGTGATTTGATATGGATTACATTGAGTCTGTAGATTGCTTTGGGTAGTACAGTTGTAATATTGATTCTTCCAACCCAAGGACATGGTGTATCTCTCCATCTGTTTGTTGAGTCTTTGATTTTTCATCAGTATCTGGGTACAGGCCTTCTGCCTCCTTGCGTGCATTTGTGCACACTCAGTCATGTCTGACTCTTTGCAAACCCATGGACTGTAGCCTGCTAGGCTCCTCTGTCCTTGGAATTTTCAGGCAAGAATACAGAGTGGATTGTCATTTCCTCCTCCAAGGGATCTTCCTGACCTCGGGATCAAACCTGTGTCTCCTGTGGCTCCTGCATTGGCAGGCAGATTCTTTACCATTGTGCCACTTGGAAAGCCCTAGGATGCCATAATATCTATCTACAAATAGATATCCAGTTTTTGTCATTTGAGCACAGTGCCTTGAATAAAGCATCCAATGGACTAGACATCACTGACAGTCATTTTAATCTCAATGTGTGCTTTTTAAAAAATAGTGAGCATTTATTTAGCTTTTGTACTGACAGGTGGCTATGTTGAGTCCATTACATATCATTTGTATAATTCAATATTCATAGGGCACAAATGCATCACAAGATGTGTTTTGCAGTAAAAGACAAAATTAAGGCATGGTCCTTGCTCAGAAGGCTTACAGTCTGAAAGGCATTAAGATACAGGGGATGTACTACAGGGACAGAAAACTTTATAAAAGATTTTCACATGAAAGATTTCCAAGTTTTTGGTGATAATCAATGGAATGCCTTAATTAAGGTTTTGGAATAGTAATTAAAGAGAAGGTACATATTTGGATACTGTCAGAAAAGACTGATTTGGTTTGTTGGGTATAATGAACAAGTGATTCTCACCTGATGGCAAGAAAATAATTCCCTGGGTATCAGAACACTTTGGGCTGGAACAAAAAGACTATGATTTTTCAAAATAAGATGGTACCTTCTGCCTTTGATTAAATTTCATTTCATTTATTTGAAAAATTAAGCTAACAGTGAAGGATTGCCTCCGTAAGTAGTTTTAGTCCTAGGTATTTTATTCTTTTATGTGATGGTAGATGGGATTGTTTCCTTAATGTATTTTTCTGATCTTTGCTAGTGTATAGAAATGCAAGAGATTTCTGTGTATTAATTTTGTGTACTAAAACTTTATTGAATTCATTGATGAGCTCTAATAGTTTTCGGTAGCATCTTTAGAATTTTTCTGTATACAGTATCATATCATCCGCAAACAGTGACAGTTTTACTTCTTCTTTTCCAGTTTGGGTTCCTTTTATTTCTTTTACTTCTCTGGTTTCCATGACTAGGACTTTCAAAATGATGTTGAATAAAAGTGGCAAGAGTGGACATCCTTATCTTGTTCCTGATCTTAGAGGAAATGCTTTCAGTTTTTCACCATTGAGAATGATTTTAGCTGTGGGTTTGTTGTATATGGTCCTTATTATGTTAAGGTAGGTTCCCTCTCTGCCCACTTTCTGGCTTTCCTGGTGGCTCAGATGATAAAGAATCCTCCTGCAATGCAGGAGACCCGTGTTTGATAACTGGATCAGGAAGATGCCCTGGAGAAGGGAATGGCTACCCATTCTAGTATTCTTGCCTGGAGAATCCCAAGGGCAGAGGAGCCTGGCAGGTTGCAGTCCATGGGATTGCGAAGAGTCAGACACAACTGAACAATTAACACTTCACTTTCAGGTTCCCTCTATGCCCACTTTCTGCAGAGTTTTTAATCATAGAGACTTAATAGGTTAGACGCCGTTAAAGAGAAGATTGATAAATTGGAAAATAGGTTATTAGACAATATCTAGACAGCACATGAAAGAAAAATTCAGGAAAGAGCATAAGAGAGATATAGAACATAGTGAATAGGTCTAACATACGTTGTTGCTTCAGAAAGATAGATAATTGGCAAAAGTAATGTCTGAGGGATGATAGCTAGTAATTTTTCAATACGGACAGTTTTGCATGTACAGGAGTGGAGGCTGCTCTTTCCTTAATGTCAAAGAGAAGTTCCCAACTTGCATTTCATGCCTGTCTCTGAGCCAGTCACAGTGGCAGTGTGGCTGGGGAGATAAGAATGTGCTGACTGGTTCAGACTTCTGCATCCCACCCTAAAAACTGAATAAGAACAATGAGAGCAGACATTTACATAGTGCCTGCTGTGTCCAGGTGTACTGTTCTTTGTACTTCACGTTTGGTATGTAAACCCTTTTTAACTACATAAACTGTGGCACCGAGAAGTTAAGTCACTTAACTTAGACAAGGTCACAGCTAGTAAATGGCAAAACCAGGATTCAGACTTCATCAGATAGACCCTAGAATCTGCACTCTTATCTGCTATGTTATACTTTCTCTCCTTCTCAAATCCCATAGATAGATGTGGAATTATGGGACCCTACTAGGGTGAGGAAAGGAGAGAATGCATACTAAATGTTATGGACTGGATGTTTGTGTCCCTCTCCTAATTCAGATGTTAAAGCCCTAACCTATAGTATGGCTGTATTTGGAGATGGGGCCTCTAAGCAAGTAATGAAGGTTAAATGAGGTCATGATGATGAGGCCCTGACCCAATAAGAAGAGACACAGAGCACATGTATACTCTCCCTCTCCTCCCCCCTACCTCCATGCAAGCACTAGGAAAGGCCATACGAGGGACATGGTGAGAAGGTGGCTGTCTGCAAGCCAGGAAGAGAGCCCTCACCAGAAACCAAATCAGCGGGAACCTTGATCATGGACTTTCAGCCTCTAGAAATGTGAGAAAATAAATTTCTATTTATTTTAAACCACCCAGTCTATGATATTTTGTAATGATAGTCCAAGCAGATGCATACAGTAGGAAAACAATCAGCCTGCATTGACCCTAAATCTCTTAACGATATGGAGCAATGTCCGGGTCATCACTGCCTTCCAAGTCAGAGAGAGCTGGGCTTTCTTTGTGATTCCACCATTCAACAGATGCATGACCTTAGGCAAGGCACTTACTCTTCCTCTGGAAAATTAGTAATTCTGGCATGAAAGGAGCCTAGTACTGTGCATTGCACATAATGGGCACTTCGTGAAGTTGAATATTCATGACGCATTACTAAATGAAAAAGGTGGAATACAAGCAAATAAGCATATCATTCTTCTTTTTGTAAAAAAAAAAAAAATTACATGAATACTTAGGGAAATACCACAGAAGTTTATGTGAGGTCATGATCATGTCTGCTCTGGCTCTCTGGTTTATGACTGTTTACATGATGTTTATTTTCTACTTGTTGCCTTGGTACATTTTCTAATTTTTTTCTATAGCAAATATGTGCTAATTTGATAGCAATAAGAGAGTCTGAGGGGCAACTTGGTATATATCTGCTTATATACTTACCTGCACTTCCACGTACAGCTGGCCTTGGGCTGCTCAGTTCCTGGCCCTGGATGGGACAGAATTGCAGGCTCGCTCTGCTTTCTTTGCAGCGCCGTCCTGAAGTGAGCATGCTCAGGTTTTACTGGCCCGAGTCCCCATAAATCTAGCATAGATTTAAAGGGGGAATTTATGGAGTTTTTTGTGATCTAGGATAAGAGACACTGGGCGGCCATAAGCCCGGCATGAGGCCTCAGGCATCAGGCTCTATAGCTCCAGGGGCCCTGGCAAGGTTACAGCCCCCCTGATGGGACCTGCAACACCCCAAGAGGGCTCAGAATTGATCAGCCCATCCTGCAGGGCTTTTGAGACTGGAGAAAAAGCTTCCTACCTCTCCTCTTTCAGAAGGTCTCACTTCCTGCTGATTTCTAGGCCTTGGGTTTGATGAGGTGGGAAAAGAGGGGATGACGAGGCAGCATGGAGGAAGAAGGGCCCCTGGGATGCAGATGCAGCACCGGCTTGGCTTCTGCTGAGCACCCTTAGAGAGCCAGCACTCACCTGGGCCTGAGAATGGAGTCTGGTGTCCCCTGCGGTTTGGGGCCCCTGGTGCCCCTTCTGCTTGGGCCTGCCACTCCCACTACTCACAGGGGAAAGCTGAGGCTTGGAGATGGGGCTGCAGAACCCAGGGTCAGACTTAAGACCCTGTTGGCCTGAGGCTGCTCTCTGTGGCCACTGGGGTGTACTGCCTGGGAGAACAGGCTGCTGTTGCTAGAGACACATCACCCCAGGGAGACTGTGACTGTGTATCCCCACCTGTAAAGAAAGAGAGACTTTTACTAAAGTACTGGCCATACTGGCACCACACCTCTAAGTCTGTTATCTCATTTACTCCTCACAGCCACTCTTGGAGCTGAGATTCTTATTCCGGTTTTACAGAAGAAGGAATTGAGGCTCAGAAAAGTAGGGTCAAGCAGCCAGAAAGTTAATGATGGATCTAGGACTTCAACCTAGGTGTGTGTGTGTGTGACAAAACTTGTTCTGTTTCCCCAAGTCACAGTGTCTGACATAAAGTAAGCATGGAAGAGAACTTTGGACAATCGTTCTAGCCACCCATTCCTCAATGTTTCATAGCACCTCCTGTGGGTCTAACTGTGTGCTCAGAGTGAGGGGAATAGCCCTGGTGGGGCCAGGTGTCAAGAGAACCTGCTTGCTGTGTGACTGGGACCAGCCTCTTCCCAGTCCAAACCCCTGTTTTCTCTTCTGTGTGTGAAAAGTTGGACAAAATCATTTGTCAAGGTGCACTGACTTTCAGCAGTTCTGGAGCTCCAAGACCCTTGTCTTGAAGGATTTCACAGACCCTAGGGGAGGCCAGACTTTAACTGCATGTAAAAGCATCAGTGTGGGGGTGTAGATCAGAGTCTTACAGTCCCCACCTTGTGGTGATGTTGTTGAGATTTAGAGATCAAACTGATGCTGAAGCTGAAGCTCCAATACTTTGGCAACCTGACAGGAAGAACTGACTCATTGGAAGACCCTGATGCTGGAAACGATTGAAGTGGGAGGAGAAGGGGACAACAGAGGATGAGATGGTTGGATGGCATCACTGACTCAATGGACATGAGTTTGAGTAAGCTCCAAGAGTTGGTGATGGACAGGGAAGCCTGGCATGCTGTAGTCCATGGGGTCTCAAAGAGTTGGACACAACTGAGCGATTGAACTGAACTGAACTGGGAGATCAAACATGTCAAGTATTTGGAAGATGCTGGGTTAGGTGCATCCTAACTGGCAGCTATTTGCAGGGACTGACCTGTGCAGAGGTGGGGGAGCTTGGGGAGAGCGAGAAAGACCAAAGAACATTCCAGAAGGAGATGCACTTCTGCTGAGCTTTGGGGGCCCAGAGGGACTTGGAAGGCATCAGGCACCCTGAGTGGAGGGCAGGGGAAAATGCAGCATGGCAGCAAAGTGCTGTGGGAGTGGGAGGTAATGCCAAGATAGGGGGTGAGCCCAGGCTGTGGGGACCCCCAAACCAGGCTGAAGGCACCTTCATTTATCAGATGCCACCAAGGGCTGGCCCTGCAGTCAGAGCAGACAGTGGTTTTCATGTCATCAGCTCCCTCCCATAAAATGCTCCTGTTTTCCAGATGTAGAAAGGTCTAATTGTAAAGCCCATCTCTAACTGCTGCACTAGATTTGGGTCAGTATGTTACAGTCCAAGAGCCAGTGAACTCTTCTCAATAAAGTTTTATTGGCACACAGCCCAATCTTCTGTTCACATGTTGTCTGTGGCTGCTTTTCACAGTAAAACAGAGTCGAGTAGGTTGTGGCAGAGAATGTATGGCCTGTAAAGCTTAAAATACGTACTGTCTTGCCTATTACAGAGAAAGTTTGCTATCTGAGCCCTGCACTTGCTGTGTGAGCTTGGGCAAGTTATTTGCCCGCTCCGAGCCTCCCTGGTGAACTTCTGAGGGTTGTAGCAAAGCTCATGGGTGATGGCTGTGACATTTTTTACGGACTGTAAATTGCAGCACCCTTTCACTAGCCGGGCACCTGATGAGCACTCAAAGTCTGCTTGTCCATTAACAAGGGGCAGCCATCATGGAGGCCTTCCTAGACCCAGCCACTGGCTGTTCCTGGGACAGGGAGGTGGCATCTGGGCCTGAGATGCTGAATGCATCATTGTCCCTCTCATGCAGACTTGGCAGTTTTCAGTGTAAATTAAAATTCCTGTGGGGAGTCACCTTATATATGGTACCACTTTATAGCCAAGTCATTACGGTAATTTACAAAATGCTGTGGTGTGTAACTAGAGCCACTTTCTGTGGATTTGCTGGCTGTGACCTCATTCAGGCTGCCCAGTCCTGCATTTGGTGACACCTCAGCTTTGGGGGTTTGTCCTTCTGAGCCTGGTCTCAGGGTCATCCATACCTGACCTTCCCGGGGTCATACTTCTCATACCGGGCCCTGCCTCCAGCCCTGTCCTGAACTCAAGGATAAATGGAAGAAGTAGTTATTATTATCATCACTATTACTTTTCAAGTGCTTGTGAGTTAGGCACCATGGCAAGTGCATTGTGTTTGTTGTCTCACTTAATTGTCCCCACAATCTTGTGAGGTAGGTGTTAGCACCATTTTACAGATGAGAAAACTGAGACTTGCAGAGGAAACCAAACCAAACTCTTAACCTATCCCAGGGTGTGCCAGTCCAGGTTCTGCTATGGATTTTCTGTGTAACTAAAGCAGGTCCTGACCCTCTCCAAGCCTCAGTTTCTTCATCTATTAGTAAAATAGATGGTCACTCAGTCCCAGGCCTGACATTCTAGATTTTCTCATCAATTTGCAAAAATAAAGAGAATCTTCTCACCCTCCAAGACTCCAAAGAAGCTTCATTTATGTGGGGAGAGCCAAGTCCGAGGTCTGTTTTTGGCTCCCTGTGGTACAGAGGGAGGCATAGCTTCTGGGTGCCAGTCCCTTTTCAGGGTACCCACAGCCACCTCAGGGCAGTGGGGCCGATGTGTCCCTCTCATTTTCTTGCCTTCCCAGAGAAGGATACCACCCCTGCTTCCTGGAGACAGACAGTAAGCCAGGGTGGGCCCTGTGGTGCCCTTGGGGACAGAGAGGAATGCCAGCAGGCAGGAAGGTGGTGAGAGGGCCCAGGGTTGCAGAGTGACAGTAACCACATCTTTCTAGTGGTGGCAGCATCTCTGGGACACAGCCTCTGCTTTAATTTCCAGGTTGTGAGAATACAGGTGGCCCGGAGCGCGGTCTGGCACGGGTTTGGGGAGACCTGGGTTGGACGTAGCAATTGCCACGTGACCTCGGGCGGCCACTTGCCAGCTCTGGTACTTGTGTATCCCTCTGTGGGGTGGGGAGGCCGGTGCTTTCATCAGGGTGCTGTGGGGGTCACGTAAGAGCAGGGCTTGAATGGACTGGGAGCCCCGAGCAGTGCCAAACTGTGACCAAGGGGTTCCTTCCTCTCTCCCTGCCTGTATTTAGTGTAGGAAAGCTTCTTACTGTGTCCAGTGGAGAAGAAGCCAGTAGTCCTCAATTGTTGGTCTAGGAATGACTGTTTCTTCCCCCAAGAGGTGATGGGTTTATATCTCAACTGAGCCCCTTACTCCCTGTGTGACCTTGGGTAACCCACTAAACTTCTCTGAGTCTTTGTCTGAGATGGAGTGGTCTTACCACCTGGCAGAGTTGTTGCAAAGATTGGAGTTTAGGAGTTGTTGTAACGGCTGTACTTTGACTTCCCCAGAGGCTCTGCAGCATGATCTTATTGGAGTCAAATAGGGGGGATGCTTGCTTTGGAGTCCACGGTTGTTGATCAGTTGACTGAGAGGCAACAGGGCAGGACTTGAGCTTTGAAGTCTGAGGGATCTGAGTTTGTGTCGTGACCCTGCCTCTTACAGACCCCAGCGCCTAGGGGAAGGCACCTAATCTCCAAATCTCAACTTTTCTTATCTGGAAAATGGCAGTAATGAGTCCACCTCACAGGGGCGAACGCTTCAAAGAATCGAATGTTCCTGGTAATCAAGTGGGAAGGCTTGATGAATAGGACCTGATGCATGCTGGGCTGCCAGGCACCTTCCGGGGCCCTGCCTTCCATCGCTCCACATATCTTCCTGTGGGAAGGAGGAGCAGGTAACCCGGAGTGGGTAGGTTACCCAACGGGCCTGTTGGGGAAAGAACCTCAGAACCACATCCTTGACTCAAAGGCTCTGGAAGAAAGACCCTGGCAGAAGAGCCCCACGTGATGATGAAGCTGTCTTTGTGCCAAATGCTATTAATGGTCATAAAATTATCCACAGCTTTCTGAGGCTCAGTCCCAGGGTTTGCCTCAATGGGACAATAAAATCACAAGCAGAAATGATGTGGGAAGGGCAGAGACCGACAAGCAGAGACAGAGTTAAATGAGTGGCAGCCTGCTCTCATTAACTCAGGCCGTTCACATTTGTTACCAGGGATTTCTTTTTAATTACAAAATGGCCAATTTATTAAAAAATAAGCTTGTGAGGGGCTGGCCAAGGAGCAGCCAAAGCCGGCGGGAGTGAGGTTTCCTCACAGCAGGACGCTGGCCAGTGCTTGGCCTGAGAAAGTGACCAGAGGGCCACTTCTGAGGACATGCTTGTCTGGAGACGCGTCAGCTGCCCTGGGACCTTGAAAGCATTGTGTTCTCACCTGCAAACAGTAAAGAGCTTGGCAGGTGAATGCCTGTGTCTGCCGGAGCTTTGGGCACGTGGCGAGTTAGCACTGAGGGTCTGGCCTTCTGTGAAAGGGCTGCCTTGGTGGTGGACAGGGTAGAATTAGGCTTGGGGGAGCTGGATCCTTGAGAATGAGGTTGGACTTTTGTCACTCTGAGAGGCTACTTTTTATTACATAGGGATTAAAATGTGGGGTTTGGGTCTGATGGGCATGAGCCAGAAGTTCAGCCCAGACTGTTACTAGCTGAGTGATCAAGTGAGCAGTTTAGCCTTCCTGAGCCTCTGCTTTCTCCTCTGTACAATGGGTATAACCCTGATCTCTCCCTGCAAGGGCAGTAGAAGGCCCCATTGAGGCAGTGGAGTGAGGACCTGCGCATACTGCTCAGCAAAGGGCACTTCTGTTGTCCTTGTCCTTAAACTTCCCGGCTAATTGTGCATTGATATCAGCTCTTTTCTTGCTCAGTGTTGATAGTCCCTAGACAGTCCTTGGGCCTGTTGTTGTTTAGTCACTAAGTCATGTCTGACTCTTTTGTGCCGCCATGGATTGTAGCCCTCCAGTCTCCTCTGTCCATGGCATTTCCCAGTCAAGAGTACTGGAGTGGGTTGCCATTTCCTTCTCCAGGGGATCTTTCCAATCTAGGAATTGAACCCACATCTCCTGCATCGCAGGAGGATTCTTTACCCCTGAGCCACTGGGAAAGCCCCCTGGGCCTGTTAGTAATGTTTTATCACCTCCGTCAGACACTCTGTACTTTTCAGAGGCTGTTTGATGTTAAGAACACTTTACACTCCTGGTATCCCACTCTCTGGGCGCCCATGCTCGCCTAGGGGCTCTGCACCTCAGCTCGCACACCTGACAGCACCTCTGGAGAACTTGCACGGCTGCCCCCGTTTTGTACAGGGGGACTCAGCCTTGGGGAGGGACTTGTCTGAGTCACAGGCTTGGGTGGGGGCAGGAGGGGCTCACATGGGGCTCACCAGGCCCTGAAGCCCATACCCTTTCCTCCTTCGCATAACCCTGCCAAATGACTCGGTGGAAAGTTCAGGAAGACAAGCTTCGGATTAACCCTCATCACACTGTAAATGAGGAAACCGAGATGCAGGGGGGCAGTGAACATGTAGCAACCACGCCTAATGTTTGCTTATACTTTATATAGTTTTTAAGGGCTTTCTGTAGATTTCAAGGGGCTTCCCAGATGGCAGAAGGGGTAAAGAATCCACCTGCCAATGCAGGAGCCACAGAAGATGCAGGTTCAGTCCCTGGATCAGGAGGATCCCCTGGAATAGGCAATGGCAACCCACTCCAGTAATCTTGCCTGGGGAATCCCATGGACAGAATAGCCTGGCGGGCTACAGTCCATGGGACTGTAAACAGCTGGACATGACTGAGCACACACATAGATTTCAAGACTATTTGAGGCGCATCTCCCTCAGTTTGTCTCCTTAAAAATCCAGGAGTTGGGCACAGCAGGGCCTGTGATAGCCCATCAAAGAACCTTGGAGATAGAAAGGTGTGAATAACTCTGTGCCTCTGTGGAGTAATGCAGTGTGAAGAACAACGTGCGTTGAGCTTTGGTGATAACAAGAACACATGCTGCTTAGTGAGCACCTCCTCTTTGACCTACAAGTGTCGGTGACGCTCACCCATTGGGCACCCAGCCCCCGCTGTGGCCATGCATGTTGTCAGATACGTGCCAGGATCTTACATTGTCAACTCCAAGAGGCAGGAGTGTGTGTGTCTAGCCCACCATGTTTCCCGCACCCGGAATCGTGTCTCGTACGTTATAAGTGTTCTGTGTTTGTATGAAGATGACCAGTTACCCACTGGAGCTCAGCATCTGCATCTGAGAACTGGGGATTTTATTATAGACCCTGCTGGTGATTATGGGAATTAACAGGGGTCCCCAGTGCCTGATACAGCAGAGGTTCGGGTAGTATTGCTCAAGGGGCTCTGTGCCACGGGAACCCCAGTGACTGCCCTGTACCTGCACCTTCTACAGGCTGTCCCCACTCACTTTGTCTCCTTCTGTCTCTCTCTGCATAGTGAATGGAAGCTACGGCCACTGCACTCCAGGCTCGGAGAAGAGTCTGCTGGATCTGGACCTTGCCGAGGGCCCTGGCCCCACCTGCCGCCAGGGCCTGTTCCTCCCTGCAGGAAGCCCGCCACCCCGGGGCCACCCCCTTGCCTGCGAGAGGCTGCTGCATTTCCCCCACCCCAGCAGGTACGTGCTCCAGCCCCACGCATCAGCTGCCTTCTGTAGACGGTCCCTAGGCCCCAAAGACCTAGGGTTTCCTAGGTCTTACCTGGCTCATGGGACACACAGGGAAACTGAGGCATGGGAAGGCTGGAGACCAGCTGGAGCCCGTGAGGCATGTGGATAGCTGCCTGGTCTAGGCTCTGCACCTCACCACTGCAGCGCCTCGTGAGACGTAGGAATGATCTTACTGAGGTGGGTTTCCCCATTGCAGAAGCTGAGCTGACTGTTAGAATCAGTCATTTCAGAAGAATAAGATTCAGAGGATGATAGAGAAGTTGGGGAGGGAGACCCCAGCTCAGGGTTCATGCACACTGTAGTGTCCAACCCTGGACTGTTCCTAGAGTGGAGAGGAGTTCCTCCATCTAGACATCTCCTGCCCCAGGAAGCCATTGCCCCATAGAGAACTCTGCCAGGTAACCATCATTCAATGCTGGCACGTTTCCAATGATGTGTACCTCTGAACAGATATTCCATCAGATTGCATATTGGACTGAACTCTGCCTCCTGAGACTTCTCCAAGGGTCCCAACTGTGTTGCTATGCCCTCTAGTTTGCTGACAGGCAGAGACTAACCCCAGACAGGCCTCTGCACCCACCCACTCAGCCCCATGGCCCTCATCCACTGCCTGGGGCTGCTCTCCTGGGGCCTGTCTCACTGATCAGAAAGTCTAAAACTGGCCCACCTGCCTGTTTATAGCTGGTTCCTTCACCAATCATTTATCAAGCCCCAGTTCTGTCCCGGGCATCATGGTTCATGCTGGGGGTGGGGGTGCCGTGGTGAAGGAAGTAAAGATCTCCCCAACAGAGTTTACTTTTCAGTGAGAGCTCCATGATGGGAGAGAGTCCTAGTTAGCAGGGGGCTTATTTTTCCCACATGGAACTATTTTCTTTGAGACTATAGGCTCTCTGTGGCTTTCTTTGATATCAGTGAGACTTCTGATTTACATGAGTGTATTAATCTGCTTGTGTAACTCAGTGAAGCTATGGACCATGTGTGCAGAGCCACTCAAGATGGATGGGTAATAGTGAAGAGTTCTGACACAGCGTGATCCACTGGAGGAAGGAATGGCAAACCACTCCAGTATTCTTGCTGCAAGAACCCAATGAACAGTATGAAAAGGCAAAAGATATGACATGAGAAGATGAGCCACCCCCACCCACCTCAGGTCAGAAGTTGTCCAACATGCTACTGGGGAAGAGTGGAGGGCAATTAATGATAGCTTCAGAAAGAATGAAGCGGCTGGGCCAAAGTGGAAATGACGCTCAGTGCTGGATGTGTCTAGTAGTGAAAGTGAAGTCTGATGCTGTAAAGAACAATACTGCGCAGGAAACTGGAACGTTACATCCATGAATCAAGGTAAACTGAACGTAGCCAAGCAGGAGGTGGCAAGAGTGAACACTGGTATCTTAGGATTCAGTGAACTAAAATGGATGACAATGGACAAATTTAATTCAGATGACCATTACATCTAGTACTGTGGGTAAGAATTCCTTAGAAGAAGTGGAGTACCCCTCCTAGACAACAAAAGAGTCCAAAATGCAGTACTTGGGTGCAATCTCAAAAATGACAGAATGATCTTGTTTTGTTTCCAAGGCAAACCATTCGACATTACAGTAATACAAGTCCATGCCCCAACCACTAATGCTGAAAAAGCTGAAGTTGACTGGCCCTGTAAAGACCTACAAGACCTTCTAGAACTGACACCAAGAAAAGATAATCTTTTCATCATAGGGTATTGGAATGCAAAAGTAGGAAGTCAAGAGATCCCTGTGGTAACAGGCAAGTTTGACCTTGGAATAAAAAACAACGCAGGCAAAGGCTAACAGAGTTTTGTCAAGAGAACACATTGGTCATAGCAAACACTTTCTTCCAACAACACGTGAGACAGCTCTGCACGTGGACATCACCAGATGGTGAACACTGAAATTAGATTGATTATATTCTTTGCAGCTGAAGATGGAGAAGCTCTATACAGTCTGCACAAGACCTGGAACTGACTGTGGCTCGGATCATGAGCTCCTTATCACAAAATTCAGGCTTAAATAAAAGAAAGTAGGGAAAACACTGTACTACTCAGGTATGGCCTAAATCATATCCCTTATGATTATACAGTGGAGATGATGGATAGATTTGAAGGATTAGTCTGGTAGACAAGGTGCCGAAAGAACTATGGACGGAGGTTTATAACATTGCATAGGAGGCAGTGGCCAGAACCATCCCAAAGAAAAAGAAAATCAAGAAGGCAGAGTGGTTGTTTGAGAGGCTTTACAAATAGCTGTGAAAAGAAGTAAAGGCAAGGGAGAAAAAGAAAGATATATTCAATATTCAACTAAATACAGAGTCCAGAGAGTAGCAGGGAGAGATAAGAAAGCCTTCTTAACTGAACAATGCAAAGAAATAGAAGAAAAACAATAGAATGGGAAAGACTAGAGAGCTCTTCAAGAAAATTGGAGATACCAAGAAAACATTTCATGCAAAGATGGGCACAAGAAAAGGACAGAAACAGTAAGGATGTAATAGAAGTAGAAGAGGTTAAGAAGAGGTGGCAAGAATACACAGAAAAACTGTACAAAAAAGGTCTTAATGACCCAGATAACCACGATGATGTGGTCACTCACCTATAGCCAGATATCCTGGAGTGTGAAGTCAAGTAGGCCTTAGGAAGCATTACTACAAACAAAGCTAGTGGAGGTGATGAAATTCCAGTTGAGTTATTTAAAACCCTAAGAGATGATCCTGTTAAAGTGCTTCAGTCAATAAGCCAGCAAATTTGAAAAACTCAGCAGTGGTCACAGGATAAAGCAAAGGTCAGTTCTCATTCCAACCCCAGAGAAAGGCAATGCCCAAGAATGTTTGAACTACCACACAATTGCACTCATTTCACATGCTAGCAAGATAATGCTCCAAATCCTTCAAGCTAGGCTTTAGCAGTACATGAACCGAGAAATTCCAGATGTACAAGCTGGGTTTAGAAAAGGCACAGGAACCAGAGATCAAATTACCAACGTTTGTTGGATCATAGAGGAAGCAAGGGAATTCCAGAAAAACATCCACTTGTGTTTTGTTGACTATGCAAAAGCCTTTAACTGTGTGGATCACAACAAACTGTGGAAAATTCTTAGAGATGGGAATACCAGAAAGCCTTACCTGTCTCCTGAGAAACCTGTATACAGGTCAAGAGGCAACAGTTAGAATTGGACACAGAACAGCAGACTGGTTCAAAGTTGAGAAAGGAGTACAGCAAGGCTATGTATTGTCATCCTGCTTGTTTAACTTCTATGAAGGGTACATCATGCTAAATGCTGGGCTGGGTGAAGCACAAACTGGAATCAAGATTACTGTGAGAAATATCAACAACCTCAGATATGCAGATGACACTACCCAAATGTCAGAAAGTGAAGAGGAACTAAAGAGCCTCTTGATGAAAGTGACAGAGAGTGAAAAAGCTGATTTAAAGCTCAACATTCATAAAACTAAGCTCATGGCATCGAGTCCTATCACTTCATGGCAAATAGATGGGGAAAAGTGGAAGCAGTGACAGATTTTATTTTCTTGGGTTTCAAAATCACTGCAGATAGTGACTGCAGCCATGAAATTAGAAGACACTTGCTCCTTGGAAGGAAAGCTATGATAAACCTAGACAGTGTATTAAAAAGCAGAGACATCACTTTGCTCACAAAGGTCCATATTGTCAAAGCTATGGTTTTTCCAGTAGTTATGTACAGATATGAGAGTTGGACCATAAAGATGGCTGAGCGCCGAAGAACCGATGCTTTTGAACTGTGGTGCTGGTGAAGACTCATGAGAGTCCATTGGACTGGAAGGGAATCAAATCAGTCAATTCTAAAGGAAATCAGTCCTGAATATTCATTGGAAGGACTGATGCTGCAGCTGAAGCTCCAGTATTTCCCACCCGATGAGAAGAGCTGACTCATTGGAAAAGACCTTGATGCTGGCAAAGGTTGAAGGCAAGAGGAGAAGCAGGGAACAGGCTGAAATGGTTGGATGGCATCGCTGACTCAATGGACATGTGTTTGAGCAAAGTCTGGGGGATGGTGAGTGACAGCGAAGCCTGGTGTGCTGCAGTTCATGGAGTTACAAAAGGTTGAACATGACTTAGTAACGGAACAACAACAACAGTTAATCTGCTTGGGCTGCCATAACAAAGCCCTTCAGATTGGGTGGCTCATAGAACAGACATTTATGTCCTCACAGTTCTGGAGGTCCAGGATCAAGGTGTCTGCAGGTTTTGCTTCTCCTGGGGGCTCTCTCCTGGGTTCACAGATGCCGCCTTTTTGCTCGCCTGTGTCCTCATGGGGTCTTTTCTTGGTGTGTGCACCTCTGGTGTCTTGTCTTATTCTTACAAGGACTCCAGTCCTATTGGATCAGGGCCTTGCCCTATTTCCACATTTAACCTTAATTATCTCCCTGAAGGCCCTACCTCCAAATCCAGTCGCACTGGGGGTTAGGACTTCAAATTATGAATTTTAAAGGAACGCATTTAAGTACATGACGAGGAGTAAGCAAGCATCTTTTAGACTTTGATCTGTGCATTTTTTGGCGACAGTCAAATGCATTTATCTGCTTGATTGTTCACTGAGGCTCCCCTGGCAGCATCTAGTTTGCTCAGTGAAATTCCCTCTATCTTACGGAAGAAGCTATGCTAGTCAAAGCTTAGGGAGGAGAATTTTTTTTTTTTTTGTAAAGATGATCAGAAACCTCATTTGTTATTTTGGATGTCATTTGTCAGAGCACAGCAAAGTCTGTACCCAGGACCCTACACCAGCATCAGTCTGAGTCGCTGCCGCTTCTGCTGCTGTCCTGGCTCTTCCAAACTTCCTCATTTTCCTGAAGAAAAAGAGCCCCCAGCCCCCATCCCACACCCAGTTGGATCCTGTGCCTTCTCCCTCCCTCTGGATTGCCTTGTGTCTTGGGGTGTCTCTGTTCATGCTGATCCCTCTGATTCAAACAGATCAGGTTCAAATTCCTGCTCCCTGCCTGCCTCTGAGGGCTGGGCACATTGCTTCATTCCTAAGTCAAATAGATGGTAGTGTCTCCCTTGAAGAATTTGGCCATGCCTTCAGCAGATATGTGCATCGTTGTATTGTTGGGATTCATGAGATGGCCCCTGGGAAAGCGGCTGGAGTTGTTCCTTCTTTCTAGGGCCCTGTGCTCATGGTTTCTAGAGATTGTGATGGGAATTGCCTGGGGTGACAGGGCTCAGCAGCAGAGCAGGGCCAGAACCACTGCCTAGCCTCATAGGGACAACGAGGGCAAGGAGAGGGGCTGCCTTAGCTGGCATTCAGAGCCAGGAGACCCTGGGGCCTGAGCTGACCCTTCCCTGCCTGATGCCATTCAAGGTTTTGCTGTTGATTATTCAGGTAACTCGCTTCCCTAGTTGCTCAGTGGTAAAGAATCTACCTGCAGTGCAGGAGATGTGGGTTCAATCCCTGGGTTGGGACGATCCCCTGGAGGAGGGCATGGCAAGCCACTCCACTATTATTGCCTGGAGAATCCCATGGACAGAGGAGCCTGGTGGGCCATAGTCCATGGGGTCACAAAAGATTCAGGCATGACTTAGCGACTAAACAACAAATTCGGGTAACTCAGTCACAGAACAACACAGCTCTTCTTTTCTCCTAGTGTTGGTTGCTTTAACCTGCCTTTGTTATTTTTTAATGTACTTATTTTTAATTGGAGGGTAGTTGTTTTACAATGCTGTGTTGGTTTCTGCCATACATCAACATGAATCAGCCATAGGCATACATATGTCCACTCACTCTTGAACCTCTCTTTCACCTCCCACCCCATCCCACCCCTCTAGGCTGTCACAGAGCACCAGGTTGGGCTCCCTGCATCACACAGCAAATTCCCACTGGCATCTATTTTACACACAGTCTGTTTTTAAAGCAATTGCTCCAAACAGATGCTCATCTGGCTGCCCTTCCCCATCCATGCCCACCTCCGCCAGACCCAGGATCATGACCATGCAAAGAGCACTATTTTTTTTAAGCTCCACAAAGTCATAACTTCAGATAAGATCTTTAAGCTGCTCAGAGCTTTCTGCTGGCAATAGTGGGCCCAGAGTCCCCAACCCTGTAGATTGAGGGTATGTATTTGCTCCCTCTGATTCTACCTGGTGACCATGCTCTGGACAGCAGAGTTCCTAAGAAGGAAGAGAGGCCTCTGGTGAGTGATGCAGAGACTTGTTCAAGTGTAATTGAGAACCAAACAGAAGAGCCCCTTCCCCAGCCTCCCATCCAGGGAGCACTTTAAGTTAGGTTCTGTACATGAGAAGTCTACACACTGGGAGGGAAGGGGAGGCTGGGCTCTGGTCCAGCCCTGTCTCTGGTTTGCTGCTTGTGGCTTCTGTGAGCGCTCCGCCCTCTTGGTAGCAATGGTGTTGGAGCCAGTGGTCTCTGAGGACTCCAGGCTCTGACTTTCCTTCTCTCCTGTCCTGTTTCTGCTCCTCTACCTCAAGGCTGGAGCTGAGGATGCCAGAGCTTCAGGGACCCCAAGAGGGAGGGGATGGGGCTGCCGGGCCATGTTGGGAAGCAGAGGGACAGGTGATGACCCCACCACCCCGGGCTCCAAAGGAGCCCCAGGAAGATGGCGGTAATAATGGCAGCGCTGGTGGTACCGGTCACCATGCTGCCCTCCTCCCAGAGGGCCGTCACAGCACCTGTCTCCTCCCTTGATCCTGGCAGCCACCCTCCGAGGTAGGGAGGGTTAGTCCTCATTTCACAGGTGAGGAAACTGAGGCTTGGCTGGGGAAAGGTACAAGGGCGTGTGGGGTCAGGCTTTGGGCACGTCAGTAGGCCTCTTAGGGGCTTCTCTGGCCCTGAGTCCAGTGTCACTTTGCTGGTGTCTCCCCCTCTCAGAATTCTCTGATGACCGGCAGGCCCTGACACCTCTTTCTGCATGGACTTGTCCTGCATTTGGGAGAGGCCCTCTCTAGGAAGGCGTGTACTACCTGTGTGATGATGGCAGCATCTTGACCAGCCGGGCCCTGCCCATCATCATCCTCACCCTCAGGAGAGCCATTCAACATCGAGGTGCAGGGAGAGGTCCAGAGCATCTTGCCAAGGTCTGCACAGCGAGGTGTGGCTGAGCCTGGCCCCAGGTCTCAACCTGAGACCTGAGGGTTGGGTGTTCCCTAGTGGTCCTGTGGCTAAGACTCCATGTTCCCAAAATGCAGGAGACCCAGGTTCGATCCCTGGTCAGGAAATTAGATCCTGCGTGCCGCCATGAAGACAGAAGATCCTGCGTGCTGCTATTAAGACTCAGTGCTGCCAAATAAATAAATAAATAAATAAATATATATATTTTTTAAAGAGATAGAGACCTGAGGGTTAAGAGAAGTTAACCTAGATTTTCCCACTGTCCCACTTGGCCTGCCTTCCCATGGCTTCTCCCCAGAGTGGCATTTCGTGCACTCACTGGCTTGACATTCTGGAACATTCCCCCCGAAGAAAGTTCTCTTCAGTTTTTCCTGGGATGACCCCTCACTGTGACTGTGATTCAAACCCCTACCCACTGATGTTCACAGTGGAAAAAAACAGATTGCTTGGGGCAAAACATCACATTTTTAGACGTTAAGAATGATTACAAGAATTAAGAGAGATTTAAGGGACAAGTAAGCAGAATTTAAAACAGACTGGACCTGGTGTCCCTCCGCGAACCATTCTCAGCCTTCTTCTTCCAGAACTCACTAGAAGGTCACGGGCAGGGGGACAGGGCAGACCCAGGGAGGCCTCAGAGGCAGGACAGATGGCGCTTGATCTGGAGAGGGTGGTCTGGATATAATAAAAGGACAAAATGCACGCCTTACTGGCATCTTCCCCCACACAGTCATGTTTTCAGACCTCCTGCCTCTTTTGAACATCTCCCCAGCCCCTTCTGCTTCTTCTCTCTCCCCTTCTTGCTCCATGCTCTTTCCTGCTCACTGGGCCACCAGTCCTCATCTCTCTGCTACCAGCGTCAGCCTTCCTCCCCTGCTCTGGGCTTCTCCGCCCCCTCCATCCTCAGGCTCCCGCTGTCCCCCCACCCGACCCTCCCCACTGTGGAGTGCCCACCCTCTCATGACCCCTCTGCACTGTCTTCCAGGTCCCCCAGGCCCCAGGCCACCTATGTGAATGGTGGCCTCCCAATCACACAGCACATCAAGCAGGAATCCCTGCCTGACTACCGGGCCATGACGGAAGCTCGTGCACCCCCATCTGCCCACTGCCGGGCCCCGCCAGCCACAGGCCTGCACACAGACCTGGATCTCCCGGGCCGAGGCCTTGCCAACCCCGCACCTTCCTGCTACCTTCTGGGCAGCGAACCCAGCTCGGGCCTGGGACCTCCACCTGAGGCCCACCTCCCGGAGGGGGGCCTGAAGCGCTGCTGCCTCTTGGGGCTGCCCCCCACCTCCTCGGTCTCTGTCTCGCCCTGCGCCGCCTCCGACATCACTTCCATCATCCGCTCCTCCCAGACAGCCCTGGTTACCTGTGTCAACGGACTCCGGAGCCCCCCTATGCCGGGAGACACGGGGGGCCCTCCCAAGCGGGCCCGGCCCAGCTCTGCATCCACCGAGAGCCACGAGGGCACTTTGCGGCTTGAAGCGTGCCGGAAGGCCGGCTTCCTGAAGCAGGAGCCCGCGGACGAGTTCTCAGAGCTCTTCGGGCCTCACCAGCAGGGCCTGCCACCCCCCTACCCCCTGTCTCAGCTGCCGCCTGGCCCGGGCCTTGGGGGCCTGGGGCTGGGCCTGGCAGGCAGAGGGTTGGCTGGGCGGCAGGCGTGCCGTTGGGTGGACTGCTGTGCAGCCTACGAGCAGCAGGAGGAGCTGGTGCGGCACATCGAGAAGAGCCACATAGACCAGCGCAAGGGCGAGGACTTCACCTGCTTCTGGGCAGGCTGCGTGCGTCGCTACAAGCCCTTCAACGCCCGCTACAAGCTGCTCATCCACATGAGGGTGCACTCGGGTGAGAAGCCCAACAAATGCATGGTGAGTTCCCACGGCCTCCGGGTTTGCCCCCACAGTGCTGCACCTGGCTCACTGCCTGGCAGAGCTCTGCCTGGGGGCCTCCCCTGGCATCTGGCCAGGGTCCCCTTGCTTGAAGAGGGAAGGACCAGTACTATGGATGTGGCCACCAGTCACAATGGTCAGTGCCCCGTTCACTGGGGACCTTGGTGGAGGGCCCCTCGGACTTGCCAGGGACCCTCTTCTCTACCGTCTATGGTCTGGTGTCACACACGTTGTTCAGGTGGTGACACGTGATCTGGGGTCAAAGCAGCTCAGCCGGCCTTCTTTCTTACACACAAATGCTCGTGTCCCATCTGCTGATGGCCAGGTGAGTCATGGGGAATATGCTCGCCCCTGGCTCTGGCTCTTCACTCGGGGTCACAGGCTTGATTTTGTCCACAGAGCACTGGGTCCTTACAGGCATCAGGCTTGAGGGCTGTGGGTGCCCAGGGCAGGCTTTGGGGTGAGACCTTTGGTTAGCAGGTAAGGCCCTGGATAGCACCTGCAGCATTCTGGCTGAGGTGGAGACTAAGGTTTCCAGGGACATGCCTATGCTTGCACACACACATGTGCACACTCACACACACACACACATGTGCGCGCGCACACACACACACATTAACTGTAGGCATTGAGGCCTCCAGCCCTTCTGACTGGTCATTTTCACGTGCTGCTCTCACTGTGGTGGAAATCTGTATCAGGAATGTTGTCTTAGTCTCTGATATCTTTAGCCAAGCCACCCCCAAGGTCCCGCCAGCTCATCAGGACAGGTGCCTGCCTGGGAGTGGAAGGGCCGATGGAGGTACCAAGCCCCAGCTCTGTCTTCCCAACAGAAGGCTTGGGAAAGGTTGGGGCTTGGGAAAGGCAGAGGAAGGAAGCAGTGTGCCTGGTCTGTAGGGCCAGTGTCGTAGCCAAAGTTGAGTTCTTCCAGCACTTGTATGCACTCACTGTCTCTGGGCCCTCGCCTGCCTCATGGAGAACTCAGTCTGGGAAGGGGTGCAGCTGGGGGAGAGGTGGACCTCTCTCTGTTCTTGCTCAAAGCGCTGGGCAGCATTGCAGGGCCAGGGAGGGGGCGAGAAGCATCGGCAACCAGCAGCATAAAGTCCATCTTCCTGGGACCAGCTGTTGGCCCTTGGGGCCCATCTGCTTGTGACTTGGGCACCCACTGGACCAGCTTATGTAACTTCAAGGAGGCTATGTCTTGAGGATGAGAAATAATTCACTCTGTAGAAAAGTGAGGGGCAGGGGACAGCCTCTGCCAAATAATGTGGGGTGGTTGGCATGCTGGGGTCATGGGGAGCGGCTGGAATGAGCAGGCTGAGAAGTGGACTGTATTGTGTGTCTTTGGGCTGAGAGTGTGCTGGAGGGAGAGCTGGTGGCCAGGCTGATTCCTGGTGATGCCCCTGTTCATCTGGGGTGTTGTGACATGTGACTTGTAAGAGGGCATGCCCCTCTCTGGAAGAAGTTGTCCAGAGGGCATCACAAGGTGGGGTCCTGGGCCGCACACAGTCCCCGTCTCTCTCTGAGATCCTGCAGTTGACAGCCACTGAGCTGCAGTTCTCCTTCACATCTTCTGTCTGGGGGTGACCTCACTGGTACCTGCAAGGCCCTTGTGGAGGCTGCCTGACCTGAACCCTGGCATGACACTTTTCTTGGGCTCCCATGTAGAGTTGATGGGAGGGAGGTGAGTGACAGGAGTCACTCACAGACTCTTAGATGGAATCTGTATCCACCCAGGGAGGAGAAACCTAAATGGGCTTCATGGGGCAGGTGATGTTCAAACCATGTCTATATTTTCCTGGGGTTGCCAAGGGCTTTTGCAGATGAAGAAGTGGAAGTTCAGTAGGGCCCAGCTGGCCTTCCACCTGCTGCTGTGAGAACACTTCATCTTACCTCTTAGGGGTTTAGGATTATGGTAGTAAGACCTGCAAGCCCAGCCCCTGAGTGCTGACTGTTTGCAGGGGCTATTCTAAGCCTGTGGTCCTCATGCTCCCTGTGGTCCTCACAACAACGCTATGGGGCAGATACTATTTTTCCCCATTTTAAAGATGAGGAAACTGAGGCTCAGAGAGATTGCATAATTTGCCCCAGGTCCCACAGTTACAGACAAACCATAATGACAACAATAATAGAGGCTAATAACCTTGCTAGTAATACTAATAACAATGACGAAGATAACTTGCCCCCTTCTGGCTCCGCTGGTAAAGAATCCACCTACAATGAGGGAGACCTGGGTTCGATGCCTGGGTTGGGAAGATCCCCTGGAGAAGGGAAAGGCTACCCACTCCAGTCTGCCCTCTGATGCCCTTTCGCAACACCTACCATCTTACTTGGGTTTCTCTTACCTTGGATGTGGGGTATCTCTTTACGGCTGCTCCAGCAAAGCGCAGCCGCTGCTCCAGCAAAGCGCAGCCGCTGCTCCTTACCTTGGACGAGGGGTATCTCCTCACGGCCGCCTCTCCTGACCTTGAACGTGGAGTAGCTCCTCTCAGCCCTCTTGCGCATTGGAAAAGACTCTGATGCTGGGAGGGATTAGGGGCAGGAGGAGAAGGGGACGACAGAGGATGAGATGGCTGGATGGCATCACCGACTCGATGGATGTGAGTCTGAGTGAACTCCGGGAGTTGGTGATGGACAGGGAGGCCTGGCGTGCTGCAATTCATGGGGTCGCAAAGAGTCGGACACGACTGAGTGACTGAACTGAACTGAACCCACTCTGGTATTCAGGCCGGGAGAATTCCATGGACTGCAGTGCATGAAGTCAAAGAGTTGGACCCACTGTGAGTTTCACTTCACTTTCAAGGTTACACAGCTAGTAACCTTGGGAGTGGACGTTGAACTCTCATCTTTCTAAACTGTGATGCTCCTGTTTGTGTGCATCTTCCCCTGTTAAACCGATTGTTCTCTGGGGTCCTGGGGCCAGCCCTGCCGGGTGCCATCCTCTGAAGATGGTAGCAGAATCTCTGAGGTCTACTGTGTGTGCTGTGGGCGTGCTGCCTCTTCCAGAGAGACCGGTGCAGTAGGTAACCCAGGGGAAGGGGCGGGCGCTAGTCCGCACCCAGATAAATAAAATCTCCCTTCCCTGTAAAATTATTAATTTCTCATGACAGGCCTCTGCTACCATGTGCTGTAATAGACAAAGGAATTTTGGACGCAGAGCCTCCAGAGAACAGGAAATAGATGAGACACTTTGATTGAAGAGTAAATGGCCCACTAAAATAGCAGTTAATCCTTTTATTATCTTTCCAGCAGTCGTTTGCACAGTTCTTTCATGAGGTAAGCCTTCCCCGCCCCGTCCAACTGTAACACTCCCGTGCTCGTCCTTGCAGCTGGTTCACATTTATCCTGCGGAGCCTCTGCTCCCGCACCAGGCGGGCCTGGAGGAGCCCTCTGCCTAGGCCGTTCGTCCTCAGGCACGGCCGGGGACCAGGACTCGCCTCGCTGTGCACCCTCCTTCCGCGGGCGCACCACCCCCCCACTGCCCTCTCCGCGGCCCATCCGCGCCGTCCAGAGGAAGCGCCCTAATCTCTTTGCAATATCCTGTTATGTTTCTTACGTTGTCGGAGTTGTCTTAGCCTTATTAAATTTGGGGTTTCATCTGCGTTACGATAGCAAGGTTACGTCCAACCCAAATACTGACGCGACGCCTCCAAGACGTTAACTTTGAAAAGATTAATTTCTTGCTTTCTTAGATTGGCTCTCCCAGACAGTTGGAATTCTGATTGTCTGAGACTGCAGAAATTAGCAGACTATGAGTTTGCTTTTTTCCACGTTGAGAAAAAGACAGGCAGAAGTGAAGGAGGAGAATCTCTCATAACCTTAGGTTTTATGAAATGATCATGACAACAATTCTTGACTTTTGTGAAAAGCTTGACCAAAGCTGTGAGCACAGCATGGAAGGTGTGAAAGGCAGGTGAAAGCACAAATCTAGAGTCACACTGACTGGGGCCCTGCCACTTACCAGCTGTGTGACCTCAGGCAGGTGACTTAACCTCTCTGAATCGTCCTCCTCGTCCTTGGTCGCTCAGTCGTGTCCGACTCTTTGTGGCCCCATGGGACTGCAGCCTGTCAGGCTCCTCTGTCCATGGAATTTTCCAGGCAAGAGTAACTGGAGTGGGGTGCCATGCCTTCCTCCAGGGGATCTTCCCAGTGCAGGGATTGAACCTGTGTCTGCTGCACTGGCAGGAAGGTTTTTAACCACCAGCACCACCTAGGAAGCCCCCCAGTCTCTGAATCGTACTCAATTGTAAAATGGAGTGATAATATTACCTACCTTTTAGGGCTGTCGCTATTAGGATTGAAAGAGATAACATAGGGACGTGCTTGCTGCTGCTGCTGCTGCGAAGTCGCTTCAGTCGTGTCCGACTCTGTGCGACCCCATAGACGGCAGCCCACCAGGCTCCCCGTCCCTGGGATTCTCCAGGCAAGAACACTGGGGTGGGTTGCCATTTCCTTCTCCAATGCATGAAAGTGAAAAGTGAAAGTGAAGTCGCTCAGTCGTGTCCAACTCTTAGCGACCCCATGGACTGCAGCCCACCAGGCTCCTCCATCCATGGGATTCTCCAGGCAAGAGTACTGGAGTGGGGTGCCATTGCCTTCTCCAGGGAAGTGCTTAGTTAATTCTTAGCTTCCTCAGGCCTACTCTTCACACTGATCATCTGAAGAGATTCATACAGTAGCCCTAGGAGTTAGGACGGGGTCGTTGATGGCTATTTTATCAATGAGGAACCTGAGACTCAAAAGAGCCAGGCAGGAGTGGAGCCCGGCCTGGAGGTCGGCTGAATGCCACAGCCTCCACTGTTGGTGGGGTGGGCAGGACTGTCACCTGTGCTGGTGGCCTTGTGGCCAGGTGTCTGCCAGTGATGCACAGCCTCTGCTCGGTGCCACATGGCTATTCAGGGTGACTGGAGTTAGAAGGGGGAGCCGGGGCAGAGCCACAGGGAGGAGGCGCTGGTCCCCGCTCTCCCAGTCCTGATGCACGGCTGAAGCCTCAGGTCTGGACTTACGTCCTGCCTGGGTTCCTCTGGCAGCTGCAGCTGCACTGACCATTGGCCCCTTGCCCCCTCCCGACGGTCCTAAATGTTGCTGGACCTGGGACCAGGGATGTACATGAGAAAGAGGCTTGACTGGGGGTCTGGGATCATATCTCACAGGAAGTCCTGAGGAAGGGGAGACCTAGCTTATTCCGAGACAAGCTATGTCCAGCTATGGATTACCTTGCCCTAGCTAAGGTAATGTCAGTTCAAAGACGCAATGTATCTGCTCTGTATCACCTGGTGCAGCTGCCTGGACCATTCCATAGGCTGCCACCTTTGCCCAGACTCTCCCTTCAGCAGAGTAGAATCCTCAGTGCTGCTCATATCACAGCGTGTGGGGTCCCGAGCATCTGTCCCCGCCCCCCAGTGTCCTGAGACCAGCCTGGTGGGGGGCCGCATTCCTGGCCAGCTGACAGCCCTGACTCATCTCAGCATCTCAGGCTCATCCCAGGGAATTATCCAGGAGTTTGAAATGACTGAGCAGGCAGCTTTACTAATGCATCCTCATCACGTAGGAAGAGGGCATGGGGAAGACAGGCCCTGAGAGAGTGGGGATCCAGGATCACACAGCAGATGGGGCAACCAAAGTGGGCAGGGGGCTTTCTGATGAGACTGGTCACCAAAAGTTGGGAAAGTGACCCTCCAATGAAGGAAGATTCACCCCCTAAAACACTTGCTTTGCCGGAGGGACACCTCTCCTGTGTGCCAGGAGTCAGGGGTCTAGAAATGAAGGTGATGCGAGACTTCTAGCGCCAGGGGAAGGATTCTACCCTTTAATCCTGTGGTCTTAACTGCTGGACAAGTGAGGGTGGGAGAAGAGCCAGGAGCTGCAGTTTTCAGCCTGGCTGCTTGTTGGAGTCAATCAAGGCAGGATAGGAACATTATTGAAATACTCACTGGGTAATTTTCAGTACTTAGGGCTTCCATACATGTGTGGTCTCAGCCCTCAGAACATTCCTGGAGACTGGAATTATCCCCATTTTACAGATGGGGAAAGGCTAGTCCAGTTCATGCCCAGGTTCAGGTCTCAGGTGTATCGTGGGGTCAAATTTGAACCCAAGTCTCAGCCTGACTCCAGAGACTGTGCACTAGCCATGACCCCGAGCCATTTCCCAAGCAGAGAATTGTCATCTGTTTACACATGTTGGGAAAACATCCAGATCTGAAACTCACTCAGCAAGCTCATACCGAGTGCTTCCCATGTGCCAGGCCCTCGTAGGCAGTGGGTTTACAGAAGAGAATCAGAGTCAACCTGGCCCCGTGGAGCCCTGATGGAGCAGGGAAGCAGGTAGGCACCTGTGTTTAACTAGTTTTCCCAAGCCACTGGCCCATCATCTTAAGATCCTGCAGGTCCCTGCCCTGCCGACATGATGGGTCTTTTGTTCTGTGTTAGAGAACACTCATGGGATGAAGAATAAGACCATTTCACCATGTTAAAAATCATTGTCACCTGAAAACAGTCTCCCTTCCTGGAGGCTGTGCTTTCTGGCAAGATTAAAAGGCTGTAAAATTGAGCATGGCTTAAACCCCTTGCCCTGGAGGAGCCTGCTGTACATGAGTCCATAGAGGCCAAGCTGGTCCAGCCAGGTCTGGTCACCAAACCCACCCGCTTTGGAAATGAGCCTGAGCCTTGCCTCGTTCTGATGGTGGGGAGCGAGAGGGTCTGGGTAGGAAAACCTTTCTGAGCAAATGCAGTCCTCAAGTTAGCACTGTGTGCTTGTTAACAGCCCTTACTGAGGTCCGTCCTTTGGGCCTTGGCTTTTGCTGATACCTCCCTATGGAGTACCTTTTCCAGCCTGTGCGTGTGTGGCTAAGTTACTTCAGTCATGTCCTACTCTTTGCCACCCTGTGGACTGTAGCCTGCTAGGCTTCTCTGTCCTTGGGAGTCTCTAGGCAAGAATACTGGAGTGGGTTGCCATGCCCTCCTTCAGGGGATCATCCCAACCCAGGGATCTAACCCATATGTCTTACGTCTCCTGCATTGGCAGGCAGGTTCTTTACCACTAGTGCCGCCTGGGAAGCCCAGCAAACTCCTAACCATCCTGCACAACCCAGTCCAGTGTCCCCTCCTCAGCTCCCCTTCTCTGTGCCTCCTGTTCTCCCAGCATGTGTTACCCCATTTATAACAGTGCTCCTGGTGTGAATGTCTTGGGGACCACATGCTCTTTGGCACCTGGCCTGGCCTTGGAGGCAGAGATGCTGAGCCTGTTCCCAAGGCTTTGCTGGGGTGGTCATCTGACCTCTGTGCTCTGAAGCTGTGTGAAGTTGCCTGGACACTGTCTTCCAGAGCAGTTTCCTATAAAGTTGCAAGATTGGAGGGACCTTAAAGATGGTCACAGCCACCCCTTATCTGATGCTTGAAATTTCCCTGTAGGAAAGCCTTAATTTTAAACCTGGCCAGCCTGTGATTGTGTGCAATTAACTTGACTCTTGTGAGCCTGTTTTCTTACCTGTAAAGTGGAGAGAATATGACTGTTCTGAGGCTTTGATGGGGGACTATACATGAGATGCTTGTGCGGTGCCTGGCACAGAGTAAGCACACAGCACGTGATCTGACTGCTCTGGGCAGTTTGCATTAGGATACGAAAAGAGGGAGGGTCTAAAATGCACAGCGATCATGCAGTCCTGAGTGTCCCCAGAGGAACAGAGACAGTCGTAACTTCCAGCTCGGGCATGGATGTGGCTTTGGATGGGTCGCTTGGCTATGCTGAGCCTCAGTTTCCTGATCTGTGAAATGGGATTAATGCCTAGCATTCTGTGTTTCTTGGGGCTCAGCAGATGCTCCTGCCCTTTCCCCTCTTGAAGTCAAGGTTCCAGTTCCACAGATCTTGGCTTACCCTGGATGCCTTCCTCTCTTCCCCAGTTCCTAAAACTCAAACTCAGGGGCCTTCGTAAGGAGAGGCTTTCTGGAAATTTTAGCCTTGGAAACAACTCAGAGCCCTGAGGGCTCCCACTCATCACTGTTTAGAGGGGGAAACTGAGGCCACAGATGGAAAAGACTTGCCTGGAAAAGAGAGGAAGGAGACTCATCCCCGCTCTGCTGCTTACTGACTGTGCAAACTTGGACTGGTCACTTCACTCCTGAGCCTCCACTAATGCATCTATAAAATGGGGCTTGTGATGCTCACCCAGAAGAGTCTCTGAGGAGTGGAGGCTTGTGCTTCGAAAACTGCAGAGGGCCCTGCAGAGGGTATCAAGTTGAGTCCCCAACTCCCAGTCCAGTGCTCCTGCCCACAACCAGGCCCAGAGTACACAGTCACCCTCATAGGCCTGTCCCTTCCAGCTGGGTTTTCCAATGGGCACAGAACCCACTAGCCACCTGCTTCCCAGATGCAGTGCCTGGCCTTTGGGCCTCTGTGTGCAGCTCTTCTGCCCCCTCCTCCTCTGCTCCACAGCCCCCCATGCCCACCCCTCTCCCTTCCACATCTGTCCCCCACCCCTGCTACTCCCATGCACTCCCCCATCCCCAGCCCTACCTCATCTCCATCCCTGACTCCCCGCCCCCCCATCTTATTTAAAGTCTGAGTCAGGAATTGGTGAGTCAGGGAGGACCAATGGCTAAACACGGAAGATAACTGTTGGGGTTCAGATCCCCTCTCTGCCCCTTAACCAACAGTGAGACCTCAAACAAGTCACGTGGCCTCTCTGAGCCTCAGTTTCCTGTCTGTGTAAAAGGGAGAGTGTTGTGAGAATTAAATGAGATCATGTGTATGGAGCGCTTACCTCATGCCTCCTGGCAAAATACTCCATGCTTCATGCTTGAGAACAGGAGCTCTTGTTATTTTTATTTATCTTTTTTTTTTTTTTTTTTTTGAGTCATCAAACCCAAGCTCTCAGAGAGATGAGAATTCCTGGGAGCACCAGACTGGAGGGTACAGGAACACTGGCCAAGTTTTGTGAAGTCAGCACTGCTTTATGGAATATGAAAAAAATTAAGGATACAAAAACACAGCCCTCTGAATTGAATTTAAAATAATAAAAAGAGAAAAAGCTTTTGAATTTAATGTAAGTGGAATTGAAATGATTCTCTTATTGCCATGAGAAAGTCAGATAAAATCAACAGTGACTTGAAGAAAGTGTCCAGAACATGTTTTCTAAGAGGGACATCCTGGAAATGGTAAACTTCATGATTGAGCATTAATAGGCTCTGTCTCCGCTGATGGCAGATGGGTTATCTGAGCCGACCTCCTGCGCCTCACTTGGCCTGCTACAGTGACGGACCTCATCTGTTATGTGAGTGATGAGCCACACCAGCCTTCTGTAGCCTCAGTCGCCTCCACGACCCAGGACACTCAGCTTACCTATTTTCCTCTGTGGGGAGAGTGCCTTGGGCTCAGCTGTGTTGTCTCTCCCCCCGCCACCCCGCCGCCCCACACCACTGCTAGCTCCTCAACACAGTTTTATTGATGCCCTTACTGCACCAGGGCTTCCCTTGTGGCTCAGCTGGTAAAGAATCCGCCTGCAACGCATACAACCTGGGTTCAATCCTTGGGTTGGGAAGATCCCCTGGAGAAGGGAAAGGTTACCCACTCCAGTATTCTGGCCTGGAGAATGCCATGGACTGTATAGTCCATGGGGTCGCAAAGAGTCAGACATGACTGAGCGGCTTTCAGTTTATGGTGCCAGGTTAGATGCTAGGAGCAGGGGGTGCAGCATCGAATGAGGAATGGTCCAGTGCTGAGTGCATTAACCAAATGCTGCAGAGACACAGAGGAGGGAGAAGTCATCCCCCAGGAGGTCATGAGAGCTGGGCTTTGGAGGGAGAGTAGGGTCTTCCCAGATGCAGATCATGAGGGAAGTCATTTCACGGAAAGGGAGCAGCCACACAAAAGATGTGACGGTCTTGACCCTTGGGGAGAACATAGGTAGCCTCTGGTATTCTGTGCATGGGGGCTGGGAGCAGAAATGGTAGTTGAAGTTGGCCCTTAAAGGACCTTGAAGTCCAGTATGAAGAGCTTGGACTCTACCCTGAGTGGTGGGAGGGTGCTGAGCAGGAGAGTGACACAATCAGCGTTGACATTTAGAATGTTGGTTGTGTTGCGGGAGCATCTGAGGGGGAACAGCAGTAGGCATATGAGGACAGGGAGGCCCAGGAAGGAGCCTTCTTCCCCGGGTCCGCTAGAGCAGAGAGTGGAGCCTGGCTGCCAGTCAAGGCCTGGGCACCACGGGCCAGCCCAGCTCAGCTCAGCTCAGCGAGCCGGGCACAGTGTCTGTACCTGATTGGGTACCAGAGCTCAGTCCTCCTTTGGAAACAGCATCCAGCACATTTACCAGTGGGAAATGGGAAAGGCATTTCCCATAATGTGGCTCCGTAAAGTTTGCACAACTGTTCTTTGTTTTCCGTCCATCCCCACAATAAATCTTCCTCCACTGCCAGGGTTTGGGCCTCTGGGTCTGTAAGTGATTACCGCGCTGACTCGTGCAGCACTGCCTCCTCAAGATGCATTCTTCTGACGTGGGTAATGATAAAATGAGAGCCCATCACTGAGACTTACGGCCTCGCGAGTGGCAGTTTCCAAATGGCTGGGAGGTGGCCGCCTGCTCTGGCCTCTTCCACGTACCCCCACTGCCCCAGCCTCCCTTGATAATCAGCCATGTTGGGGACATAGAGCAGAGAGCTCTATGAGATCACGGGAGTCCTGGGCTGTGCATTTCTTAGAGATCGTGGTCTCTGCTGTCATGGAGGAGAGCAAGTACCAGTGTGTGTTCAGCTGATGGACCATCCACCATCCTCTCTGTTGGACTGAGACAGAAAACATAGGTTTTTCAAGCTAAAACGAACATTTGCAGCTTCCAGGGCATGACCAGGCCCTGGGGTGAAGTTTGTATAGATAGCTCCTGTGCTCAAGGCATGCTTAGGGCAGTGGCACGACCCTTCTGTTATAATGACCTCACTGAAATCCACAGCGGGGAAGATTCCTGGCCAGGTGTCACATCTGGGACCCACCTCCTGTCCCTGGTTCCATGCTCCATCATCTTCCCACTGCCCACACTTGCCTTCTGCACCACAATTGAATCACAAAATATGATGATCCCCTTGTTTGGGGAGAAAGTTTGGCTTCGGGGGTCCTTTCTGACCAGGTTTAGTTGCCACTGAACGTGATAGCAGTTGGAAGACAAGGGAGTTTGGCCCCAGGAAGAGTCTGCTGTGCCTCCAGTACTTTCCCAAGATTCCAGCCCTACTCCCTGCTCCCATTTCTTCTCCCCAGGCATCCAGGGAAAGAGGAGGTGGCCTCGTGGAGGCCACAAGTCTGAATGCTTCTTGCTGTGTGCTGGTTCGTACTTTTGCTGTTTGCTGATATGGAAACCGAGGCCTGTAGAGAGGGTTTGGCTCATGGAGAATCACAGAGCAAAGGAACCCAAGCTCCACTCCCTTGCTTCCCAGTGCAGTGTCTGCTGAGTACCTACTATGCGCCAGGCGCCTTGTTGAAAGTTGCTTTGTGTTGCCTCTGTCTGTACCACCACTGCCTCCCAAGATTCTGGAGAAGGCCACTTGGTGTTGTGTTTGCACTGAGGGAGAACCCCCCAGGGCATCTCTTCTGATGCTCTTCCCGGGCCCTGCAGCACTTTTTGACAGAGGAGGACTCAAGGCTCATGGTGGGAGATGGCCCACTGGAGGTCACACAGAGGAGAAGGCTGGCAGCTTGTGCAGTCCACATGGGTCAGAGTCACTTTCCCTCCTGGCAGGATCCAATTCAGGCAGCCCTGCCCTGCAGGCTCCAGGGAGGCTGCAACCAGTGGTGGGTTTCAGATATCACAGCTCTTTACGTGCATTAAAAAAGCATGATGGTTGATTGCTGTGGGTGTTGGTCCCAGAGGAAGCCTGGCTTGTGCAAATGCCCACCTAGGTGGGCACCAACATGAGTCTGCAGCTCCTCTGCCCACCCCAACCCTTTATCTTCTTCATGCACATGTAACTAACCACCTGGCCTTGGGACTCAGTTTCTTCACGTGTGTGACAAGGACTTTGATCGGTTCCAAGCCTTTAGGTTTCCTGATTCCAGCTCCACCAGTCTGGGTGAGACAGCGTGGGCCTGGGGTGCAGAGCTTGGTTCCCTCCCCAGCTTTGCATCAGTCTTGTGGCTCTGGAGGAGCCACCAGACCCTCTGGGACTCTGTTTTGTCATCAGTAAGATGGAAGGTTTGGGTCCAGGATTGCTAAGATCCTTTGAGCCTAGTTACCTTTCAGCATTCCTGGCCAGGCCCTCAGGAAGAAGGAAGTGGAGGGCAAGGAAGGGGCAGGTGTGGGCCCCTGTGAGCTGTCCAACCTCAGTCGCTTCCACACGTGCTCTGCTCCTGCTGCAGGGGTTCCCAGCTGGTCCTCACACATGCCAAGTTCATATCCACTTCTGGCTCTGTGTGGTTCTTCACTCCCTCAGGGATTCTCTTGTTCCAGCCCTGCCTCCCTTTCACTCAGGCCCATGGAAGCTTTCATTGAAGTCCAGGTCACCTCTTCCAGGAGGCCTTCCCTGACCACCAGTCTAATGTAATATCTTCAGTCACTCTCTGCCCCTCATACTATCCAACATTATGTGTTTGTCTCTGACCTATTCCCTCCACTTCATTGTAAGCTCCACAAAGTCCAGATCTTTTTATGTTTTGTTCTCTGTTGCATTTCCAAGGCCTCGAACCATAGGTGATGGACAGCTGTTTGCTGAATGAATGGGATTGAGTGCAAAGGCAGAGGGTGTCACTCAGTGGGACAGAAGTGATGGTACATTCTGGGAAGGGTCTAGGCTGAGAGCCAGGAGCCTTGTCCTGTAAAATGAGTGTTTTTGCAACAAACTCACAGGGTCGTGGTGAGGACTGCATAGGTCGCTGTCAAAGGGGCATTTTTGGGTTAGGCTGGACGGGTAGTGTGCCCAGAGAGCCCAGCACAACACCCGGTGCATGGATGGTGCTCAGCACGTGTTAGTTCACTCCTCCCACACCATCCCTGCCCTGATTTCCTTCGCTCCTTAATCTGCAATATCAGGATAAAGGGAAGTCTGTACCCCAAGTTATCCACCTCATGGAGTGTCAGAGCCAGACAGGGGCTTAGAAACCATCTGACTCAATCCTGTCTGTGGATTTGGAAACTGAGGCCTAAAGAGGAAGAGTTCTTGTCTGCATTCCTGCATGGTTTCTGGGGCTTGGAGAGAAATTTACCATCAAGCCCTTCACAGAGTAGAAGCTCTGCAGTTAGCTGCTGCTGCTGCAGCTGTTTATCATTAATTCAGTCTCCACAGATCTTGTTTTTATGACCACGGGGCCAAAGATAGAGCAAGAGTACACTTTTGCATTAATTGACAACAAAAGGAGTATTACAGCCAAGAATACAACAGAGGCAATGATTAAACTACCCCAAAGCAGCTACTTTAAAGTGTGAAGAAGGAGGAAAAGTGGCATTTTTAAGGAATGTGCTGTCCTCCAGAGAGCAGGTTAAGCCCTTTGTTTTCTCTGTGAATTTTTTGATGTTGGCATTACTGTCCCATTTTATGGACGAGGATACTGAGGCTCAGAGATGGTAAGTGCTGGGAGTCCAACACCCAGCCAACCACTGCTCCAGGATATCGTCTGTATCAGTTTTTTTCTGTAATCGAGCATGAATGATCATTCTCAGTTTTCAGTGATCTCAGCCCAAAGAATGCCTGTCATCTTAATTAGTGACTTCGACTCCCCAAGAGCAATCCCACATAATCTGGACTTTGCTTGGATCCTTCCACTTAACCTACACTGGTTGAGGGGATGGGGTTTGCTGTATCAAGAATCAGCATCACAAGCCCAAGGCATCCTTGAGCCCCGCTTCCCTGGCTTCTTTTGTAGGGAGACAGTGACCTCACAGGTTAGAAGAGGTGTGTGGAGGGTCAGAGGAAGGGAGGGGTTCAGGGCCAGCTGTCTGGGCCTCTAGTCCTGGGGACAGGAGAGAGAACCGGGTCAGGATGGAGGCCTCTGTGGCCGTGACTGTGTGCACAGGGCAGGAGAGAGAATGTGGGGAGGTCCCACAGCCAGTGAGAGTTGTGGAGTTGGGATTCTGATCCAGGGAAGCAGAAGGCATAACCACTCCTCAAGAAGAGCTAGACCCTACCTTCAAGGCTTTTGGAATTCACTTGTGATCCCTTATTCACCATGATGTTGGTTAGGCAAACTGTTTTCTTGTTCCGGTCTCAGTTTCCTTGTCTGTTTAGTTGGAGTGATAATCCTGCCTCATCTGCTGCAAGTGGTTTACCGCCTATCACCCTGTATCATCCTCATGACAACCATTGTCCCATTGTCCCAATGAGGACACTGGGACCTGGTGAGGCAGGGTGACCAGCAAAGGGTCACATGGCAGGTCTGCAGTGCTGCCCGGGTCACACGTCAGTGGTGATGCCCAGAGTCACTTGGTGGGTCAGTGGCGATGCCCAAGGTCATGCACAGGTCAGCAGTGATGCCCAGGGTCACACTCAGGTCAGCAGTGATGCCCAGGGTCACACACAGGTCAGCAGTGATGCCCAGGGTCACAGGTCAGCAGTGATGCCCAGAGTCACTCAGTGGATCATTGGTGATGCCCAGAATCACAGGTCAGCAGTGATGCCGAGGGTCACACTCAGGTCAGTAGTGATGCCCAGGGTCACAGGTCAGCAGTGATGCCCAGGGTCACACACAGGTCAGCAGTGATGCCCAGTGTCACACACAGGTCAGTGGTGATACCCCGGTCACACTCAGGTCAGTAGTGATGCCCAGGGTCACACACAGGTCAGCAGTGATGCCCAGAATCGCAGGTCAGCAGTGATGCTTAGGGTCACACACAGGTCAGTGGTGATGCCCAGGGTCACTCACTGGGTCAGTGGTGATGCATAGGGTCACAGGTCAGTGCTGACACCCAGGGAAGGCATCACCTGTTGCTCCTCTCTGAGTTCCACTTCCGCTTATGCCCCGGTGTGATGGTGGTGTCTGTCGGGTCAGTTCTGTTTACCCTGGGAAGCTGGGGGAAGACAAGGTGTGGTCCTGTGGCAAGAGGAAGAGAGGGTCTGCTGCCTGCAGTCAACCCCTCTGTCAGGAAGTTTGAGGCTTGTGCCTTTGAAGCGCCAGCCCTTTAATCATCTTCACAAACCCAGAAAGGTTTGTCCTGACAACTGGTTGGCAAACTCAGCCCGGGGACCCCCCTGCCCCACAGCCGGGCAGCAGTTTCAGCCTTTCAGGATCTGTCTGAGGTCGTTACTGTGGGTATAAATTAGATTCACCTGGCAAAGCCCACGTCCCACTGGAATCTTCATGAAACTCTCCGTTTGGATCCTGTCAGAGAGGGAAGCATGCAGGAGGCCTAGGTCCCTGGGGAGTCAGCAGGCGGGAAGTCGGAGCTTCCTGGACTCATTGGTGAGATGCATAAAGCAAGCCAGGCCTCATCAAGATAGGTGCTGACCCCAGCACTTTTGGCTTCAGCCTCTTCTTCCATAAAAAGTACTAAAACTTATATTTTATGATGGCACTGGTTTCAAGACAACATATTAATGTTATATAGTAAAACATTTTATTTGACCTGGTGTTCCTGGTGGTGGTTTAGTTGTGAAGTCGTGTCTGACTCTTTGTGACCCCATGGACTGCAGCCCACCAGGCTCCCCTGTCCATGGGATTACCTAGGCAAGAATACTGGAGTGAGTTTCCATTTCCTCCTCCAGGGGATCTTCTTGACTCAGGGATCAAACCTGCGTCTCCTGTGTCAGTAGGCCGATTCTTAACCACTGAGCCACTTGGAAAGCCCCTTTTTTTTTTGACCTAAAGGTTCCTTGGGTCTTCTGATTATAAATTAAATTCAAACATTTTCCTGGGTTCCTAAAAGTGTTCTGCACTCTGCGGACTGTGTGTGCAGTGTCTGGTAGACAAGAGCAAGGCCTGCAGGGGCTGGGAGCACATGCGGTGCAGTCCAGCCCTTGCCTCCCTCCTCTTCCCTGGGAGTCAGTTACATCCTCTGTGAAGAGGAATGACGGGTGGAAACCCCAAAAAATCCTGCTGTGGTCTTCTATGCTGTCTCCTTCTGTTCTAGTGCACTGTATTCCTGATCATTGCACTCTTGTCTTTCATGAAGAATTCTTGAGTATTCACTACAAACGATCTAGATTCTGTTAAATCAACATAGATGAAAGAAAAGAACATAAATACATGAAAACCCTAAACTCACGTAGCTGCTGCAATTAAATCTTACGTTTAGTAGAGCTTCCTGGAAGCCAAGGCAAAGAAAGCAAGTTGTTGAATTGTAGGCTTCTTTTCTGGTAAAGGAAGCAGAGCAACCAGCTTGTGTCTTGGGGGCAGTTTTGTTTGGATATCAGACCTTTGTGAGCCCACAGTGAGAGTCACATGAGCTGATTGCTAGAGGAAGGCTGTCCAAACCATGAATGATGATCAGAATCACTGAACAAAGCCATAGACCTTGTATTCATAATTAACTTTGCTAAAACCTATATGCAGGTCAGGAAGCAACAGTTAGAACTGGACATGGAACAACACACTGGTTCCAAATAGGAAAAGGAGTACGTCAAGGCTGTATATTGTCACCCTGCTTATTTAACTTGTATGCAGAGTACATCATGAGAAACGCTGGGCTGGAAGAAGCACACGCTGGAATCAAGATTGCCAGGAGAAATATCAATAACCTCAGATATGCAGATGACACCACCCTTATGGCAGAAAGTGAAGAGGAACTAAAAAGCCTCTTGATGAAAGTGAAAGAGGAGAGTGAAAAAGTTGGCTTAAAGCTCAACATTCAGAAAACGAAGATCATGACATCCGGTCCCATCACTTCATGGGAAATAGATGGGGAAACAGTGTCAGACTTTATTTTGGGGGGCTCCAAAATCACTGCAGATGGTGATTGCAGCCATGAAACTCAAAGACGCTTACTCCTTGGAAAGAAAGTTATGACCAACCTAGATAGCATATTCAAAAGCAGAGACATTACTTTGCCGACAAAGGTCCATCTAGTCAAGGCTATGATTTTTCCAGTGGTCATGTATGGATGTGAGAGTTGGACTGTGAAGAAAGCTGAGTGCCGAAGAATTGATGGTTTTGAACTGTGGTGTTGGAGAAGACTCTTGAGAGTCCCTTGGACTGCAAGGAGATCCAACCAGTCCATTCTGAAGGAGATCAGTCCTGGGTGTCCATTGGAAGGACTGATGCTGAAGCTGAAACTCCAATACTTTGGCCACCTCATGCGAAGAGTTGACTCGCTGGAAAAGACCCAGATGGTGGGAGGGATTGGGGGCAGGAGGAGAAGGGAACGACAGAGGATGAGATGGCTGGATGGCATCACTGACTCGATGGACATGAGTTTGAGTAAACTCCGGGAGTTGGTGATGGACAGGGAGGCCTGGCGTGCTGCAATTCATGGGGTCTCAAAGAGTCGGACACAACTGAGCAACTGAACTGAATATTCCTTGAGAAAACCCGGGGCCAAGTAGATACTGGTGATGAAGGAACCTCACCTGTGTTTTATAGTATATGTTTTATTCTCAATCTTCCCATACAGCAGCCCTCTGAGGTACCTATCATTAATCTCACTGTATAGATGAGGAAACTGAGGCTCAGAGAAGTTAAGTGACTTGGGACTTCCCTGGTGGTCCAGTGGTTAGGACGCCATGCTTCCACTGCAGGGGGCGTGCGTTTGATCCTACATTCCACAGGGCAACTAAACCCTTGCACTGCAACTCTTGAGCCTGTGCACTCTGGAGCCCTTGTGCTGCAAACTGCAGAGCCCACACGCCACAACTTGACAGGAGCCTGCGCGCCACGATTAAAGAACCCGTGTGCTGCAACAAGGGAAGCCCACATGCCACAGTGAAGACTCAGCACAGCCAAAAAAAGGAATGACTTGGCCGTGATCACTCAGTGAGTCCTGACTTCTATGGCAAGTGGCTTCTCTCTGCAGACATCGTGGGTCAGTCTGTCACTTGGGGGCAGACTCAGCCCCTTGCTCAGGGAGCTCATAGCCTAGTGGACCCTGCCGATCTTCAAAAGAAGAGGGCCACACTGTGATGCATGCTCTGAGGAGTGCTCAGGGGTGATGGCGCCCTAGTAGAAGGAGGATCTGTCAGCCTAGTCCTAGGGTAGGCGGATCAGAATAGCATCTTGGCAGAGGTGAGAAAGGGCCCTCATGTGGACCAGGAGGTGAGACGGTGAAGCCTGGATCCCAGTGGTGGCAGAAGGGAGAGAAGCAAGTTTCTTACTTATAAAACTTATAAACAGCAGAAACCAACTCTGGCCATAATAAGCCCTGCATCCCTTCCCTCCCCCAACCCCTAGAATTTATTGGCAGGTCTGTGACCACAGATCATTTGTCCAAAGTAGCAGGAGATGTTGAGGACAGGCAGGATCCCAGGACTCCAAGGGCTTAGAAGCAGGAAACCTTGACCTTCTACAGACATCAGACTATCCACCCACCACGTGGGGGTCCTCGACCTCTGCGCTGTCTTGCTCCAGGGCCAAAGCTGTAGCTGGGCATTCCACTGGCCAGGCCTGTCTTTATCCCACCCCCCGAGCTGAGTTGATGGGGGTTGCCCACTCCTTTGTGGGAAGCATTATAAAGGTCCTCCTTATTTCATACCTTCACTTCTCACATTGCAGGATTCTTTAATATGAGGAAAACAGGGCAGCCTGTTTATAGGCACTTCTACAGCTACAGCAATGATTGGATCTGAGAAATTCTCAGGAGAGACAGTCAACAGCAAGGGATGGGAAGCCTGTTACATGTGGGGTTAGAGGAGGAGCCACCTGGAGAGGGAAATGGCAACCCACTCCAGTACTCTTGCCTGGAAAATTCCTTGGATGGGGAAGCCTGGTAGGCTACAGTTCATGGGGTTGCAAAGAGTCAGACACAACTGAACCACTTCACGTTCTTTCTTTCTATAGTTCCTTTTGGAGAAGGAAATGGCAGCCTGCTCCCATGTTCTTGCCTGGAGAATTCCATGGACAGAGGGGCCTGGTGGCTACAGTCTATGGGGTTGCAAAGAGTCAGACATAACTAAGTAACTAACACACACTCACACACAGAGGAGGAGCCGAGGTGGTACTCCGGTCTCTGGCCTGGATTCATTGTGTGGACGTGAGCACAAGCCCTGGCAGCCCGAGGGAGGAAGGTGTGAGTTGGTTTCAGATGTGCAGAGTAGGGAGGTGCCAGCCCGAGAGCCTCAGGGGGCTAGAGATGTGTAAGTCTGAGGCTCCTAAAGCAGGAGATGGGTGTCATCTGCCTAGAGGTGGGCCTGGGAAAAGAAGGGGCAGAGGATCTGGTCAGGGAGATGAGGGTGGGGGCAGGGAATGGAAAGAGTCATCACCCTTCTGACTGTGCTTGTCCAAGTCTCCAAAAAGAGATAGCAGGCCAGTGGGCTGGGATGCCTCCTCCTGTCGGGACAACAGAGGGCCCTCAGGAAGTCCTCCTGTGTAGCAGCTTGTGCACCATCTCCAGGGGCCCAGACTGGTACAAGGGTCGGCTCAGAGTAGCCTCTGAGCGTGTACGGCTACGCCGTGTGGTTCTCATGCGTCCACTTCCACCTGCTCTGTGCTCCGCCTCGTCCTGCCCTGGGGAAACTCGCCATCTAGAGTTGCGCAGGCTTTGGAGGCTGAGTTACAGAACTCCATGATGAGTCCCCTGGAGCAAAATGGGAACCAAAGGAGAGGATTTAATACACAGTGGGAAGGCCTCCAGAAAGGAGCTCGGAAAGAGTTACCCATTTCTAAAGGATGAGAAGGGTGTCCTAGGCAGAGGGAACGGCATGAGAAAAGGCCTGGTGGCGAGCTCTGCGAATGGCTCAGTGGTGGAGAGAGTGATGAGAGGCGAGTGGGGCTGGTGATGGAGGACCTTGTGTGTCAGACGGAGGGGCTCAGGGCTCTGTAGGCAGGACTGCAGAGACCTGAGGTGGGTTAGAGAAGGAGGGGCGTGAGGTATGTCTGAACATAGATGTGTGTGTGTGTGTGTGTGTGTGTGTGCACGCGCGCACACACACTTCCTGTGCCTCCCGAGGGCCAGCGTTCACACACTCATGCCAGCATGCAGAGGGGCATGCCATCAACTAAAATCTCTGCCCCACTTGTGTTAATTAACAGGTAATGACTTAATTCTCGAGGCTTTTCCAAGAACGGAGTTAGTGTCTTTGGTTGCAGTTTCCCAGGGCTCCATATCCCCTTTCCTCCAGATTTATATAAGCTGCTGGACAGCTCTGTGCCTGCAAGCAGTTTTCCAACTTGGCTCCCAAATCCTCTGAGCTGGGCCAGGGTGTCCAGTGAAGGCCCCTGACAAGATGGCAGGTCCCCAGGGGACCACCGCTCTGCCGCTGGACCGATAGCACTGTCTGGGGAGAGGGTCCCTCTGAAGGAGCCTAAGCTTTGGGACAGGCTGGCAGGACGTACCCCTTTCAATGGGCCTATGGTCAAATGCTGGCTGAACACAAGCCTCCTTTTCTTAAGCATGTTCACAGCTAGACTCCACAGCTAGGTGGGGATGACAGTGCCTGCCCTTGGTATTGGTACAGCTGGAACCACGGATGTGGTGTGGACACAGGGGCAAAGTGGAGCTGCCTCCTTTATCCGTATTAGGAACCAGTGGACGTCAGGACCTCATTAGCCTCCCAACCAGAGGAGGAGTTGGGGGCGCAGCCTCCCCAGAGCTAAGGACCAAGGGCAGCTGTGCTGTGTGACACTGGGAGGATTACTTTACCTTTCTGAAGCTTCCGTTTCCTTATCTGTAAATGGGCATTTCGGTGGGTGTCCCAGATGCAGACTTTGAGGAGAAGATATGTGTACAAGTGATCTCCGAAGGGAGACTGGGAGAGAGGGTCTGCCACAAGTAACAATGCCTGTCTTCCTTGCTGGGGAGGGGGTTCATTCATTCACTCCGCCCTCTTATTTAGTGTTTGGAAACCCACTCCAGTATTCTTGCCTAGAGAATTCTGTGGAGAGAGGAACCTGGTGGGCTGCTGTCCATGGGGTCGCACCGAGTCAGACATGACTGAGGCGACTTAGCGTGCATGCATGCGTTGGAGAAGGAAATGGCAACCCACTCCAGTGTTCTTGCCTGGAGAATCCCAGGGACGGAAGACCCTGGTGGGCTGTCGTCTATGGGGTCACACGGAGTCGGACACGACTGAAGCGACTTAGCAGCAGTAGCAGCATATACCCGGCAGTGAGTGAAGTGCTGGGAATAGAGGTTAATGGGACCTGGGAAAAAGGCAGGCTGGGTGGAGAAGCTGCAGGGGAAGCTGAGCAAAGGCCCAGTGACATCTGGGGAAACTGAGGCTCAGAGCTGTGCTCCACCAGGGCCTCACACAGTGTGACCTCCTGCAGAGCCAGGACCACAGAAGTGGAGGTCAGAAGTGCAGACAGTCTCACTGGGTGAGGCCCAGCCCCGGATCACAGCGTCCTGCTGTCTGGAGCGCCTGAAGCAGGCTGCGGGGGCGGTGTGGGGAGCAGTGGGGTCTCTGTTTGCACAAGCTAACAGGCCTGTGGCAATCTCTACTCTAATTGTCATTGTCTTGCAATTTGTGCAATAATTTGTAAGGTGTGGAATGGAGCAGAGGTTATGCCCTGAATGTCTGTTTATACCATCTCTAAAAACGCCCCTCAGGTGCCAGGCTTTCTGAGCGACCAATGAGAGACCTGTGGTCTCTGGCATCACTCTGAGCTGCCTCTGGGGGACATGTCCAGGGTAAATCACATTCATTTTCTAGGGAAGCGCAGAGCCCTCTTCCCCTAAGGAGCTCTGACGCTGGCTCCCCAGCTTCTGGAGTTCTGAGAGCCTGTGTTTATGCATGTGTGCCTGTCACTACATCTCTGTGTGCTTGTGGGGGTGGGGATGTGTGTATCATATGCACCCTCGCAGGCCCGTGTGTTAGTATCTGTGGGCACATTTGTGTTGTTGAATGTGTCTCTAGGGTCCAGGGTGTTGCATGTGTTCCTTTGAGGGAGTTGATTTGTGAGTGTGTATCTGGGGTGTGTGTCTGTATAATTCCGTGTGTTCGTGCAGCCAGTGTCTGTGAATATGGGTTCTATGAGGCTGAGGAAGGTGTCATTCCTCCTGGTCAGTGTGGCCAGGGGAAGCACCACTGAGAAGGGATAGGCTGGCTTTGGGTCCTGGAGAGTGGGTATAAATGGGGGTGGGGGGCTTCTCCTCCCTACTGTTCTTCCTCTGTTCCCAAAACATGGAGGAAGCTTCCAGGAACCAGGTTGAGCTTAGTACCAAGAAGGACTTTCTCACAGGCAGGACCTTCCCGATTGGAGGGAAGTGTAGGAGCAGAGGCTGGCCTGCTGCTTGGCAATTTCACTCTGTAAACATTCCCTGAAGTGTCTTATTCTTTGTCAGGCTTTGTTCTGGGCCCTGGGACAACTATAATTCAGCTTGAGTTCCAGGACCCACAGACTAATGATGATGACTCTTGAGACTGGATTCTAAAAGGAATAATACTCACAGTGACGGAGTCCTTACACTGCTGGGCACCGCTCTAAACTCGCTAACACGTTTGGGCCAGGTGCTCTTGTACAAATGAGAGACTGAAAACCAAGTGATGTAACAGCTTGTCCCGGGTCCCTGCAGTAAGCGTAGGCACAGCTAGTTGTGGAAGCTGCACCCCTGAGACAGGAGGACTCGAGTTCCCGGCCCCCCTCCCTTGCCCCAGCTCCAGGCAATGGTGCTGGCCAGGTCCCCGAAGAGGCTGGTTTCTGTCCCCAGAGTTCATATGTATCCAAGAGGTGCCCATGAAATCCCGCCTGTTCCCTGACAGCCATCCTCTGAGAGTTCTTAGCACTAGGCCATGTTATTAATCACTGAGGCCCAGAGGCCACCGCAGCACTGGCTGAGGATTCTAATCCAGCAGCAATGTAAACGTCCCCTGGTTGCATGGGGCTCTTGGCCACGGTGCCACCTGAATCAGCTGCTCCCCTGGCAAGGCGGGAAAGAGTCACCCTGCTGCAGCCCACAGGGGTCTGGGAGCACTAGGTGGAGAGGGCAGTGCAGAAAAAGCACTGGATTGGAAGATGGGGGGCCCAGGTCCCTGCCCTGCCACTGTCTATGTTTATCACTATGAATAGTAATAAAAATAGCAAGCCCTTAGTGCTTAATCGGAGAAGGCAATGGCACCCCACTCCAGTACTCTTGCCTGGAAAATCCCATGAACGGAGGAGGCTGGTGGGCTGCAGTCCATGGGGTCGCTAAGAGTCGGAAACGACTGGGTGACTTCACTTTCACTTTTCACTTGCATGCATTGGAGAAGGAAATGGCAACCCACTCCAGTGTTCTTGCCTGGAGAATCCCAGGGACGGGGGAGCCTGGTGGGCTGCCGTCTCTGGGGTCGCACAGTCAGACACGACTGAAGCGACTTAGTAGTAGTAGTCGTGCTTAATACATGCCAGATATTGTGCTAAATTAGGATTGGCTCTCAACACCCCATGAGGTATCACTAACCTCATTTTTCAGACAAAGAAACAGAAGCTTTGGAAAGGGAAGCGATTTGCCAGGGTCACACGTTAGGAAGTAGAGACAAACAGGATTTGGATTAGCACAGTTTAGCCCCAGAGCCCTTAGTCATGTTTACATTTTACAAGTTATTTTATATGTGATACATTGAAAAGGATACACGCAAATATGTGTAAATAATAAAGCATAGCAAGATGAACACCCTTGAATTTTTGGAACCACTGTTTATTTTCTGTTTGGCATTCTCTGCTTTTCTTAACGTGGTTTCATCACACATACATATCTGTAAACAATGTATTGCTTACTTTTGCTTGGTTAAAAGCTTTATAAAAATAGGATCATACTGTATATGGTCTTAACCATATTTTCACTTAATGTTATGTTTGCTTGTATCCGTATTGCTGTGTGTAGCTATAATTCATTCATTCTTACTGCTGTGCAATATTACATGGTGTGAGGAAACTTGAGTCATTCTCTTGTTGATGGACATTTGGGTTGTTTCTGTTTTGTGCTAGCTCACAACGCTGCTGCCAACATTCCTCTTCATGTGTCTTTTTGACAACTGGGAGTTTTACTAGAATGTGAGCCTAGAAATGGAATTGCTGAGTCAAATAATGTAAGATGGTGCCATATTGCTTTCAAAAGTGGTTGTACCAGTGTGCACTCTCACCCACACTGCATATACAAGTTCTGTTGTTCTACAACCTCAAAAGTGTTACATAACCTTGTCAGTCTGGCAGGTGAAATGGTGTAGATGCTTACTAATGGGATTGCAATGCCTTGTCATAGTTTGCGGGCCGTTATTATTTCCTCTTCTGTGAAATGCATTTAAGCTCCTTTGCCCATTTTTCTATTGATTTGTCTTTTTCTTATTGATTGATAGGAATTCTTGATATTTGCTACCAGTTGGTGACCCATATTTCATTCCTTGATGGTGTTTTTCCTGAATGAAAGATCTTAATTATAATGAGTAAATGTATCAGTCTTAACTTTAATTGCTTATATCTTTTCTTTCTTAGAAAATCTTCTCCACCTTTATATCATGAGTAAATTCTCTTGTATCATAATGAGAGGATTTATTTTTAAGCTTTTAAAGTCTTAAATTTAAGAGTTTAATCCATTGAAGTTGAGTATAGGGACCCAATTTAATTTTCTTTCCATCTGGGTAGCCATTCATTGAATTGCCCATTCTTTCTCCAGAGATTTGCAATACCAAGCTGTCATATATAAATTTTTATATACTTATGGGTCTGTTTATAGGATCTTCTGTTCCATTAGTCAGTTTTTTAAAGCCCTGTACCAGTATTACAAGGCTGTGGTCCGTGTGATCAGATTGGCTAGTTTTCTGTGATTATGGTTTCATGTGTCTGCCCTCTGATGCCCTCTCGCAGCACCTAAATTTGGAAAACTCAGCAGTGGCCACAGGACTGGAAAAGGTCCGTTTTCATTCCAATCCCATAGAAAGGCAATGCCTAAGAATGCTCAAACTACCACACAACTGCACTCATCTCACACGCTAGTAAAGTAATGCTCAAAATTCTCCAAGCCAGGCTTCAGCAATACGTGAACCGTGAACTTCCAGATGTTCAAGCTGGTTTTAGAAAAGGCAGAGGAACCAGAGACCAAATTGCCAACATCTGCTGGATCATTGAAAAAGCAAGAGAGTTCCAGCAAAACATCTATTTCTGCTTTATTGACTATGCCAAAGCCTTTGACTGTGTGGATCACAATAAACTGTGGAAAATTCTGAAAGAGATGGGAATACCAGACACCATGTAATACCAGACACCTGACCTGCCTCTTGAGAAACCTATATGCAGGTCAGGAAGCAACAGTTAGAACTGGACATGGAACAACACACTGGTTCCAAATAGGAAAAGGAGTACGTCAAGGCTGTATATTGTCACCCTGCTTATTTAACTTGTATGCAGAGTACATCATGAGAAACGCTGGGTTGGAAGAAGCACACGCTGGAATCAAGATTGCCAGGAGAAATATCAATAACCTCAGATATGCAGATGATACCACCCTTATGGCAGAAAGTGAAGAGGAACTAAAAAGCCTCTTGATGAAAGTGAAAGAGGAGAGTGAAAAAGTTGGCTTAAAGCTCAACATTCAGAAAACGAAGATCATGGCATCTGGTCCCATCACTTCATGGGAAATAGATGGGGGAACAGTGGAAACAGTGTCAGACTTTATTTTGGGGGGCTCCAAAATCACTGCAGATGGTGATTGCAGCCATGAAATTAAAAGACGCTTACTCCTTGGAAGGAAAGTTATGACCAACCTAGATAGCATACTCAAAAGCAGAGACATTACTTTGCCAACAAAGGTCCATCTAGTCAAGGCTATGGTTTTTCCAGTGGTCATGTATGGATTTGAGAGTTGTACCATGAAGAAAGCTGAGTGCCGAAGAATTGATGGTTTTGAACTGTGGTGTTGGAGAAGACTCTTGAGAGTCCCTTGGACTGCAAGGAGATCCAACCAGTCCATTCTGAAGGAGATCAGTCCTGGGTGTTCATTGGAAGGACTGATGCTGAAGCTGAAACTCCAGTACTTTGGCCACCTGATGCGAAAAGCTGACTCATTGGAAAAGACCCTGATGCTGGGAGGGATTGGGGGCAGGAGGAGAAGGGGACGGCAGAGGATGAGATGGCTGGATGGCATCACTGACTCAATGGACGTGAGTTTGAGTGAACTCCAGCAGTTGGTGGTAGACAGGGAGGCGTGGCGTGCTGTGATTCATGGGGTTGCAAAGAGTTGGACACAACTGAGCGACTGACACTATCAAAAGTACCATAGTTTCGTAAGAAGTCTTCACTAATATCTAGTAAGAAAATCTAGCCACCTACTCTCACTTCAGTCTTTTTTAGGTATTCTTTGACTATTCTTAGGACTGTGCTCTTCCATAGATATTTTAGAATCAACTTTATTTATTTTTGATATTTATTTATTTGGCTGCACCAGGTCTTAGCTGTAGCACACGGAATCTTTGATCTTCCTTGTGGGATGCAGGATCTCTAGTTGCAGCCTGCGGAATCTTAGCTGTGGCATGTAGGATCTAGTTCCCTGATCAGGGATGGAGCCCGGGCCCCCTGCTTTGGAAGCATGGAGTTTTAGCCTCTGGACCATCAAAGAAGTCCCTAGAATCAACCTTAAAATTTCAGAAATGTTTGACTTTTTAAAAATTGGAACTCTGTTTACAGATCAATTGGAGGAAATTGACCTCTTTATGATATTTATTCTATCTGTAAATATGGTCTTAGTTAATGATTTTCTGCAAGATTTTATATGTTTCTCCATATATGTATTGCATGTAGTTCTTTTAAGTATTTATTCATAGGCTTCTTTTGATTTTTGTTGCCAGTATGAATTATATTTCTTTTTAAATTCTTTTTTATTTGTTCCTGTTGAATAGAAATTCAGTTGCTTTCAGTTTATTTATCTTATACCCAGATATCTTGACAAATTCTCTTATTATTTCTGTTAATTTTTAGGTAGATTCTTTGGGTATTTCTATATAGACTCTCATATATGTGAATAATGATTTTATTTCTTCCTTTTCAGGAAGGAATATTTATTTTTTTCTTTTCTTTATACTTTTATTTATTGAAAAGAAACAATGATAGTGGGTATTCTCATCTTGTTTTTGATTTAAAATGCTCCTAACATTTTACCATTAAATATAATACTTCCTGTAAAATTTCTGTAGGTACCTTCTATCAGACAAAAGGCATTTCTTTTTTTAAAAAAATAGGTTTTATTTTTGAGATAAGTTTTAGGCTCATAAAATATTAAGTGGAAAGTACAGAGAGTTCCCATATATCTTCTGCACCACCCTCCCTCCACCCCAGCCTCCCCCATGTCAACATCCTGGACTAGAGTTGTGCATGTGTTACAACCAGTAAACCTACCCTGATATATCAGTATCACTCAGAGTCCACAGTTTTTATTAGGGTTTCTCTTGGTGTTGTACATTTACCAGTTTGACAAATGTATAATGACATGTATCAACCATTGTTGCATTATGCAGAATAGTTTCACTGCCCTAAAAATTCTCTGCTATGTCTATTCATACATTTCTTCCTTCAACCCCAGGCAGCCGCTGATCGTCATAATTTTCTCTTTTCCAGAATGTCATACAGTTGGAATCATACAGTATGTATCCTTCTTAGATTGGCATCTTTCTTTTAGTAATACGCATTTAAGTTTCTGCCATGTCTTTGCATAGCTTGATAGCTCGTTTCATTTTGGAATTGATGAATACTCCATTGTTTGGATGTACCACAGTCTACCCATTTATCTACTAAGGACATCTTGGATGCTTCCAGGTTTTGGAGATCAATCATTAATAAGGTTTCCAAAAACATCCACATGCAAGTTTTGTGTGGATGTAAGTTTTTAACTCATTCGGATAAGTATCAGGAGTATAGTTTCTGGATCATACAGTAAGAGTATGTTTATTAGTTTTATAAGAAGCCATCAAGCTGTCTTCCAGAATGACTGTACCGTCTTTCATTTCCATTGGCAATGAATGAGCGTTCCTGTTGCCCCATACCCTCTCCAATATTTGGTGTTGTTAGTGTTTTACATTTTAGTCATTCTGATAAATATGTAGTGGTGTCCATTATTGTTTTAATTTGCAATTACCTAAAATTACTTTGCCAACAAAGGTCCATCTAGTCAAGGCTATGGTTTTTCCAGTGCTCATGTATGGATGTGAGAGTTGGACTGTGAAGAAAGCTGAGCGCCGAAGAATTGATGCTTTTGAACTGTGGTGTTGGAGAAGACTCTTGAGAGTCCCTTGGACTGCAAGGAGATCCAACCAGTCCATCCTAAAGGAGGTCAGTCCTGGGTGTTCATTGGAAGGACTGATGCTGAAGATGAAACTCCAATACTTTGGCCACCTCATGTGATGAACTGACTCATTTGAAAGGACCCTGATGCTGGGAGGGATTGGGGGCAGGAGGAGAAGGGGACGACAGAGGATGAGATGGCTGGATGGCATCACTGACTCAATGGACGTGAGTTTGAGTGAACTCCGGGAGTTGGTGATGACAGGGAGGCATGGCGTGCTGTGATTCATGGGGTTGCAAAGAGTTGGACACGACTGAGCAACTGGACTGAACTGAACTGAATGACGTAGGATGTGGAGCATCTTTTCATATGCTTATTTTCTATCTGTATATCTTCTTTGGTGAGATCTCTGTTCATATATTTTGCCCTTTATTTATTTAACTGTGTCAGGTCTTAGCTGTGATGTGCAGGCCCTTTTTTGCAGCCTGTGGGCTTCTCTCCAGTTGCGGCATGTGGGCTTAGTTGCCCTGCAGCAAGTGGGATTTTAGTTCCCTGACCACGTCCGCTGCATTGAAAGGCAGATCCTCAACAATTGGACTACCAGGGAACTCCCTTACCCATTTTTAAATAAGGAAAATATTCTTTTCTCAGATTTGTCTTTATGGCTTGTCTTCTCATTCTCTTGACAGTGTCTTTTGCAGAACAGAAGTTTTTAATTTTAATGAAGTCCTATTTATCTAAATTGGAATAAATGATTTCTTTCATGGATTCTTCCTTTGCTTTTGTAACTTAAAATAATTGCCAAACCCAAGGTTATTAAGATTTTCTCCTATGTTATATTCTGGGAGTTCTATAGTTTTACATTTTTAATTTAGATCTATGATCCATGTAGAGTTAATTTTTGTGAAAGATATAAGGTCTGTGTTTGGATTGGTTTTTGTTTTTTTGCATGTGGATGTCTAAGTCATTCCACCACCATTTCTTGAAAAGACAGTTTTTATGCCACTGAATTCCCTTTTCCCCCTTGTCAAAGATCAGGTGATTATATTTTGGGCGGTCTGTTTCTAGACTGTCTGTTCTGTTGCACTGATCCATTTGTCCACTCTTTGACCAGTACCACACTGTCTTGATTATTGTGTCTTTCGAGCAAGTCTTAAAGCCAGGTAGTGTCAGCTCTCCAACTTTGTTATTCTTTTTTAATATTGTGTTGGCTATTATGAGTATTTTGCCTCTCTTATATAAACTTTTGAATAAGTTTATTAATAGCTACAAAATAACTTGCTGGGATTTGAATTGAAATAGTGTTAACTCTATTAATTAAATGGGGAAGAACTAATTAATTAATAGATTAAGTTGGAAAGAACTTCTGACAGTAATGAATCTTCTTATCCATAAACCTTCTTATCCATATATGAAGGAATATATCTCCAGTAATTTATTTCTTCTTTGATTTCTTCCATCACAGTCTTGTAGTTTTCCTCATATAGCTCTTGTACATATTTTGTTAGATTTATATCTAAGTGTTTTATTTGGAGAGCGGTGTGCTAATCTAAATTCTATTGTGTTTTTAATTTCAATTCCGTTTTCTCATTGCTGATGTATAAGAAAGTGGTTGACTTTTGTATGTTAACCTCAAATACTGCTGTAATCACTTATTAATTCTGATAGTTTGTCGATTTGTATTTTCTACATAGACAGTCATGTCATCTGTGTAAAAAAACAGCTTTATTTCTTCCTTCCTAATCTGTATTCCTTTTATTTCCTTTTCCTATTTTATTGCATTAGCTGGGATTTCCAGTATGATGTTGAAAAGGAGTGGTGAGAGGGGACATCCTTGTTTTGTTTAAGGCATTTCTTTTTATTTAATTTGCTAAGATTACATGAGCATTGAATTTTATCAAGCGATCTTTTTAAATTTGTTGAAGTTATCATATATATATGTAAATAAAGTTTATAAATATGGTGAGTTAAATTTTGAGATTTTTCTGATGTTAAATTGTTCTTACATTCTTAGAATTCACCCAGCTTGGTTATGATATATTATCTTTTCTTTATATCACTTATTTCAGGATTTTTACATCTCAATGAGTAATATTCGCCTATAGTTCTCCTTTCAGATACTTCTCTCATTTGATTTTAGTATCAGGTATTTTTTGGGCCTCATAGAATGAATTGAAGAGTAGTCCTCTTATTTCCTATCCCCTGAAGAGTTTGTATAAGATCGGAACGATACATTCTTTTGAATATTTGGTAAAAATTGCCTATAAAACTTAGTTTGGTGTTATCTTTGTGGGAGGATTTAAAACTATGGTTTCAATTATCTTAATTGGCATAGAATTTTTAAGACTTTTTATTTCCTCTAAAGTCAATTCCCCCATCCCTAGGAATTTGTCCATTTTGTATATGTTTTCAAATTCATTGGCATAAAATTGGTTATAGTATTCCCTTTTATTTTTTAAATCTTTGCTGGCTCTGTAGTTACATCTCCCTTTTTATTCCTAATACTACTTTTTGTGTGCCTTGTCTATTTTTTTCTTAATTCATTGCACCAGAGGTTTGTCTCTGTTTTCAGTTGTTCCAAGAACTAATTACTTTGTTGGTTCTCTCTATTGTATCTTTGTTTTCTATTTTATTCATTTCTGCTTTTATATGTATTATCTTCTTCTTTTTATATATTTTTTAGTTTGTTTTGCTGTCCCTTTTATAATTTCTGAGATGGATTGCTTAGCAGATTAATTTTCAGACTTTCTCTCTTCCTTTAATCATTTGCAAAATATTTTTTAATGCTAATTTACTGCATCCCAGAATTTTTTATATATATTATTGGCATTATTGTTCAGTTCTAACTAAGTATTTTAAGTACCCATTATGATGCTTTGATTGACCCAATAAGTCTTTAATTTTCCAAATATAGAGAAATATGTTTCTGTTTTTGTTGTTAACTTGTAATTTAATTTTACTGTAGTTGAAGAACATTCATTTATATGATATCACCCATTATGACTATAATTATGACATTTTTTGAAACGTTCCATGTGCTTGAACAGAATGTGTATGCTTTATTTGTGTTCAGTAGATCAAAAGTCTTGTATTATTCAAAATTTCTATAACTTTACTAATTTTTCTTTATTTGATCTATTAATCATTGTGAGAAGTTGAAATCTCCCACCAAGATGGTAGGCTTTGTATTTCCAGCAGCATTTGCAACAGCGTTAGGTTCCTAGAAGTTTAAAACTTTTATCATTAGATAACTCCATCACTAAGAGGATGAGATGGCTGGATGACATCACCGACTCAATGGACATGAGTTTGAGTAAACTCTGGGAGTTGGTGATGGACAGGGAGGCCTGGCGTGCTGCGATTCATGGGGTCACAAAGAGTCGGACACGATTGAACGACTGAACTGAACTGAACTGGACTGAATCATTTTTTAGTTTAATCTACTTTATCTAGTATTAATATGACTATACCAGCTTTATTTTGAATAGCATTTGCATGATATATCTTTTTCTGTCCTTTAACTTTCAACTTTTTCATGTCCTTATGCTTTAGGTGTGTTTATTGTGATTAGCAAATAGTGGGAGGTGTAATTTGTTTTGTTTCCTTAGTTCATTTTGGTGTGCTCTCAAGTTTAGCTCATTTTTCAATTATGATTACTAATATATTTAGACATGTTTCTGATACCTTACATTTTGCTTTCTACTTCTGCCTTTTCTGTGCTTCTTTTTTGCTTGTTTGTTCTGGCTTAGGTTTTGTTGTCATTTGTTATATTTTTTTTTTTTGATCGATTGAGAGAGGTTGGTTCCCCATCACCCCCCACCCCATTGCTTTTCCTCTCTCTGCTGGTGTGGAAGTTATAGACTCTAAAAGTCTAAGGTTAATACCTTAAGCCTTTCCCCAGCAGTACAAGAACCCTAGAACGTGAAGGTGAACATGAAAGTCGTTCAGTCATGTCTGACTCTTTGTGACCCCGTGGGCTATCCAGTCCATGGAACTCTCCAGGCCAGAATACTAGAGTGGGTAGCCTTTCCTTCCTCCAGGGGATCTTCCCAACCCAGGGATCACACCCAGGTCTCCTGCATTGCAGGCAGATTCTTTACCAGCTGAGCCACAAGGGAAGCCCAAGAACCCTAGAGCACTATCTCTAATTTCTCTGTCCAAACTTTTTCCTACTGTTGGACAATACTCTAGTTCTGTCCTTGTTTCAACTCTGCAAATTAGAGAGCATTGTTAATTTATAATACAAAGGTTGCTTAGCTCTACCTCCATGCCAGGCTATTCTGTGCTTAGTTGCTCAGTTGTGTCCGACTCTTTGCCACCCCATGGGCTGTGGCCCACCAGGCTCCTCCGTCCATGGGGATTCTCCAGGCAAGAATACTGAAGTGGGTTGCCATGCCCTCCTCCAAGGGATCTTCTCAACCCAGGGACTGAACTCAGGTTTCCTGCATTGCAGGCTGATTCTTTACCACCTGAGCCACCAGGGAACCCCAAGAATACCTGAGTGGGTAGCCTATACCTTCTCCAGGGGATCCTCTTGACCCAGGAATTGAACCAGAGTCTCCCACATTGCAGGCGGATTCTTTACCATCTGAGCCACCAGGGAAGTCTTCTACCTCCATATTTATGAACTTATTTGTCCCTCATCAATTATTGTACATTTTATACTTTCCTTCTGAGATCATTTTCCTTCTTCCTGAAATTTATCCTTTAGAAGTTCTTCAAGTAAATCTGTCTATCTGTCTTGTTAGTTTATCTGAAAATGTCTTTTCCTTCATCATCATTTTGAAAGGTAGTTCTGGAAGTACTCATTCTAGATTGACAGTTACTTTCTGTCAGCACTTTGAAAATGTTATTTCATTGCCCCTGGCTTCCATTTTTTTTAAAAAAGCCTGTTGATATAATTGGCATTCTTTTGTGAGTTATCTGTGTTTTCTCTCTTATTCTTTTTTATGTTAAGATTTCTACTTTAGTGTTCTGAGTTCTCACTACCCTGTAGGTAGATGTGGATGTCTTTCATTTTTTTCCCCTCCTTTTAGCTCTTAAAAATTCTCAGGCATTATCTCTTCTGGCTTTGCTTCTTTTACGTTTTTTTCTTTGCTTTTGAGACTTGATTAAGGTATGCATGCTGCTGCTAAGTCGCTTCAGTTGTGTCCGACTCTGTGCGACCCCACAGACAGCAGCCCACCAGGCTCCCCCGTCCCTGGGATTCTCCAGGCAAGAACACTGGAGTGGGTTGCCATTTCCTTCTCCAGCGCATGAAAGTGAAAAGTGAAAGTGAAGTCACTCAGTCATGTTCGACTCTGTGCGACCCCATGGACTGCAGCCTACCAGGCCCCTCCATCCATGGGATTTTCCAGGCAAGAGGACTGGAGTGGGGTGCCATCATGCATGCATGTTAAGTTGCTTCAGTTGTGTCCAACTCTGTGTGACCCTATGGACTGTACTAGAATACTAGAATACTAGAGTGAGTTGCTGCCCTCCTCCAGGGGATCTTCCCAACCCACGGATCGAGCCCGCATCTCTTATGTCTCCTGCATTGACAGGTTCATTCTTTACCACTAGTGACACTCAGAAAGCCCTGATTAAGGTATATTATGCCTTTTTACTCTGGCCTACAAATCTCTTATTTTCCAGCTGTTTGTCTCTCTGATCTGAACTCTATGAAATGTCTTCAGCTTTTCCAGTTCATCTGTGTCTAACTTGCTATTTTATCCATATAGGTTTTAAAAAATGTATTTGAATAATTACACTGTTAATTTCTCTAAATTCTGTTTGATTCTTTTCAAATTTCCCTGGTTATTATTGATAGTCTCTTGTTACTTGCTCATATTTTGATATTCCATTCTTTATTTCTTTAAACATTTCACCCGTATTAGTTTATAATCTAGAGCTGATCGTTTTCAATTTTGAAATTCTTGGGGCGGGGTTGGGAGAGGCTTACTCTTGTGGTTCTTTGTTTCTTCAGGTCCTTCCTCTGCTTGTTCCCTTGTGTGCCGGGTAATTTTGAGTGTGAGCCCTTGTGGATGATCTTTATCTCTGGGCAGCCTGGTGGCCTGAGATCAACGTGCTTTCCTCCCTAGGGGAAATCTAGAACCCTGGAGCCCTCAGACCCATGTTGCCCCAAACGCCAGCCAGGTCCCCAAGCCCAGTGTAGCAGCTGAAGGTCTAGCCCCCATACTTTGCTGCAGTCCTGATGTCAACACCTGCTTCAGGGCAAGCCCACCCCCCACCAGTCTATTTTTGGTTCACTATTTCCTCCTTTTCTCTCCCCTAGCCTCTGAGACTTTCCTTATCTTCCAGGGTACAAGCAACTCAACAAAAACTGTATTTTATGCACAATCTGGTTATTTTGCAGCAGAAAGGCCCAGAAGCAAAACCTCAGTTTCCTCATCTATAAAATGGTCACCAGTCATAGTAACAATAATAGTAACAACTACCACCCTACAAGTTGTTACAGGTTCAACCCCTGGGTGGGGAAGATCCCCTGGAGAAGGAAATGGCAACCCACTCCAGTATCCTTGCCTGGGGAATTCCATGGACAGAGGAGCCTGGTGGGCTACAGTCCATGGGGTCACAAAGAGTCAAACAGGACTGAATGACTAACTCTTTAACTTTCATAATAACGATAATAGTAACAAAAACAAACCCACAAGTTGTTACAAGAATCATAGGAACTCATATATGGCAAAGCACCATAAATGTACTATTTTAAGAATCAGCTCTTGAGGGGACTTCCCTGGCAGTCCAGTGGTTAAGGCTTCACCTTCCAATGTAGGGGGTGTGGGTTTGATCCATGGTCAGGGAGTTAAGACCCCACATGACTGGAGGCTAAAAAACCAAAACAGAAAACAGAAATAATATTGTAAAAAATTCAATAGAGATTTAAAAAATGGTCCACATTAAAAAAACTTAGAAAAAAGAATCAAGTATTGATGTGTTGCTGATCTTTTACACTGCTGAGTGCTTTACATGCACTATTTTATTTAATCCTCCAACAGATCTGGTTCTGTCATCATCTCCATGAGGAAACTGGTTTCAAGGGGGTAACATTCATCTGCCTCACTGTTGCTGTTATCATTAGTGTTACACTGTTGATGGAGAGGGAAATGGAAATACCTCTGAGTAGAGCAGAACCGGGGAGTGGGGTGCCTACTTATTGGTGTGGAGCCATGTGGTATGATGGGGAGTTGCTGGACTGGGACTCAGGAGAAAGGGTGGGTTCTTGCTGGGTCCTCTTGAGCCAGCTCAGCTCAGGGTTTGGGGTGCTGGCTGCAGAATCCCAGCCTGCTCATTTCTTGCGAGCAGGGGTGTTTCTGGACATCCTGAGTCCCCGGGAGGTGCAGCCCCAGCAGTTTCCCTGGTAGGGCTATACTTCTCTGATGTCTCTGAGTTCCTTCTGTGTCTCATCTCTGGGTGCAGTGGAATTCTTGGTGCCCTGTTTTCTGTTCACCACTTAGCTCTTTGAGCAGCAGAGCTCCTTGAAGGCAGACACTGATTCTTCTTGGCTCTTTGGGACCTGGCAGGGTCCTGGCATACTGAAGGTGTTCAGCACATGACCGTGGCAGAAAAACACAATGGATCTTCTCTACCGCATCGCATCGTGCGTGGTCTTTGTAAGCCTCAGTTCATTCATCTCTGCGCTCACTCCTTCCCTGAGTATTGCGTTCTGGGATCGTCCCACATTCACATTGGTGAATGGCTGGTGCATGTATTTGTCATTCCTGGTGGATAGATTTGGGTTTGGCAAATATGATCTCTATTACCTATCTGCTCCAGGTCCTCTCCTCATGTGTGACATGGAAAAAGTCTTTGGAACTAGGCAGCCCTGGATCCAGACTGGCTTTTCCGCTTGCTGGCTCTGTGGACAATGGCATAACCTCTGCAAGATTCAGTCTCCCTACCTCTAACATGGGGAGAGGGATGCCAGCCTCCCAGGATGTGGAGAGATTTGTGTGCTGTGGGCTCATGGTGAGGGTGAGGGTGAGTTCCTTCCAGTTTCCCTGGCTGACTTCGGGACCCGCTCTGTTGGCCAGCGTGGCTCCCATGGGCCCAGGTCGTTTTCTCTCCACACCTCAGGATGACAACTCCATGGACTGCTGGGCCCACAGGCTCCCTTTGGCCTCTGCCAAGCCCAGCATGTTCTGTGGCTTCCTGAGAGTGAGCTGGGCCCCCACCCCAGGTCCGTTGCTCTAGTTCTTGGCCGGCCAGGAGGCAGCTGCCAGCCAACTGTTTACCTTGGGAACATGGTCTCCTCTCCGGCAGTGCTTGCCAGCCGTGGAGCGAGGGCAGATTTATGAACTCGGTCACACAGAAACTATTTAAGGCCCTGGTTGGCCAACAATAATGTAAAGACATACAGTGCCTGTTTGAAAAAAGATCGCATTTAGGTGCCCACACTTTGGTCTGATTTACAGCATAGGCTGAGGCTCCAATTAGCAGTCACAGCCGTCTTTTAGCTGAAACCTAGCGCCTTTCAGGATTATGCAGACTTTCCAGGGCTTGGACTATGATGAAATTATAGCTGGAGGCTTGTAAATTCATTCACCATTTATAAATGCAGTATATTCTTAATTGCCCTGCTATTCAGCTTACCTGCAAGGCCAGGGCCACTGTGGCCTAGTTGCTTATTAAAGTGACCCTAGGAGATTGTTGGAAAAAGGAACCTAGTCTCAGTCCTGGCACTCTACCCCTTGCTGTGTGACCTTGGAGAAGTGGTTTAGCCTCTCTGATCCTGAATTTCTTCATTTATAACCTGACTAATGTGACAGGATGGGACTTGGGAAGAGTCGTAGACACTCTGCTTTGTGGAGATCAGACAAATTGGGAGAACCCTGTAGAGAACCCATCACAGTTCCTGGCACATAGTAGGTGTGCAGTGATGGTAGATACATTAGAGTTGCTAAAAGGGACAAAAGTCCAGCATGGGGCTGGCCTCTTCTCTGGAACTGCCTGGCTGGCTGGCAGCGGGGAGCAGGGGCAGAGATGGGCAGCACAGTGTGGTCTGTGGCCCTTCAGGCAGCAGGGCCTGGAGTCCTGAGAGCAGGGTGGGTGCTGCACCCTGGAGTGGACCCGAAACCTCGTGTCCATCATGGGCTGCATCTGAGTTGTCTACTGAGCAGGCTGTGGCTGAGGCCTTCTAAAACACCTGCTGTGTGCATTGCTGCCCCAGTGCCCAGCCCAGGGCTGGACTCAGCAGTCCTTGTTGAAGGCCTGGAGAGCCAGGTAAGCCAGTGTTTCCGTAGGCCAGCCAAACCCTGCCTCCAGTCTTCCCGGAGCTCCTGCTGTCTTCATCACTGCAGCTTCTGCCCTAACAGCATTGGGGGAGGGCTGACTGATGGGTGTCGGAGGGAAGCTGACATCAGGATGGTGTGTGGATATGTTTCTCCTGACCAGAACCATCCACAGGGGGAACCCCTGCCCTGCATGCAGGGAGTGAGCTCTCATCACGGGTAGGCTGGGTGCTGCGAGGGGACTTAGTCCCTGGGCAGCAGTGGGCCTGGCGACCTCTGGGGTCCTTCTGCTCCCTCCATCCTTGGATGCAACTGCTGCTCTGGACACTGGATGGAACTAGCCCTCCTTTGGCTTCCCTGATGAGCTGTGAGCTTCTCCAGCTTTGGGTTGGATTTTCTGTATCAAGGAGGTGGTCCCTGCCCACAGCAAAGGGCAGTTAAAAATTATATTGCTGAGTGTTCAGAATGACAGCTGTGGAGATATAGAGGGGCCCCTAACCTGGCCTGGGAAGTCATGTTAAAGTGACTGGGCTTGACTCTGAGGACAAGGGGAGCCACGGGGTGAGAATGGATGGGAGGAGCAGACCTGGCAGCACCTCACCTGTGTGCTGCCCCAGATCCTGAGCCTGGGCTCCCATCATGTTACTGACACATTGTTTGACAGTGTGCCCTGGTGGCCTGGCAGGCAGTGTCCAATGCAGGCCTGGTTCAGCCGGCCCCAGCTGGCCCCATCCTCCATCACTCAGAGCCCCGTTCCCCATCTAATCAGCGGCTCCATCCTGCTTTGATTTGGGGCTCTCCTAAGGACATTTGATTGGCAGTAACTGGAATCAACCATAAGCTCATGCAAAGGGGCAGATTATTTGTGTTTTCTGCTGTTCTGTTAACAATGACTTCAGAAGGGCATATGGAATGGATAAGGGACTATTTAGAAATCAGAAATTTGCAAGAGACTGGAAAGAACTTGATAAAAACCATTTAGATACTATAATGTGCTTCATTTAAAAGATACATATTTACCTAGTCTGTCTGATTTTACAGGAAGTGAGTTAGGAGATGTATTCAGAAATGTTACTGGAATGATGAGATATTTCATGGAAGCCGCTGGACATCACCCTCTGAGCACATGCCCTGCCCTGTGCCTGCTTCAAGGCAGACCTGTTGGACTCAGAGGGTCGGTTCCTGCCCAGCCGGCCTCAGCCACCGAGAGTGGTTGCTCTGTATCTGGATACCTGCCTCCGCCCCCACCCTGTTCCTCTAGAACCCCAGAGGCTTTCTGGATGCTTCCTCATTTCCTTATGTCTGTTAGTTTGGTCACCAAGTGCTGATGACTCAAACTCTTCCACCTCTCTGTCCAGCCAGACTGTCTCAGTCAAATTCTAACTGCTACTCCAGTCATCCCTGGAGTATGGACTTCTCACTCAACCCCCACAGATACCGGAATCCAAATCCTGAGCAGATGCTCAAGTTCCCTGTGTAAATCAGCCTAGTACAGTCAACCTTCTGTATCCATGGATACCACAGATATGCAGTTGGTTGAATCCGCAGGTGTGAACCTGTAAATACAGACGCAAAATGTACTTTCCATCTGAGTGAACAAGGGCGAGTTCCGTAATGCTGTGAGAAACGTAATGCTCCCGTTTCTCCACCTGTAAATTTAATGGGGGCCAGGATGATATCACCTAGTGTGGGGGCCACTCTGGGGACTTGATGATATCACATACAGTGTCTAGGTTGGTCAGCAAATAAGGCACAAGTGTGACCAAGCAGAGACATTTTGTTTCCAGTCCCAGCCTGGGGTTTAGGGAGAGGAGTGGGTCTGTGATGGTGACCCGGCACCGCTCCTGTGCTGGGCACACCTGGCTACTGCCTGGGGTCAGGGGTAGGGTCATACTGGCTATGAGTGATGGATGAACACAGTCTGCAGTGTTGCGTTCTCCTCCTGAGCCTGGGGTTAGATGCTTCTCATTTTGACTGAGTGCAGTTTCCCAACGTGCCTTATTTCAGATTGGCGGGATTCTGTTGCTCAGGCTCTCCTAAAGCGAGACAGCACAGCTCCAAGTCCACTGGGGCGGGGTCACCCTGTGTGCTCCTGCAGGTTAACACTCATCCTCACGCCCTCTCCTGGTCCCCTTGAATCCTGCTCTGTGCCATAGCCCAGCCACAAACGAGGTCTGAGGCAGAGGATTTCCAGAATGAGAGTGGCCCCAGAGGCCGTCTCATCCCAACACACTGCTTTGTAGGGAAGGCAGTGACCACCCAAGGCAGGAGGAGGGGTGGCCAGTCTTTAGACCTGAGAATCCCTGTGGAGCTTTCTGGAACATGCCAGCTTTCCCGTCTGAGCCTAGAGAAGCTTCCCTTGCATGGCACTCAAGTCTGCTGAGAGAGACAGCTGCCAGCCCCTCTCAGGTCCCCAGGCCTCCTGTCCTCTGTGTGAGGCCTTTTCCATTCTGCCCTGCAGAGAATGTCTCCTTCAAGCCTCATTGGCCCTGAAGAAGCCTGGGGGAGAGCAACAGAATGACCTTCACTGGTGGCTTCAGCAAGATCAGAGGGGATGTCGGGGATAGAGAGCCCTTCTGAGCCCCCTGAAATGTTAGTGTTCAGGGGAGTGTCCCCCAGCTTCTCAGAGCTGGCCAGTGGGGTCTGGTAGCAAATCAGGATGCCTCCCTGATGTGACCCATCCCCACCCACACCTTTCCCCGGTGTCCCTGTCACCAACAGACTTGAACCTGAGTCCAAATCGATAGCAGAAGAGGAAGTTTGCCTCTCTTAATGGGCTGCTTGATTATCCTGTGCTGCCAGATCTGAGTCAAGTCCTGACTCCTCAGATTTGCTGTGTGACCTTAGGGAAGTCACTTACCCTCTCTGAGCTTTGGTTCTCTAGTTTTATAAGTTAATATATGTAAATAGTCTGGTACTCTGCCTGATCCCTACTGCCTGCCACTACCTCAGTTATCCAAACATTACCCCCACAAGGCTGTGGTTTGGTTGGTGGGGTTCTCTGGATACCCCCCAAAACCAGTTTGGATTCAAAACCCAATCACTGTGTGACCTTAGATGATAGTTTTTCCGCTTTGTGCCTTAGTCAGTCAGTTCAGTCGTTCAGTCGTGTCCGACTCTTTGCAACCCCATGGACTCAGCACACCAGGCCTCGCTGTCCATCACCAACTCCTGGAGCTTGCTCAAACTCATGTCCATTGTGTTGGTGATGCCATCCAACCATCTATCTCATCCTCTGTCATCCCCTTCTCTTCCCACCTTCAATCTTTCCCAGCATCAGGGTCTTTTCCAATGAATCAGTTTTCACATCAGGTGGCCAAAGTATTGGAGCTTCAGCATCAGTCCTGCCAATGAATATTCAGGACTGATATCCTTCAGGATTGACTGGTTTGATCTCCTTGCAGTCCAAGGGACTCTCAAGAGTCTTCTCCAACACCACAGTTCAAAAGCATCAATTGTTCCATGCTTAGCTTTCTTTATGGTCCAACTCTCACATGTATATAACTACTGGAAAAACCATAGCTTTGACTAGATAGACCTTTGTCAACAAAGTAATGGGAAGATCTGCTGGAGAAGGGATAGGCTGCCCACTCCAGTATTCTTGGGCTTCCCTTGTGGCTCAGCTGGTAAAGAATCTGCCTGCAATGCAGGAGACCTGGGTTCGATCCCTGGGTTGGGAAGATCCCCTGGAGAAGGGAAAGGCTACCTACTCCAGTATTCTGGCCTGGAGAATTCCATGGACATGTACCTTGTGCCTTAGTTTCATCAAAAAGAGGTTTTCATAACTGCCCCTCCCGTCCTTGTTTTGAGGATGCTCAGATGGGGCTGCAAATGTGAAAGTCCCACAAGGGCAAGTAGCGGAGGGTGAGATGTTGTGTCCAGGAATGCAGGGTAGTCTGATGGCTTCATGGGTGCCCGATGGCATTCTCTGAACTGGGAGGTGGCACTGACGAGAGGGTCCTTGAGTCAGACTTGGGGAGGCCCAGTGTACTCATTTCTCTTTAGGAACATCCAGAGAAGCTGTGGAGGGTGACGCTTCTCCATCTTAGGAAGCCCTGTCTGCTGGAACACCGGCTAAATCCTCGTTTTGGCCCACCCACTTCTCTAGCGCCCCTGCCATTCCCCACCTCGCCTACCCTAGTCTGCCCATGCAGGCCTCCTTGCTCTACGTCTTCTCCTATCTCAGAGCCTTTGCACTGGCTTTTTATCCTCCCTGGGTCTCTGTCCTGAATGCGTAGAATGACTGGTTCTTTCTCATTCTTGTATCATATCAAATGCCCCCTCTTCAGAGGGGCCTTCCCTGGACACCCACTCACTTGAGGATAATTCTGTTCCACCACACAGCCAAGTGCTTTTCCCCATAGCACACTCATGATCTGACATTATCTTATTTACTTATTGGGCTGGAATCTGTGTCACCCCGCCCCCAGCATGTTACTGCACAAGGGCAAAGACCACATGTGTCTTGCTCACCACTGCATCACCACCAGCTGGAATGGTACCCAGCATCTTGTAGGCTAGATTACATTAGATGGATGAGTGTGTGGCTTGATGGGTCATGATTGGATGGAGAAGTGGTGGATGGATAGGAAAAGGCTGCTTCAGCTGGTGGTGGTGGTGGGGGCGGGGGGTACTGTCTCAGCAGGTGTGTAAGCCAAGGGGAGTGGTCCCTGGAAGGGGGCCATGGAATGGATTCCTATTCTTGGGGAAGATGGATGAAATAATGCCACAAGTCCCTCCAGCCTTGGCTGTGCTTTCCTGGGGTACCCCAGATTTGAAGGACAACTTGTATTCACCAAGGCCTCCAGGGGTGTGGGGTTGGCTGCAGCTGCCAGATCAGCCAGTGAGGGACATGTTTTAAGAAAGGTGGAGAAGGGTCAGTGGTCCACTTGTTCATCAGGCCTGGAGTCAGCTCGACTACCTCTTGAGTTGCCTTCATTGGGGCCTGACACCAGCTCAGGGTTTGAACAAGTTACTTGTTACCTCTGAGCTCAGTTTCTTCGTATGTAAAATGGAAATAACACTAGTACCTACCCTGGCCCCCAGATTATTAACTGTTTAAAGGGGCCAATCAAGCCAACAGGAGTCTCCTATTCTGTTGCTGAGGAGGTTTGTCTCTGCCAGCCCAGCTCCCTCCTCTAGGGTTGATGATAAAAATAAAAATAGAAAAGTCTTTTAAAGATTGTCTCACATGGGGCTGCGGTCCATGGTCCCACCAGATCCTCCTCTACCCCTCGGCCTCCAGGCGGGAGGGAGGGGGGCTGGGGAGTTGTCTCTGGGAATGAGTTGAGCGGCTGAGAAGATGGAGAGCAGAGGGGGAATGTTTCTATTAGGCCGCGGGAGTGTTTGCTTTTCTTCTCCAAGAACTGGTTGTGGTCATGTAAATCACCCTGGAAGAAAATCAGAGGGTCCCCAAACGCATCTGTTGGTTTTGGTTTTTATAAAAAAAAAAAAAAAAGAAAGAAAGACGAAGACAATAGTCTTCGTGGTTGGCTTAAAAGTATTTTAATCATCAATGAACAAGGGAAGAATAAACTCCTGGAGCAGGCAGGAATGTGGCCAGGGGCCATGAGAAGGCAGGCTCAGTGGGACTACGAGTTCCCTTACCATCTGGGTCTCTCCACACAGGGCCAGCCCACTCATAGGGCTTGTGTGCAGGCTTTGGGGTACCTGCCGGGTTCCACTCCTGTGGGGACTGCCCTCCACCCATTTAGGGCTGGATGTGTGGTGAGGCCTGGGGAGCAGGTAGGGGAGAGTCCAGGGGGTTCCATCTTTGGGTATAGGCAGGGGATCTGTGAGAATGTGTGTGTGTGATTGCCCATACCCGGGTGTGTGTTAGGCACTGGGGGGACTAAGAGACAGTGGGTATATGTATGTGTATGAGTACGTCTGTGTGTTGTATGCAAGTGATTTGTAGTGTGATAGAAGCATGTATGGTTGTAAAGCTTATGGTTGGGATTGGGGTGTATGTGGGATTTGGTGTAGAATAAGGGTCTCTGTGCAATTGAGTACGTATGTAATAGGTTGGGGAACTTCCCTCATGACTCAGTTGGTAAAGAATCTGCCTGCAATGTGGGAGACCTGGGTTCGATCCCTGGGTTGGGAAGATCACCTGGAGAAGGGAAAGGCTACCCACTCCAGTATTCTGGCCCAGAGAATTCCACGGACTGTATAGCCCATGGGGTGCAACGAGTTGGACACAACTGAGCAACTTTCACTTTGGGGAATATATGGTAGAAATAGACATAATACCCATGGCATACCCCATGTATACCACCTATTAACACCCACAGTGTACCCAGACACCCTTAATACCACACTCACACGCACATCCAGTACATGCCCCCAGAGCACACTCTCAAACACACTCCTCCAATAGATGTGCATATATATGTGTGTGTGGTTAGGTTGAGTGAATGTGCATATGTTTATGTGGGGTATGAGCCTGAGTTTGGAGGTGGGCGCGCATGGTTTGTGCTTGTGGTGGGAACAGTAGTTTGGGTGGCTGTTGTATGTGCAGCGTGTGTGTGTCAGGTGAACGGTCGTGCATTGGGCGTTGACTGTGTTGGGTGTGCATGTGTTTAGAGGAGCGTATCTGAGAATCTGTCTGCTGTATGTTCCTCTGTATTGGGTATGGCTTTGGATTGGTATGTGCATTAGGCATGTGGTGGGATGTTGGATGTGCACTGGGAGTGTGTGTGTGTGTGTGTGTGTGTGTGTTGGGTGAGGGAGTAGGGCTTGTACTGGCTGTGAGAAGTGAACTCAAGCCAGGCTGTGATTTGAACCCAGGAGCCAGGTCAGCCAGCATGTCCAGGAAAGCAGTGGAGTATAGGGGAAGGAGGGCAGAAGGAAGTGAGTCTGGGCTGTGACACGGGAGTGTGAATGTAGGGCGGAAGTGGAGTCTTGGTCCTGCCCGCAGAGGATGGAAGAGACAGCAGGCATGGAAGCTGCCCCAGGAGCGGCAGTGTTGCTAACAGCACACTCTCAGGTTCTCACGGGGCCCCTGAGAAAGGCAGCCCCTTCCTGAGGCTTCATGTTGGCCCCCAGGGCTCTGGGCTGCCTGCAGTAGACTGACTGCTTGACTTGGGTCCTTCTGGCGCTCTGGGATGCAGGCGGGCAGAGGTTGTTACCCTGTTCGGCAGATGAGAACACCAGACCAGAGAGGAGGGAGGGAGTGGCCCGAGGCTCCTCCTCCTCTCCCTCCCCACCGAGGGCGTCTCCCACCAGCTGTGAGAGGCCGCCATCCTGGGGACCTGGGGACTGGGTGCTGAGTGTAGGTGGGCTGCCGCAAGTCCCAAAGCACTCCCTGATGATGTCCCAAGGGCTTCACTGCATCCCCAAGAGGCGGGCATTCTGAATTTCTCTGTGTGAGTGTGACCTAATTATATGCTAGAAATTTTGCAAAACCAAAAGGAATAGACGACTCAAACCACCACAGTGGAATGTTTTCTTTGGTCCTGTTCCCATCCATGTGGCACATGGCACTTAGCACAATGTCTGGCACATAGTAAGTGCTCAACAAGGGGTGATTTCAGATTCATTGCTGGGGGACTTCCCTGGTAGGGAAGACTTTTCTTAGTCTTCCAGTGGTTAAGATGCTATGCTCCCAATGCAGGGGACCTAGGTTCGATCCCTGGTCAAGGAGCTAGATCCTGCATGCTCCAACTAAGACCCTGTGCAGCCAAATAAATAAATATTAAAAAAAAATTCATTTCCAGGATTTTAGTGTGGGAAGGGTGCAAGCCCTGGATCAGTCCAGGCCTCATCTCAGATGAGGTGCTTTACTTCTCCATGCCTCTAGTTCTCACTGGGGTTATTGAGATGATTATTAACAATAATGAGCACTGATGAATTTAATATTCAGGCTAAGAGATTTCCCGTGGTTCCAGGCATGTCATCACGGTCGGTTTTCATAGCCATCTTATGGTCCGTCATGAGGATTATGGTGCATCTACTCAGCCTTTCTCCCACTATTGGATATTTAGGTTGTTTCTAATCTTCCACTATTCATATTTTGTGATAGGAATGTTTCATTACCATCTTCTTGAATAAAGCTTGTCTGAGCTCCAGTCTGATTGGGCACCCAGAACCCAGATATCAGAGGGCAATGGAACCTATCTCTGTGTGAGCCACTGTTCATTCTGTCCACAGTCACATCTAAACCTCCAATCCCTGAGGCAAGACTTTCCCTGTTCTGAGCCCTGTGTTCCCCCACACCATCTCCTTCCTGCCCAGACCTACTGCAGAGAAAGGCCAGGGAAGCTCACATGCTAATGTGTTAATGGGCTGAGCTTCCTCTGGTGCTAATGGCTGAAAACATCACCATGATTTGCAGTGGGTCAGTTCCTGAGTCAGAATCTGCAATCTCCTCCCAATCTGAGTATGCACAGCTGAAAGAAACTGAATTCTTCCTGAAATAAAATTGAATCCAGATTCCCCAAGGCCGGCAGAGGAGACAAAACCTTGTGAGGTGGGCTCAATCTCATGGTCCTGGCTTCTGCCCCAGAGTTGAAACCCCCTTTAGGGGTCCCTGGCTGCTCTGCCCCATATCAGTCCAAGGAGGCATGGCTTCCCAGTTGGTGCCATGGCTCAAGGGTGGGCCATGACCTTCCCTAAACGCCCCAGAACTTCTGCTTTGCCCCTTCCTAGATGGTGACTTGAGTAGGGTGCTGCTCTGTGACTCTGTTTACGTATCTGTAATATGGAATTGATAATAACAACAGCAGTAATACCTACCTTGTGGAGTTGTTCTGGGGATTAAAACACTTATTACATGTAAAACACTTGAAACGGCTCAACATCACACTGGCTGTCATTGTTTTAGCTCAAACATGACTTTATTTTTGCAATCACATTTCTAATGAGGGACTCGTACCCAGTATATATCAAGAACTCATACAATTCAAAAAAATGAAAAAGGTAAATAACCTAAGTGAAAAATGGGCAAAGGACTTGAATAGACATGTCTCCAAAGAAGATATACAGATGGCCAAAAGCATATGAAGAGGTATTCAACATCATTAACTGTCAGGGAAACGCAAGTTTGAACGATAATGAAATACTATTTCACACCTACTAGAATGGCTGTAATGAAAAAGTTGGGCACTAACAGGTGCTGACAAGGACATGGACAAGTTGGAACCCTCGTACACTGGTGAAAAAACAGTCTGACACTTCTTCAAACAATTAAACACAGAATTACCATGTGATGTAGCAATTCTGCTCGTGGATGTATACCCCAAATAAATGAAAACATCAGTTCAGTTCAGTTCAGTTGCTCAGTCGTGTCCGACTCTTTGCAACCCCATGAATCGCAGCACACCAGGCCTCCCTGTCCATCACCAGTTCCCGGAGTTCATTCAGACTCACATCCATCGAGTCAGTGATGCCATCCAGCCATCTCATCCTCTGTCGTCCCCTTCTCCTCCTGTCCCCAATCCCTCCCACCATCAGAGTCTTTTCCAATGAGTCAACTCTTCGCATGAGGTGGCCAAAGTACTGGAGTTTCAGCTTCAGCATCATTCCTTCCAAAGAAATCCCAGGGATGATCTCCTTCAGAATGGACTGGTTGAATCTCCTTGCAGTCCAAGGGATTCTCAAGAGCACAGTTCAAAAGCATCAATTCTTTGGTGCTCAGCTTTCTTCACAATCCAACTCTCACATCCATACATGACCACTGGAAAAACCATAGCCTTGACTAGACAGACTTTTGTTGGCAAAGTAATGTCTCTGTTTTTGAATATGCTGTCTAGGTTGGTCATAACTTTTCTTCCAAGGAGTAAGCGTCTTTTAATTTCATGGCTGCAGTCACCATCTGCAGTGATTTTGGACCCCAAAAAAGTAAAGTCTGACACTGTTTCCACTGTTTCCCCATCTATTTCCCATGAAGTGATGGGACCGGATGCCATGATCTTAGTTTTCTGGATGTTGAGCTTTAAGCCAACTTTTTCACTCTCCTCTTTCACTTTCATCAAGAGGCTCTTTAGTTCCTCTTCACTTTCTGCCATAAGGGTGGTGTCCTCTGCATATCTGAGGATATTGATATTTCTCCGGGCAATCTTGATTCCAGCTTGTGCCTCTTCCAGCGTTTCTCATGATGTACTCTGCATAGAAGTTAAATAAGCAGGGTGACAATATACAGCCTTGATATACTCCTTTTCCTATTTGGAACCAGGTCTTCACAAAGCTTTGTACACGAATGTTCGTAGCAGCGTTATTCGTGATAGCTAAAAAGTGAAAACGACCTAAATATCTATCAACCAGTGAATAAAATGTGATGCATCTGTATAATGGAATATTAGCCACAGAAAGAATGAAGCAATGATGCACGCAGCAACATGAATGAACCTTGAAAACACTGTGCTCAGCAAAAGAAGCCAGTCACAGAATGCCACGTATTGGGTGATTCTAGCTACGTGAAGTTTCCAAAATAGAGAAATCTATAGAAAGAGAAAGCAGATTCGTGGTTGCCAAGGGTTATGGAGAGGGAGGAAAGACTGCTAATGGGTTAGGGGCTGGGATTTTCTTTTAGGGTGATGAAAATATTCTAAAATTGTGGTAATAGTTGCACAATTCTGTGAATATACTTCAAAACCACTGAATTGTGTACTTCAAATGGATTAATTTTATGGTTATGTGAATTACATCTTAACAGAGCTGTTGGGGGGGGAAAAAAAACTTTACTAAAGGCTCATGGAATACCACAGGGGAGCAGAGAGAATGACATCACCCAGAAAGCCTGGCCCCCTCTCAGCGTTCCTCCTGCTTTGCTTTCATAGGGCAGAGGCCGCCTCATCCTCCGTTTGTCGGAGCAGCTCAGCAACTTGCGCGCTCCTGCAGGCCTGTCCGCAAAAGCCAGGCCCAGAGCTGTGGTTGCGCTGAAAGGTGGTGCAGCCAAGAGGTGGGAGCCTGAGCTGGGATAACAGAAGTGTGGCAGCGTTGTCGCAGGATGCGTAGAAGTCGTGGGCATACCGTGTGGCCCAGAGCAGGGGCCCACATACCGTGGGTAGCCCTCCGCCACTGCCCCTTACTGCCATGAGAGTCTCCCCCACTCCTCCACCCATCATGGATGAGGCACTGCCAAAGACAGCGGGCTGAAGGTCTGACAGATATACACCTGCTCACTGCTGCACGCATGCCCTAGTTTTCCAATTAGAGGCATCCACAGACAGCACCTTTTGTTGAAAAGGTCAAAGTCCAGTGTTGGTGTGAGCAGGGAGGTCCTCAGAACTCACCCCGAGCCCCACCTTCAGATGCGGCATGCCAGAGACAGAAGGGACCCTTGAGACCATTTTCAGGCCCTTCCTATTTACTTATTGACTGCACAGCACGGCATGCAGGATCTTATTTCCTCAACCAGGGATTGAAGCCATGCCCCCTGCAGTTGAAGCACAGAGTTTTAACCACTGAACCACCAGGGAAGCCCTCCTTTATTTTATAGGTGATTAACTGAGGTCCAGAGAGGGGAGGAGGTATAGTGGAAAAGAGGAATTCAATTTTTGTATTCGGGTCCCAGTCAGTCAGGAACTTCATGGGCAGCCTTGGGCAAGAGTCATCTTCAAAAGATGGCATTGTTGAGAAGGTAAAGTGAGCAGACCCAGGGTCCGGTTAAAACTCGGAAGCTGGAGAGGAGAGTTTCAGCCCCTGATTTAACAGAAACCAACCCTGTGCAAAGAAACAATGAGAGACAGGCCAGCAGGGAGGAGTCGGAGAAGCAGGAGGATTCTGTCCTTGAGTTTTTAAAAGTAAATATTTGTAAAAGTTTTAAATGCTTGTTGCAGAAAACATGGAAAACACAATAAGCATAGATTAGTAAGAAAACCAAAGTCCTCTCTATGGCTCCCTCAAAGAAACTCTCAAGTTGGACCTCTTTGGGCTGCTCCTGGCTCCTTAAGGGAGATGGAAGTGGACTTTATGAAATGTATTTCTAACAAGAAATTACCGTCATTCTGCTCTGGTTATCCCTGGCAGTCCGGCTTGGCCCGCATGAAGGGAGAAGCAGAGAAATTGGATTTGCCAGACCCAGTTCACCTAGTTTGTGTTCCAAAACGTACGATCATTCCGAAGATGATGAAAACCCGTTGTGTTGCAAGCAGTTAGCAAAGATGTCTAAGTGAGCCTATGGAGTCCCCGAGAGGGCTCCGCTGGTGGTGATGTGCTGGGGATTAGATGTGTTGATGGGGAATTGCCTGGAGCAGGGCCTGAGAAAGGGGACCTTACATTGAAAAGGAAGACTGCTAGAAGGTGGTCCTTTAAAGGCAGGAGCAGTCGGTGAGAGGTGGAGTAGAGCTCAGGACCCGGGAGTCAAAGCTAGTTCTCTATGGATGCAGGAGGAGATGCAGGGACCTCAGATGAGGACCCACTGTTGACACCACCTTCAGCCCACGCTGAGCCCGGAGCTGCTGCCTTTTTTCTGGGTGTGAGAAGAGTGCCTCTGAGGCCAAAAGTCAGGGAGCAGTGGGCTGGGAGTCTGGAGCCTGGGCTGTCCGTCATGGAGTCACCATTGACTTGCCTGGGCAGCCTTGACCCAGTCTCTGCTCCTTCCCCAGCCTCAGTCTCTCCATCTATGACATGGGCAAACTTATTTTAACCCCTCTTCCAATCAGACCTGTGATTTTAAATAGAGCTTTTCTCTCTTTACCCAAGGGTGAGGGGTGGGGGCGGGGGGACATGGGTGCCTGACCCCAGTTGAACAGATTGTTTTAGTCAGCAAACATGCCCGAGCCCCTGCTGTGAGTACAGTCCACTGCTGGGCCCTAGGTGAGAGGCCAGCTGGTGGGACCAGCACCATCCCACATCTGACTCACATCCCTAGTGGTGGGAGAGAGGGACCAGAGGCAGAGAGTTACAGTCCTAAGTCCTAGGGGTTGTGGTGAAGAAAGGACAGGGTGGCTGGGGGATGCCAGGGGAGCCTTGCCCTAACAGTAGGGGAATCCAGGAAGGCTCCCTGGAAGAGGTGGCATGTGAGCTGAAACTTGGCATTTCAGCAGGATTTTGCCAGGCAAAGGGGCAGGAGAAGGGCACTCTGGGTAGAAAGCGATAAGAGCAGAGACACATCATTTCAGGCTGCGTGGAGAATGACACCGCTTTCTGGCATTCAGTAGTACTGGGGCAGCAGGCCTGTTCATACTCAGAAGTGGAATGCCCTGCCATTTCTTTGTCTGTCATTTTTTTTAATTTAAAAGTTTCATTGAAACATAACTCACCATGAGATTTATCCTTTTAAAGTATACAAATCAGTGTTTTGAGTATATTCACAAAGTTGTGAAACCATTTTCACTGTATTACTTCCAGAACATTTTCATCACCCCCAAAAGAAACCTTGTATCTATTAGCAGTCACTTCCATTCTCCCCTCCACCCAGCCCTTGGCAAGCACTGATCTACTTTCTGTCTCATGAATTTGCCTATTCTGGCACTTCATGTAAGCGGAATCATACAATATGTGGTGCTTTGTGTCTGGCTTCTTTCACTTGCCATAATGTTTTCAACTGTGTGGATCACAACAAACTGTGGAAAATTCCTAAAGAGATGGGAATACCAGACCATCTTACCTACTTCCTGAGAAACCTGTTTGTGGGTTAGGACTGGGCAAGAAGCAGCAGTTAGAACCAGACATGGAACAAAGGACTGGCCCAAAATTGGGAAAGGAGTACATCTAAACTGTATATTGTCACCCTACTTATTTAACTTATATGCAGAGTACATCATGCTAAATGCCAGGCTGGATGAATCACAAGCTGGAATCAAGATTGTTGGGAGAAATATAAACAACCTCAGATATGCAGATGATACCACTCTAATGGCAGAAATCAAAGAGGAACTAAAGAGCCTCTTGATGAGGGTGAAAGAGGAGAGAGACAAAGCTGGCTTAAAACTCAATATTCAAAAAACTAAGATCATAGCACCTGGTCACATCACTTCATGGCAAATGGAAGGGGGAAAAGTGGAAACAGTGACAGATTTTATTTTCTTGGGCTCCAAAATCACTGTGGATGGTGATTGCAGCCATGAAATTAGAAGACAGTTGCTGCTTGGAAGAAAAGCGATGACAAACCTAGACGGTGTATTTAAAAGCAGAGACATCACTTTGCCAACAAAATTCTTATAGCCAAAGCTATGGTTTCTCTAATAGTCATGTACAGATGTAAGAGTTGGATCATAAAAAAGGCTGAGCCCTGAAGAATTGATGCTTTTGAATTGTGGTGCTGGAAAAGACTCTTGAAAGTCCCTTGGACAGCAAGGAGATCAAATCAGTCAATCCTAAAGGAAATTAACTCTGAATATTCATTGGAAGGACTAATGCTGAAGCTCCAATGCTTTGGCCACTTGATGCAAAGAGCAGACTCATTGGAAAAGACCCTGATGCTGGGAAAGATTGAGGGCAGGAGGAGAAGGGGATGATAGAGGATGAGATGGTTGAATGACATCACTGACTTAATAAATTTGAGTGAACTATGGGAGATAGTGAAGGACAGGGAAGCCTGGAGTGCTGCAATCCATGGGGTTGCAAAGAGTAGGACATGACTGAGCAGCTGAGCAAGTGTTTTCAAAGTGTATCCATGTTGTAGAATGTGTTGGCATTTCATTCCTTTTTATGATTGAATAATACGCAATTGTATTGATAAACTATTTTTGCTTATTCATCACTTAATGGGCATTTGGGATTTTTCTATTAATATATGATTAAATAGATTTTAAAAATTAAACTTTTATTTTGAAATACTTACTGACTCATGTGTAAGAGTAAGAAATGGTAGATCCCAAGCAGTCTCCTATCTCATTTGGCCCTTATAGTATAAACCTACAACGAGGGAGTGTTAACTGTTTTCCAGAAGACAACTCTGGACCAGAGAGGCTCAGTACCATGGCTAAGGGCAGGGACCAGTCAGCAGGGCTGGGACTGGAACCCAGTTCCACCCACTCTGGAGCCTGCAGTCCATCCAGCTGGCTCAGAGGCGGGTCCCCAGACATTCAGCCGAGGCTGCAGAGAAGGATGTTGGAGGCACATTTGCTCCTTCTGGGCGCTCTGGGGCTGTGACTGGGGCGTGAAATGTAACATGTGCAGGCTGTGGCTCGGACCTGCCCATGTGTCCTCTACCCCAGGAGTGGGCTTGTGTCCGCTGTTTACTTAATCCGGACACTCGGTCTCCTGAGACTCCTCCTCAGTCATCGCTGATCACCACGTGTGAAACAGCCTGATGATGTCACTCTGTGAGGAGGCGCTCCTCGTCCCCTGATGCAGACACAAATGTCATGGGTCACCATCCATGTCATCCTTGATCCTCAGATCCCTTCAGAGGCCATCATGTGGTTCCTGTGTATTTGTGTGGAAACTGAGGTCAGAGGGAAGTCCTTCACCCGCATGTCATAGGTTGAGGGCAAGTGTCAGACGCAGACCTGACTCAGATCTTTCCGGCTCCACAATGAGGGTGGGAACATCCCCAGATCTTTTTAATGCAGGAGAGCTCACCCAAAGCCACGTGCCGAATTACAAAGGAAGTCTAATTCTTCTGCAGCCTGGATCTGTCTATAAAGCATCACACTGGTCCCTGTGACTTTTTTTTTTTTTAATTTAACAAAGCAGAGTAGTCTAAAGCAAAAGTATAATGTATCAAGAGGTAGAGAGTAGAAAAAAAGGGATAGTAGAAGAAAAAAGGGAAAGTTACCTCTATAGTACTCAGAAATAACCACTGTTTAACATTTTAGAGTATTTCTCTGCATATGTGATAATTATACTCCTTATTGGAATGCAATCATCCTAGATGTGTTGTCTGGTAACTTGCTTTCTTTACTGAAGTGTATTTTGGACACCTAGCCATTTGCATTTAGCTGAGTGAATGAATGAGTGAGGAACTGTATGAATGGCTGGTCAGCTGTCTTGTGCCCCCGGACAAGTCAGGCTTTGTGAACTCTTCCCAGACTGCTTTTCCAGAGCCGGAGCCTCCATCTCCATCTTGTCAGTGACTCTGTCCTCTGTAACCTGGGACCTCCGTTTCTCTGCACAGGGGTCACGGGTGGCAACAGTTGGTTATAGGATAGAGCCTGGTGCTGACTGTCCACAGCCCTGAGGCGGGGCAGCACTAGACTTCTGTCTCCATCCTTGCAATGCCAACAAAGATGCTGAAGTCCAGAGGGGTTAGGTGCTTTGTGCCAGTCACAGAGTAGGAGGGGTATTGGGATTTGAACTCGAGCCTGGATGACTCCAGAGCACTCTGAACCCCAGAGTCAGCATGCCCCAGGAGTCCAGAGAGGTCAGAACTGGGGGCAGGGCAGCCATGCCCTCTCCGGGCTGTCATAATGTCCCCCATCTGTGACACAGGGGCCTCTGAGGGATGGCCAGTCCTGACTTTGCTGAGCGTCCCCAACGCTGCCCAGCCCAGCGACCTTGCTTTTACCCCTGAGCCTAGGTAGACGCAGAAAGGAGTCTGGTCAGGACCTCCCCCAGAGCCTCTGCAGAGGCGCCACCATCAGTCCTGAGCCCTGGAGTCTGAGGGAATTCCAGGCTGAAGGAACAGCATCTGCAAGGAACAGAGGTAGAAAGTTCCAAGACTCCAAGTCATGAGTGTAAGTGGAGAGGAGAGAGGGAGAAAGGAGCTTGGAGAGTTTGGAGAGCCAGCCACAGCTAGATTCAGATGGTGGGAGGCTGGAAATGCCAGGCTGAGAGCCTTGGGTATTCTGCAGGCAGTAGGGAGCCATCGATGGGTTTTGAGCAATGTCGAGGGCAGAGTGCAATTTAGAAAACTCTCTGCTGCAAGGCAGATGATGGATTTGGGGGGCAGTGGCCAGTGTAGAGACAGGCCAGTCAATTAGGAGAGTGGGAGGACTGGCATATAACTGGCACTGCCATGGAGAGTGAGTGGTTAGAAGACCTCACCTGGGCCTCACCCAGGCTCCCAACTTGCCTCCCCCAGGACAGAGCTGGAGACTCAGCCGTCCGTCCTCAGCCTCTGCTGGCAGGGGACCCAGCTGGGCCCAAGTGCAAGGCAGAGATTTTTTTCCTGTAAATTATTGGTGCCCAAGTCATAGCTGAGTGGCTCAGCACAATGGCATCCTTCTCTTTTTGTCCTCCTTAATTTTAGAAGCCAAAGCTAAATGTTTTAATTTTATATTATTCCTGACATAATGCTAATGAGTTCCAGGTGTCTTTGAGTTGCTCTGCGCAGCCAGGCATCTGGGTGGGGCCCTGCTCCCCAGGATGCCCCTCTGCCACCCCCTCGGTTCTCAGCGAAGTGCCTTGCAGCGTGTTCCTCCTTAAGGACCCCTTCCTGCTTTATCATATGGTTGTAATTTTTTTCAGTTTACTGGGTTGTTCTTCCCTGTGGTGACCACAGGGTGATTCTCTCCTTGCTCAAGGGATGGAGGAGTCCCATGAGAATGGAGCAGCCTGTCTGGCCCAGCAGAAGGCACGCTTCTCTATCAGACCCTGGGGCACCCCACACGCAGGTGAGGGGCAGGATGGCTCCCCCAGACTCTTCCAGCACTTTCCAACCTGTGTTGGACTGAACATCCGGAGATTTGGGGTTTTAGGGGAAATAAACACTCGGGGGGGAATCTGAAAGACAGTGTGATGGCTATTACGGCTAGTATCGTTATTTTCTGGTGACGTGAAACATTTGATTCTTTGTTTCTAGTCATTTCTTTCCCGTGACCCAATGTTTCCCAAATCTGTAGACCAGTCTGCTTTTTGTTGACCGCCATGTGAGGCTCCTCTGTCTGTGGAATTTTCCAGGCAAGCATACCAGAGTGGGTTGGCATTTCCTACTCCAGGGGGTCTTCGTGACCGAGGGATCGAACCTGCATCTCCTGTGTCTCCTGCATTGCAGGCAGATTGTTTATCCACTGAGCCATTGGGGAAGCCCCTGATGTGGTAGACAATGGTCTCTATTTATGTCAGATCTGAACCTGGAGTCTAAAAGCTTGAATGTGAGAGAAAAAAATGTAAGTTGAAAAATTTCCTTGAATTCCCTTGTCTCTGAACCCCCATATATTGGGTAATTCACACATCTCAGGCAGTTCACAAACCACTGCCCCAATTCTGGGGGCATAGGGGGCTTGCACTGAACCAAGGGGTCCTCAGAGTCATTTCTCATCCTGGCACCTTCTGAGGCATTCAGCTTCCCGCCCCAACTTTGACCAGAGCCCACCCATCTTCTGTCCACCTGAAAGGCTTCTTCAGGTCCAGCTTAGACTCAACATCTGGGCGTGGGACCTCCTAAGATATCCATCCAGAGTCCTGCCCGTGGGTAACCTCAGCCCTGCCTGGGAAGAGCCCTGCTTCAGGGCTTACCACAAGCCTAGTTTTTTTTCCCCACAAGCCTGGCCCCAGGGTGAAAGGGCCCCCCACTTTGAGGGAGCCTTGACATCTTCCCGGGTCTTGCTTTCCCCCAGGGACCCTTTCCCAGCTGGACATCTTTGTGGGAGAGAACACAGGATGCTTTGCTCTTCTTCTCAACTAGGCCTCTCCTGGACTCCACTAAATCAGGGGGCTGCCCTGCCCCACACTTCCCTGAAGGCTCATTTGTTTATTGCTTGCTTCTTTCATTCATTAACAGATATTCACACAGGCCCACCGTGTGCCAGGCCCTGTGCTGGACACTCTCAGATGGATTTTTGGCAGAAAATCATTTGAAAATAGTCACTGCACATCTCATCTCTGTCTCCAGATTTCTTTCCATTCGGCCCTGAGACCTGAGATTTTGAAACCCCAAAGCCAGGAGCTCACCCTTGTCTGCTCTGCTGTCTGCTAAGTTATCTCCTCCCAGAGGCACTGGGCAGGAGGTAGAGTGCTATTACGGCTCCCAGGACTCCTGGCCCAGGAGACTCCGTGTCTGAACTTGCTAGGCACCTGCTCACAGCTGGAGGTCTCCTGCACTGTGGGCCAGCTGGGAGTTGGGGGCATGGGCAGTGGCTTCCAACTACCAAGAAGCCCCAGAGTGAGCCCATGAGCCCTGGTCCTGCCTCTGGCAGGATTACTGTGATGTAGTAGGGCCAGGAAACAGAGATGTTCCGCACACTGAGGTGCCTGGTCACCAGAAGGGTTTGCCGTGTTTCTTCCCGGCATCTCATCCCTTCCATAGGTTGGATTTCATTTGTTTTTGTTGTTGTAGTTTGTGTAATTAGTTCCTAATGGCAATTGAGCTTCCTTCACTAGCTTGAGTGTGAGAGCTAGGCTGTCAGCTTTGCTCCCATCCACCTTTATCAGGGAGTCCAGGCACTGGGTTCCGTCAGTGGCAGGAGCCTGTGATGTGGGCCACGTGGCCTCACTCTGTGTGGCCCTAAGTTGCCAGCCCAGGGCCAGCCATTTGGGGTCTCCCAGTAGATCTGTGGTGAGTGGGAAAATGGTCCCACTGGGCCCCAGGTGTCAGGCCCAGCCCAATTTAGATACTGAGGATATCCCTGAAGGTGACTTGGGAACCACGTTGCACTGTCCTGGTGAACACGAGGCACTTGGCTCTGTTCCTGAGTGCCTGGGACGGGTCTCTCACCTCCTCTCGCAGAGGACGCCCGCTGACTGAGCACAGCCCTCTCTGATCCCCCTACCCCCAGCCCCACCATGAGCAGAGCTACACACAACAGTGGTCTGGCCCAGCCCTCCCCCTTCCAAGGGGCTCAGAGCCTCATGGGGTGTTGCTGGTGGGAGCTGAGACCCAAGTGCTCATGGGGCAGATTACTTTCACCTACTTGTGACCTCAGACGAGAACTTGGCATCTGCACACTTGTCATGATTCCCATTGACCCGACATGAGGTTTTCCTTCAGGTGATGGATGAAATGTCTTGGATCTTCTTTCTCCCCAGGCAGCCCCAGGATGCTGAGGGTTGCGCAAGTCTTAATTCCTGCAGCCCCACCTTTGCACTCCCAATCCTGGGTTAGGCAGCCCCAGAAAAGGAAAGTGACTGGTGGAAGGTCACACAGTAACCTGTGACAGAGCCAGGGCTGGAGTCAGACCTTCAGACCCTAACATTTTTCACATCATGGACCCATGCCCTGCTGTTCCTTGGAATTCGGGAGAGGAGTTGAAAGGAATTAACATCTTCTGAGCACCTGTCCTGTGCCCAGGACCAAGGCCACATGTCTACAATAGGCTCCTGAGACCAGGAGTGCCACCCCCTTTGCAGGGAGCACACTGAGGTTCACAGGGGCCAGGAGGAGGAGGAAGTGGACTTGAGCCCCAGCCTGTGGGCACAGTCTTATCTGGGGGAGGATTGAGGCTGGAGAGAATGTTTTCATTCATTGTACATCTCAGTCCCTCCCCCGCTCCTTCTGGGGTAGCACTCACCTCCCTCTCCCCCAGCTCTTAGGGTCAGACATTGATCCCTCCGGAGACGTGTTTCCTCAGCAAATGTTCCAGATGCTTCAGCTGTGGAGGTGGGATGGGCCGCTGTGTAGCTTTCCCGCCTGCCTGCCTCCCCTATGGGAAGTGAGCTCCTAAAGGCCAGGCAGCACCCGGCAAGGCCCAAGGGGTGTATGCTGTCCATACAGAGGACTAGCGGTGAGAGACAGACAGTCTGGGCATCGGTGCACCAGGGTGGTGTCCAGATGCTCAGAGAAGGGCAAAAAGAGTTTAAGGATGACCTGGCACAGGAAGAGGGGAGGGCTGGGGCTTGGGACAAGCCCAGAGGGCAAGGAGGACTGGACAGGCAGAGGACGCTGCAGGGGCAGAAGTCTGCCCTGGAGTTTGGGAAAGGGGCGTGGGCAGCGGGCTAGAGGTCAGCGGGGTCAAAGGGTGGCTGTGGCCTGTCTTGGCATTCTCCCCGGCTACATGTTCCCTCCCCAAAGCCAAGCCAATGCAGCAGCCATGGGAACGTCAGGAGATACAGGGGGCTCAGCCGTGTCTTCCCTCCCTTCCCCCTGCCCCATCTCCTGGGTGGCCTGGAACCAAGGAGAAGCAGGTGGGAACGTGGCTGCCTGTGGGTCTGATTGTGTTAGGTGTCGAGGTGTTGGTGTGAGGACATGTCTTTATCCACTGGCCTCTTGGAGGAAGTCTTTGCTGGATATTGTTTCTGGGTGTCTCTCCCTGTGCATACACAGACCACCATGAGGCCATCTGTGTCCTCTGTCTGATATGCGAGCCAGTTTCTGCCTGTGCTGCACGTGGGGCTGCGTGTCAGTGTATCTAGAGTCTGGGGAGTTTGTACATTTGTGCCTGTGGTGGGGTCTGGGGCTTGGGTGTCCTTGGGTGTATGTGTGAGTGTGTGTGTGTGTTGCATGAATCATGGTATGTGTGTGTGCTATATGTTGGTGTCCTGGGGTTCTATGTCTTTGACATGTGGCTTGGTTAACAGGAGAGGTGTCAGAGTGTGTATGTGTGTATGTGGGTCTGCATTTCCGGGTCTGTGGCTGGTGACTTGCTCTGTGTGTGTGTGTGTGTGTGTGTGTGTGTGTGTGTACGTGTCAGCCTTTCTGTGCAATCTACCTTCTGCTGGTCCTGTCCCCCAGCTGAGCCTCTTTCCACACCTCAAGCCGTGTGCCCCCGCTCAGCACAGGGAGCCCCCTGGATTCCACCTGTCTACTTGGTAAGCAGACTCAACCTCCCCATGTAGCTTCTACTCTGGGGGACTCCACACACCCTGGAAAGGTGGCCTAGCCCCCTGGCCTTCTCTGGCTGGGAACAGCAGCCCATTTCTTGCCCAGACAGGGGCTTTCTGTGGGAGAAGGGCCCAGCCCAGAGCCTCCAGTGCAGAACTGGTGAGGAAGAGATGGGAGCCTCTAGCCCCACTCCCCTGGCTTGGGAAGTCTCCTCTGGGAAGGAGACCTGTGGCCTTCTAGCCCAGTCTCCCTCTGTTTTGTCTGCTTCCACCCTTCCCTTGATCTGCCAGCCTCTCTGGATGAGCTGAGAAATTCTCTCCTCAGATCACATGGTACCCCTTAGTCCTGGCTACCCAGGACAGAGGAGCCCCAGAGGCAAACCCAGGCCCCATCCCTCATGAATGCAGGGTCTCTCTCACATCAACTCCCTGGGCCTCCATTTTTGTCTCTGTAACAACGGGACTTGTTGTGCTGGCCTAAAGGGACTAAGGAGATGTGTGAAGGGAGAGTTTGGCCCAGCCTGCTACCTAGTAAGTGTGATAGCTGCTGTTACTGTCAGAGTCTCCCTCCTGCTCCCATCTGCCCATTCATTCGTTCACTCAGAGGGACTATGTGCCCGAGGATGGACCAGACCCTCACAGCTCTCACAGGACACGGTTCAGGCCGGTACCCTCTGGCCTCACCTCCCAGGACTCTCCACCTCTGTCCCTCCACTTCTTGCTTCCACCTATCCCTGAGGACCTGTGAAACATGAGGCTATGAGAAGACCTCATGGAAAACCCATGGGGTTCAGAGGACAGTAACTCCTGGGATGTGGGGTGAGCAGTGGATCCCAGCTCCCGGCTGGCTGGCCTTTCAAGCTGGCCAAATGCAGAATTATTTGATGTCTTGGAGAAGGGTCTGGCACCATGCAGCTCTCCCATCCAAGTCATTGTTGAAAGTAGGTTAAAAGTTTGTACCAAAATGGGAAGTTGATCCCCAGATGGCCTGCCAGACTGCTGTAACCCAATATATTTTACCCTTAAACCAGAAATGTGTTTGTTTAGAAGCAAGTCACTGGCAAAGCCCAAAACTGGAGGCATTTTCTCCTCTGCCCCGCCCGAGTGCCCTGTTCCCCCAAACCTCCTTACCCTTTGTGTCCAGATCCTCAGCCAGAGCCTGAGAAAGGGGCCTCCCTCCTCCTGGGCCCAAGGCAACTGCAGGGAGGACACTTGACAATCCTCGGGGACCTACTGTGTCCTCATTCCCGTGCTAAGCATGCCCTGTTATTTACTTCTAGCAGCCGTTTGCTGTGGCCCTATTTTAGAGAGGATAAAAGTGAGGGCAGAGATGGGACATGACTTGCCCAAGCTCGTGGTGGTCAGTGGTGGGGGCCCCAGTACAGACTTCTGCCTGTGCAACTTCACAGCCTTTGGCTTGTGGAACAGTGTCCCACACCTCACATGTGAGATGAGGCCCTTGATCCTCCCCCAGAACCCAGAGGGAGAGAACAGGCGTGCCCAGCATCAGCTGGCTGTGTCCTGGAGCTGCCCTGAATGACCTTGCTCAGCCCTTTCACAGACACGGGAAAGGCTCAGAGAGGGCAGCCCGAGAGGGGGGTGAGCCCAGCCCCGCAGATTCTGACGTCGGACCCACACCCTCCCCCTCCCCTGGCCAGAGCTTGCAGGGTCCCTGGGCTCGGCCTGGAAGGGAAGCTGGTGCCGCCTCCCCAGCTCTTGGGACGGCTCCGCTTGGTCTTTCATCTTCTGCTCTGGGTTCTGTGAGCTTCATGCAGCAGTAATGGATTGCAGTGGACTTTTTTCAATTAGGTTCTGATTTTCCCCTGCCTGTTACTATAAAACTCCAGATGGTCTAGGGCTTCACGGTTCCTGGGGTATTTTCCCCGTTATTTGAATCTGCTTTTGTAACACGCCCCACATGTGGGAACTGGGCCTTTCAAGGCTCTATGCCTCAGATGGGCTTGCTCTTCTCTGCTGTGTCACCTCAGCTTTCCTTTGTGTGTGGTGGCTTGTCCTCTCGGAGGCGCTGGGAGGAAGGAGAGCAGCTCCATCTCCCAGCATCAACTGTGCATCCAGGGCTGGGCCTGGTCTTGCCTGGGAAAGGAACCCCGGATGTGAGCCCAGTGGGGAATGATGGTCATGGTTCCTGAGAACCAGCCTGATTTTGGAGCTTTATGGAGGGTCCCTGAGGCAGTGACCAGAGCAGTCAGGGACACTTACAGGCAGACCACATCTGCCAGACCTGGGAGCCAGTCCAGGTCCGCCACTTACCGGCTGTGTGACGTCACTTCCAGCCAGTGACGTCACTTTTCTGAGCCTCAGTTTCTGCATCTGCAGAGTAGGGCCGGGAAGGAACCTCACCAGAAGAGTGCATTGTCATGATTAAATGAAATGTCACACAAAGCACATCCAGCTCCTGGCTCCTGACAGGTGACTGAGAGGGCATCACCCAGTCTCTTATATAACTCTGAATTCACTCCAGTTTCATCTTAGTAGATATTTTAATGTTTATGCATTCTAAGTAAATAGAAAAACTTAATACTCATTCTTACATTTTTCTAGACTGTTCGCTGTCTCTTCTTTTCCTTCTCTCCCCTCTGTATACCCCTTTACCCACAGTAGCCACACTCTGTTGCCCATGGCATATGAGCCTTTGCTTCCGGCCAGCTAAATCTGTTATGTTTGGTTATTTCAAGTTCATTCGAAATAAGAGGTGCTCAGGTAACTCTCTGGGTGCCCATGGTTGGCATCAGGGCCGTGGCCACAGGATACTGCATGTGCCCTGTGGTTCACAGAGAGCACCCACCTGCCATGTGCCCAGGTGTGCCCAAGTTATGCCCTATTTATGGATGAGGAATCTGAGCTCTAGCATGTGAAATGAACTTCGCCAAGGTCATCCAGTTGGGAAGTGTGGATTTGCACCCAGGCCACTTTGATGCTTGATGCTGAAATGCAGTGATGCAGGCATGGAGGGGCAGATATCACCAAGCTGTCAGTAGGGGCCAGGTCACACCAGCCAGAATGCTGGGGCGAGCATTTGTACTTGCTGAGACATGGGAGAGCCATGCAGGGTGTAACTGTGGGCAAGGGGGTACTCAGACACCCCTATAGGCTCCAGTCTTTGCGTTAGGGGAGGGATGTCAGGAAGGCCCCACCCCAAGAGTGTTCTCCTTGGAGTGCACACCCCATGGAAACATCATTATACCCTTGGGTCACCATAACATCACCTCAGGCCATCCTCTTTAGGGAAACTGAGACCCAAAGCCTGGGATGTGCCCATTGGCTCCATCTGTGCTCCAGCAAGACTCATTTTTCCATTCTTGCAGCATCTGTACACCCACAACACAACAGTGATGGGGTACGTCTCCCTGCTGCCCTCCAAGCCCCCACACAGTCAGTCAATGCATGGGGCCCCTTCAAGCCATTCCCCCACAAAAAGCTGCCTCACTCCCTTTGGAGGTTACACAAAGGGTACTCCATGGGCTTGGCGTGAAAAGAATTTTAGGGCCACACCAGTCAATGACAAACACGTCACCAGGGGTTCTTTACTGCTGGAGTCAGCAGGACCTGACCTACACAGGTGGCCCCCTGAGGGCAAGTCAGGAGCAACTACCACCACCACGCTAATAGTGAACACATTTATGTCCTGTGTGACATGCACATATGCACGATGCCCCACCGCCACAACTACTTTGTGAGTGGGCTCCTCACATCCCCATTTTGCAGAGAAAGAAACTGAGCCACAGAGAGGACATTGATTTGCTAGGATCACAGAGCCGCCTGCTTTCCAGGCTCCGACATACCCACAGTGGAGGGCCTCAAATGCCAGTCTAAGGGGGCTGACTGGATGTCAGGAGGCACAGCGAGCCACGGAGGGTTCTGAGCAGGGGTGACCTGGTTAGATTTACAATTCAGAAAGAGACTCATCAAGCGTTAGAGTCGGAGGGGCCTTGGGGGCTCTCTGGTGAAGCTGCCAGCTATAAGGCAGCAGAGAGGGCCTCGTGAGAAACTCAGATGCCCCAGCTCTAGGATTCCAAACCAGGTCCTTCCACCTCTGTGAGTCCTGCTGGCTCCTGGCTCCCCAAGGTACGATGGGGGCTTGGAGGTGGGGCCTGGACAGCCCTGGGATTACTCCTTATCACAGGAGGTGCTGGGGCACCTGCTCCTCCAGACAGTTCCCTGGTCCCCAACCTGCTCCAGGCCCCAGGCCCAGGCTGACGCCCCTTAAATATCCAAGCCAAGGGCTGGAGACCACAGGGTGTGTTGAGAAAGTTAAATCTGGAAATCAGGCTGTGGGAAGAAAGTGAGGGGTTAAGGCATAAGAATTGGAAACAGGACACTGGGGAGACTTGGGAGCCCACCATGCCCAGTGGGACATCACACACACTCACACACACACACCCCCTTCCAACTGGGCAGAGGGGCAGCAAGCCCAGGAACTGCCACCCTGGGCAGAATGCCGCTCCACTACTTACCTGCTCTGTGATCCCAAATGATGGCTACCATGACGATATTGAGCAAGAACCTGGTACCAAGATAAGCACTTACTATGCAGTCCTCACAGCCTCCAAGGCTGGTAGAACTCACCCAGTTTTATCAATGAGGAAACTGAGACTCAGAGAACTGAAGGCACTCATCTTGGATCAGGGTTCATGCCTGGAACTGCTCTGCTGGTTTCCCCAGAGCCTCAGCTCCTGACAATAGGAGAGGAATACTTACCCCAAGGGCTGTGGAGAGGATCCGAGATCACAATGGGGACAGTGCCAGGCCTAGCAGAGTGAACGCCCAGGTGCTGAACCCATGTGCATTCCCCTCCTCTTCTCTCTGCCTCTGTTAGCCCATCTCCGGGGTTGTTAAAGGGTCAGGCTGCAGGGACCTCGGCAGGCAACTGCAAGCAGAGCCCATATACCCTCATACCTGGGATGCTGGCCCTGATGGGGGCATTGCTCTGCCAGGGGTACCTGCATCCTTGTCCCAGACCTGTCCTGCCCAGGCCACTGCTGATGCACCTGCTGCTACCTCTGATCCTACCTTGAGGGATGGGACCCCCATCGTGGTGCCTCGGCCAGATGCTTGTTATATACCCCAGTCTGGGACTCAGTTCTGAGGAGTTCCAGTGGGATGGGGGGCGGGCAGAATGAGCCAGACCAACATGGGCACAGCACACATACACAGATGTGGGATACCTGGATGAGCACGAGGGAGGTACATGCACCCGTAGGCCCCAGAACCCTATTCTTAGCACCACTAGATCATGTTTCTAACCTACCCTTTGCCCCACGAGTGAAATGCCAGCCCTGCCCACGAGGAACTCCCAAACCCTCAGCCTGGAGGCCTGGAGAGAGGATAAGGGATGCCCAGTGGAAACCTCAGCACAGCTCAGGATGTGACCAAGCAGGAGCGGGAGGTTGAGGGCAGCTTCTCCACGGAGGCAGAGCTGGGGCACCACGAGTAGATGTCTGAGTGAGTGAAGAAAGGAAAGGCGTTCCATTCCCAGGGAACAGCTCCAGCAGGCCTGGGGGCATTCAAGTTCCCTACCCATTTGGGGTCTGATCACTCCCGTGTGGCTACAGCCTAACACATGGGGGTGTATGCAGATGAGAGACGTGTCTGACCTAGAACCCCAAGCTGAAGATTCTGAAAAATGTCTGAATTAAATTGTCAGCGAGTTGGAAGGGCAGGCGTCCCAGGAGGGGGGCAGCCCCAACAAAGGCATGGGGGTCGGGGTAGCTGTGCTGAGACGGACAACTGGCCAGACAGGCGCAGAGGCCCCAGTGGGGAGATGATGTACTGGTCTCCAGAGTCGGGAGGACCCTCCCAAAGTCAGGAACAGCACACAGCATGTGAAGAGTTTATTGCCCCCAGTAAACCTCAGACATCCACCCTCCCGGCAAGGGCCGGAGAGGAACAAAGGGACCGGCTCCAGGGAGAAGCAGCCTGCCCTTCAGCTGCTCGGCCTCACTGTGCATGAACCTGGCCCAAGCCTTGCAGGGGGTGGGGGTGTGGCTTGTGGCCTATTTACTCCCCAAACAGGATTTCCTTCTGGTTTTGATGCATGGAAAAGGCATAACATCTGGAAATAGGAAGTGGAACAGCTTCGAAAACCCAGCTGCGGGCGCCTTGCCTTGGGTCAGCCCCAAGCAGAGCACGGCCGCATTGCGGCCGGGCCTTCAAGGGACAGGCGCCGGGAGTGCCCGCCCCAGACTGGCCGTTGTCTCTGAGTTCTTGTCTCACGTCTGTCCTGGCCTAGACGATGGAACCAGTGGCTCGAGAGAGGGAACCCTGCCTCCTCTGATTTCTTCTTAAGAGTCGCCTCCCTCTGCCCCCTGCCCCTGGGAAGACAGCGAGCACAGAGGAGCCACCTGGGCTTTGGCACCAGACCTGGCCTGTAACCTGTCCCAACCCTGGGACCACCCTAGGAAGCCTCCGTCTCTGAGGTGGGGATGTTGGGGCCGCTCACTTTTTGACTGTCGTGTGGTTAAACCTCCAGCATCACGCCTGGACGGAGGGAGCAGAGGCAGGCCAGGGTACCTCCTCCTCCTGCTCGTGGCAAGCACCTTGGGAATGGAAGGCAGACAGTGAGGAGAAGCAGGAAAGGGCAGCCAGTCACACGGGGACCAGGGAATGCTCCTCGGGGCTGTGTGCGAAGGATCTTGCAGGCTGACGGGTTGGACAGACTGTGACGAGAGAAATAGGACATTCCTTGCTGAGTGTCTTACAAAAACAAAGACTTGGCATTACCTGGCAGACCCTTGCTGCTGTGAGCCTTGGGTGGGGAGTTGAGAGGGCCCGGAGGTGTGGAGGGCTGGGTGTTTGAATGCCAGGCCCGCATTTAGGCAAGAGCAGCAGGGTCTCTTTCATACATCAGAGCCTCCTGGGGTAGCTGTGTAGAGGGTAGGGCGGAAGGAGTTTGAAGTTAGAGGACTCTGGGGGGAGAGATGGGAGCTGGACAGAAGCTGCCAGAATCAGCACTGTCTGTGCTCCTCTCTGTCCATCCTCATCCACACCAGGGACATCACATGTCTGTGCTGTACCCACTGCATGCTTACTGCCTGGCATAGGGCCTGGTGCATACTTGGGGCATTGAACAGATAAACAGCCAAATGATAAGTCAAAGACTCTGAGTTTACAAGTGTGGTCATTGTTCTGACAGCAATCAGCATGATGCCGAGCTCCAGGAGGGCAAAGCCCTTTGACAGTCAGTGTCCCGTCCCTTGGGGCCTTCGTATCAGCCCTGGATGGTGGCTACACAGCTTTAAGTTTGTAGGCAAGGAAATAGGCACAGGCATATCAAGGGGACTGCTCGGAGCCTCACTGGCAGAGGAACTGACTAAAATCCAGGCCTTGGGTTCCAAATCTAGGGCTGTCTGCACTGGACATGTGCCTGCCCCCGTCCATTCAGGGCTGCGCTACCATTAGAGTGGCATGTCACTTTCAGACGCCATTGGAGGCCAGACCCGTCCAGAGACAGAAAGACCAGTTTTTTTTCAAGACCTAGTGGCCATTTCTAAATGAGGGATGGATTTTTTTTTGGACCCACCAGACCTTCCCAGATAAGAGTCTAGGTCCTGGGCACTTCATGGGGAGCTGAACTGGGGCACCAGGAGGCCTCGAGCAGGGCCGAGGGGGTTGGCAGGGGAGCAGATGCTGGGGCCCATTTCCGGGCTGGGCGGTGGGCCCTCCGGGGCCTGCAGAGCGCCCCTCACCGGCCTCTCCTGCAGTTCGAGGGCTGCAGCAAGGCCTTCTCGCGCCTGGAGAACCTCAAGATCCACCTGCGGAGCCACACGGGCGAGAAGCCATACCTGTGCCAGCACCCAGGCTGTCAGAAGGCCTTCAGCAACTCCAGTGACCGCGCCAAGCACCAGCGCACCCACCTCGACACGGTAGGCCCTGGGGGCAGAGGCCGAGGGTGGGGGGTGGAGGACAAGCACCCCGCCGATACTTGTCTAATGCAGGGCAGCAGCCACCTCCAGACAGAAACCCTGCCTTCAGCCTTGTTGCCATTTTGGGCAGGACAGTTCTTTGAAGGGAGAGGGAAGCACCATGATTATAGGGTGCTTAGCCGCATTCCTGGCCTCTATTGTTTTAGTTGCTAAGTTGCATCCCTATGAACTCTTTTGCAACTCTATGAACTGCAGCCTGCCAGACTCCTCTGTCCATGGGATTTCTCAGGCAAGAATACCCGAGTGGGTTGCCATTTCCTTCTCCAGGGGCTCTTCTCCACCCAGGGATTGAACCTGTGGCTTCTGCCGTGTCTCTTGCATTGCAGGTAGATTCTTTACCACTGAGCCACTGGGGAAGCCTCTATCCGTTAGATAGGAGCGATTTCTTTCTTCCCAGTTGTGACAACCAAAAATGTCTTTCAGTGTTGCCAAAAATCCTGGGGAGGAGGAATTAAACTCTCACCTGATTGAGAACCACCAGCCCAAGCAGTAGTGTGGGCCCCACTGAGCGGGGGCACGGGGCAAGGGGGCGGGGGTGCAGCTCGCATCCTGCCTCTTCTCCCTGGGCCTGTCAGTCACTCCCAGAGCCGGTCCTCCCTGCTCTTCCTCGCCCACCCCCACCCTGACCCCCTGCATGGAGACAGGCCAGAGGCTCTCCAGGGCCTTGCATATCTCCTGGGCACGGTGGGTAAGCCGTTGAGGTAAGCAGGGCCCAAGACTCCAGGCCCCTGGATCGGTGACCTGGGCCCCAGATGCTGGTGTGTCCACCTCCTTTCCTGTTTGTGCCAGTGATAGAGAATCTGTGGCTCCATCACAGCACCGGTCCAAGCATTCTGTGCTGTGCATACAGACCTCAGCAGTTAACAGAGCACTGCTACAACATCATCTCCCACCATCTCTGCCGGTCAGTGGGTCACGAGCCCATTTGACAGATGAGGAAAGGGGCCCTCCGGGCAGTTCCCTACTCAGCCAGAAGGTGGCAGAGTTGACTGGGGCCTCCCTGCAGTCTCACAGCACCTATGTGAGGGGATGCACCAGCCTGGGAGACCCCCAGCCCCTCAGTGCAGCAGAAGATGGGTCCATAGCCAGACTCCACATCTGGACCACTGGCCTGTATCTCTGCTTTTTGTGTGAATGTTTGGGGAACTCTGCCAGTGGGGGCCTGGGAGACCTGAGTGGTCGTGCAGCCCAGCGTCAAGTAACCCGGACATATAGATGAGGAAACAGAGGCCCAGATGGGCGATTGACCACTCCAGGGTAAGTCGGAGGCCACATGGCAACAGAAGTCAGAGCTGGAGGCCCTCTGGGGGTTTCATAGCTGGGAAAACCAAGATCCCCAAAAGATGGGGGAGGCGGACAGCAGAAAATAGCAGGGGAGTCATGTTCTGGGGCCCGGCCAGGCCCTGGGCAGAATGGTCTACACATCTCCCCGTCCCCTGAGACCACACACACACACCCTCCCCCAGTTTAAGTGACAAACCACAAGGTAGGGGCCTGTCCCCATTTTGCAAATGAAGAAACTGAGGCTCAGAGATGAAATCATTGACTGTCACATGGCTGGAAAGCCGGGGAGCTGGGATGCAACCCTGTCTGCCTGACCGCTAGTTCAGTGCCCCTTGCTGAAGAAGGGGAGAAGAGCGGAGGGGATGAGGTAGGAAGGAAGAGCCCTGCCCCCAGCCTGAGCCTGACCACTGTCCCCGCCACCCCCACCTCAGGCTTACTGTCTTGAGGGTGGGGACATGGAGTGAAGAGGTGCTAACAAACCCCTCTGCCTCCATCATCTTCTCATGCCCAGCCCCTGGGGCCCTTGGCACCTATACCAGCCCCGAGAGGTACAAATGGCAGCCCCAGCAACACCAGGCCCCTCTGCACCGCCTCCCCCAGGCCTCCCTCCAGGCATCTCGGGGTCACCTACCCTGACTTACCCCCTTCCTCCCCTCTCCTTACTGCATTTCCTGGCCCCAGCCCCAGAGCAACAGGCCTTTGGCCCCTGCTTGGTGTGTGAACGGAGCTCCGAAGGCAGGGTCAGGACAGGCCCAGAATGAGCCCGCAGGGTTATCTCAGTCCTGCATCTCCCCAGAAGGTCCTGGTCGAGCCCAGCCCCTGCGCCAGGCCCTTGGAGACACTGCAGCGGCCCCCCATGGCGAGGTCGCTTTCCCAGCACCCGAGGGCCCATGGGGTCAGCCCCATGCAGGCTGGGCCTTGTTTCCAGAGGGGACCTGCTCATGTCCCCAGCTCTGCTCTGGCACCAGAGAATGTGGGATTCTCTCCATGGGCAGGGAAGCAGTGGAACAGACTGGAGAGAGCCAGCCTGGGTTCTAATCCCAGCCCTCCATCTGGTCCCAGAGGTCTGAGAACTGCCACCCAACCTCTCTGGGCTTCAAACACTCCTACCTTACAGGAGAGGGATGGGGGGATCAACTGAAGCGACAGCTGTGTTGGCCAGACACAGGGTCTGTACAGCAAACGTGAGTCGCTGGCCTACCTGTGACTTGCTGACTGAATGCTGACCAAATCCTGCCACATCCCAGATACTCCATGTGCAGTTCAAGTCCTGACTGCCACAGACTGTCCTGCCCTGGCCTCGGTTTCCTTACAGGGAAGATGGGGGCAATAGTCTCTCCTTTGCCCGCTTCCCTGGACCGTTCAGGGCTGCAGAAGAGAGGGGGCACCTTAGCAGAGGGGCATGGGCACTGCACTTCTGCAGGATCTTGGGCAAAGCATCAGCCTCAGTTTCCTCATCTGTAAAGTGGGGATGCTTTTCATGGGGTGAGTGTGAGGCTGAAAGGAGATCGCAGCTGGCCAGCGCGGAGCGCAGTGCCTGCACACTGGGCGGGGCGAGGGGGGTGCTTAGTACGTGAGGGGCTGTCTTGTGCTCAGGTCGGGAGGGTGCTGTGAGGTGCTCGATGCTCACAGCACGGCCCTGAGTGTCCTGCTGTGAACGAGGCCTTGGAGCTGGTGCGGTGACTGCAGGCCTGGGGCTTGGCTGCTGCTTGGGACAGCCAGCCACAGGGTTTCCTGAGGGCTCCTGGGGGAGCTGGGCTGGAGGAATGTTCTACACACGTCAGGCCCTGGAAAAACAAACACAGAGATGGGCCTTGTGCCCTCTTTCCAGGCGAGGGCGCCTGCACACACGGAGCTCTGTTTGTTTGCTTTTTGACAAAAGCGCGTGGATTTGTATCAGCGTCCCCTGGGGGCAGAGCCTGGGGCAGAGCAGGGCAGGGCCCATGAGAGAAAGAGCGTGTGTGTGTGTGTGTGTGTGTGTGTGTGTGTGTGTGTGTGTGTTGGGGTGGGAATCCGGCCCAAGAAAGAAGGGCCCTGTGGTGTGTGGGTCTGTGTCTGTGTCTCTGAGTGGTTGTGTGGGGGGCAGGTCTGAGGCCTGCCTTCCACCCTACCGTACCTGCCTCTCAGCGAGGCCAGCCTCTCACTGCTCTGTCTCTCTCTTTTTGCTCTCCTCTGTTTCTTTAACCTGGCAACTCTCCGTGGCAGCACCAAGGTATGGCCGTCTGTTTCTGCTCCCCGCCCCCAATCCCATGCTGTCCAGCAGGGCTGGCTCACCTGGGGGTTTAGGGGCAGTTCCAGTCGGCATGGCTGGTTGGGACATAGGTGTCATCTCTAAACATCCCCCACCACTGTGTCCCCTGCAGTGGTTGGAGGCCAGAGGGCCCTGAGAAATCAGAGCTGCTGGATGTGTTCAGAAAGGGAGCCTTAGGGACTTCAAGCCCCAGTGGCAGCTGGAGTCCCTGAGCAAGGTCTCATGGACGTTTGCTTCTACGGGGAGCTCAGAATTCAGTTACAGCCACAGAGCCCTGACCTGGGATGAATCAGAAGGGACCCTTCCTGGAAGAAAACTCACCCCTGGACAGACCCCGCAGCGCAGGTGGACAGTGCTACCGGTAGAAACTTGAGAAGTGGCAGTGGGAACCAGACTCAGGAGAGGTTGGAGAGGAAGTGACGGGAGCTGGGTGTGCTGGGGTGGGAGGAGGGGTGAGGGCTCAACCAGGGCTAAAGTCACAAAGGGCCTTCAGCACCCAGAGACGGGCTGTATCCGAGGGCACCAGGGAGCCATGGGGGGTTAGAAGGTGAGAGCGTGGCAAGGCCTGTGAGAAAGGTCCTCTGGCTGTGAATGAGAGGGGAGACTGGAGGCGTAGAGAGCACACAGGGTCTGGATAGGAATCAGGGGACGTGGCGGGCACCGACTTGTTCTAGAAGATGAATGGGGCTCCAGGGGAAAGGGACGTGAAGGGCACCGATGCCCAGCCTACCCGGGGCTACACCTGAGACCCAGTACCCTCTGGTCTCCTGTGATTATTGGTTTGAGGACCTACAATCCTCATAGCCTGGGGACTAGTCTGGGGACCCCGGACCCACTGCAAGGGTTGGTCAGGGGCTCCGAGCCTGGGCCGGCCACTCTCCAGCTTGGTTCCACGTTTGTATCCCATTGCCTCGTGCTGTGCCCCACTCCTGTTCTTCCTTTTCCTCCTGCCCCTGTGCCCCTCACTTTACTCCTTGTTCATTTGCTGTCCTCTGCAGCTGAGCCACAAGGGTGTTCTTTTCTCAGAGCCAGTGTCAGAGCTGGAAGAAGTCTTAGAACTTGGGGTGCCCCATCATCTTGCAGAGGAGAAAGTGAGAGTCCGAGAGGGGAGGCAACTTACCTGAGGTCCTAGGATGAGGGTAGAATGGAGACACAAACGCCTCCTTCACTGCCAGGCCAGGCACCTTCCCTCCACCCATGGGCAGGCCTGAGTCAGACTCCTCCTGGCGGGAGGGATAGGACGTGAGCCACACAGCAGGACGTACGGCCCGGTGGATGGCCCCCCACTCACCCCGCCTCTGCCCTCTGATGTTACAGAAGCCGTATGCCTGCCAGATCCCTGGCTGCTCCAAGCGCTACACAGACCCCAGCTCCCTCCGCAAGCATGTGAAGGCCCATTCAGCCAAAGAGCAGCAGGTGCGTAAGAAGGTAAGAGGGCTCCGTTCCAGGCCCATCTCTGCAGACAACCCCCCCACCCCACCCAGCCTCCTGTCCAGCATCAAGACAGGTAAAGGTCACACTCCTTGCATGTATCCAGCCTTCCACACCCAAGGGTGCTACTGTCCCTCACCGTCCATCTGCCTCCCACCAGCCCAAGCGTCAAGATGGTCCATGACTTACAGTGGTTTGTTTTCACAAGTTCAGTAGAAACCACACTTTGAAGTTTTATCTTCTCCATGACTTAACAGTGGTTTGACTTCTGATGGTCCAGCTTACAATTTGTTAACTTTACGATGGTATGATGGTATTTTCACAAGTTCAGTAGAAACCACACTTTGAAGTCTCATCTTCTCCTGGGTCTGTGATGGGCAGGATCTTCTCTTGTGATGCTGGGCAGTGGCAGCTGCTCGACCACAAAGGTGAACAACTGATACACTCACAGCCATTCTGTTCCCAGACCACCATTCTGCTTTTCACTTCCAGTACAGTATTCTGGAAGTGAGCTATTCGGAAGTGAGCTATTCTGGGAGTACATTACATGAGCTACTCGGCACTTTGTTTAGGGACAGTCTTTGCCTGAGGTGATTTTGCTGGCTGTAGTCTTGTGTAAGTGTTCTGAGCATATTTAAGGTAGGGGAAGCTAAATTATGGTATTAGGTAGGTTCAGTTCAGTTCAGTCACTCAGTCGTGTCCAACTCTTTGCGACCCCATGGACTGCAGCATGCCAGGCCTCCCTGTCCATCACCAACTTGCGGAGCTTGCTCAAACTCAGGTCCATCGAGTCAGTGATGCCATCCAAGCATCTCACCCTCTGTCAGCCCCTTCTGCTCCTGCCTTCAGTCTTTCCCAGAATCAGGTTCTTTTCCAGTGAGTCAGTTCTTTGCATCAGGTGGCCAAAGTGTTGGAGCTTCAGCTTCAGGATCAGCCCTTCCAATGAATATTCAGGACTGATTTCCTTTAGCATTGACTGGTTGGATCTCTTTGCAGTCCAAGGGACTCTCAAGAGTCTTCTCCAACACAACAGTTCAAAAGCACCAATTCTTCGGCGCTCAACTTTCTTTATGGTCCAACTCTCACATCCATACATGACCACTGGAAAAACCATAGCTTTGACTAGATGGACCTTTGTCGGCAAAGTAACGTCTCTGCTTTTTAATATGCTGTCTAGGTTGGTCATAGCTTTTCTTCCAAGGAATAAGCGTCTTTCAATTTCATGACTGCACTTACCATCTGCAGTGATTTTGGAGCCCAAGAAAATAAAGTCTGTCTCTGTTTCCATTGTTTCCCCATCTATTTGCCATGAAGTGATGGGACCGGATGCTACGATCTTCATTTTTTGAATGTTGAGTTCAGTAGGTTAGGTGTATTAAATGCAATTTTGATTTTTTATATTTTCAGACTTTGATGGAATTATGAGGCCATAACCTCATTATAAGTTGAGAGAGGTCTGTACTTCCTCACTTTCCGCCAAAAGACATTTATCCCCCTACCAGCTCCTCTCTCATCCATTTGCCCAGGCCTCGTTTATAAACATTTGATGTCCCCAGCATTCAGGATGCAAAAATAAAAACCATGGTCCTTACCTTCAGTGGGGACCTGGCAGTGAGAGACAGACACACATGAAGGGATAAGTCGACACAATATGACACAGACCGCAATAGATGTGTGCAGAAAACTATCAGAGAGCTGGAAAAGGGCTGGGGCCTATGAAGGGGGAGCTGGAGGGTCATGGAAGAAGTGACATGGGGCTGGGGCCTATCAGGGGGCGGAGCTGGAGGGTCATGGAAGAAGCGACACAAGGCTGGGGCCTATCGGGGAGGAGCTGGAGGGTCATGCAAGAAGCGACATGGGGCTGGGGCCTATGGGGGGCAGCTGGAGGGTCATGGAAGAAGCGACATGGGGCTGGGGCCTATCGGGGGGAGCTGGAGGGTCATGGAAGAAGCGACATGGGGCTGGGGCCTATGGGGGGGAGCTGGAGGGTCATGCAAGAAGTGACATGGGGCTGGGGCCTATCAGGGGGGAGCTGGAGGGTCATGGAAGAAGTGACATGGGGCTGGGGCCTATCTGGGGAGGGGGGAGCTGGAGGGTCATGGAAGAAGCGACATGGGGCTGGGGCCTATCTGGGGAGGGGGGAGCTGGAGGGTCATGGAAGAAGCGACATGGGGCTGGGGCCTATCAGGGGGAGCTGGAGGGTCATGCAAGAAGCGACATGGGGCTGGGGCCTATGTGAGGGAGCTGGAGGGTCATGGAAGAAGCGACATGGCGCTGGGGCTGGGGCAGTGGTGTGCAGGCTCATGGCTACTGGCACCGTGGTCTTGGGCACGTGTCTTAGTGCCTTGTCCTTCATGTCCTCAGCTGTCAGATGGGGCATAGAGGACTTGCCTTTAAGGGTTGTCATGAGGATTAAACAAGGAAACCTATGTCAAGGGTTTTTGACCAGTACTTGACCCAAAGTAAAAGTTCCGAACAGAAGTCAGGAGGTGTTGTCATTAAGTCTTAAAGAAGGAGTAAGCACTGGGCCTGTGAAGATGGGGCCCCAGAGAGTGACAGAAGCTTGAAACTGTCTGAGGGCCAGCCTCACGCAGTCCCTGCCTGACTCCGGGTTGAGCAGCGAGGCACGGAGGGGAGGCTGTTGGGGTGGGGTGACAGGATGCCCCTGCGGAGGCGGCAGGGCTGTCCTGAGGATGGGGGGTTCCATCGAGGGGTTGTAGGCAGAGATTGGACACATCACCCTGAAAGGTGGCACTGGGGGCTGTGTAGAGAATGGGTCGAGGTGGTTAGAGGGAAATTTGAGACAAGGAGGCCACTTCTGGGGGCAGGAGAGACATGGGGGGTGGCGGTGGGGGCTGACCTGGGGCAGGGGGGGAGGGGAGAAAGAGGGACTGGGCTTGGTGACTGCTTGGCTGGGTTGGGGGTGCCTGGCAGGAAGATCATCAATGTCAGAGGTTGGGGGAGCAGGATGCATGGATGGTGGTCCCCTTCACCAGGATAGAGAATCTGAGAAAGAAGTAGGCTTGCAGGAAAAAGCAGCGGGTTCTGTTCTGGACAGGAGGTGTGTGAGTGGCTGAGGGACCCAGTGCGGTTGGAGGGACAGGACTGCAACTCTGGGCAGGACCTTACCTGGCCGGGTTGAAGCCACATCTCCCGAGGACCAGTGGGGCCACAGGTGCTGGAGTGCCAGGGGGTGTGTGTCGGGCGGAGAGAAACACCAGAGGCCAATCTTGGGCCATCAGTGTGACAGAGGAGGACAGAGCGGGAAGAGCCATTAATTTGTTTAGCAGGATTCAGGAGCAGCTCCTGTTCTCCAAGCAGTGTTCTCAGAACTGTGGATACAGTGTAAATAGGGCAGAAAAAGGCCTAGAGGCTGGAGAAGTCAACTGCTGTATAGTCCATGGGATAGGGGTATGCAGAGATGGGCTGCTAGGAGCAAGCAGACCTCAGTGGCAAAGAAAATGGAGAGGGGACAGCTTGGCTCGGGAGCCCCCTGGAAGCTGCAGAGCAGAGGAGGAGCATGGTCACAGCATGTGCTGTCAGCTTGCGGTGAACACAGCACAACCACATTCACCCTGAGGAGGGAGGGATGAATCTGGTGCTTCACAGGCTGTATCTCTGCTGCTGCTGCTGCTAAGTCGCTTCAGTCGTGTCTGACTCTGAGCGACCCCATAGACGTCCTCACCATAATCTTAGGAAGTGGGAGATTCCTCCCCATTTTAGAGATGTGGAAACTGAGGCTCAAAGAGGTAACAAGTATGCCCAGGGTTGTGTGGTGTGGGAGGGACAGAGCCAGACCCATCTGCTTCCAGGGCACGAGCTCTCTCCACTGCTTTCAGGTTGAGGAGCCTGGGCAGGGACAGGGAACGGCCCGGGCTCCACGCCAGGGAGGCTTCTGTCCCAAAGCAGACTGATGCCCAAGGACCAGAATCCTGCCCTGGTTTTCCCAGGCCCCGTGCTTGGCTCGCACTGAGCCCCTGGGACCTGGGGCCGCAGATCTGCAAACTTCCCAACAATAAGCATCCATTAAAAGCCATCGGGGATGATGTATCTTTCTGGGTAAAGCGACCCTTGTATTATGACAGCTCCTTGGCAGCCCTGCTGCGTTTCAGAGAGAATTAGAAATGCTTTTCTTCCTTAATTCTCCTCTCCCGCTGCTCCTAATCCGATCGACATTGCGGTCTGCAAGAACATGCCTTGGCCCTCTTTTGCCAGAAACTTAATTTACATGGAAAACAGCTGCTGGGTCAGGGAGCCGAGAGCCCTTCTGGAGGCTAGGCATGCCTTCCCCGGGCCTGGGTGCTGGCCCGGCTGGCCTGGGGGTGGAAAAACCCTCGGGCTAACTCCCAGCTGCTGTGTGGCATGCAACGAAGCTCTTGCCTTCTCTGGGTTGGTTTTGTCCCAGTTAAAATGAGAATCTGGACGAGTCAATCTTCAGGACTCTGATGGTCAGCTTTGGGATTTCCCTGGGAGAAGGAACCCTTCCCATCCCAGTGCACACCCCCCTCATCACTTGAGGACCGCTGTGCCCGTCTGGTCCCAATTGGAGATGTGAAGATGTTCTGAGGAGTCAAGCTCAAGTCTATATTTAGGGATAGCTGAGGACGATTGGCCAAAGACTTGCCAGCCCCAGTGTGCTGTTAGCTGACACCCTCAACGCCAGGTGCCGGCTCAGCGGGCCCACCGTCACGTGACCGTGGGGGCTCGGCCAGTGGGGTGAGCCAGCCCTTGACCCAGCACCTTCAACCATTGTTCACACCTGTCCTCTCGTCTCCCCTCTCAGCAGCCTGGCCAGTACGGCAGGGGAAAGGAGAGTCAGAGAGGTTATTTGTCCAGTGTCACAGAGGGAGTAAGAAGAAATGGAGCAGGATTTGGGTCCAGGTCTTCTGTCCCCAGCCCTGGACTGTTTCTGCTGCATTTTGTGCCAGGAAGGAAGAGAGATGGGAGTGGGGAGGAAGGAGGGAAAGACACTTACTGCACATTCGCTGTGTCCTACTCCCCCGGTGTCTGACAGCCCAGCCGTGGCCCAAGAACCAGCCCCACAGACCTCCAGCCTCCTGGAGGCCCAGCTGCTGCACTTTGATGCGCTCCTGACATCTGTGCCAAGGCCACGCCCCTGGCGGGGGCTCCCAGCTAGTGACAGAGCCTGGCAGGCCCTGCAAGGATGTGAAGCCAGACCCCTTCCTGGGAGACTTGGGACCCCACCTACTTCCAGCAGACTTAGGTGCCCTGAGGACTCCCTGGTCCCTGGGCTCCCAGTCTGGGAAGCTCCCACCAACTTCCTCTCTCCCTCTTCTTCCTTCTGTCTGGTGGCTTTGCCAGCACGCCCAGCTCTCCCTCACCTATTAAAATCACTGCATGCTCGATCTCGCCTGAGCATCTGCTTCTCAGCCCTGAACTAACGCCACTCTCACCGTGTCCACAATTAGCTCCATTTGACAGCTGAGGAAACCGAGGGTCAGTGAAGGAGGGGTCGTGCCCTGGAGCCACCGTCCTTCCTGCCCTGTTCCCTAGAGTGAGACTTGCTAGTGGGCAGGTGGTCTCGTGCTAACCCTCTCTCTCCCTCTGCTCACTCCCCAGCTGCACACGGGCCCTGACGCTGAGGCTGACATCCTGACCGAGTGTCTGGCCCTGCAGCAGCTCCACACGTCCACACAGCTGGCTGCCAGCGACGGGAAGGGTGGCCACGCCCTAGGCCAGGAACTGCTCCCAGGTAGGCAAGCGGGGAGGCAGGGCCGGGGGGGCCCTTTCTGCACCCAGCCCTGCAGGCAGACAGCCGTGCTCCATGGGCAACAGGGGCCATGTGGGCACGACCTGCTGGAGGTGCCCACTCCTTGGAACTTCATTGCCCAGGCAGCTTATCTCCCCAGGTGTACGTTCCTTCATACCCACTCCTCTGTGACTCACCATTGCCTGTGGGATGAAGCCCAGGCTCCGCCCAGGCCTCCTGGGGCCTAGGCATTCCTGATGGCCTCCTGCCCCAACCTTGGCACATTGGATGCGGTTCCCTGAACACACTGGGCTCCCTCTCGCCTGGGAACCATGGTACACACCTTGCCAGCCTCCACTCCCTGCAACTTCACTATGACGGGTCCTGCACTTTCTTCAGGACCCACCTCAGGATTCATGCCTGGGCCTCAACTTAAAGTCCCATGTACTCCCCACCACGATTCCTTGCTTCAGAAGAGAAAACCGAAGCTCTGAGAGGATGGGCAGCTTGGCTGTAATTGCTTCCAGCTCATCATAAGATAGGGCCCCCCCCCAGACCCCTGGGACCCTGCCACCCATCTATCTAGATGCTCAGAGCCTCCAGTGCAGCTGAGGCAGCGTGTCTGCCCCTCCCAGCAGCCGTGGGCCACGGGGCAGGTCTCAGGCCCCGGCAGGAATTCCTGGCTTCTTGGGAACCCAGCCCAGCAAAGGGCAGTGTAGCCTGTGGATTCCAGCTGACAATTCTTGTGCTCTGCCCCTTTCCCCACCCCCCGAAGAAACCACAGTATCAGAGCAGAAAGCTTTTCCCGTCCTCTGGGATTTCTTGAATTACCCCAACTATTTTAAACATTTTTTATTTTCTAGTTTTTTAAAATTCTTCCCCCTCAGCCTTAAAGTTGTAGCATATTTAAAACTCCATCAAAGCACTTACCAAATAGCCTTGGGAAAAGAAGGTATTTTCCCCTTCTCTAGGTAGCCCTTCGTAGGGTCTGTGCTCAGACAGATCCACAGGATAAGGACACCCCAGGAGGATGGGTCCATGGAGGAGGGACCATACCCACCTGCCTCCAACTAGGGGTCCCTTCTGCCATGGCTACAGCTCATAGGGTCAGAGTTGCTAAAATAGAGGGACCCTAGTAGGGAAGAGGCCCTAGAGTTGACCCAATCTAGGGATGAAGGTTTGTGTCTCAAACGCCAGCTGCCTGGGGCTGGAGCTCTGTGTTGAGAAGGCTTCTGAGGCTTAGCAGGAAAGAGGGCTGGGACTGGTTAACAATGGCTGCCCTGGGACAGAGGGGCAGAGGTCCTACAGCTGCATCGTTTCCACCATGGGAAGACTCAGGTCTGGGCAGGAAAAAGACTGGCCTAAGGTCATCCAGGAAGGTCAGCAACAGATCCCATTTGGAAGCCTGTTCTCCCAGGTACTAGCCCAGGGCTTGTCCCGGGGAGAGCAGTCAGGACCAGTAACATCTCTTGAGCACCTTCTGGGGCTGGTCACTTTACAACATCATTTCATCCAGTCCCCAGTGAGCCCATGCTGCAGATGAGAAACAGAGTCACTGAGGCGGCATCGTGGATGGGAGGGGCACTGGGGTAACACCAGGCCTGCCCAGGCCTGCTGTAGCAGTGGGTCAGCAGCGTCTCCGCTGCTTGAGCCTGAGCTCCCCACCCCTCCCCAGCAGTCTGCTGTGACAGCACATGTGATTGTGGACATGATCACTTATATAAAACCAATGTGATGGAGAATTTTATCATTATTGTTGCTCACGGTGAAGGAGAAGAGTAGCTGTTTACTCATCCATCTCATGATAATGCAAAAGCCATCGTTTATTGAATATATGCCAGGAGCTGTTCTAGGGACTGTGCATGTATGTGTTAACTAACATAATCCTCATGTCAGCTTCATAAAGTACATACTAGCATGCACTTTCTCTTCCAGACAAGGAAACTGAAGCCTTGCGAGCTTAAGTAACTTTTTGCTGAGGTTCCACAACTAGTAAATGGCAGAGGCCAATTTGAATCCAGACCATTTGGCTGCAGGCCATGCCCTTAACAAGCTGTCTGCTGCCTTTGCCATGGTGCGTGTGGGTGTGTGCATGTGTGTGTGTGCACGCGTGTGCGTGTGTGTGTGTGTGTGTGCGCGCGCGCGCGTGTGCGTGTGCGTGCGTGTGTGTGTGTGCGTGCGTGTGTGTGTGTGCGCTCAGTTGTGTCTGACTCCTTGCGACCCCACTCACTGTAACCCGCCAGGACCCTCTGCCCCACCCTGCCATACTGAGCACCTATTGTGCTCCAGATTCTGTGCGGGCCCCTGTCCTTGAGTTACTTCCAGCACAGCGGGGAGAAAAGGGCCAGCCAGGCAAGCTCAGGAGCCCTGGGTCCCCCTGGGGCCGTCAGGTTCTCCTGCAGACCCCGCAGCGGATGCCTCAGGCACAGTTGGGAACAGATGTTAGGGCCAGAGGTTAAGCGCTCACGGCTGATGATTGATGACGCTGATTTACAGCCTGAAGTGGTGCGTTCTGGGGAGAAACCGGACGGGCCGGCCTGCTCCTTATGATAACGGTGGTTCCCTCCTTCCTGCCCACTGTATGTCCGCACGTTCAACGTGCCTGGTTCACACACTAAGTCGCCCACCATATATTTACCCTCAGGGGGCTGGACAGGGAGGCATCTGGACCGGGGCCGGGCAAAGGCAGGGGAAAGTGTGGACAGAAGAGTCCAGAACAGAGGGGTGAGGTTGGGGAGGGCCTGGTGAGAGCGGCCTTCAGTCTTCCCTGTCTGACTATATGAAGCTCCCCCTAGCTTGCCCCTCATCAGGAAGGACCAGCTCTCCTCACAGGAAACCCTCAGGAATTTCCCCGGCAGGCCTCCTTCAAGCCGCCCCAGGTAACGAGATGGGCAGTGAGGACGTGAGAAGCATGAGGTCAGCACGGCTGAGGGAAAGGGAGCAGGATTTATCAGGATTCTAGGCCTTCCCAACTGTCAGGCCCCCAGATTGGTTCAAGATGGCAGGCGAGGAGGTGCTACAGAGAGTGGAGAGTGGAGCGAGGCAGGAGCAGCGCTGAGTCAGGCCCCGTCTGCAGAAGCCCCTCCTCCCGCGCCTTCCTGCCCAAGCTGGGAGGGGTGTGCGGCTGAGGGAGGAGGCAGATGGATGGGTGGGTGGTGGTGTCCGTGGGAGCCGAGATCCCCGAGACGGGCCGGGAGGGACTGGGGCTGAGAGGCAGAGGGCCCCCAAGAGCCCATTCAGAGCCTGGGTCTCACAGCCTGGCAGCGAAGCCTGCGCCAGAGGCCCCTCGCCTGACGGGCCAGCGCCTGAGCCGGACCCTAACTTTAAATGAACTTTCTCTTGGTGTCATTTGGGAGGACTGATTAGCTGCCCATTGCATGACTTTTGGCAAATTACTGAAGTTCTTAAGACGTCATCTTAAAATGAGATCATGTTATCTCCCCAGTTGACAGTTGTTGAGATGCTTGAACTTGATGGTGTGGGGAAAGACCTTGACGTATAGTATATTCTTAATGAATTGTTGTCAATAATAACGCATTTATTGTAAGAGTAGAGTTTCACCGAATATAACCCTTCCATTGAATGTCTATAGCTCTAACTCTAGGCCAGGGCTGCAGACTGCTTGGTCTACACACTGCGATGCCGTAGTCCCACCACTTCCTGTCATTATCCCCTGCCAGGCCACTTATTCTGCTTCCCTGCTGTGCCACCTAAGGCACTGAGCTTGCAATCCCTGCCCTTGTCCTGCTCAATTCCTGGTAGTAGTCCCCTGACTCGCAGGCCTGGGGTGGGCTAGCCTTGGAACCCCAACCACCTGAGAAAGGAAAAGTTCCTCCTTGACCCCCACCCCTGAAAAGAGTGTGGTCTGTTTTCCAGTGGTCCTCATGAGGTGCTGAGAGCACTGAGTGTGGATCCAGGATGACCAGAGTGACACTCAGAATTTAACGGCTGAATACCTCATGCAGCCTCAGTGCAGCTCAGGGCCCGGTCCCCAGGTCCACAGAGTCCTCCCAGGGCATCAACTTGAATTGATTTCTGGGAAAATGATGTCAATTTCTATGAAAATCAGTAAACGTGGCAGATTAAAGAGGGGTGCAAAATTGGCCCCATTTGTTTCAGATAAAATAGGGAACATCAAAAAATTGCGACCCTTGCTGTGACCTCCTCAGGCTCCAGTCCCAGACGAGGGGCTTGTCCTCCTCTCTAATTCAGGCTCCTTGTGAAGGTCTTTGGGAAGCGCTGGCCTTGGTCACTACTCTCAGGCCCTCAGTGGGGTCCCTGGAGCAACATGTGACTGACATGTGTCAGTCATGATACACGTTGACCCCCCTGTCCTGGGCAACGTGTGTCCCCCATTTGATTCATTATCCGACCTGTCTTCTTAACAAGGGAAAGACCTTTGGGAGTAAAAGGTGGTCCCACTTGCAGGCATCTTCCAAAGGTTTAGAGTCTGAGACTCGAGCACGGCTGACACCTGTGCTCAGTCGACACCCTTGTACAGTGTACATCCTACACAACCGTCTGTGGCATCCCTTTTCCCAGGTCTCCCAGGCCAACCTGCCATCCGGCTAGCACAGCCATCCTGTCTCTGGAACCCCTCACGGCAGACATCCAAGCTCTCCTCACACACCTCTGGGGACGGCCAGTTCATTTTCTCCAAGGGCAACCTGTGACCCTACCGCAAATCTGCCTGTTAGAAGGAACAGCCAGGCCCAGAGTACCAGTCTGCTTCTCTCAAGCTTCCCTTCATCCCAGGGTCTCTGTCTACTGGGGCTACATGGAGCAAGCCCCTTCTTTCCCAGAACAGCTCCAGAGATTTGAGGCAGGTTGCTCCATTCAAATCTGCCTCTGCCCCAGTAAATACACACACACACACACACACACATGGTTCAACCACCCCACACCTGTGACAGCCCCATGTCAGTCCACCTCTGATCTCAGCATGGACCTCAGTCCTGCACATAACCCTTCAGCTGCAGCATGAACAGAACACAGTGGGGCCATTATCTCCCCCTGTCTGTCCTCCTAACCATCTAGGAATACAAAGCTGGTTTCCCTTCTTGTCTTTCTCTCTCCATAAGCAGGCATACAGTTCCTGGGGTGACCACAGCCATCTCTAGGGAGCGGCCGAAGTCCAGTGATAATTGTTTGCTTCCCTGCAGGCATGTATCCTGGCTCCATCACCCCCCATAATGGGCTGGCAGCAAGCATCCTGCCCTCTATGCATGATGTCCCTTCCAGGCACCACCCACTGGACGCCACCACCAGTTCCCACCACCATCTGTCCCCTCTGCCCACGGCTGAGAGCACCCAGGATGGGTATGTATAGCAAGCCAGTCCTCCTCTGGGACAGCAGATGGGCACCTGCATGGGCGGCAGGCGTCCCACACACTGAATGGTTGTTACTGATAATGAAAGTAGCCAGCATTTATGCAGCACCTACTGTGTACTGTGCTCTATACCAAATACTCACTGGGCACGATTTCCTCCTTGCCTCATAGGCATCCTAGCTGGTGGATGATATTATCACGGGCCTTTCTGGCACCTCACCTCATGCCCCCTCGCCTCCCCAATGGGGGTGGCCCCGGGAAGGTGCTGCATCCCTCCTACCCCGACCCTGACCCAGACCCTTTGGGCTGGGCTGCTGCACCCAAGCCTTCTTGGGAGCCTCACCCTGACTTCTCTTTGGCTTGTACTGTGTGTTTGGTGAGCAGATTATTTGCCCCTACCGCCCACTCCATAGATGCCCACCTAGGCCTTGTCCCCACTTCTGGCCCTGCAGCCGTGACCATTGGCCAGGGCTGTCCAGAAAGCTTTACTGCAGGACCCCTGCAGGAAGGGGGCCTTTTCCTCCATACAATGTGGTTCCCGTTGTGATCACTTAATCGTCTAGAAATGAAGAATGTATTAATTGCTGGCTTCAGCAATATGTGAACTGTGAACTTCCAGATATTCAAGCTGGTTTTAGAAAAGGTAGAGGAACCAGAGATCAAATTGCCAACATCTGCTGGATAATTGAAAAAGCAAGAGAGTTCCAGAAAAACATCTATTTCTGCTTTATTGAGTATGCCAAAGCCTTTGACTGTGTGGATCACAATAAACTGTGGAAAATTCTGAAAGAGATAGGAATACCAGACCACCTGACCTGCCTCTTGAGAAATCTGTATGCAGGTCAGGAAGCAACAGTTAGAACTGGACATGGAACAACAGACTGGTTCCAAATAGGAAAAGGAGTACGTCAAGGCTGTATATTGTCACCCTGCTTATTTAACTTCTATGCAGAGTACATCATGAGAAATGCTGGACTGGAAGAAGCACAAGCTGGAATCAAGATTGCCAGGAGAAATATCAATAACCTCAGATATGCAGATGACACCACCCTTATGGCATAAAGTGAAGAGGAATTAAAAAGCCTCTTGATGAAAGTGAAAGAGGAGAGTGAAAAAGTTGACTTAAAACTCAACATTCAGAAAATGAAGATCATGGCATCTCGTCCCATCACTTCATGGGAAACAGATGGGGAAACAGTGGAAGCAGTGTCAGACTTTATTTTGGGGGGCTCCAAAATCATTGCAGATGGTGATTGCAGCCATGAAATTAAAAGACGCTTACTCCTTGGAAGGAAAGTTATGCCCAACCTAGACAGCATATTAAAAAAAGCAGAGACATTACCTTGCCAACAAAAGGTCCATCTAGTCAGAGCTATGGTTTTTCCAGTGATCATGTATGGATGTGAGAGTTGGACTGTGAAGAAAGCTGAGCGCTGAAGAATTGATGCTTTTGAACTGTGGTGTTGGAGAAGACTCTTGAGAGTCCCTTGGACTGCAAGGAGATCCAACCAGTCCATCCTAAAGGAGATCAGTCCTGGGTGTTCATTGGAAAGACTGATGCTGAAGCTGAAACTCCAGTACTTTGGCCACCTCATGCGAAGAGTTGACTCATTGGAAAAGACTCTGATGGTGGGAGGGATTGGGGACAGGAGGAGAAGGGGACAACAGAGGATGAGATGGCTGGATGGCATCACTGATTCAATGGACGTTGAGTCTGAGTGAACTCCAGGAGTTGGTAATGGACAGGGAGGCCTGGTGTGCTGCGGTTCATGGGGTCGCAAAGAGTCGGACACGACTGAGCAACTGAACTGAACTGACTGAATACTTGGGAAATCTTTTTCTTGCAAATGAGTAGAGGGAAGCCTCACAGCCCTTCCCCCTACCCTTCCTGCTACTTTTGCTCATCACCAGCAGGACTTGAGCAAACTTGTCCCCCGAAGCCTGATCCCATCACCTTCCTCCTCCCCTGTCCTTCCTTCTCAAGGTCAAAGCCTTGGCTTTGGCCTTGGCCTGCTTGTGCCTGGGGCCACTGGCCTGAGTTCATCACCCAGTTTGTTGTCCAGGGCTCCTCCTGCTACTCACTCACCTGTTCTCTCAGTGTCCAGTTGCTGATGCCCTGGTATGGGGCCACTGATTCCCGCAGCCCTGGTGAAGCTCCCTGTGATAGACCTACAGGGATTTCCCACACTGGGCAAGTAACTCTCTGGGAAGAAAGAAGAGGCTGTGGAAAGCCAGAGAAGAACCCAGCGCAGTGGGGGAATATGTCAGGGGGCTTCCTGGAGGTGATGCTAAGCGGGGCCTCCAAGGTTAAGTAGGAGTGGAGAGGTTGGGAGGAAGGGCAGGTGTGGTGAGAGCTCAGTGTGTTCTGGAAGCTGCACCTTCATGTGGGGTGACCTCAGGAGAGAGGTCACCAGGGCCAGACCACAGGGCCTGTGACAGGACTTGTCTACAAGGTGTTGAGCAGTGAGCAAGTCAGGTTTGGGAATGAGAAGATACAGCTTGCGGTGTGGGGCTGGACTGCAGTGTCCACAGCGAGTGGATGGCAGCCCAAGCCAGCACCTGTGGGAGGGAGGAGGGACCCCCAGCAGGCGAGAGTCCCATGGAGTGAGCAGGACTTGAGGACAGTCTGGCTGCATGGGGAGAGGAGAGCTTGTCAGAGCTGAACCTGTGGGCATGCAGGGAGTGCCCTAGGTGTTCATGGAGCAGGGAAGTCTGGCTGTGATGCCAAAGAGCCACAAAGAGTCAGCCTGATGGAGTACCAAGGGGAACCCAGAAAATCAAGTCTTCCTGCAGCCTTAGTTTGCTCTTCTGTAAAATGGGCGTTAGAATACCCTTCTCTGTGGAAATGGTGAGGGTCAGGTGCACATGCCTGATATTGTGTGTGTCAGCTGGTACAGGCTCCATGGACACCAACCTCCTGTCCCTCCCCCACCCACCCACCCACCGGCTCAGGCCACCTGCTCACCCACAGCCAGCCCCCAGACATCTCCAACCAAAGACAAATAAACCACAGAGGCCTTTCCCCACTCGGGCCTGCGCACTCTGCTCCGCCTCATTCATCACCTGCCTGCTGCCTGCGTAAGTGCCCATCAGGAATTCCTGCAGTGAGAGGCAGAGTGATGACAAGACTGAGACGGGACCCCCAGCCCGCCCGGCCACCCGTGCCTGCGGGAGCGACAGGCAAGCCATCCCACCAGCCAGGCGCCCAGGCTCCCCCGGGGCTGCCTGAGAGAAGGGCCCACATGCCTGACACCAGGACCGGGCCCAGCTTGAATGGGTTTCTTTTTTCAGCCCCTGAGAAGAGGCGAGGAAGGGGGGAAAGCCTTCAGCCTCCCTTTCCTGCCAAAGTCAACAAGGAAGGCCACTCGTGGCTCCCTGGCGGTTTGCTGGGACGTTAAATAGCTTGACAGAATTATCTGATTCACTCAAAAATATGCTAAGAGGGCCTGACTTCATGACCAAATTTATTTACCCTGGCTCAGAGAAGACGCCCAATAGGGTGGGTTTTTTTTTTTTTTTTTCCTCCCCGGCCATGTACGAGGTATGAAGCCCTCGTCTGCCAGGCCAGTGAGGTTTTTATTAATTTTTATAAGTTCCAATTGAAGCAAAAATATTTGATTTAGGGATCATTTGCATGACTCAGAAGAGGCGCTCCAGACGATCCTTTTTCCTTTAGAGTTCAGGTAGAGGGGTAGAACCTCAGCCTCCCCGTCCACTTCGGAGAGAGTCGTGTTCTGTTTAATTTCACTGGCTGTGAAGGTGGCAAATGTGAATTTATGGCAGGTTTGAGACAGGAAAAACAAACTTTGAAAATGCATGTTTTTTCCCCTTCAGATCTGGTTCTCCTTAAGTCTGCAGTGTTGTTAATCTCTGGATTTTGTAGTTGAGTGATTCAGAAACCCATTTGTTAGTGTTTATCAGCTGTTTGCTGTGTGCCAGGCCTGGTGCTGAACAGGGAGTGACTGAGAAGGCCAGGCCTGGCCCTCCCCGCGGGGTCTATCCCAACAGAGGGGATGGACAGGAAGTAGGGGAAAAGCTGGAGTGTGGGTGCCACGATGGGGTTGGCATAAGACGGGAGGGTACCACGCAGCAGGCTGGAGGGAGGAGGAGCCACCCTCCTGGCCACGCTGGGCTCAGCCTCAGCCCGGAGGACTGGTTTTGAGCACACATGGCTTGTACACCACCCTCCACAGTTTATAGAGCACAGTTGTAGACCCACTTGATGACCCCGTGAGAACAGGCTTAGAAATATTAATGCTGGTGATAATGGCGGTTAACTCAGGGAGGCTTGAAGAGGATCATTTCATTAACTTCAGGAGGCTGGCCCGTACCTGCAGTGTCTCAGATCCTGGCCTGGGGACCAGGGTCCCGATGCGGAAGCCCTCCTCTGCTGCCCTCAGTGCACTCACAGGGCTGTGCGCCCCAGACACTGGGACGAGACAGTGCGGTGTAATCACAGGGGCAGTGACAGCGGGAGGCCCATTTAGAGCCACAGATGGGGGCCCTGCAGAGCCACAGATGTGAAGACCACCAGCCTCTCCCCAGATCTCCTTTCTCTGTTTTGAGAAAGACAGTGATCTGTCATGCTTCCTCGAGTCTTAGACGGTGGGCAGGGACAGCATGGCTAGCCTGGAGAGGTTACATGGAGCTGTGACAGTGAGTATATGGGGTATTCTAACATGAACAGTCCAACATAGCCATTAATGCAAAGAAGAAAATAAAGACTCTGAACCTCCACACTCTCCGTCTTTCTGCAGTCATTGCACATAAGTAGTTCAGAGGCTGTGAGCCTTCAGCCCGGTCCCCCTGACCCCAGGGTCATTGTGGTTCGTGTGAGCAGACCTCAAGGGCTCAGGAAGGCGGCACAAGGAAGGGACCTGGTGTCCAGTGATGTGCAGCCTGGTTAGACATCCTGGCGGGGCTCAGCTGGGTTCAGGGCTAACTACTGTTAGCCACTGTGGTCTTATTTCAGAACGTGAGCGTCCTTCGGGCTCTGTACAAAAGGAGGTGGTGAGTCCCCCATCACAGGATGTATGCAAGTGGAGGAGAGATGGCGAGAGATGTAGACAGAAAATCCGTAAACGTACACCATACAAGAGACTAAAGGCCTACTTGGACAACAGGCCTAACTGCTGGTTTTCCTTCCCTTCATCTTGATGATAATGCTGATGATTCATGGAGTGGCTAAGAATGTTTCTGACATCATACTGATGCGGTGTCTACGTTGCTTTGTTTAATCTTGCCCTCACCAGAACCCATGAGGACAGTGCTGTGTGTCTGGGACTAACTTGGACAACCTCTATGAACCTTGGCTGTCTCTCTTCTCTCCAGGTTGGGACCTGGCCTCCTCTCGCCCATGGTCAGTCCACTGAAGGGGCTTGGGCCACCCCCACTGCCACCATCCTCCCAGAGCCATTCTCCGGGGGGCCAGCCCTTTCCCACGCTCCCCAGCAAGCCGCCCTACCCGCCCTTTCAGAGCCCTCCACCCCAGCCTCTGCCCAGCCCTCAAGGTAAGCTCTGGTCGGGATGGAGGGGGCCCTTTGCAGATAACCCAGTGACTCCTGCTCAGGCTGCATGAGAGGAAGGAGACACTGGCCCACAGGGTGGCAGTCAGGTACCTGGAATGATGGCTGGCACCGAGGGTCATGGCTGGCACTGAGGGCCACACTGGGAGAAGGTGAGAGACAGGTGACCCGGTTTGCCTCACTGAGGGGGTCTCTTCCAGGAGCAAATTTGTCATGAGCAGTGAAGAAGAGTTTGTCCCATCCACCGGGCATCAAAGGGAGCATCGTGGGTAGCAGTGGCTGGGGGTGGGGATGGCTGGCTCTTTGGAGGAACTGTGAGTGATGGGGTATCTTAGAAAGGCACGGAGGACCCAGAGTCCCTGCCCTCCAAGCACTGTTGGCAGGTGCAGCCACGTGACAGTGCTTTGCGCAGCTGCTCCAGGGTAGGACCCCCGGCACCTCCTCTGGCCTGGGGCTCTCTCCTCCCATTCACACCCACCAGGCCCCAGGCCAGTGCGGGAGGTTGAGCTGCACAGCGGGGACGGCCCCCTCCTCCCTCTCTGGGCATTTTCCCTCTGAATGCAGCCCCTGCCGCCTCCCCCTGCAGGCTACCAGGGCAGCTTCCACTCCATCCAGAATTGCTTCCCCTATGGTGAGTGCTACCGGTCGGCTGAGCAGGCAGCCAGTGGGGACGGACTGGCGGGGGAGGCCCATGGCTTCAACCCCCTGCGGCCCAATGGCTATCATGGCCTTAGTGCACCTTTACCTGCCCCAGGTAAGCCTCTCCTGCCTGCCTCCTTCCCACTCCTGTGCTGTGTGCTTTGCGCATGTTGGGATGGAGAACCCAGGGAGAGGGGCGGGCTGCACTCAGCCCAGGTGGAATCGGGCCCAGAGCACAGGGCCTGGTCGGAGGAAGAGCATCAGAAGCAGGGTACGGAAATTCCCAGATCAGCCTCAGGGCTCAGATCCAGCTGGAAGCTACAAGGACTGGGCAGGATGGGGGGCACCAGCCAAAGGGGAGACTGGTACCCAGTCCCAAGGCCCTTTGGGCAGCTGTGGGCGTGCAGCAGGGGGTGGAGGGATGGGCACCAAGGCACAGCTGAGCACACACAAACCTGTGGGTCATCTGCATGTGAGCCTGCTTGTCCCTGCTCACACACATGCTCCCAGGTCTGCACATGTCTTCCTTTTGCACGTGTTCGTGGGGCAAGTCTGTGTGGGCACGTGTATGCATGTGCGTGTAGGGTCAGCACGGGGGCTTCCTGGCAGCGTGAGCCCCCTGTGTGTGTAGGGAACTCCCTGACACACGTGCTCCACATCGCGTTTGTGCTGACATTCACACCCTCTCTGTGCACACACGTCCTCCTCCTGTGACCCCTCCTTTGTGTGTGTGCACACATGTGAGTGCATGGTTGTGTATTAGCAAGTCTGGGCCATTTCGCAAGAAGGTGCTTGTGTGCAGGTGTGTGGCTGTGTGTTCAAGTACACATGTCACACACGTACACCAGAGGCAGGTGTGAGCCTCACCAAGGGTGTACTGGGGGTGGGTGGGAGCCGGGGAGCACGGGCGGGTGTGTTCTGTTTGCTCACATGTGGATCGGTGCGAATTCTCCAGCCTGGACCCTGTCGCCCACATCCACAGGCTACGAGGCCCTGGCCGGGGCCCCGTGTCCCACCACGCTGCCACCACAGCCATCTGAGGACGTCGTGTCCGGCCCCGAGGACTGCGGCTTCTTTCCCAATGGGGCTTTTGACCACTGCCTGAGTCACATCCCCTCCATCTACACAGACACCTGAATGCCGCCCATACCTGCCCGCCCTCCACCGCCGATGCTACCCTGCCCACCTGCTGGCTGTTCCCACCTTCGGGGCAGCCAGCCGGAGCAGCCAGGCCACTGCTCCCCAGAACGCAGCCGGGTCTGGCCACGAGTGAGCCTCTAAGCCCCAGCCAGGCGCTCAGAGGTGCCGGTCAGGATCCGTGACCTGTGACATCCCTTGACTGTGTCTTTCCTCTTGTCTCCCCAATGGTTTTGAAATCACAGACCTCGTGTATATAAATTGTACAGAACTTGTTTTCCATTCCCCTGCCAGTTTTATATTTTTGGTTTTACAAGAAAAACATTAAAAAGTGGAAATGAGACTTGGGGGGCTGCTATGTGATTCAGCCTAGAGGCTGAGACCAGGAGAGCGGTGGAGGAGGGTGTAACGGGGCAGGGTGCGGAGCCCAGCTTGGTCCCTGGCTTCCATCGGTGGGAACCCTGTCACATGGTCCCGCCACGTGCTGTGGGCCTTGCAGACACCAGCACTGGTCCCAGGACGTCAATGAAAGGCAAAAGCTCTTGCCCGCTGGCAGACAAGCAGACCAAGGCTGGGACTGAAATTGGAATTCCAGTATGACCCAGACCTTTGCTCTCTGCACTGACTCCTCGGTTGGTGGAAAAACACACTTCACTTCTGAAGCTGGCTTTAGGTAAACAGGCAAGGCCTTCCAGGGACAGAGCCCGGACAGCCTCGGCAGGCAAAGGGCAGAGAGGCAGGGCCCCTGAAGACGGAAGTGCGGAGAACCTCTTTTGTACGCAGAGCCCCGGGAGGATGGGGAGAGGAGGCCAGCTCTAAGCGCACCAAGGTTCCCTTCCTACAAGGCTGCCGCCCTCCGCTGCCTGCCTCACTCCCTCCCCACAGTCCGGGCCTGTGCTGGTGTCTGAACAGTGTCCTGTGTCTCACCACATCACCCTGAAGGTCACCTGGTTTAAAAAAAAAATCCTCAAGGAAAATTTTTGCCTTTTCACTGCTGAAGTGAAGTGAAGCAAAGGAGGTCATGCTTACTGAGCACCCACTGTGTGCAAGGCTCTCCTCCACCCCACACGACCCGTGCTCTGGGAAACAGCCCCGTGGAAGGTCTTTCTATCCCAGTTTAGGTGAGAGGAGCAGCTGGGATCTAAACCCAGGTCAAAAGGATGCCATGCTTTCGTACTGCATGGTTAGTTTAGGCAAAGCAGGATGCAAAGATCCAGTCAACCTCTTCTTTATCAAGAAGAGCAGTAACTAGGATTCAGAGGGGCCACCCAACCAAGTGGGGCAGAACCCGTGATGCGTGGCTGATCCCGCCCCATAATCCATGGGGGCTTGTGACGGCTGTCTGCGCCGGCCTGCGTGTGCTTCCTGGGTCAGCTCATTCACACCAGATGGACGCTCTGGCTGCCCTTGTCCAGGGCCGACCCATCTCTGGGGCTCCCTTGCCACTGGCTCCTGGCTGTCCGCACCCCAAGAGGAGCCTAGCATGGCAGGGAGGGGGAGGGTGTGCCCCTGAGACCCATGTCTTCCTGTGAAGGTCAAGGGCCTTCTCACACGGCCCACGTTCTCCCCTTCAGTCAAGGGCTGGCGCTGGAATCACTCCCACTCTTAGGAAAGTCAGGACACTGCACTGTCCTGACTTGTTTGCCTGACAGCCGACTCACAGCCTTGTGTGCCATCCCTGCGTGGAACCCTCCTCAGGTGCCCCAGACTGCAAGGGCCACATGTTTACTGCCATAGCCAGACTGACAGTTCCTCCCATTTTACAGATGCAGAGACTGAGGGATGGTGAAGGGAAGTCCCTTGTCCTCACAGTACAGCCAGCAGATGTTGAGCTGGGATCCAAACCCAGGCCTCAGGCCACAGAGCACATGCTCTCACCCCTCTGACCCCTCGAAGACTCAGGGTGACCTGGCCCCCTCCTCCTCTCCTGGCCCCAGCCTCCCAGAGGGCAGCCCAGTCCAAGCCCCTCACACGGAGCTATGGGCCCGATGTCATTCATCACATTGGCATGTGTGATGGGGACCCAGGGCTCCTGACTCCCACCCAGGCTCCCCTCGCCCCCTCGTCCCATCCCCCACTGGGTTTGTGGAACTAATTAGGTCGTGGCAAAAGGGATGCTCAGGAATCAATACTGCTTGTCATTGTGAGCACTTAATCCACTCCAGATAAGCAGAATTAAACTGTACAATGAGAACATATTTCTATTAATAATGAAAAGGGCCGAGCCGTGAGCGGGAGAACACACAGGGAGCCGGCAGTTGGATCCCATTTAATTTCAGAGAGATGGAGAGAGGGAGAAAAGGAGACAAAGGCAGGAGAAACAAAGGGCAGAGAGAGAGGACAGGACTGGAGACCAGGCGGGGGCCCAGAGCCAGTCGCCATGGGGCTCCGTAGGTCACAACTTTCGTGAGCGACCCTGAACAGGGATTGCTCCTCTCCCCTGCTGGGGTCTGCTCGGAGCCTCTGATCCTCCTCCTGGCATCATCAGGGGGACCCTCTGTCCTGATGCCCTGAGACCTCAGGTTCCCTCCAGTTCTAAGGGTGCACAGCAGCAGGTGGTACCCCAGGGCAGGGCCCGCTGGGAGACTGGACCTGAGCCCATCCCTGGCCAGGGCTCTCTGCCTCCTTTATTTAGAAAACATCCGTGCCCCTCCTGAGCTCTGCCCCTGTGCCAGGGACTCGGCCTCAGAGGGGCACTAAGGGCATGGGGATTCCTGCCCCTGCGAGGAGGCACACCTGCTGCTCACCCCACACCCCCAGGAGGACCAGGGTCAGATGGAGGGCATGGTACTTCTCACCTGGGGAGCCTCTCTGGGCAGTGGAGCTGAGTTAGCCCAGGGGTTCCCTAAGAAGAACCCAGAGTGCAGACCCACAGGCCTGCAGAGACAATGACCGCACTGCCCTCCCCACACAGCCACGCAGACCACCCGGCAGCCCTAGCCTTTGTCCAGGCCACCTTGAGACCGGCCACCTCGGCGGCGCCTGGCCTCTGTCTCCATCAGGGGCCCTCTGGCCCCCATCTCCCTTTCCTGTGTCCTCCCCGCTCCCTCTCCCTGTCTTCCCATTTCTCCATAGCGTCCTTTCCCTCCCTCCCTCCTCCTCCAATTCTCTCCTTCCTCCCTTTCTCCACTCCTCCAAGTTCACTGCCTTTGCTTCTGTTTTTCCTTCATGCTCTTGTTCCCTCTCTCTTTAAGCTGTGAGGTCTGACCCCAGATAAGGAGGCTCTCTTCTCTCCTTATCCTCCTTCCTCACTCCTATCCGATTCTCTGTGGTCTAGGGGCCCAAGGGGACTTGCCCAAGGTGCAGAAGCCCAAGGTGCAGAAGAAGGCTGAGAAGCAGGGCTAGAGGAGGTCAGTAGGAAGAGGTTTTGGGGAGAGCGGCCAGTTGGGTTTTTCCCCGAGTACTATTTTATGCAGCATTTATATGTGTTTGGAGTGGGGTTGGTGGAGGGGTGTGGTGTCGACTCGGATCTCCCTGTCGGAAAGTGGACTCTCCCAGCCCTGTGCGCCAATGTTTGTTTTCCTCTGCGGTGGAAGCCAGGCCCCAGCCGGTTGCTTCAAGCTTCTCTCACACTGTGTGTCTCCTGCCACGCTGTCCACATGGATGCCCCACAGTGGAAGTGAGGGGCGGCCTTCTCTGCCGGCCACTTCAGAGTTTCCGGGTCCCTCTGCCTGTGACTCCCCCCACACTCACATTCAGGCCGCTGCCTGTTCCTGGCTCCTTCCATCCCAGGGCAGCCGGCAGGAGGCCCAGAGACATGCAAGATGGAGCCTGTTTGGTTGAGTCCTAGGCAGCCAGACCCAGGCGGGCAGGAAGGAGTGCCCGTAGTGGGGGTGGCGACCCGGCCCCCTGCTGCTCTGCCACTGCAGCCCCAGCTGCCCTATTTCCACCGCTGGGACAGGAGCCCATGGCACTGACCCCCTCCTCAACCTGAATTCCACCTGCCAGGAGGGGTGACTGGGTTTCAGTATCTCCCCTTGTGCCCAGGCTCCCCTTGATGGTGGATGCATACCTGGATCTGTCCTCCAGGGACTCCCCTGCCTCTCCATCCTCTGTTCCTGATGACTCTTGTGGTCCCCCGTGACCCAGACCCTCAGGGCTGAGAGGGCCCCCTGAGATCCCCCGCTCCACCCTAGCCCCACCTTCACAGATGGAGGAAGGACCAGACAGACTCCATTTCTGCAACCCTTTTCAGCCTCCATCCACACCCCCTAGTCCAGCCTAATGGGCATGGAGAATGGGGCTGCAGGCAAGGGAGTAGTGGGGGGATGTGCCAGGTTTGAACGGAGACGTTGCTTCCCGCCTGCGCCCGTGGAGGAACGGGCTGGGGAAGCTCCACTAGCTCGTTCGCCTCCGAGGGCAGGTCCTGCCCTGTCCTCAGTGCTGACTGCCCAGCTCCTAGGGCAGCTCCGGGCACACAGAGGTGTTCAACCTATGTTTGTCACATACATCAGTGGAACAGAGATGGGAGCGAGGAAACACAGGCCTGGCCGTACACAGTAGGGCCACAGCAAGTACTTGTTAGGTCAACTGCCTGACCAACCCCTCATCTTCAAAATGAGAGAGGCCCAGTGGAGATGTGATGTGTCCAAAGTGACAGAGAAGGTCAGTGACTGGCAGGGGAGAACCCCAGCCTCCTGGGTCCAGTCTGAGCTCTGTCCACACACCCTGCCAGAAAATCTGCTGCAGCCCATGCTTTATGGCTCCTATGGAGCTTGTGAGACACCAGCCAGCACTCAGCAAGGTAAGTGCGATGGCCTCGTTTTCCAGAGGAAGGAAGTAAAGGAAGGAACGTCCTTTACAGGGGAAGGGACTGAGGCTCAGAGAGGTGGCTCGCCAGAGGCTGCCAAGAGAGTCAGGCCAGGCAGAGCGGGGATCCCGGTGCCGGTGCTGGGGGATGGCCTGAGGAGCTCTGGCACACGCCCCTCTGCGCCATCCAGAGGCGACCATTATGCTTTTACAAGTGTTGATTTATATACTTGCCTAGGTCGTCAGCCCTGCCAGGGATTTATAGGTTCCTAAGTGATCGTGTCTCTGGGGAAAATGCAAACGGAAAGTGAACCGGGCAGGAGGTGCCAACCCTCATCAGCCTTGGGACTGTGGAGCCAAAGCTCTTCTTTGATTTATTCCTGGGGCCCTGGGAGCAGTGGTGCATCAGGATCCTGCAGAAGGGCCACCTAAAGGCCAGTGAAGAAACGGCCTCAGTGCAGGGCTCCCTCCCGCCAAGGACACGAGTCCTGTCCATGCAGGAGCAGGGTCATGCCTGAGCTCCCACGGGGTCATGGCTTGGATTTGGGTCTAGTGGGTGACTTAGGGCCAAGGAAGAACTGGAGCGGCCAGGTTTCAATGTAAGTTTGGGAGGGGGGAGGTATAGAGAGGACGGAAATAGGCTTCATCTTGAATTGAAGGTTAAGCTAGAAAAGGGTCCACTCCACTCTTCTCTGGGGCTTATTTTACTTCTCTTCTTCTTTGGCTATGCTTGAAATCTTCCAGAAAAGCACTGGTGCAGCCCCGGTGTGGCCAAGCAGCCTGGACAGTAACAGGAGGCAAGTCCAGGTTGGGGCCCTGTTGGGGGTGGGGCTGGGGCCCAGGGTCATCTTGCCTGGACGACTGTCTTGTCACAGCAGGGACCACGTTGGTGGCCCTGTGTTCCCAGTGCCCAGCACAGGACCTGGCCCCCAGTTGGGATTTAATAAACACGTCTTAGGGGCTTCCCAGGTGGCTTAGTGGTGCAGAATCTGCCTGCTAATGCAGGAGCCACAGGAGACCCGGGTTTGATCCCTGGGTTAGGAAGATTCCCTGGAGGAGGGCATGGTAATCCACTCCAGTATTCTCGCCTGGAAAATCCCATGGATAGAGGAGCATGGCAGGCTATAGTCCATGGGGTCGTAAAGAGTTGGAGGCAACTGAGCGGCTGAGCACACACATGCACTTCTTTATTTGGGTTATTTGCCAATGACTTATAGCTCTGTGTGTGCAGAGCTCAGGCCAGGACAGGGAAAGGTCTGCTTACCTCATTTCTGACGGTGGCTGCAGGTGCTCGAGGTGTGCCTGGGAGCACAGGATGCTTGGGAGACCTTGGCCCCAACCCCAAAGCTCTCTAGGAGCCCTGGGGAGAGGGAGCTAGCTTGCTGGATACCCTCAAGCAGACTGGGATACCAGGAATGGAGCTGGGGGCTGACTTCAGATTGCTAAAAAGCCAAGCCCTTGAAAGCAGAAGGGACTACTTTGGGATGGACTGAGCTCCCCACCCCGTGGGTGTGCAGGCAAGAATGTGCAGGAAGCTTTGAAGCCATCCTGGACTTCAAAGAGTCAAGGTCAAGGGCTGGACTGCACAAACTCAAAAGGCCCCTCTGGCCCTAACAGGGCGCTGTGGCAGCCACTGTCTCTTATCACATGGCAGCAGCAGAGCCGGCCACTCTGCATCGCTGTCCCTGTGGCTGGACTAAGGGCAGGGTGTGTCCAGGTGATTAATTGCACATTTGCAGGGAAAGCAGGCAGCCAAGGCTTGGGTTACTGACTAAATATTTTCTCAGAGGTTCAGGGCTGATAGGCCTCAGGTCCAGGACAGCAGGAAGGGGCTACCAGGATGGGGCCTCTACTCTCCACTGCCTCATGTTCCCCTGCCAGGTAGCCGGGCATCAGGGAACTACACCTGGTCTGGAGGCTGCTGGGAAGGAGCAATGATGACCCAGGGTCCGCAGGCTGAGCACACAAGCTGCTGTCGTCCTTTGGAGGCTTGAGGGCGGCCAGGCCGCAGATAGGGCAGCATCACACCAATGCCCCCACTTCCCAGATGGGGAAACTGAGGCTCTGAGGGGTCAGACTGGCCCCTCAGAGGTGAGGGATAGGCGTGATTGACAAGAGGAGAAATTAAGTCCCAGAGAAAGAAAGGTTGTGCTTGAAACAGCTCAGCAAGTCCCTGGCAGGAAGGCCAGAGCCCGACCCACCTATGCACCCAACAGCTCCCTCAGGAATGAGCCGTTCAGGGGCAGCCAAGCCTTGGAGCAGCAGCAACAGGAGCTCAGAGAACTGTGGGTCACCGTGCTGCTCAGAGACTCAGCTTACCTGCCTGCATGACGCTTAGTGCTGGGTAGTCTCCTCCACTAACCTAATGGTGGGATCATCCCAGATCCTCCAATGGCTTCAGGGCCCAAGGGGGCTGGGGCCGCTGGTCCTGAGGTTATGCTGATGGCTGTCACTTAGCAGGAGCCGAGCACTGCCATTGCTTTACCTGTGTTGTCTGTTTAGTCTCCACGCAGCCCTGCCGGGAAGGTCCTATCGTCATCTCCATTTTACAGATGAGAAGACCAAGGCCAGGGTGATGAAGCCACTTGCCCAGAGTCACATGGCCAAGCCAGATTTTGGACTCATGTCTTTGCTGTCCCCAGACTCCTGGGGTGATGGCTCGTGCCAAGTTGAGATGAAAACCCAAGTTTGGGAGTCAACCCCAGTTTACCTCCTGCCTCTGCCACTGAATGTTTCACACCTGAGGCCTCCATTTCCTCATCTGGAGAATGGGAATGACACTCCCAGCCCTCTTGGCTCCTGGAGAATCAAGAGCTCTAGTGGAGGACTTCCCTGGTGGTCCAGTGGATAAGAATCCATCTGCCAATACAGGGGACACGGGTTCGATCTCCAGTTTGGGAAGCCCCCACATGCCGTGGAGCCACTGAGCCCACACTCCACAGCTACTGAGGCCTGGGCACCCTAGAGCCTGTGCTCCAAAACTAGAGAAGTCACCGCAATGAGAAACCCACACACGGCAACGGAGTAGCCTCTGCTTGCTGTAATTAGAGAAAGCGCACACACAGCAATGAAGACCCAAAAAACAAACAAATAAATAAAAATTAAAAAAAAAAAAAAAAGCTCTAAGGGAACAGGAGATCAGCTTGGCAACTGGGAAGGCCTGTGCCCGGGCAAGCCGGCACTCTCACGGAAGCTTGGCAGTCTGCCTTCCCCCAAGCTTTCCTCTGGGTCAGCTGTGCCTCCACATGATGGTGAGCAACCTGAGTCAGGGTCCAGGGGAAGGGTGGGGTGAGCCCCCAGAGGGGACGTGGGAGACTGTCTCCTGCTAGAAAGCAAAGGAGGGGGAGAGGGTGGCCCCAGGGTGAGGTCATAAGTCCTGCGCCGGGCGGGCTGCCAGGAGCACAGGCTCCCCAGGGCCTGGACGCCGTCCCTGCCCGGCAGGCGCTGAGTGTTGTGCCGCCGTCTCCATGGAGCCCGGCTTTACAAGGTGCCTCCATACCCCAGAGAGGCTGGAATATGACTGGCACCAGTGCTCTACTTTTATTGATGGAGAAACTGAGGCTTGGGAAGTTCGTGGCTCCCTAAAGATGGTGAGGCCTGGAGCACTGATCTTGTGTCCTCAGATCTGCTCAGAATGGGGCCCTGGGCAGGTCGCCTCACTGAGTCTGGGCTTCTACTCCTTAAAACGGGACAATGGCCCTTCCTTAGTGGACGGATTACATGAGGTGATATTGTCACACAGTAGGATCTCAGGAAATGTAACTCTTTGTCCATCTGAGGACTGCCCATTTAGATAAATACCCTGAGCATTCTCCTCATAACTCTAAGGGTCACAATACAAGTGGGAAACTGAGGCCCAGGAATTGGTCTGACTTGGCAGGGAACACGTGGTAACTTGGTGGTGGATCTGGTTGCAGGACTCTAGAGCGGATCTCTCACCATCTCATGCTGTCTTGGGCAGAATCCTCACCAGTCAGAACACCCCAGCCTCTCTACCCAGGGCCTGGGACTTCTATTAAGATTTTGGCTTTACAGCCTCAGACAAGTCACATGCTCTCTCTGAGCCTCAGTGTCCTCAACTGAAAAATGGAAAACCATGACTCCACTGAGGTGAGGAAGACTTAAGAAATCAGATGTGGCAGTATTTGGTGACTGTGAAAAGCTACAGTGGTGGAGGGGAGGGGAAGCCTCCAATCTATCTATTCAGCAGTTGAGTAATTCATTATACGTCACTTGTTCTAAAAAGAGTTTGAAGCTGCACCAAGTAGTCATCCATCCATCCAAGAAGGTAGGCCCACCCCCAATGTGACCTACCTTCCCATCGCTTGCAAATGTCTCTTTTCTTAATTTCTCTCTGTGCATTTAATTTGCTTTTGAAATAGACTTTCCTCCATGGAGCCCTCTTGATGGCCACTGAACGTAAGCCCAGGAATAAGCACTGCTTTTAGCATTTTGCTGGGTAGGTTGATAATTAGGTAGAGAAATCTAGCCATTGCCAGAAACAGAGATAAAGTGCACCCTTGCCAGCTGATGGGCCTGGCTGCCCAAAGACAAGGCCAGCTCTCCAAGATCAAGGCATCTTCTACAGTCTAGGCTGCCACTACCCACCCACGGGCCAAGAAAGAGCCTACTTGGTCTCCCCAACTTTCAGGCCTTGGTCATGACAACAGGAGTTTTGGGAGCCCATTCACTCTTCAAACAACCTAGAGAGACGTAATCCAAGCTCAGAGCACCAGACCAGGACTACTGGACCCTAAGATCGCGCCTCTTTCTCTGAGTCCCGCATCCCCCAAGTTGGCCTTCGTTGTTTTGTCCACAGGGCAGTGCCCAGCACCAGGGCAGGGTGAATGCTCAGCAGCCCACGTGACAGCAAATTCCCTGGATGAGTTCATGGGGTCACAGGATCAGAGCCAGGAGAGACCACGGGAAGTGGGGCCTGCCCAGGTCACTCTGCAATGGGGAGAGGGGTGGAGGCTGGCTGCACAGGCTTGCGAACTGCCAGCCAGGGCTCTGGGATACTCACAGCCCCTCCAAGCTGGTCAGTGTTTCCATGATCTTTTTCTTGGGGCATCTCATCTCCCAGTGACAGGGGGTTCCTCGAGGCCAGGTCATTCAAGTCTTCCTTCCACACAACGAGCACTCAGCATGTTACACAGCACGGACGCCCAGTTTGGCTGGAGACTCACCCCTGTGGCTCTCAGGCCCCGCTGTGGGAGATGGTCCCCAACTTTCGAATCCCAAAGCTTCAAGGGTTTTCTGTCAACAAGGCCCAGAGTTTCACCCAGGCCATCTCAGATGGGTGTGAAGGGAAACCAGTTCAACCTCCATTTTATAGGTAGGGGCGAGCAGGGACTTGTCACCAAGAGTAGAACCCACACCAGGACACTTCTGTAACAATTCCTTTTCCTCAAGAGAGTCAGCCCAGAGAGACATTAGACTCAGCTGTTTCTTATTTTCCCTCTCGAGTCCCTTGGCTCATGCTGATCAATTCATCAAACTGTCTCCAAGTCTTCTCTGGACTGGGCACAGGGAAATGAGATTACTCAGCCTGGTCCTAACCTTGGATGGCCTCACAGTCCGGGGCAGGAAGAGTGGGGGTGGGAGTCAGACTCATAAAAAGCCCCCAGGAGAGCCCTTGTCCCGTGTGTGAACGCTGCTGTGCTCACACACTCCCCGGACAGACGCTCACTATCACTGAGGCAGCCTCCTTCATCTTTGTTCAGCTCTGACTGTGAGAAAACCCTTCCCTCAATATTCTGGAAACATTATGTAGTGAAATAAGGCAGAATATGTGGTGTGAAAATAATTTTCAAAAAAATGTACTCGTGTCTAGAAGGATGTACCTCCAAAGTTAAAGAGTGGCTTGTCTTTGGGAGATGCTGCTGCTGCTGCTAAGTCGCTTCAGTCGTGTCTGACTCTGTGCGACCCCATAGACGGCAGCCCACCAGGCTCCCCCGTCCCTGGGATTCTCCAGGCAAGAACACTGGAGTGGGTTGCCATGTCCTTCTCCAATGCATGAAAGTGAAAAGTGAAAGTGAAGTCGCTCAGTCGTGTCTGACTCTTAGCGACCCCATGGACTGCAGCCTACCAGGCTCCTCCATCCATGGGATTTTCCAGGCAAGAGTACTGGAGTGGGGTGCCATTGCCTTCTCCGTTGGGAGATGAAGCTGGTGGGATTTATTGCTTCTTCATGCTTATTCCTAGTCTCTAAATTTCCTCCAACCCTTTCAGACTTTGTTGCCTAACCTGTAAAACAGGGGTAAAAATCTCTACCTTACTTGTAGATATGTAAACAGGATAAGATATATGAAAATGCTAGACACACAGTAAGCATTTAATAAATGACACCTATTGTAAAAATAAAATAAATAATAAATGATACCTTCCTGGAGGCTCAGATGATAAAGCGTCTGCCTACAATGCGGGAGACCCGGGTTCCATCCCTGGGTCGGAAAGATCCCCTGGAGAAGGAAATGGCAACCCACTCCAGTACTCTTGCCTGGAAAATCCCATGGACAGAGGAGCCTGGTAGGCTACAGTTCATGGGGTCGCAAAGAGTTAGACACAACTGAGTGACTTCACTTTCCCTTTTCATTGCAAATACTAATTACAGAATGCTCAAATCCAAAAAGGGCTAAAGAAGACCTTAGCAAATATCAATCCCAATCCTTTTATTTTTTAAAAATATAAATATTTATTTATTTGGCTACACTGTGTCTTAGTTGTGGCACATGGGATCTTTAGTTGTGGCATGAGGTATCCTGACCAGCAACCTGCATTGGGAGCTCGGAGTCTTAGCCACTCGATCATCAGGGAAGTCCTCCAATCCTCTTATTTTAAAGGTAGGGAAACAGAGGCTTGGAACTGTTGTCTGGGGGAGAAGAGAAAGAGGAGAGTGACCAGCTGACAAAGCCTGAGATGCGGCTCCTATATTCCTTCCTGGGACCAAGCAGGACTCACTGTTCTAATGATGATGTTTTAAAAAGTCTGTCCAAAATGGATTATAAAAAAAAATGTTCAATGTCACTAGAGAGAAGTTAATCCATCAAGAAAATATAGCAATTATAAACATTGCCCCTAATGACAGAGCCCAGAATATATGAAGCAAAAACTGGAAGAATGGGTGGGGGAAACAGACAATTCATCAGTAGTAGCTGGAAACTTTAATGCCTCCACTTTCCATAGGGATAGAACAACGAGGCAGAAGATCAAGGAAATGGAAATGTTGAACAATACTATAAACCATTAAACCTGACAAACATCTATAGAATGCTACACGTTTTAGGCAGGGCAGTTGGGCAAAGAAATCAAATAAAAGGTATCCAATTTGGAAAAGAAGAAGTGAAACTGTATTTGCAGATGACATGATCTTGTATGTAGAAAGTCCTAAGAAATCCACAATAAAACTATTAGAGCTAATAAATGAATCCAGCAAGGTTGCAGGATGCAAGATCAATACACAAAAATTAATTGAATTTCTACCCATCTGCAATAAACAATCCAAAATGAAATTAAGAAAAATTCTACTTACAATAACACTAAAAAGAATAAAACACTTAGTAAAAAATTTAACAAAAGCACAAAATCTGTACTCTGAAAACTATAAAACTTTGTAGAAAGAAATGAAAGATGACTTCAATAAATGGAAAGGTATCCTATGTTTTCGTTGATCAGAAGACTTAATAGTGTCAAGATGTCAATACTCCCTAAATCGATCTACAGATCCAATACAATCACTATCAGAATCCCACTGGATTCTTTCCAGAAATTGACAGTCTGATCTAAACACTCTTATAGAAATTCAAGGAACCCAGGACAGTCAAAACACTCTTGAAAAAAGAAGAACAAAGCTGGAGGGCTCACACTTGCTGATTTCAAAACTCATTAAAAGCTACAGTAATTGAGACACTGTGGTACTGGCATAATGACGGGCATGTAGATCGATGAGATAGAATTGAGGTCTCAGAAACAGCGCTTCACATTTTGTGGTCAATTGATCTCAGACAAGGATGACAGAACAGTTAAATGGGGAAAGAAAAGTCTCTTCAACAAAGGGTTCTGGGACAACTGGATATTCACATGCAAAAGAATAAAGTTAGACCCCTACCTCACATCATATTCAAAAATTAACTTAAAATGAGTCAAAGGCCTATATGAAAGAGTTAAGACTATAAAACTGAGAAAAAGATAATTCGAATGCCACTAAAGTGAAAAATGTTTGTGCTTTAAAGGATACCATCAAGAAAGGGAAGACAATTCACAGAATGGGAGCAAATATTTGCAAATCATATATGTGATGAGACTTGTATCTAGAATACATAAAGAACTTTTACAACTCAATAATAAAAAGATAAATTACTTTTTAAATGGGCAAAAAAGGAACTTTTCATTGGTCCAGGGGTTAAGACTCCACATGTTCAATGCTCGGGATGAAGGTTCAATCACTGGCTGGGGAACTAAGATCCCACATGCTGTGCAGATGAAAAATAAAAATAAAACTGACCGTGATGATGATTGCACCTATCTACAAATGTACTGAAATATTTAAAATGTGCACTTAATGGCACCACCTACAATATGTGTAACATACATCTCAATAAAGCTGTTAGGATAAAAATAAATAATTAAAATGGACAAAAGATCTGAAACAACATTGCTCCAAAGATTTGCAAATGGCCAAAAGCACATGAAAAGATGCTCAACATCATTGGCCCCAGAGAAATGCAAATTAAAACCACAATGGAAAACCGCTTCACACCCACTAGGACGGCTGTCATCAAAAAGTCAGATAATTACACATGTTGGAGAGGATAGGAACAAATCAGAACCCTCATACAATGCTGATGGGAATGTAACAGGGCAGCTGCTGTGGAAAACAGTCTGGCAAGCCCTTGAATAGTTAAACATAGTGTTACCATATGACCCCCAGTGCTTGGCTCACCCCACTCTATTCTTAGATAGAATAAAAACCCAAGAGAAAATCATATCCACAAAAAAATCTTGTACATAAATATTTATAGTAGCATTATTCATAATATCCCCTGAAACAATCCAAATGTCCACGACTGATGAATAGATAAACAAAATATGTTATATACATATACTGGAATATTACTCATCCCTAAAAAGGAATAAAGTATTAATACTGCTACAACATAGGCAAACCTTGAAAACATTATGCTAAATGAAAAAAGACAGTCACAAAAGACTGGGAATTGTATGATTCCTTTTATCTGAAATGTCTAGAATAGGAAAATTAATAGAGACGGAAAATAGATGAGTGTTCATCCAGGAATAAGAGCTTGAGGGGGGAGGGGAAGTATCTAAAAATTAACTTAAAATGAGTCAAAGGCCTAAACGAAAGAGTTAAGACTATAAAACTGAGAAAAATAGGAATAAATCTTCATGACCTTGGATTAAGCACAGCATCATCAAGGTTTCTTAGCAGGGTGATAAAAATGTTCCAAAATTGATTATAACGATGGCCACACAAGTCTGTGACTATGCTAAAAACCAATGACTTGTACACTTTAAATGGGTGAATTGTATGGCATGTAAATTATATCTCAATAAAGCCATTATTTTTGAAAAAGAGAGAGCCTGTGTGCAGAATGTGTTCTTCTAAACCTCTTAATGATGACAGAATCCATGCAGACTAATTAAGTGACTGTCTTGGCAGTAGCACCAAACGACTGATCTACTATTTTTCCCACTGGCACTGCATTTCTCATCAGAATTCAACCCTGTCTCTTGCTTGGTCAGCTATCTCGCCTTCAGAGACCGAAAACTAACAGGTGAGTTATTAATTATAAAAACAACAACCCTCCTCGAGCAAAAAAAAAGAACGACAGGGAAGCATGTGCATCCCAGGTTCGTGCTACAGCAAACCTTTTAGACAAACCAAGAGAATTAAAGGCAAGGGTTGGTCTCTAAAGAAACTGCAAAGAAACACTGGGGAAAACATGCTCTTACGGACACAAGGGCTGATAGGAGGTGAGCTGGGGCCTTTTACAGTGGCACTGGGAGCCTGGGTACTCTTTGTTCTAACAGGCAAGCTTTCTGGCAACTCTTTTGTTCCTTCTCCAGGGGAACAGCCCATGCAAAGGCGTGGAAGGGGGAGAGAGACAGTGGGGTAAGCCAAGCAGTAGGGGGCATTTAGGCCAACACAGCAGGCAGGAGTGGGGAGTGAGGAAGGCCGGAGAGCTCAGTGTGCCCAAATCATGCAGGACTATCAATCCAGCTGAGGAGTTTGGATGGTCTCGCTGGGTGACTGTAGGTGAGTCACTGACATCTCTGAGCCCAGCTGCATATTGTAAGTGCCCTCAGAGAGTGGTAGAAAGAATCCCATGAGATAACATATTGTAACAAAACTTCCAGATGTACAAGCTGGATTTATAAAAGGCAGGGGAACCTGAGATCAAATTGCCAACATCCCATTGGATCATAGAAAAGCAAGAGAGTTGCAGAAAAACATCTGCTTCATTGACTATGCTAAAGCCTTTGACTGTGTGGATCACAGAAAACTGTGGAAAATTCTTTTCTTTTTTTTTTTGTTATTCTTTTTTTTATATAAATTTATTTATTTTCATTGGAGGCTAATTACTTAAAAAGATGAATACCAGACCACCTTACCTGCTTCCTGAGAAACCCGTATGCAGGTCAAGAAGCAACAGAACTGGACATGGAACAATGGACTGGTTGAAAATTGGGAAAGGAGTACGTCAATGCTATATATCATCACTCTGCTTATTTAACCTCTATACAGAGTACATCATGAGAAATGCCAGGCTGGATGAATCACAAGCTGTAATCAAGATCACCAGGAGAAATATCAACAACCTCAGGTATGCATATGATACCACTCTAATGGCAGAAAGCGAAGAAGAACTAAAGGGCCTCTTGATGAAAGTGAAAGAGGATAGTGAAAAAGCTGGCTTAAAACTCAGCATTAAAAAAAAAAAAAAAAACTAAGATCTTGGCATTCAGTCCCATCACTTCATGGCAAATAGAAGGGGAAAAAGTGGAAGCAGTGGCAGATTTTATTTTCTTGGGCTCCAAAATCACTGTGGACAGTGACTGCAGCCATGAAATTCAGACTCTTACTCCTTGGAAGAAAAGCTATGACAAACCTAGACAGTGTATTAAAAAATAGAGACATCACTTCATCAACAAAGGTCCGTATAGTCAAAACTATGGTGTTTACAGTAATCATATATGGATATGAGAACTGGACCATAAAGAAGGCTGAGCACCGAAGAACTGATGCTTCCAAACTGTGGTGCTGGAGAAGACTCTTGAGAGTCCCTTAGACAGCAAGGAGATCAAACCAGTCAATCCTAAAGGAAATCAATATTCATTGGAAGGCCTGATTTTGAAGCTGAAGCTCCAATACTTTGGCCACCTGATGCAAAGAGCTGACTCATAGGAAAAGACCCTGATGCTGGGAAAGATTGAAGGCAGGAGGAAAAGGGGACGACAGAGGATGAGAGGTTTGAATGGCATTATCAACTCAATGAACTTGAGTTTGAGCAAACTCCGAGAGATAGTGAAGGACAGAGGAGCCTGGCATGCTGCAGTGCATGGGGTTGCAAAGAGTCGCACATGACTGAGTGACTGAACAGCAACAAGAGGATTAAGAAGGCTCTCGGAAGGAGCAAACACTGAGTAAATGTTAATGGACATAAGGAAGAAGATGTTCCTCTGGCTTCCCTAGATTCCCCGATACAGGGAAAGTGCAATGGGAGAAGGAGCCTTGATAAGGATTGATCTCATCTCCTCCTAAAACCCCATTAAGGTGACAGGACAGAAATAAGAAAGACCGTGGGAAAAGGAGCAAAGCCAGCGAAAGACGAGGCTGATGGGGCTGTGGAAGCTGCAGCCGAGCAGAAGCAGCTCTGCATGTGTGGGTGGGGTGCTGCAGGATGTGAACAGAGCCCCAGCAATGCTCAGGACTCAGAGGTACCAGTTATTGAAGAAGGTAGGGGCTAGGGGTGGATTAAAAAGAAGAGGGCCAGTGGAAAGTCAGTGTAGGAGTTAGACTTCCCGGTTTCCCCTTTCCCAACCCTACAGTCAGATGGCTAGTCCTCTCCCTGCCTTTCACCTCCGTCTCCCAGGAGACCAGGAGAGGAAGGTTCATCCTCCAGAGACACAGAACCAGGAGGGATTCTAACCCAGGAACATCCAAGCAGCTGAGCCCCTACAGGACATAAGGATGGAGAGAGTCCTCTCGAGTAACTGGTCTCTAGAACCCTCTCTTCACAAAGCTGACTTGCTGCCAGATCACCCCAGTAGAGCCCACAATCAAGTGTGCCTCCATCCTGGAATCAGGCGCACAGCCTCCTTTCTATTTTTTGTTTGTTTATAGTGCCAGTAAGAATCACCAGGGACAAAACAAAAGCAAACCAGAAACCCTTGAGAAAACAGATAATGCATGCAGCAGGGCAAAACTGAAACAACAAACAAGAGACCTGAAATGAAACCCTTGGCAGAAACTGTAAAAGGTAACATTAAGGGAATTGCTAAGAGAGTACGCAAAAAGGTAGAGAAATAGAGAATAGGAAAAAATAAATAAGAAATCTTGAAGATCAATCCTGGGAGGAATATCTGACTAATAATAGTGCCAGAAAGAGAGAAAAGAGAAAACTAAGAAGGGAAGTTATGAAGTTTTCTTATTGGGTAAGAAACATTTTCACAATGGAAGGGTGTGAGCTTCCAACTTGAGAGCCCAGGACGAGGCAGAAACAAAAGAGCCTCACTGAGGCACATCACTTGAAAACTTCTGCAGGAGGGGTGCTAAAAGGAGGAGGAGGAAGTGGAGACTAAAAGGAGCAAGGAAGCCCCATGCAAAGATAAGGGATCAGAACATCATCGAATTTCTTGGAGCAACACTGGAAGACAGACAACTGTAGAGACAAGTCTCAGAAACTCTGAATGGAAACAATTTTCAACCTAGAATTCTATTCCCAGCTAAGCTAATAATCTAAAGTGAGTGTGGAATAAAGATATTTTCTGGGAACTACAGAAAAAAGTATTTTCTAGGCACCATTTTCCAAAAAGCTACTGAAGACAAGCTCCACTGAACTAAGGAAATAAAGCAAGAATGAGGAAGGATTTGGATCTTGCAAACAAGGAAGCCAGTGCAGGAGAGGTCAAAGCCACGGCCAAGTGGACAGCTGCGCAGCGGGGCTAGAGGAGCCCAGGGCTGAGCCGGGGCTTCTGACGCATTTGGCAGCTTGGACAGTGCTACGGAGAGGTGGTGCACATGGCTATCAGAGGATTTGGGAAGAATGAGCAATAGGGACATAGAGAACTAGACAAATGAGAAAACAACCCAGTTATTAGTTCCAGAAAACAGTAGAAGTATGAGCAAAGAAACTAATCAGAGCGTAGTACTAGGCTTAGTAAATATTTACATAGTCATGATAACAAAAATCCAGAATATCTATTTAATGAAAATTTATGTGCTGTAACTACTGGAAGTTTGGGGAAGTGGGGAGTGGTGAGAGCACCAGAAGAAAACCAGGTCGTCACTGCCCCCCAGGAAGCCAACAGAAAATATCTCAAAGTGAAGAGGCGAGAAATAGCAGTTAACACACTGTACTGAAGTGTGAAAGTGAATCCAGAGAAAATAGCTTCAAGGATCTGACTGTAGCTGCCTCTGGAAAGTGGAACTGGAATTGAGGCTTCTTGAGACTAGGATAATTTGATGATAGTTGATTTTTGTTTCCAGTCCATTGTATACTCCTTAATTTTTTTCTTAAAACAATGTGTTTATATTACTTTGAGAAAAATGAAAATGAAGGAGTAGTAGATATAATTAGTCCTCTTGGTAGGTGAAGATACTGATGCTAAGTCTAAGGGGCATGCCCAAGACCCCAGCATGGCCAACTTAGGACAGGAGGTGGGTCCCCCACTGCCAGACAGCTCTCAGATACCAATGACTATAAGCCATGGTCACAGGAAAGATGAAAGCTGAAACGTTACCATGTTGAATCTCAACCCTCTAATGCTGGAAGGACCTTTTGAAAAAAGTTCAATCCATTTATGCTATGGCTGGTGAAGCCAGTTGGGTTCAGGAGAAACCTATGACCATAACTTGTATTTATTTGATCCAAAAGCTTTACTTTCGAAGAGGGGGAAATATGGGACCAGGGGAAATTCCTCTCAATAACCGTGAACTTCCAGGCCACAAAGCAGAGGAGACAATTTCCATAATATTCCACCTTATTCTGTACACGTTTCTAAGCAGCCTTTGATGCCACAGTTTAGAAAGCAGCCCAGAGCCTCTTACTCTAAAACAAATCAGCTGTTCCCAGTCACCCCTTCCCACTACCGAACCCCCTCCACCCCATCGCAGACTCACCCCTACGCCTCTCAACCTGCATTCCAAATGGGGGCAGCTCAACAATAGGTGTGGGTTTGGGGGTGTCAGGGCCCCTGCCAGGACTGGGCTCACAAAGTTAGTCAGCCATGGGAGCCTCCAGGCCAGCGGAAGACTTCAGAGCAAAAGGACAGCTGTAGAGTGGGTGTGTGAGACGTTAAAATTTGAAAGTCTTAGTGAGGCTTCAGGCCCCTCCAGGTAAGAGCCCGGGCCTTCCTCCCATCACAGCCTCCCCTCCTGCCAGACCTCATTCTCTGCAATGCTGCCTCTCGCTTCCGGGCCTCTGTAGGTGCTGTTCCCTCTGTCTGGAACACTCTTCCTTTGAGCTTCCCAGGTCATGGCTCTGGTCACACTCCGCACGGCCCTGTCTTCTCTAGGTGGGAACCTGACTCTAGGCCGTGAGTCCCTCAGAGGCTGGACAGGGTGTGGTTGCTCTCTGGGCACCGTGGGCACAGTGGCCTCGCTGGGAGTGGGAGGCAATTAATGTTGCAGGAAGGAGGAAAGGAATGAACATGGGCGTGCCAGGCTCAGGGACACACCCAGCCTGGCGCCCTGGACAAGCTGCCTTCACCTGCAGAGTGGGGTCTCATAGGGCTTTGGTTCAGAGGGTTCTGGTTTAGAACCACTTGGGGCCACTGCAACAAAAGCAGATCGCTGGCCCCTTCTCGGGATTTCTAAACTTTGCAACCCCCGCCCCAGGGCTCAGCACTCTTTGTCCCACGTGGCAGCCTTATACTGGCTGATGAGTCTATTTGCTGCCCCTAATCCTGGTCCCCGGAGGGATTCTGGCTCCTGGCTGCTCATAGAGCCTGGAAACAAACAGAGCCCAAAGCCCTGGCCCAGCTGCCCCTGCTGTGGGCATTTTCAGGCAGGTGGTCTCAAAAGCATTCAGCTTCTTGTCCCTCAGTTTCCATACCAGCAGTCAGGGCTCTGACTTCATAGAGGGGTGTGGGGGTTAGGCCAGTGTGGAAACATCCTCCTGACCAGGAATGCTCATGAAGGACTCCATGGGCAGGGGGTGGGCGGGACCGGGCACAGATCACTGCAGGGTGGAGATGGGGAGACACAGGCACTGCTGGGCCCTCTCCTGGTGGACCCACCTCCCTCCCTCCACTTCCCACACCCACCCAGTGGAGAAGGCACCACCATTGACCAATAGGAAACAGGCCCAGACAGCGAGAGCAGGGACTCGCCCGAGGTCTCTGGAAGAACTGGGCACTGAGCTGGGCCTCCTGCCTCCTCTCCAGGACGGGAGAAGCCCTACCCCATGAAAAACCTTCAAATTCTCATTGCAGTAATCGCCCCTTTGAAATATATTAAACAGACACAGGGGAGCAGTCTCTGCTGGAGCATCTGGTTGACTTGGGTCCTGGTGCCCCCTTGTGGCCATTCCTTCAGCTTTCCCCAGCGGCACTTTGCAGTCCTGTTGCCTGAATCGGTGGTTGGAGAAGGCCTGGGGTCCCAACCGACTGCAGAGGGCTATTCCGGGTGGAGGAAGGGGCGAGAGGCCTGAATGCCCCTTGGATTCACCATGCAACCTTGAACAAGCTCCTGACCACAGCCAAACCAAATTGCCTGGAGAGATTAGAGCAGGTCATTCTGGAGATGTCTAACCTCCTCCTGCTCATCTCACCGGGGAGCAAGGAGGCCTAGAGATGCCGAGCAGGTGTGGCAGGGGCCCAGGGATGTGCTGGGGAGGGTGTGCCATCCTGGCACCCTCTAGAGAGGAGTCTGGCTCTGGAGAGGAGGGCTTCCAAAGCCTGGAGAATCTGCTCTCCCAACCTCTCACCTGCAGCCAGGGCCCAGGGCCTTCTTCACTGTCCTCCCTCCCCAAAGCCTGACTCCTGGTTACTCCTATTGCCCCAGAACCCCCAACGCTGCCAGGACGGTCACTGGGCACCTGGGGCCCAGCTGGAGTTCACATCCAGAATTAGCGCTGCCCCAGCCTTGCCCCTGGGGCCCCTTCCCAGCCCCACACCCCTCTGCCCATTCAGTGCTCACACTGAAAACCCCACAGCCCAGTCCTGCCCAGATGGTGGTAACAGACTCTCCTGGAGCTAACACCAAACCTCTTTTCTCTCCTCCCTCTCAGACCCCCAGCCACAGCCCCGCCTCCTGCTCCCCCAGAGCGGGGCATACTGATGGCCCCCTGTGACAATCACATGACCCTCTCTGACAGCTGTGGCCTCCAAGCCCACAAACAACCCCCATTCTCTGCCTCCTCCATTTGCAGCCTCTTTGCTCTTCTCTCATCAGCACTTAAGGTCCTCGGCTCATCTTGACACGTACATCCACAGAGCCCCTTCCCTCATCAAGTACTTCTTATTTCTGTCCGACCCTTCAGAGCTCAGTTTTCAAAACAGCAGTTCACTCATCTATTGTCTTTCCCTTCCTGCTTCACCGTCACTCCACAGCCCTCGTTTTCTTAAATCCACTTGACTTTGATGTGCGTTCTAAGTCACTTCAGTTGTGTCCAACTCTTTGCGATCCTATAGATTGTAGCCTGCCAGACTCTTCTGTCCATGGGATTCTCCAGGCAAGAATTCTGGAGTGGGTTGCCAAGCCCTCCTCCAGGGGATCTACCCAACTCAGAGATGGAGCCTGCATCTCCTGTGTCTCCTGCATTGGCAGGCAGGTTCTTTACCACTAGTACCACCTTAGTCCACTCTTGACCCATTCAGCTCAACCAGCTGACACAGATCCACACACTATGTCTGCTCTCTCAGGTCTCCAGGCCTTTGCATGTGCTGTTCCCTGCACCTGGAACGCCTTTCCCTGCCTTCCTCACAGTACTAATAACCCGCCTATTCTTCAGCACCAAACCTGAGCGTCACTTCCTTCGGGAAGCCTTCTCCGATGCTGCAGCCTGATCTGGCACATCCTCTAAAGGCAGCCCATAATTCCTGGACCCAGACCCTGGTGCTCTCAACCCCAGGGAATTTATCTTAGTTTCTCGAATATGAAAACCTATTCCTATCTCATAACCTTTACGTGTGCTGCTTTTCTGCCAGGTCCCAATATCTGTCCATCCTGTCTACAATTTATATCTGGAAAACTGCTTCAGGTTCCTGCTCCAGGAACCCCCCTCTGCCTCTTTGGAGACCTCCCTGGGTTCCCAAGGCCGCAGGCTTCCTCTGTCACAGCGCTGACCCCTCTGGGTGTCACAGAATGCACACCTGCCTGCCTTCTGTAAGCACAGTGGTTCATCATTCCTGGGTACTGTTCTAAGCACTTTGCGTATATTAATCTTATACCGCATAGAATAATTCCATCGTTATCCCTGTTTCACAGGTAAAGAAAACGAGGCCCTGGGTCCTTCACCCAAGGCCAGAGTCAAGCACACAATGTGCACCCGGCAGGGCTTCCCAGACCCAGAGCTGAGAACCAACGCCTCCAAATCTGGTTTAAATGGAAACCAGCCCCGAGCAGCTCCCCGCCCCCGCCAGCCCTGGATGAAGGCTCCGCATCCCCTTTCATGCTGTTTATTCTTTTGAACAAATTGTGAGTTTTATAAGACATTCAAGGCCTGCAGTGGCAAACACATGTTCCCATAGTGAGAGTCATCAGACCTGCTGGGCAGAGGGCTGTGAGAGCAGCCATCTCAGCTTCTTCTGTCCTTGTTCTTTCAAGAGTTGTAGACACCCTTGAGCACCTATAGCCTCTCAGACCAATGCAGAGAGAAGCTGAGCTTCATCTCTGCAGCTCCCCGACACCCCTCACCAGCATCCCCTCACATTGATGGCTTCCACACGCCAAAGAATACCCCCTGCCCACTCTGCAGCAGCCTCACAGCATCCTAGGAGAGGTGAGGGTGCTGTTGTCATCTCGACTCAGCAGCGGAGGAAACCGAGGTTCAGAGGGGAGATATCTTACCCAAGGTCACGCAGGTGCTTAGTGGAGAAGCCAGGAATTAGAACTCAGGTCTTCTGGCTCCAAAGTTGGTGCTCCACCAACAACATCATTCCTGCCTTCAAGGCCAGAAAAGCAGAAAGATTTTGTGTCCCCTGCACCTGGCACATTGTCCTCGATGAATGATGTCCTGGAAAAGCCTGATGCTCTAGGAAGCAGGGGTGTTGCCGTTGAGGCCTGGCTCTGTACCTTGGGAAGTCACTCATCTCCTCAGGCCTCAGATTCTTCTTCTGAAGAACAGAAGAAGGGGTTTGGACCCACTGAGTTCTGCAGACTCTCATCAGTCAGTTCAGTTCAGTCACTCAGTCGTGTCTGACTCTTTGCGACCCAATGAATTGCAGCACGCCAGGCCTCCCTGTCCATCACCAACTCCCGGAGTTCACTCAGACTCACGTCCATCGAGTCAGTGATGCCATCCAGCCATCTCATCCTGTTGTCCCCTTCTCCTCCTGCCCCCAATCCCTCCCAGCATCAGAGTCTTTTCCAATGAGTCAACTCTTCACATGAGGTAGCCAAAGTACTAGAGTTTCAGCTTCAGCATCATTCCTTCCAAAGAAATCCCAGGGCTGATCTCCTTCAGAATGGACTGGTTGGATCTCTCTCCTTGCAGTCCAAGGGACTCTCAAGAGTCTTCTCCAACACCACAGTTCAAAAGCATCAATTCTTCGGTGCTCAGCTTTCTTGACAGTCCAACTCTCACATCCCTACATGACCACAGGAAAAACCATAGCCTTGACTAGACGGACCTTTGTTGGCAAAGGAATGTCTCTGCTTTTGAATATGCTGTCTAGGTTAGTCATAACTTTCCTTCCAAGGAGTAAGCATCTTTTAATTTCGTGGCTGCAGTCACCATCTGCAGTGATTTTGGAGCCCAGAAAAATAAAGTCTGACGCTGTTTCCACTGTTTCCCCATCTATTTCCCATGAAGTGATGGGACCGGATGCCATGATCTTCGTTTTCTGAATGTCGAGCTTTAAGCCAACTTTTTCACTCTCCACTTTCACTTTCATCAAGAGGCTTTTGAGTTCCTCTTCACTTTCTGCCATAAGGGTGGTGTCATTTGCATATCTGAGGTTATTGATATTTCTCCCGGCAATCTTGATTCCAGCTTGTGCTTCTTCCAGCCCAGCGTTTCTCATGATGTACTCTGCATATAAGTTAAATAAGCAGGGTGACAATATACAGCCTTGACGTACTCCTTTTCCTATTTGGAACCAGTGTGTTGTTCCATGTCCAGTTATAACTGTTGCTTGCAGACTCTCATACTTCCAAGGAAATAGCACAGCTGTGTGGCCTCAGGCAGCCCTCACAACTGGCAGGTCCCACTCCCTGAATGCTGACTCTAACAGTGATAAAATGCTCTCTATCTCTTTTCTACCAGTTTTGCAGGTAACCCTCAGAAGTGTCCAAAACAATGGAGGTTGTTTTCATTTTACAAGCATTCCTCAACCAGAACTTGGTTCTTCAAAATAAAATAATCAAACAAGTGCCCCGTGGAATGTGACACTACATGAGGTTAGACACACAAAAAAAGCATTCCAGGAAGAGGAAACAGCAGGTGCAAAGGCCCTGGGGCAGGAATGAATTTGGAGTATGGACTAATGGGTCATGGTGGCTGGCATGAGGTGGGTGAGAGGAAAGCAGCAGGTGGGCCAACAGGGGCCTGGACAGTGATATCCACAGCAGCACTGTCCCCCACAGCCAAACCTACACACCAAGTGCCAGCAAGAGGGATGATGGGAGAAACTTGGGGTGCCACACAGGAATACCACACAGCAGGTAAAACCAACAGGCTGCAGCAGCCACGACAAGGTAGATGAGTGTGAAAAGAGCCCCAAAGACGACAGCCCAAAATAACTTAAAAACCATTTAAGAAAACATGGATGTGACGAAATAAAAAAAGGAAAGCTAGTGGATGAGACACCAGGATTCAGGATGCTGGTTACAGTGGGTGGGGGAGGTGATGGCAGAACTGGGTACCAGATGGTTGGATGGATACTGTCAAGGACCTGGCTTTTGTCTGGAGCAATGGGATGATGGGTGCTGATCACATTATTAAAAACAAACAAGCACATCAAAGTGGGTTGTGCATGGACCAATGATGAATTTGTCTCATGTACCAGCCTGGGTGGTGGCCATTTGATTCAGAACCTCAGGAGTTGGGGCTTTCTTGGAAGAGCAATGGGAGCCACGCAGGAGGGACTTGACTTGATTCATATATAAAGGTCACTCTAGTTGTTTACAGATAATGGTGTGGGGAGAAAAGGGAGGCAGGGTGTCCAGTTAGACAGCTACTGCCCTTCACCAGGCAGAAGGTGACGATGGGGACAGGGGTTAGAGGTGACTTGAAAAAGCGGAAAGAGCTGTTTTGCGACATCCAGTTTGAGATGTGGGGTCAGTTTCTCTCCGTTTGCATCTCACACAGATCCCGTCTGCACCATGTGTCCAGCAGGGACGACCTCTGTGGACAGTATCTCCTGGACTCCTTTGCTCTCTGGCTTCCAGTAGACCAGAGGGTGGGAATAGACAGAATTCGGGTTTGCTCCTCTAGAATGAAAGACTTGTGGTTACACCTGTACCAACTACCCCTGAAGAAGAGGCATGGTGCTGAAGGGGCCTCAGGGTATTGGAGGCTGCATATACTGGGAGTGCAGCTCTGACCATTTACTGAGGAAGTGGTATGCCTGCCAGTTTTAAATGGGGCCAAAGTAAGAGTGGCTCTGTATTTCGTCCAGACTATAGTACAAACCTTCTTGCCACTTGAGGCTTATGACCAAGTGGATCCAACAGGACTTGGAGTAACTGATGCAGATTGGCGTGAGGTGTGATCCTGGGCATGGCCCCCACAGAGTCAGAGCACAGAACACTAAGATTTGGGGACCCATCTTGCTCTCCTCCCTTGGCAGCTCTTCCAGGCTCTGGGAGAGAATGGACCCCATGGCCAGGGGGGACACTGAAGGACGTGGTGCCCTGAGCTGCTGCTGCCTGGATGTCCTCCTGCTGCCTCCCTTCCCAGTGCCCGTCTTCTCCCCTGCTCTGTGCTCCAGAGGCTGACCTGTGCAGAGCATCAAGGGGCGCCCTGGCCCTCTGGCTCCTGACTGGGCTCAGCATAGCAGAGCCCCAGCAAGAGACTGGAGGGAGGAGAGGAGGGAGTCAGAGTGGAGTGTCCATGGGAGCGGTCCCTGCTCTTTCATAGCAGACTTCTCTCTTCTCTTCTCTCCTCCCACGTTCCACTAGCTGCTCTGTCCCCTCCCCACTCAGCCACGCAGGGATGCTAACCAAGCTCTCTAGGTACCACACTCTCCTTGTGGTTTCCTACTCCTTGCCAGAGCTTTTTATTCATCCCTTTATTAGACCTCCTTAAATTATCTTAATTGGAGCATGCTGTTTCTTGTGGGGACCCTGTATGATAGGCCTGTAGGCAGAATTCTAAAATGACTTCAGGAGTCCATGTCCTGTAGAATCCTCTCCCCTTTTGTCTAAATATGATGGGATAGCCCTGCGATGATATTAGATACAACCCAATCATAGCAGCCTGCAAAGAAATTCTCCTGCTGGCTTAGAAGAAGTAGGCTGCCATGTTGTAAGAGGCCTACATGCCTAGGACCAGAGAGTGGTCTCTTGGAGCTGAGAATAATTCCCAACCAACAGCCAGAGAGAAGATGGGGACCCCAGTCCAACACTGACTAGGAAACAAAATCTGCCAACGACCTGACTGAGCTTGTAGGAGGGCCCTGAGCCACAAGTGACACTGCAGCCCTGGCCAACACCAGGGTTTCAGCCGATGAGACTCTGAGCAGAGAATCCAGTTACGCACTTAGCCAGCTTCTGACCTACAGAAACTGCAAGATAATAAACGGGCGTGGTTTGAAGCCACTGAGTTTGTACTGATTTGTTATGCAGTCACAGGAAACAAGCGCACTGGATTTTATCCACTTCTCCAAACCACAGAGTTGAGTGTGGGGAGCAGCGCTCCCACACTCGGCACAGATGCACGCACGACAAGGACAACAGCTGGTCCAGAGGTGTAAGTCCATCATGTGAATACTTGGCTTAGACACTCATGGAACCTACTGCTGGGCTCCGCCCTCTCCTTTGGAGAATTCCCTGAAGAGAAGCCACTGGGAGCCTGATTTACAGACGGGTGCGCTTGGTGGGTCACCGCCAGCCAGAGTGGATGGGGCTGCATCATAACCCCATGCGGGGGCTGCACCGAGAAACAGTGGGGAAAGGAGATTCTTCTGTGGGTACACTATAAAACTCCTAGAGAGAAACACAGGCAGAGCACTCTCAACACAAATCACAGCAGTATCTTTTGGGGGAGGGGGCTTTCAGAGGGCAACTTTTTTTTGAACTTTTAATTTTATATTGGAGTTGAGCCAGTTAGCAATGTTGTGATAGGCGGACAGCAAAGGGACTCAGCCTTACACATATAAGTGTGCATTTCCCCCCAAACCCTCCTCCCTTCCTGGTTGCCAAATAACATTGAGCAGAGTTCCCTGTGCTATACAGTCCGGTTGGTTACCCATTTTAAATATAGCAGTGTGTACATGTCAGTCCCAAACTCCCTAACAATCCCTTCCCCTCATCCCTACCCCCCAGCAACCAGAAGTTTGTTCTCTAAGTTTGTGAGTCTGTTCCTGTTTTGTAAACAAGTACATTTTTATCATTTCTTTTTAGAGTCTGCATATAAGGGATGCCATATGATATTTCTTCTTCTCTGTCTGACTTACTTCACTCAGTATGACACTCTCTAGGCCCGTCCGTGTTACTGCAAATGGTATTCATTCATTCTTTTTAATGGCTGAGTAATATTCCATGGTATATATGTACTACATCTTCTTACCCATTCCTGTGTTGATGGACAGTTAGGTTGCTTCCATGTCCTGGCTGTTGTAAATAGTGATTCAGTGAACATTTGGGTGCTGGTGTCCTTTTGGACTATGTTTTTCTCTGGATATATTCCCAGGAGTGGGATTGCAGGGTCATATGGTAGCTCAGTTTTTAGGTTTTTAAGGAATCTCTATATAATTCTCCATAGTGAGAGAACTATATGAGAGTCTCCAATGTAAACTGTACCAATTTTCATTCCCATCAACACTGTAGGAGTGTTCCCTTCTGTCTACACCCTCCTCAGCATTTATTGTTCATGGAGTTTTTGATAGTAGTAATTTTGATTGGTGTGAGGTGATATCTTATTATAGTTTTGATTTGCATTTCTCTAATAATTAGCAATGTTGAACATCTTTTTATGTGCCTCTTGACCATTTGTATGTCTTCTTTGAAGAAATATCTATTTAGATCTTCTGCTCATTTTTTGTCTGGGTTGCTTGTTTTGATGATGTTAAGCGTCATGAGCTGTTTATAAATTTTGGAGACTAATCCCTTGTTGATCACATCATTTGCAAATGTTTTCTTCCAATCTGTGGGTTGTCTTTTCATTTTGTTTATTGTTTCCTTTGCTGTGCAAAAGCTTTTAAGTAGGTCCTATTTGTTTATTTTTGTTTTTATTTCCATTATTCCGGGAGACAGATAGAAAAAGATAACTGCTACATGACATCCACTTCAGAGGAAGGAGGGATGGCCTAAGATATGGATCCATAGTGATTTGTGGGCAGAGGTGTACGGGTTAGCAGGCTGCTCAAGGTTTTGGAAAGAACAAGATTGGAAAACTGGTGAAAAGGAGATGAGTATGTGGCTGGACCTCTCAAAATAGGCAGTGTGTGAAATACTCACCTCTCAGGAAGCATGCACCAGAGGGCAGCCACTGCCCGTGAGGCTCTCAGTAACTAGTGGAACACAAGGATCCATCTTGCAGACATCAATTAATCTCGACCCCCAGTTCAGTGGGCTCATGACCAAAGAGAGTGTGGCAGCTGGTGGATTCGTCTGCTTGGGTTGCCACAACAGACCGGGTGGCTTAAACAAGAGAAACTACTACTCAGTTCTGGAGGGTGAGGAGTCCAAGATCAAGGTGCCGTCCAGGCAGGTTTCATTCTGAGGCCTCTTCTCTTGGCTTGTGCACAGCGCCACCTTGTCTTGTGCTCACCTGGCCTCTTCTGTGCATGGATGGAAAGCCTTTTCCTCGGTGATTTGTAGGTGGTCTCTACATATTAGAGCGAAAATAGCCCTTTGTGACAGGTGCCACAAGCTCTTTTTTTGTTCCAGCTGGTCACTTGTTTTGACTTTTCTATCTTCTTAGTGCCATGAAGAGTTTATCATGCATTTATCAATCCTTAGTTTTATGTACTCTGAATTTTTTGTTATAAATAGAAAGGTCTTCCCTGCAAGGCTATAAAACATCTTTCCTACATTCACCTTTAATATTTTATGATTTAATATTCTCTGGCATCTCTTATAAAGACTATTCCTATAGGATCATGACCTCACTCAAACTTAATTACGTCCTTAGAAGTCCCATTTCTAAAAATGGCCACACTGGGGTGAGGGCTTCTCCATGTGAATTTGGGGAAGACACAAACACTGATCTGCAACAGCAGGGAGGAAGGCTTTTCACAGGCTCGACAGCATGGATTTCCCTGACGAAGCGGAGATGAGTGCTGCTGCGGCAGTGAGTGGTGCTAATGACACGGGCCAGCACTGCCCTGCGCCCCAGGAAACCACAAGGATGGCAAGCTGATGACCTTGGATGTCTTCCATCATGCATCAATTAATCCTGATGGAATCTAGGTATAGACGTGCCTTCTCTGCTGGATACTTCTGCCAGCACCACCATCTGTGGTCTTACAGAAGGCTTTATCCATCACCATGGTGTGCCTCAAACCCAGAAATGCAATTAATAGGAAAAGCGCTGTGGCAAGGGGCTTGCAGATGGTGGGATGGGCTGCTGGAGGCTCCGTTACAGCACCAGCTGGCAGGCAACCCCCCGTGATGATGTAGAGGGCCCGCCTCTTGGGATGGGGCGTGCGTCAGGACCAGTGACCAGGGTACAATGCTATCTCCCACCAGAAGCATCCCCACTCACTTCCAAAAAAGAGCAGCTTCACTGCACATGCCGTCATTCACTTATTGAAAGTGTATACTTCAATGGTTTTGAGTGTATTCACAGCAGAGCAACCATTACCCACAGTCTACTCATGGCGACACCTTTATAACCCACTTACAGAATTTTTGCTTCATGTCTCTGCAACATAACAGATCGTGTTGGATCTCTGCCCAGATTCCCTCAGATTCTTCTTTTCCATGTTTGGGCCCCTCCTGGGTTCAGAGTGATTTTGCTCCCAACAGATGCAGCTGAGGCCTTTTCAGAGAACATCACTTGGGGTTTCAGAGCCTGCCTGGCACACAGGTTCAGCCAGCCAGAGGTGCCTGGGCACTGACATCACCCCAGGGTGGCCCTTCACCATTGACGAGGAGGGAAGGAGCATGAGAGCCCAGTTCTCTGGCCTCACACCCAGGGAAAGGGAGGCAGCATGTGCACGCTAGTTCCGGGCTGAGGCTGAGCTAGTCTGAAATGACATCCATTCTTGATGCTCCCCCTTCCCTATCCTGCTCCCCTGCTTCCTAGCTGGTCTCCCCCAAGAGCATCTCCTTCACAAATCACATCTACAACTAAGCTCTCCCTGGAGCCTACTTTTGAAGGATCCAAACTACAACAGCGGCCATGGGTTCAGTGGGCTTGGGGGTGCTAGTTCTCAAGGCTTCCACCAGGAAATGCTGCCATGGCTCCACTAAATTCGAAGCTGGGCTTCCTCTTGGCTACTTTGAGCTCCTCATGCTATTGAACTGACAGGCAAAGAGTGGTCGAGCTGGTCTGAGCGGGTGACCTTGATTATTAAGCGGCAACTGGGCTCTGCTGCACAAGAGAGAAAAGCAAACTGGGCCTGGAACCTGCAGAGCCACTGAGGTCAGGGAGAGATGCTTCCATAGCTTCTAAAACAGGCGGCGGGAGTCTGCAGCAAATGACAGTGATGGGCTGACCAAGGACTGGAGCCCTATACGGAAGAAGACCTGGGTCACCCTCCCAAGCACAGAACCCCCACCAGCAGAGGGGCCGACAGCATGTGAGGGGAATAGAGAAGGAGTGCTAGGAAGAAGTAGTAATGATGATCCGCCTCTGCCTCTCAACCAGCTACAGACCTAGGGGCTGCAGCCACGGTCGGAGTCTCACGCTGACTGGTCAGTTTCTTTCCCCATTCCTGCCATGTAGCTGATGCTCCAGTTCAGGCTTCAGGCGAGAGCATGACTGAAGTGAGCATCCTTCCAGGGCGATACAGCGGTTGATGGCTTGTGTCCCTCTTCCCGTTCTGAAGATGAGTTGCACAGGGTGAATGGTGATAGTGACTGTTTGCCCACCGCCCCAACTATTCTCTGCCCTCCTGCCCTATTCTGCGCCCAAGGGGCTGAGTTAGAGTGCTGTGAACTGCATCCCCTCAACCCCCAACCCCACCCCTACCCCTGGCTCTTCTGTCCTGTGGTTTCTGGTTGGGTTTGGCCAATGGAAAGCACCAGCAGGAGATCAGAAGGTGGGAAAAGAGCAAGGTAGGGCAATGGCACCCCACTCCAGTACTCTTGCCTGGAAAATCCATGGACAGAGGAGCCTGGTAGGGTGCAGTCCATGGGGTTGCTAGGAGTCCGACACGACTGAGCGACTTCACTTTCACTTTTCACTTTCATGCACTGGAGAAGGAAATGGCAACCTACTCCATTGTTCTTGCCTGGAGAATCCCAGGGACGGGGAAGTCTGGTGGGCTGCCGTCTATGGGGTTGCATAGAGTTGGACACAACTGAAGCAACTTAGCAGCAGCAGGGCTGTTTCAGCTCAGTTCCCTCTACGGTCTGAGCTTTTTTTTTTCAAGCTAAAGTTACATCCCTCCATGACCACAGTTGAAGACACCTGCGGTCTGTCTGAAGACAGCAACCTCCACAAGCTCCAGCTTGCTCTGGGAACGCAGTTTTCTAATCTAATTTTGAACCTTCAAGTCAACTTCTGTTTCCTGCCAGGACACCTTATAGACATGCAGGAAGAGAGGTTGCATAGATAAAGCTAACACACAGAGCCCAGGCCAGCCCTTATAGCACACTGGTCTGAGGGTAAAGACGTGGACTCGGACAAGCCAGCTCTGGAGAAACAGCATTGTCAAGAAGAAAAGAGGGTTCAGGATGTGCCCGAGGTGTTCCAACATCCAGAAAGCAGGCAGAGATGGGGGAAGAGTGCAATGGATAAAGAAGCAGGTGCAGGGCAGGAACCAGGAGAGACCAGCCTCCTGGAAGTCTAGAGAAATGAGTGTAAGATGTGTCAGGAGGTCAAGGGAACAGAGGTCAGAGAACTGACTGCGGGATTTGGCCATGAGGCCATCACTGGTGACCTCGGTGGGTGAGTTGGATGTCATCCTTACCTGCGACAAACTCAACAGAAGAGGCAAGTGAGTGCAGTAAGGTTTTGGAGGGAGATGTGTAGGGCAAAAGGAGAGCACGGGGAGCCTTGGAGCAGCTCCGTGGAGGTGCTGAGGAGGCCCAGGTCCGGGGTGGCCCAGACAGAGGCTGCTGCGTGAATGAAGTATTTGGGGAAATTCTAGTGCAACAGGGATGAAGAGGCATAGGAGACTCGGGAATGGTCAGCCGGACTGTGGGTTGTGAAAGGCCCACAGGCCAGCCTGGACAGTTGGGACTTGGAGTGGTGGGGAGCCAGAGGAGTGTTTCATATGGAGGAGTGCTCAGATCAGGGTATTAGAGTGCCTGGGTTGGGATGTGGAGGGGAAATGGCCCCCTAATTCTAGGAGCCCAGCACAAAGTCTGATCCATCATTGGCACCTGATAGATGTTTTTAACTCTGTGGAAAGAATATGAGCCACTGCTGATGTTGAAGACGGTGGTTGACATCACCCTACAACTGAGGCTAGTATATGGTGTTAGCAAAAAAATTCACTCCAAATTGAAAAAAAAAACAACAAAAGCCAGATGTTGAAAAACACCAACTTAATTAAAGACTGACAGGGAAATGGTCAGGGATTCCAATTCAGATAGGTTTCACACATTTCAGAATGAGGTGTTATTGCCTCTTATTTCCCCACATGGTAGGGATAGGGGGAGCAACTGTTCCAGCAAATTGCTGACAACGTTGGGAGGCAACTCAGTGTTTGCTGGGTAACTGGATTAGAGCTAGGAATTAATTGTCCATGAATGTGGAAAAATAGCCAAGTCCACCCAGAGTGTTCCATGGACTCCATCCACTACCAAGAAGAAGAAAGAGAGAAAGAAAGAAAAAAGATGCTCTGATTTCAATTAAAACAAGAAAAAAGATGAAGAAAAGACACCACCCAGCAGCTAATTACTGACAGGCCAATGCCTGTGTTAGCTCAAATGCAAGAGCTGACATGATAGAATGTTAGCATCTCGTGATCTGCTGTTAATTAAACGTAGCACAAAGGCATAGTGGAGTTGTACATCTGCTCACAGGATGTGACTCGGCTGGGGGAACCCTCCCCAGCCTGCCTACACACTCGCTCATCGGGGATGGCGTGGAATCCCGAGCCTGGGCTTGAGGGCAGGGGCAAAGGACTTGACGGTGTGGAGGGTGGACAGCCCAGAAGGAGGGAGAGGTGGACCGGGGCCTGCTCACCCAGATGCTCCCTGCAGATCGGCTGTGTGCGTGTGCCCAGCCAAGGGTCTTTCTGAATGTGGAGGGGTCAGCTTAGTAGCCCTTCTCGAGAAGAAAATCATAGCCAGAGAAACCTTTAAACATTTAAGTTAGCATTAACAGCAAAAGATTGGAAAGAACCTAAAAGACTCATAGCAGGACACTGGTTACATAAATTAAGGTGCATCCATGCAGTGAAGTACTACTCAGCTGCTAACAAGAGTGAGGCCAGGAGGATTTCCAAGCTCTGATGCAGAAGTTCATAACTGGGGTCCTTGAAGAGCATTAATGGCTCTGTGAACTTGGCTGGGGGAAAATTACATCTTGATTTGCACTAATCTCTAACTATAATTCCACATTTCCATCAATTACAAGTGCAGGCCACCCATTCCAGTAGAATTGGCAGTGAACTCCGGGAGTTGGTGATGGACAGGGAGGCCTGGCGTGCTGCGATTCATGGGGTCACTAAGAGTTGGACACAACTGAGTGACTGAACTGAACTGAACTGAACTGGTCACCAATAGAAATCACAGATTTTCTTATATCACTTTACAGTGGTTGCAAATAACTCAAAATATTAATTATATCACTACTTAGAAACTGTTAATAGTGATTAGATCCAGCAATAGATTTTGTTTTTTAATGTGTTAGTAAAGAAGTATGTGTTTTACAACCACTAACGTATTTCTCTATTTTGCCAAGTACATTAAACATAATTGATTTCCTCTGTAACCTTATGTGCTTTATTTTTATCCATTTAAAGCACTGATCTGAGAAGGGATCATAGGTTTTGCCTGGCTGACAAAGGAGTCCATGGCTCAAAAAAGGCTCAGAAATCCTGATCTGGTGTTAATGAAGAGAAGTGTGCAGAACAGTGTGAATCATGTTCTCCCCTGTGTGTGTGTGTGTGTGTGTGTGTGTGTTTTTAAAAAACCTATCAGTGGAACAGATTTGAGAATTCAGAAATAGACCCACACAAATAGGTCTTATCTTTGACAAAGGTGCAAAAACAATACAATGAAGGAAATACAGCCTCTATACACATGGTACCAGAACAATTGGACATACACAGGCCCATAGTAAAGAATCTGCCTGCAATGCGGGAGACTCAGGTTCGATCCCTAGGTCAGGAAGATCCCCTGGAGAAGGGAATGGCTACCCACTCCAGTGTTCTTGCTTGGAGAATTCCATGGACAGAGGAGCCTGGCAGGCTATATAGTCCATGGGGTTGCCAAGAGTCAGACACAACTGAGCTACTAACACACAGCTTACAGGCTAAAAAATGAATCTCAACCTCACACCTCAAACAAAAATGAACTCAAATGTAAAACATAACACTGAATCTGAAAAATCTGAGTGGGCTGTATCAATTTGCTGCTTCTGATTAGTGCCTAATTGGGGGAAATTGGGTAAACATTACGTGAGATTTCTGTGTTATTTCTTAGAACTGCATGTGAATCTATAATTTTCTCAAAATCGAAGTTTAGTTAAACAAACAAAAGGCATGTGCAAATCATCTCTGGAAGGAGACAGCAAAAAGAGGAGACATTTCTGAGGAAAGAAATGAAAATGGGTAACAGAGGTAGGGGAAAAACAATCTGTTTCTGGTTTCTACTTTTAAGTTGTTAACCGTTTTCATGAATTACTTATATTCACAATTCTTTAATTATTTTAAAACAAAAAACAAATAAAAAGTCTGGAGAAAGATGAAGAAATGAGTATGAAGAGAAATCATTCTGGTGAAAATCAAAACTGTTTCCTAGGTTACCTGAATTAACAGCACCATTATTGATAAATTTCCCCTCTACCTTGTAGAAGGGTGTATATTTAAATTTTAGTAAACTTTTATTATGCATTAAAAAAATCAACTTTATGCTTCTTTGCTCATTTTCAAAATGAAAATGTATATTAGTCACTCAGTCATGTTTGACTCTTTGGCAAGCCCATGGACTATAGCCCACCAGGCTCTTCTGTCCATGAAATTCTTCAGGCAAAAATACTGGGAGTGGGTTGCCATTTCCTTCTCCAAGGGATCTTCCCAACTAAGGGACCGAACTCAGGTCTCCTGCATTGCAGGCGGATTCTTTACCATCTGAGCCACCAGGGTTCATTTTCAAAATGAAAATAAAAAGTTTTTATTTTAAATAATTTTAGTCCTTGTATAAGATCTGAGCAAGGTTGTTCTTTGTGTTCAGACTGTTGACATGCCTTGAGAGCAGCTGGGCTGGGTGGACTACAGTTGGGCAGTAAGTCTTGGGGGGGACCACAACTTCCCCAAGACTCACAACTGTCCTTTGCTGAGAAGCAGGACAGGTGGCCAATGCAGTTAGGAACTTAGCTCTGGACTCAGGTGGGGCTCAGATTTGATCCTGGCTTGCCACTTACAGACTGTACAATGAAGAGAAAGAACCTTACCTCTGTGGATCTCAGTTTCGCCATCTGTACAATGGAGGTATTGTGGTGCCTGGCTGAAGGAGTTGCTGTTAGAATTCACAGAGAGAATCTGTGGAAAGCACTTAGCGCCTAGCACATAGAGACTACAGTGGTTAGCCTGTGTGATTCTTAGCCTCCTGACAGAGAAGGCCGCCTTCCATCTTCTGACCATACGCTGTGCACTGAGAGGCAGCATCGGAGGTGTGTTTCTCATGAGCGCTCCCTGCATCCTCAGCGCACTTGAGCCAGCGCTACAGGGCCAAAGGGAGGCTTGGAGAGGTTATGTGATGTGCCCAAGTGCACACAGCCAGGAAGAGGCAAGGAGAAAGAGCAGGGCCCCGAGGCTCTGGGCCATGGCCAAGGAGAAGAGGCCAGAGCTCATCCTAGGGCCTCTGAACAGCTCTCCAGTAACAGGAGCTGAGGTCCAGGCCTATCAAGGCCACAGCATCCACAAGTGGAAGGGGCTCTGGGAATCCTCAGAATGGCAAGGAGACGCTCTTGTCCCCTGTCCTAGCCCCAGAGGGGCGTGTTCTGTCTGCACAGCATCTCCATCCCACCCTCCAGGAAAACCGGTATGTCATGGTGGGAGGGCTTCTCTCCAGAAGGATGTGGGGGGCCAAAACCTAGAGGTGGAGCCTTAGAAGACACTCCACTCTGGCCACAAGAACAAGCATTCCGTCAGTCCCAGCTCTCACCATGGGGCTTGAGGTGAGCCCCAGGCCACAGCTGGGGCTTGGGTAACAGTGGGTGTTGACAGCCTTCCAGCCCAGAAACCACTGGGGCCCTTTCCACGATGGTCACCACAGAGCCTATTTCAGCATTCTCTCTGGAGGTTTAGCTTCCTGGAGGTCAGTGAATAGAGTGGGCAGTGGTTTCAGGAGGCAAACATCCTCAGGCTGCTCTCCCTGGGCTGTGCTAGAATCTGCCCAGAAACGGGGGTGCATTCAGGTGGTTCGTGTTCAAAAGAAAAAAAAAAATCTCAAGATGGTAATTGACGGCATAATGGAAATTGACGATGAAATTAAAAGACGATTACTCCTTGGAAGGGAAGTTATGACCAACCTAGACAGCATATTAAAAAGCAGAGACATTACTTTGCCAACAAAGGTCCGTCTAGTCAAGGCTATGGTTTTTCCAGTGGTCATGTATGGATGTGAGAGTTGGACTATAAAGAAAGCTGAGCACAGAATTTATGCTTTTGAACTGTGGTGTTGGAGAAGACTCTTGAGAGTCCCTTGGACTGCAAAGAAATACAGCCAGTCCATCCTGAAGGAGATCAGTCCTGGGTGTTCATTGGAAGGACTGATGATGAAGCTGAAACTCCAATACTTTGGCCCACCTGATGTGAAGAGCTGACTCATTTGAAAAGACCCTGATGCTGGGAAAGATTGAGGGCAGGTGGAGAAGGGGACAACAGAGGATGATATGGTTGGATGGCATCATCAACTCGATGGACATGGGTTTGGGTGGACTCCGGGAGTTGGTGATGGACAGGGAGGCCTGGCGTGCTGCAGTTCATGGGGTTGCAAAGAGCCGGACACGACTGAGTGACTGAACTGAACTGAACTGGTGCCCAGGGATGTATGCTGCCCTCTGCATGCCCTAGGCCTTTTATAAGCTGTGTGACTTTGGTCAAATCATTATTTGTCTCTATGCCTCATTTTCCTTTATAAAATAGGAAATGAAACCATACCTCTTCCCTGGGTCATTGCAAGGATTAAATAAGGGGAGGGGTGCGGTGTTTGGCACACAGTAGGGTTTCAGTGAAGGCTGACTCCCTGTTCTTCTGCCCACTCTGTGATGCCAGAGCAGAGCACATGTGCAAAGTTGAATGAGTGGCCAGAGGCAGGGCAACTTAACCCTCCACCTAATAATGCACAAACTGGCCCTGAAATTCTGCAACCAGCCCTGGATAACTCCAGTCCCAACCAATGCTGAGCCCATGCTGGGAGTGGGGACAGAGAGACAAATGAAACCTTGTCACTGTCCCCCAGAAATCTCAGGCCTTGTGAGAGGGACACCTATTCAGTGGGATTAGTGTGACAGCGGGCAGCCGAGGGCCTGGGCAGGTTCCACAGGCTGAGACCCTGGAGGAGGGGTCGCCTGGACTAAGTCTGAAAGGGATAAGTAAAAGATGAGTGGGTGAAACTGGAAAGAGCCTACGAAGAAGGCTCAGCATGAGCCAAGGCACAGAAAGGAGAGAAAGGGTGGAAAGATTGAGGGCAGGTGGAGAAGGGGAAGACAGAGGATGAGATGGTTGGATCTCATGGTGCTTGGAGCTACTGTATGAAGACAAAGATAGTAGAGCATCTATTTGACCAGCAGGGTGGTGCAGAGGTGATAGCTGAGAGGTTGATGATCACAGCCCAGTCTAGAGACTCATCGTTTTGATTTCCCAGAGAGATCCCAGGTCTCTGGGGAGCGCTTTAAGCCTATTCCTCCAGCCGCGCTTGCAGAAGCGCAGCGATGGACGCTCCTGCTCCTGCGGAGGTTGGTCGCTAAGCAACAGGCCCCGCCCTCGCGGTGGCCTGGCTTCCACGCGCCCTCTACAGGCGGCTCCCTGCCGGTGCACCCGGCTTCATGAAATGCTGCCAGCTGCCTTCCACCCTGTTCTCCCAACTCATAACCAAGTCTTGGTCACTTAGATTGAGCAATGCTGTCCCTGGCCGACGGTCTCTCTGCTTCCAGTCTTTTTCTACATGGGCCTGGCTGACTCCACCCCTACAGGAACTAGCTAGCCAGTGGAGAAGCTGGAGAGGTGGGCAGACAGGCTGTGCTGAGAATGTTGATCTTCAGAGCAGTAGGGAGCCGTTTAAGATATGTGAGCAGGGCAGCAACATAAGCAGATCTGGTGTTTAAATGGTCATGTTGAAGATGCTGGAGGACTGCCTGGAGGAGCAGGGCACTCAGGGAGCATGGATTAAATTGACTGGAAAGGCTACAGGGAGCAGGGGTCCACAGAGCCCACCAGGGCTCTGTAAGTAACTATGGTGAGAGTCATACAGGAAAGGACAGTCAGGCTCTCAGCACTTGGGGTTCATTTAAGGGGAAGGGAGTCTAGCAGGGCCCCACCCTACCCCAACAGGCACCTTCAAGGCTGCAGTAAAAGATGCTGACTGGTCTCTGAGATTCATCAGTTCACAGGCCTACAGAAGAACTGAGCAACCCTCCCCTTCCAGGAGTCCTGTGGACATGGATTCCTACAGGACAAAGGGGACACTGCTGTTCTCCGCAGGACGGAGCTTCCCACCTCATCCCACCCCCCCACCCCCACCCCCGCCACTCCAGGCTCATTAAGCATGGTCTGGAATGCTGTGAAGTCCATGTGATCACAGACTGGCCTCATGCTTACATGTGTTGATCAGAAATGGGAAAACAGCTTTACAGATGAATGAAGTTTGGTTGAAAAATCTTTCAAAGCATGGGCTCTAAGATAAAGGAGAATGATGAAAAATTATGGTCACTGATCCAGCCCCATCTGGCCATACCCTCAGAAGGTCAGGGTCCAGTGAGGGCAGGGTGAACAAGGCCAAGTGGAATCAGAAGCTGTGTCTTCTCCCATGCTCCTGGGATTCCTGAGGCCCTGTGGACCCAGGGGCAGGCCCAGCACTGGGAATGGCTAATAACTTCAGCCTCAAAGCCAGGCTAGTCCAAAATCACTGCATCCTCGGGTCCAGACTAAGACCAGTGCTGACACCTGCAGGCCTCAGTACGCCAGGTTCTGCTCTGCTGAAACACTGTGTATAAAGCAGGAACTGAAAAGTTCCTATGACCGTATCTGCTCCAATACCTCCCAACAGGGCAGGCCCAGGCCCTCAACCCCCTAGTCACCACACTGATGTGGAGAGGACAGTTAGACTGTCACTTCTCAGTGTTCTTCCCGCCATCTGTCCTAAGATGCTGGGCCCACAGGCAAGGCAGGAGGCCGCTCAGTCTATTCTCCTAGGTGCCAGTCCTTTCCAGACAAAACAGAACACTGTCCCTCACCCTCGAATCCTTCACTCCAGGTCTCTTACCCTTTCTCACCCTGCTGCTGGGGGTGCTTACCTTAATCTAACTCATTCTTCCCTTGAAGACGCGGTCAAAACCCAAACTTCTCCAGAAGGCTTTCTCTGACCCTTTCCCCCACCCACAGCCCCTCGACCTCTCTCTGTCCCATAGCAATCCCACTGGACGGTTTGCCACACCAGATTCCATGCTTCTCATGGGCAGAGCTGAGTGCCAGGCTCTGAGTCCAGCAGAGATGCAGAATGTGTTTTAAATGACAGAGAAAGTGAAAACAAGGAAAGAGAACCAGGACTCTAAACAACAAAATGGGATCAAGTTCTGGTTTTTTAAAACCATGTCACTCTGCAGGGACCATGCAAGGAGCTGGGGAAGAGAAACTAGAGAAAATCTTTACATTTCATGTGTCTGCATCAGATTTCCTTAAAAGATCTCTACTGCTTAAAATAATAACAGGGAGGTGGGAGGGAGGCTCAAGAGGGAGGGGACATATGTATGCCTATGGCTGATCGACGTTGATGTATAGCAGAAACAACACAGTATTGTAATTATCCTTCAATTAAAAATAAATTTAAAATTTTTAAAACCATAGAAAAAGAATAACAACAACAATACTGATAGTAAAAAACCTGCCAGCTTTGCCCAAGCCTCTCAGTTGATAACTGAGATAAAGGGAAAGTCTTGCCTAAGTGCATAGAAAGAGCAGGCTTGACAGGCCATGAATCCCAGCCACCGCCTCCCATTCCCGAGGTTGCATTTCCCAGAGAGTTAAAGAAAGCATACACCTTCCACAAGGATTTCCACTGTTCATTTTATTTCAAATGTCAACTGTCCCCAGAGAAGAAACTGATTCCACAGGTAATCTGGAAGCACCATCCTATTCTCTGAGAACTGCATGAGAACTTACAAAAAGCTTAATTTCTAAAGCTAGCAATCATTTTAAAAACATGAAATAGTCAAACTTTATTAGTTTTTTTTTTTAACCAGAAATGATGCCATAATGGCTTAAACTTCATGGGGAAAAAGTGAAGCAACCTCAGAGGCTAAAATGCTTATATTTGATAGTAAAGCCCCTAGAGAAGGGGCCCAGGCTGACCCTGGGGGACAGAGCAGTAAGAAAGGATGTAGCAGAACCTGTCTAGCACCCTGGTCCTGGCTGCTCCCGCTATCCACTTGGATGTGCTGGACGCCTGATGTCTGTGCTGCCTCCTGCTGGGGACCAGACAGAGGCGGCAGAAGCAGAGGCTAAGGAGGACAGTGCCTCCGTCCTGGAGAAGGACCTGAGGAAATCAAAGGCCGCCTCTAGGGGTGAATCTGATTAACAGCAATCAACACAGAGCTGGCTAAATTCATTCCGAAATGTGAGCTCCCGCCAGTCTCCCACATCTCAGAGCTCTGGCCACGCCCTGGTGACTTCACCTCTGAGTTCCTTTTCAAGGCCCTGTGTCTCAGGCTTGAGAGAACCTTAGCAACCACACTCTATCCTCCTATCTTGAAATGGGAATCAACTGCCATCTTGCGCTTATCACTACCCTTCCTCCCTACATATCACTGAATAGAGATAAGAAAATCATTGCTGCAAGCGCCCCCCCCCCACCCCCACCAAGGCCCCACGCTGCCGGCCTGAGGGCCTGGGCCTAGTTGGACTCCTCCTGGGACGATGGCTGGCTGGGCTCGCTCGGCCCCTTCACATCCTGGCCATCTGTGAAGGACAGAGAAGAGGGGCTGGACTGAGAAAGAGGGGAAATCACCTGTTTTCACACATAAGTTTTCTACAAGGCATCATCATCATTGCCAGTCCCTATGGAGAATTAGTTATTCCCATTCCTACTTTTAATTTGCTAGGAGTCAGGAGACTGGGATTCTAGCCCTGGCCAGAGGATATAGACTCAAGTTCAGACTCCAGCTCTGCTTGTCACAAGCTAGGTGGCAGGAAGCGAGCTACTCCCAGCTCTGAGCCTCAGCATCTCCTTCTGTCCATTAGATGGTGCCTACCATGCAGCATCATGGTTGGCATGGGGATTAGGGACAACAGTGAGAACGATCTTTTACCAATGCCTTCATCATTGTAGGTTTTGTTTAATCCTCAGGATGGCCTCATGAGGGAAGGGACCCTTAATTAGTTTGCTCTTGCAGATACTGAAACTGAAGCACCAAGGAGTGAATGAACTTGCCCGAGGTCACACCGTGGGCAAGTGCTGGAGCCAGGACTTATTATACCCAGGCTGTGCAGCACCAGGGCCATCGTATTTCAAGTCACACTGTACCACTTCCCCGGTTAACAGATCTAGGCATCAGACATACAACAGGCCTCGGTTTCTTTTCTTAAGGAGCCTCAGGGGAGGACTGAAAGGGGGAAAAAAACCCTAGAACTTTTAAAGCTTCAAGGGCCCTCAAAAGAAAACCCTCACAGTAACCCTGTGACAGGGCCCACTTTACAGGTGAGAAGAGTGAGAAGACTGAGGCCCAAAGGAGGGTGTGAGTGCCCAAGATCACCCGGTGCACCAGTGACCGAGCTATGAAGGCAGGAGTGGCCTGAGCAAGCCCCAGACAGGCTCAGCACATGCTATTTCCCCAGCCAGAGAGGCCTGGCACCTCTGGTCTTTTGGCACCACATGCGTGCCATCCTCCACGTCTTTGCCCACAGGAACTGTTAAGGTGAGGAAATTAGCATTGAAGCTGGAGCCAGACAGAGACTTCTGCTGAAATCCGAGCTGCACCATGTACATATGTGAGACCCTCTCAGGGTTCTATCACAGTTTCCTCACCTGAGAATGGGGACTCACCTCCCCTAGATGCTCATGTATGGAATTTAGAGAGGGGTGCCAGGAAGGAGTTTCCCCAGGGCCCAGGACATTGAAAATCCTGTTCTCCATTTCCCTTCCCTCCATGTCCACTTCATAGTAGGACCCCCGTCCTCCAGAGTCCTCCTGTGTCCCTCGGCAGCTGGAAGATGGGGCCTCACTCACCGGTGTTCTCCTTGTCCGTGTCAGACAGGATGGTCAGCGAGAAGGTTGCTGAAGGCGGCGGGGGCAGCGGCGGCAGGAGGACCTGGAGCGCAGAGAGGAAGCCGGGTGGGAGGAACTGAGGCTGCGGCGCTTGCCCCAGCGGCGGGTAGTAGCTCTGCCGGAAGTCTCCCACGGGTTCCGCCACCTGCGGGGCACACACAGCAGACAGTCAGAGGGCAGAGGGTGAGCCAGGGGGCCGACCCCACACTCATGCCCCTGAATGGGGGCTCCCGTGGCGGCGATTCATCTCTGCAGCCCAGACAGTGGAGCACAGGATACCCAGAACAGGGTGTTCAGCAAACACCTGCCAGCTGATTGAAGGTGAGGAGGAGCACAAACACAACACAGAGAAGCCTGGGAAGCAACTGCATTTGAGCATGTCTACAGCCTCATTCTATCCTTGCGACCCTAGGAGGGAGGGTCTATTAACCTTCCTCACCGTAGTGACAAAAACCAGCATCAGTGAGACGAAGGTACAGGCCCAGGCCAGAGCTGGGGAGTGGCAGAGGCAGAACAGAATCCCAAGTCGGCCTGACTCCTCTGCTCTGCACTGGAGAAGGGTCTGAAAGCATCCACCTACTTGGGATCCCACCTCTGGCACATGGGATGACTTAAGACTCCAGCATCACTGGGCCTGTGGGCTCCTCATTCTAACCAGACAGTACAGTGCAACTGTTACTGAGGCAAGGGGAGCTAGGTGACCTCAGGAAAAGTGGCTTCAGCCCTTTTGTGTTTATGTTCCTTCTTCAGAAGGTGAAAGCTAACCCCATACCACAGGACTCCAAGATGTCGGGAAGAACGGGAAGTGGAGGGGTGATGACCACACAGCTCAGAGCTCACAGCTCAGTCTGAGAAAGACATGAATGTAATAGAAAATCATAAATTTCTCAGTCTGAGAAAGACATGAATGTAATAGAAAATCATAAATTTCAGGGCAAGTCTTATTATTTACTCTTCCATCCAGGTACTCCAGAGCAGCACTTCACAGGCTGTATGCCAAAGAAATCCAGTGTCCCACAAGGTATTTTTAAGTGCTCTTAGAAGTGTTTTTTGTCCAGGGAGTTTGAGAAGCCCTGAAAACTGCCCCCACATCGATGACTTACACATGAGCCTATTAAATCTGCTTACGTTAACCCAGCACTTCCTAACTTAATTTGACCACAAGGAAGGGAAGAAAGCCCACTTTTGAGTACCCACCATGTCACAGACCAGACACTTTATATGCATCCATACCTTACGGCTAGAATCTATCAACAGCCTGAGGATATAAAACTCTTACCCCCATGCTAAAGACTAAGAACCTGAGCAAGGTCCTCAGAGGTTCGGTGACATGCCCAGGCCATGTGGAGAGTAGACAGCAAAGGTAGGATTGGTCTCTAGGTCTGTCTGATTCCAGGCCTGTGCTCTTTTGTGGGAAGAGAAAAGAGGGAGCACAGAAGCAGCAGGTGGGACAGGACAGGAACAGAAGGCGGCTCAGGGAGTATTTGGGAGGCTGGGCAGGGGCAGCAGGACAAGGATGAAGCAACTCATAGGCTCTTGGGTTTGAAACAGCTTCACAAATGAATGGGTGATCCCCTATCCAGACGTGAAGGGGGTAGGAAGGGGGATTATTAGTCTTTAATTCCAAGCTGCTCAGCCAAGTCTCTCCCTGGATCACAGCTCCTGCCTGGGGCTGGTGGTGGCAGCTCAGGCCCAGATAAACCAACTGAGATCACACTCCTAACAAAGGCCGTCTGGCAGGCCTGTCAATCAGAGCCCTGCCCTGGACGCCAGGCCCCAGGCTTCTGTGCGAGCAGACGGTGGGTGTGTGCTCCATTTGGCCAAGACCCCTCTCTTTGTGTGGAGGCTAGAGATGCCGTGTTCTCCCTGGGCTGCAATGGGGTGGCCAGCACCCCACCCTCAATTTCAGGCAGGGCAGCGGGATGGTGAGAGTCAGGGTCATGTTTGTTCTAGACCTCTGTCCTGACTCTGTCACTGACCAGTTGAGTAATCTGAATCCCATCCCTTGCTCCCCACTTTCGTGACCCTGGACAAATCCGTTACTCCTCTGAGCGTTCTTCCTCTGCTCTGCAAAGAGGAAATAACATGTACCTCGAGGGCTTACATAAGGGCCAGTAGGCACCCTGGAAATTATCAAGACCAGTGGTGTTCAAACTTTTCCCCCTTGAATGAATGGAAAATGATTTATGAATAAAACTAGAATATCTGGATCAGAGGAGATGCTGCTGCAGAGAAGCAGAAGCAGTGCATGACTTCAGTACATTAACGTCAAGCTTTGGTCCCTTCTCTTACTTTCCACATTAGACCAAAGCAGCCTGCTCTCTACTCACTCTTCTCTACCCTCCACCCAAGGCAGCATCTCTGTAACACACAGGGTTGGGCTTGTAGCTAAGGAAGAAAGTAAAAGTAACAGCAGTCTACACCTCCCTGAACGTGAGCTGCATCTCAGTCAACTCCCTGACAGGTCCAGCCTTATGGGCCAAAGTCAGGACTGGTCACCCAGGCCTCTCACTATTCTGCAGTTCTGATGGCCCTCTGGGGTTGCCAAAAGGGAGAAGGATGGAAGAAGCTGGCAACCAATGCTGCAAAAGCTGGTCACCTGACCCAATTATCACACGACTCATATATCCAGAGCTTCCAGAACTCAAAACTCTAGGCTCAAAGAGCATACCAGTTAGTAACTGGTCACTGACCTTATAAAATGATTAAATTTCACCCATTTTTTTCCAACAAATATCTCCTAAGGTGACCAGTGGTTGGGGGAAGTCTCCATATTTTTCATGACTAAGCTTAAGCCCTATCCTCTTGAAAGCCCTCTGCCGTCTCAAGTGGGTCATACTTTTGCAGCAGGGGACCTTTGTTTGCTCCTGACTCTGCCCTCAAATGTGTGGCTCCAGGAAAGAGCTATTTCCTATCTGGTACCTAGTATTGACTGGCATTCCATGGATCAAGGCTGGTGGTCACTCAGGTTCCCGTGTGGCTGTTCCCCAGGTTTATCTGAGATGTGTCTGCATTCCTTTTTGCCTGAGCTCCCAGAGTCTCTTAGCCCACGCCACAGCCCAGGCCAACTTGTTCACATGTGCATTCCCAGAGGTGCACAGCATACAAGGTCTATGCTGTATCCTTCCACCCACTGCCCATGTCCTGGTACAGAGTGAGCACAATGGCTTGCTGCCTGGGAGAAAGTCTGTTAAAGCAGCCAGGGCAGCTGAAATAGGAACTTCGAAAATATCAGGAATGGGACTCACCGAGCCTCCTCCCTGGTACTGGCTATAGGACAGGTGCTGGAACCTCTGCTGCAGAGGGATCCCCACACTTGGGGACGCATCCTGGTAGCCCAGAGGAAAACGGCAGCTGGGATCTATGCTGGAGCAGCTGGGGTACGGCTTGGGAGGTTCTCTCTCCAGGCACTCAGACCCCACCACAGAATCTGAGTTGATGCTCAGAGGGAGCCCTGAAAAGACACGCAATGAGGGAAGTGTTAAAAATACATGAAGCCAGAAAAAAGGGCACCATGTTGTCTGAAGGTAGCAGTATAAACAAACACTCATATCCATTCACAGACAACTCCCACATCCATTATGCTTTTGATCCTCCCTGCTTTTTAAACCCTCAACCATGTTCTATTGGCCTCAGCAGAAGTCCTTGGCCCAGCCATGAAGCCCACGCAGGCTGGGTTCCCGCCTTCACTCCAGCCTCACTGTCTGATAACTAGTAGTGCCTTCTTCCCCCTCCACCTCGGGGCCTCTGCAGATGCTGTCCCCTCTGCATGGAAGGCTTTTTCTCCTAACCCCATTTTGCCTTCTTGAATCCTCAGTGTCAGCTCCTGATCTTCCTTCAAACCACAGCTAAACCACTGGTTATTAGAGTTCTCGATATACCAATCTGTGCTGTCCTTTTCTTTCACAAGGACAAGATCCTCGAAGGCAAGAAATCTGACTCACCCTCCCTCACCTTTTCATCACTAGTGCTGGGCACACAGTGCTCAGTCGATGGAACAAAGAAAGGCTCCATATCCGTAGAAAGGTATCCTTCTCCTAAAACTGCTTTTCAGATCTGTCTTCCTCATCTAGTTCTCTAGGGACCTGTATTTTCCTAGAACGTCCCAGAAGGCAGAACTGGCCTTCGGAGAGCATCAGGCCAATCCCCTTAGCCTACAGAGGGCAGAGGCTGTCACAGAAGGAAGGAGCTTGCCTAAGATTACCAAGTGAGCAGCCCCTCAGCGTCCTGACTCAGACTTGCGCTCTTTCTACCACACTGCCGTAGAGAAAACCAAGAAAACATGTGTCTGCACCCCAAATGAGCCCTTTTTAAAAAATCTCAAACCTACATGTGACTTGAAATTATAATAGTGAAAGTTACAATACCTAGGGAACAATGTAATTTATGCATGTGGAGGGAGGAGAGAAAAAACAGCAACGTCTCAATAGACTATTGTCTTGTAGGGAGCAGAAAAGAGGTCTCATTCCCATCCATGCCTGGGAAACAGGTGGGAAGAACGCACATACACACCCATTGGGCCAGCGCACGGCTGAGGAGCAAGCTGTCTAGGGCACAAAAGATGGGGGAGGGGTGGGCGGAGGGACGCAGGCGCAGTCATAAGACACTGGCCCACCTACGAGGACGTTCTGGGGGAGGAGCCTCCAGCACCAGAAAGGGGTGGGAAGAGGTGCGCAAGCGCAATATGGCCACTCTCCCGAGAGCCTCTCTTTTGGGAGGAGGAGCCTCAGCTAAGCGGCCTGGGGGCCATTTTTTTTTTGCGGCCATTTTTTTTTTCGCGGCCATTTTTTTTTTCGCGGCCATTTTTTTTTTCTCCCAGAATGGAAAAGCAGAGACTACAGCTAAATGTTTTTAAAAATTACCCCCTCAGAACCACCCATTCCTTTCTCTCTTTTTACCTTCTTGCAAAAAGGCACCAAACCCAAATGCCTACTCAGAAAAAGGTATCCCAAAGCAAGATTCCCTCTAGAAAGCATCTTCCCACCCCCACCCCAAGGGCCCATACCCGCGGCTGGCGTGGAACGCCAGAGTCGGGGAAGCGGGGAGGCGGCAACCCGGAGAGGAACCAACAGCGGGACAAAGGCTCGGGGCCCTGAGAATCTTACTGAAGTCGGTGAACGGCCGGCTGGGCACAGGCCGCGGCGGCCTGAGCAGCTCCAGGCAGCTGGGGTTGCCCCGGCTGGCGGCCTCCGCTGCCAGCTGGGGCTCCGGAGAACTGGGCCTGGCCCTGGCTGCTTGTTCCCTCAGGCCTACGTGGCCACCGTTGTGGCTGCCCAGAACCAGCTGGAAGGCACTCGGGTTGGGGCTCCGGACGCGTGGGGGCCTCTCAGGGAAGCAGGCGGCCGCTTGGCCCGAAGGCCCCGGCTGCGCGTCTCCCAAAGGGACAAGCGGAGGCAGCGGGCAGAAGCTTGGGCCTGGGTTGGCGGCCGCGCCCCCGGAGGCCAGCTGGGGTCCCTGTGTGCACAGGGCCACCTCCTGCTCCTCTCCAGAGGCCTGCTTCTTGAGCATCTTTTGTGCAGCCATGATCCTCTGGCGCTCAGTGATCAAGTAGCACTTCTTACAGGTGCACTGCTTCCAGCGGCACTTGCCGGCGTGGCCCTTGACTGGTACCAGGAAGCCATGGTTCCGGCACCGCGAGCACTTGGGGGTACGAAGCATCTTGCTGGCCTGCTCTGTAAGGTCTGCATTCATAGCACAACCGTCTCCTCTGAAAGCTTCAGGGATAGTGTAACAGAAGCATTTTCCCCAAGTCCCCGGTGCTGGGAACTTTGGATACACTTGTAACAAGGTGGTGTTCAGTGCGTCCCAGGAGCTGCAGCAAGACCCTTACATTCTCTCTTTTTTTTTTTTTTTGGTGCAAAATTTGGAAAGGTTCTGTGCCTTGGTTAACAAGATGCAAAGGATTGGGTTGAATAAGTTCTTCAAGTAATGCTATTGCATGTGTATCATCTGGGTTAGCTGCAGTCTTAGGCATTTAATTTACAAACTTTCTCTTCCCGCCGTACGGTATACAGAAGGTATTTCGTAATTTCAAAAAAAAAAAAAAAGGCGGAGTGATACTCAAGGATCCACATACTCAAAACTCCAGAGGAACGTAGCTGTTGGTAAACCTGTTGCAGTAGAAAAGGATTCCAAGTATCAAACCGTGTTTCTCCATACAGAAGCTGCTGCTTCTGCTTAATTTCACTTTTCTCCCCTACAGAGAAGCAACTGTTCACAGTGATGCTTACAGAATATTCTCAGGAGCTCAGTGCAGTGTGATGGTTGCTCAAGGGTGTGCCTTTAGAGTAATTCCCATTTTTTAAGTCTTGCTGGTATAGGTATGCATCTCTGGAAGTGGCATACTGCAGTTGATGCCTTCCAAAGAACAGCATACTTGGAATGATTTAAAGTAAAAGGGACTTAGGACATTTTAGCATGAGCTTGAGCCAGTACTTAATTGTGCCATGAATTTAGTTATTCCTGTAAAGCAACCCAAATCTTGGGACACCTGCAAAGCTGCCACAACTTCATAGTTTTCCCAAGACTGCTAAGCTAATTCGTTTTCTTGTTTGATAGAAATTTGTGACACTCTGAGGTCTTTTTTCCCCCCTGCTTAGGTCCCAAAAAGAAAGAAAGAAAGAAAGAAAAAAAACAAAACAACTTGTCATCATAGGATTAATCATTACCTTTAAGGGGGTAGTTATGGTTAATACCTGGCTAAAATGTGTGTATTTTTAATTGTCCTTTCTCTGAAGTTTTCTGTTTCTGGTAACAGAATGGTAGAAGTGAGAGCCAAGGCCTGGTGTCCATCTTGAACTTCCTGAGCCACTGGTTGCAGGTGTACTTTGCATTTCTCACTAGCTACCTGACAATAGGAAATGGTTGCCATTCTGAGGCTGATTACACACTGGAAAGCTGAAAGATGTTTGTAAAGTTTTTTCCTGCTTTGAAGAAATATATTACTCATCTTAAGAGGGCAGAAGTATATGTTTCCTGTATTATTTGACCCTTTAAGAATGTCACTGTTATTTCAATCCGTTTAAAGAGATCTGGGTTTGTCTTTGCTTTGCTCAACAGCCTGTATCTTAATTTTTGATTTAAAAAATATGGTCCCATAAATGAACACACAGACAAGTTCTTTTTCTGACTCCACTTAATTCAGAATGTCTAATTTTTTCACTGACCTTGTCATTTGAAAATGTTACTTAAAAAATCATGGTTTCAATACTACTGTCAAAAAATCTGGGCACAAACTGCATTCTTTCATGATACTGCAAATTATAAGGTCATTTTCTGCATCATCAAATTTAAATTTTAACATCAGTTGCCATCAGCTGATAAGGCCTAAACATGAAAACTACTCTCATTTACATTTCATGCTTGACCACTCAAGATCTCTTCATTTTCCTATTAATGGTTTAAAGGAAAATCCTATTCAAAGACAACCATTTGAATTCATTTATTTTAGCCTTTTTAATGGCAAAATGCTTCCATTTTTACTCATAACTTTGGAGCAAAGTATACCCAAGGTGATGTGAATTTGCATACTGCTTTGAGAATGTTAATAAACAACCATAAATCTTTTAAATCCATTGTCATCTTATAAGATGCAGAAATCCTAGGGTTTATACAGTAAACAAATAAGAGAAAAAGACTAGTTTATTTCTCTCTTCCCCTCAAAGTCTCAATTTGTGTAGGTAAATTCCAACAGAGCTTTATTTATTTCATGCTTGGAAATTCAGGCAAATTTATAGGTTTGTTTTATTTGGGTTGATGGCTGATTACTTCTTAGGCTGCTGAATATATACCTATATGTGTGTCAAATTTATTTATATTGTTATTTAAAAAGATAGTAATATGTAAAATTGAAAAGCTGGAAGTCAAAGAAGGATGAGGTAATAGTAGACCCCTTCCTTCCCTACACTGAAACATTTGGATGTTTATGTTTAAGAAGGTCTGCATCATCATAAGCAGAAGTTTATAAAAAAGTTACAGTGCTGAGGAATCACCAGTTTGACTAACCACAAAGGGGCTGGTTGATAGTCATATCTGAGTCCCAGCTTTAGATACGGCTGCTTCTTCCACAGAGTCCTGAATTTCCTACCTTCAATAATGGCTCTTCTCTTCAGTTAACATGATTGTAATTGATACCGTTTATTTTAAAGAGTCTTGTATTATGCTGTGCATGGGGGTATCACTTGTAATCATTAAATATTGTATGCACAGTAAGTTTCCTCACTGGTAGCATGCAAGAGTAAGGAAGGGCTTTTTTGCCTATAGCATCTTCCCCCCAGTAGCCTTAACCCAGATATCTGCTGTCTTCTTCAGGCTCTCTCTCATGAGCAATGAAAACGTGACTGAAGATTTTGCAGGGGGTAGAGGGGAGGATTTACATGACATATCTTGTAGCAGGTGCTTTAAAATCCTGTGTTAGTGTTTCTCTTCTCTCAAAATCCTCCTCTTTTGTGCCACACACACTGGAGAGGAAGTGATCTGGTCCCTCTCCACCTTGCCCACCCTCCCCATCCCCATCTCACTACCCAGGCTCTCTAGCTTTTCTCTTCTTGATTTTTGAGAGTTCTGTAACGGCTGTGACTATCTTACTTCCCTTTATATCTAGCACAATATAGACATTCAGTAAATATTTGTTGAATGTACAAATGAATCTTGCCTCCCTCTCCTGCCAATATCAAAGGCATCTCATTTCTCACTGACACAGTAAATTAACTTGGATCCAGCAACTTTATCCAATATCACACAAAACAGAAAGCCCAGAGTGAATAAGATCCAACAGAGATGGTTGATGGCATCATCAACTCAATGGACATGAGTTTGAGCAAACTCTGGGAGATAGTGAAGGACAGAGAAGTCTGGCATGCTACAGTCCATGGGGTCCCAACGAGTCAGACGGGGCTGAACGACTGAACAACAAGAAGAAGAGTAAATAGGACCACTCTCCCAACAAGCAGAATTTGAGGATCAACTTTGCTTCCTCGAGATTACCTCTTCCCCCTGATGGGGAATATAATTAATATATTATATTATATTATATTATTAACAGTAGTAATGCCAACTAGCACTTACTAAGTGTTTGTATGTGCCAGTAATTATAAACTCCTCTGCTGCTGCTGCTGCTACTAAGTCGCTTCAGTCGTGTCCGACTCTATGCAACTCCATAGACGGCAGCCCACCAGGCCTCTGTCCCTGGGATTCTCCAGGCAAGAACACTGGAGTGGGTTGCCACTTCCTTCTCCAATGCATGAAAGTGAAAAGTGAAAGTGAAGTTGCTCAGTCGTGTCCAACTCTTTGCGACCCCATGGACTGCAGCCTACCAGGCTCCTCCATCCATGGGATTTTCCAGGCAAGAGTGCTGGAGTGGGTTGCCATTTCCTTCTCTGATAAACTCCTCTATGTGTGTTAATTCATATAACCCTCAAATCAACCCTCTAAGGTAGGTACTATTATTCCCTCCCCCCCCTCCACCCCACATTTTACACATGATGAAACCAGTACCTAGAGAAGTTAGGTAACTTGCCCAAGGTTTTTTGCCATCAAGTGGCAGAGCCATGATTCAGAACCAGGAAATCTATCCTGAGAGTCTATGTTCTTAACCATATATCTACTAACTCAGTATTTCTTCTAAGCAAATGCAGTGCCGTCCCCAAGAAAGCATTGGTGATTAATAGAAATGCTTGTCGTTACATATCCTATTACAGTTGGGGCAAAGGAGGGTAAATAAAGGTGGTAGCAACCTGGGGAAATTTCCTAGGATGCCCTGCTAATTTGCTTTTCTCTACCCATAGCCAGTACTCATTCAGTGTCAACTATGTGCTAAGCATAAGGGACACAGAAGTAAATAAAAACACAGGATCCTTACTTTTAGGCATACATTCTAGCTGGCAAATAGACAGTAAACAAACAATTCCAGATGAAAGCTGAAGAGTGGTGGGTAGGATGCTATGAGTCCTAATGTGGATCAAGAAATCGGGGGAGACTTCCATGAGGGGCTGATTCCTGAGGTAGTCCTAAAGGATGTGTAGGAATTATCCAGGTGCAGAAGAGGTATATCCCAAACAGAGAGCATATTATGTTTAAGGCTGCAGCATGGCTGTAGCACAGTGAGGGCAGGAGACTGGAAAGAGGAGAGATGGAGAGGTTAAGCAGTAGCCATGTGAAGGGGGTCCTTTAAAGGAAACTGTAGTAGTCACTACTGAAATGGAGCATGACTCTGCAGGGCCCTCCTGGGTACAGAAGCCCTCTGTGTCTCCCTTTTCTTTTAAAGAAAAAAATCTTTAGCTTCCTAGGCCTTCACTGTGTTCCAAAGAACCGATTCAATCAGTTATTAATTAGGAAAGGGAGGGAATGCAGAAACAAAGGAAAAGCAAGTAGTCAAGAAAAGATGCTGCTGCTAAGTCACTTCAGTCGTGTCCGACTCTGTGCGACCCCATAGACGGCAGCCCACCAGGCTCCTCTGTCCCTGGGATTCTCCAGGCAAGAACACTGGAGTGGGTTGCCATTTCCTTCTCCAATGCATGAAAGTGAAAAGTGAAAGTGAAGTTGCTCAGTCGTGTCCAACTCTTCGCGACCCCATGGACTGCAGCCTACCAGGCTCCTTTGTCCATGGGATTTTCCAGGTAAGAGTACTGGAGTGGGGTGCCATTGCCTTCTCCGATAGTTCAGCAATAAAAAATAAAAGAGTCTTAGTTCCTTCTCAAGGGATTATATATATATAACAATCTGACGCGTATCTTTAAGTTGTTCTGTAGGAACTGAAACAGACCCTCACCCGGGTAGAAGATGGCAACCTCATGCTGAGCAGAAGCACTAGATCCAGACTGGTTGGAACCAGAAAGTTAATAAATAAGATTCTGAAACACTACCCTGTCACCTCACCACCAACCAATGAGAGGAAAGCCATCCCCCTGCAACCATCACTTCAAACGTTGCCTTTAAAAGCCTTTCCCTGAAAGCTGTTGGGGAGTTCAGGTATTTTGACCGTGAGCTGCCTATACTCCTTGCTTGGGGCCCTACAAATAAACACTATTTTCCTTCACCAGTAAACTGGCTTTGCTGCACAGCAGGCGAGCAGAACAAGGTCGGTTATTTATGCAAAGCAACGTTAGTGCTCCTAGTAGTAATAATTCTTCACCTGTGGTGGGTTCTGGGGAGGAGAAATACATACATCATATGCTTTTTAATTAAGTTACCAGAGTTCTTAGCAATATTAAATGTCTAAAAGATTCTACTGATCAAGTAGCATGTAAATAATCCACTGTAAGCCCTCTGATTGGAACCTTATGAGAATCTGATGGACTATGTATCACAGTAATGGTGTAACCTTAGTATATAACAACACCCTTCTTTTTTTCCTAGTTTACATAGCAGTTTGCTGGTAATTTAACCTAACAAGCTAATATGAAAATATTCCTTTGAGAATAATATCAAGGCATTTGAAGATTCAAAATGCAAACTAGAATTTTATTAGACTCTTCTGGCTAACATATCCCCTTCATGGATCACAGCCTTGTTGTGGCAAAGGGGCTTGCATAACTCAGTGAAGCTATGAGCCACACCATGCAGAACCACCAAGATAGATGGGTCATAGTGAAGTGTTCCACAAAACGTGGTCCACTGGAAGAGGAAATGGCAAGCCACGCTAGTAGTCTTGCCTGGAGAACCCCATAAATGGTATATCATGTGAAATGCCAGGCTGTATGAATCACAAGCTGGAATCAAGAGTGCCAGGAGACATGCAGATATGCAGATGATACCACTCTAATGGCAGAAAGCAAAAGAGGAACTAAAAAGCCTCTTGATGAAGGTGAAAGAGGAGAGTGAAAGAGCTGGCTTGAAACTCATAATTTAAAAAGCTAAGATCATGGCATCTGGCCCTATCACTTCATGGCAAATTGAAGGGGAAAAAAGTGGAAGCAGTGGCAGATTTTATTTTCTTGGACTCCAAAACCACTGAGGATGGTGACTTCAGCCATGAAATTAAAAGATGCTTGTTCCTTGGGAAGAAAGCTATGACAAACCTAGAGAGCACATTAAAAAGCAGAGACATTGCTTTGCTGACAAAGGTCCATATAGTCAAAGCTATGGTTTTTCCAGTAAGTCGTGTACTGATGTGAGAGTTGGACCATAAAGAAGACTGAGCATTGAATTAATGCTTTCGAACTGTGGTACTGGAGAAGACTCCTTAGGGTCGCTTGGACTGCAAGGAGCAAACTATTCAATCCTAAAGGAAATCAACCCTGCATATTCATTGGAAAGACTGTTGCTGGAGCTGAAGCTCCAATACTTTGGCCACCTGATGCAAAAAGCTGACTCATTGGAAAAGATTCTGATGCTGGTAAAGATTAAAAGCAAAAGGAGAAAGGGGCAGCAGAGGATAAGATGGTTAGATAGTATCACTGACTCAATGGACATGAATTTGAGCAAATTCTGGGAGATAGTAGAGGACAGAGGAGCCTGGTGTGCTCAGTTCATGAGGTCACAAAGAGTCAGACATGATTTAGTGACTGAACAACAACAAAAGCTAACATATTCTATTAGTCAGATAAATACTTCTAATTCTAAAGCATGAATGTTTTTACCCTATGAGAATGGCCCTAAAGGACAGGAGTACATTCAAATTGGTGAAGGTAATGCAGCCAGCATGAGGAAAGGATGTATGAAAGTGGTGTACACCCCATGCCAATGGCAAAACAGCTTGACTTTGAGCTGCTGTTGAAAACCTAGTCTTCAGAAGCAGAAGTTGGACTGAGCAGACAAATCTTTTAGAGCTATCCAATATAACTGAACTGAACTGAATATAAATATAATGTGAGATATACATGTAATTTTCTGGTAGCTACATTTAAAAAAGTAAAAAAAAAACACATTAAAAATAACATTAACTCAATACATCAAAAAAATCATTATTTCAATATATAATCTACAAAAATTATCGAGATATTTATATTCTCTTTTTCATACTATGTCTTTGAAATCGGATATGTATTTTGTACTTTCAGCACATCTTAATTTGGACTAGCCACAGTTCAAGTTCTTGATAGCCACATGGGGTCAAAGCTATGGTACTAGACAGTTTGGGTTTAATCCATGCTTGAAGAGCCTGACGCCATGCAAAGGCTGAGTCTTCTAGTTGGAGGTGGCCTTGGGTAAGTCAGAGATACTACTTCTTTCTCCTCATTCTCCATTGCCTCACCCCCTTTCCTCTTCCTTGACATCATGTTATGCATGCTAACCATCGACCAGACACTGGACACTGTGCTGGATATTCATTATCTCATTAATCCTGCAAGAATCAGAGATCTTACTTGATAGAGTAAATGAAATAACTAAGTGATGTTAGTATAGTGCAGTGATTAAGATATAGACTTGGAGGCCATTCATACATGTTTCAGAGAAGGTAGTGGCACCCCACTCCAGTACTCTTGCCTGGAAAATGCCATGAAAGGAGGAGCCTGGTAGGCTGCAGTCCATGGGGTAGCAAAGAGTCGGACATGACTGAGTGACTTCACTTTCACTTTTCACTTTCATGCATTAGAGAAGGAAATGGCAACCCACTCCAGTGTTCTTGCCTAGGGAATCCCAGGGATGGGGGAGCCTGATGGGCTGCCGTCTATGGGGTCTCACAGAGTCAGACACGACTGAAGCGACGCAGCAGCAGCATACATGTTTCTGACACTTCCTGTATACCTTGGGTAAGAAATTTCTTAATTTCTCTAAGCTTCAGTTTGTCATTTGTCAAATGAACAAAATAAAAGTACCTCCCTTAAAAATGTTGTGTGGTTTAAATGAGACCACATTTTGCATTGCCTGCAAAGTTTTAGGTATTCATTAAATCTTTTTTTTTTGGGTCCTTTTCATTCCTTTTTTTTTTTAATGCTTTTTAATGTGTAAATTATTTTTAAAATTTATTTTTAAGTGGAGGATAATTGCTTTACAATGTTTTGTTGGTTTCTGCCTTATAACAATGTGAATCAGCCATAAGTATACATAAATCCTTGTAAGCCTCCCTCCCACCCCTCCCCCACCCCACCCCTTTAGGTCATCACAGAGCACCAGGCTGAGCTCCCTGTATTATACATCAGCTTTCACTAGCTCTCTGTTTTACATAGGGCAATGTATATATTTTAATACTACTCTCTCAATTCATCCCATCCTCTCCTTCCCCCACTGTGTCCACAAGTTCTCTACGTCTGTGTCTCTATTCCTGTACTGCAAATAGGTTCATCAATACCATTTTTCTAGATTCCATATATGCATTTTTATTTTATATTTTTTCTTTCTGACTTACTTCATCATTAAATCTTAATATCACTAAATGGGAAAAACATGGGACACTTTGGAATTTACAGCAATTACACAAATATTATTACTACTGCTACTACTGCTGAGGTGCCAAGAAGTTAAATGACAGCCAGTAACGCAGCTAATAGGTAGTGATCAGGTTCTCAACCCAATTTGCCTATCTCTGGAGCAGTATTTCTTGCCATCTGTTTACAGTTATAACATGGGCTAAATTTGTACTGATGCTGTACATAAAATGAAAAGGTCCTTTGAAAGATAAATTCCTGATATTTGCTAGCCATTCTCACAGAAATAGAATACAGGGGGAAATTCTGGGTGTGTTTTTGTTTTTTGGATAAACAGGAATTACTGTTCTAAGAAACTAGACAAGGAATATACATAAAGGAAGATTAAGTCTTTCTTTGCTTTGTTCTTTTTTTCTCTTTTAGAAAATTGAAGTATAGTTGATTTACAATGTCATATTAGTTTCTAGTGTTTCCTTTGTTTCTTTTTACTCTGATTTTACTAGGAAACCATGCATCTGTTGGCATTCATTCATGCATGTTGTGTTAAACCAAATTTGCATTTTAACAAAGGACAGAGATATTAAAATTACTAGCCCCTTTAAATGCTGTATTTATACAGACATGTCATCTTTTAAGACAAAAGATTTCCCAAAATTTATGGAAATTTGGTAGTACTATCAAAACTACATGTAATCAGTTATATATACCATGAAAATTTCTCTGCATGTAAAAATACTTTTCCCCATCAAATTAGCAAGTAAAAACAAAACAAATATTAGTACTATTGGGTCTAACTCAGCTACCAATGCCCCTGTGAGCATGCCCTCTCTGCTCAGATGTTGTACTTCTCATCTGCTCCGTAGCATTGTTCGTTCTGGTCTTTATCTACACAACCTCTTCAACTGCTGTTTGATTGCACCTCCTTTCTCTTGCTCCTTTGTCTTCCATTGCTGCTGCTTTGTGCCTCATCTGTTTAAGCGTCCTAGGAGATATGACTCAGCCAGGGACCCAGGGTTGGGAGGAACAGCTCTGTCTAGCATAGTACTAGTCCAGGGCCATGACTGGCCACCGGTGTGTGCCCCACCTGGAACAACTTTGCCAAAGAAAAGCTCACTCAATCCCACTTCAATCTTGCAATACCTATATGAGTCCTAGTTACTTATTGTTCTACTTTCTGAAGAAAAACTGAGGACTGGGACTAGATGTCTAGATGTGTCAGTTCTAGTTTGTGCTTTGCACAAACCAAAAACAAGAAAAGGATGAAGATTTGTTATGAACAATTTTCATCCAAACATATAGGGATTATTACCTCCTACAACACTTTCTTTAAACATGGTTAGACTTACTTGGTTTAATGAGTTTGGAGATTATTGCTTTTTCCCCTTAACTCACCAGATAAATCAGAAATATTTATTTTAAGAGACAGTTTAAAGAACTTCGTAATTCCCAATCTGTCAGAGTTTTACAAATAAATCTCAGTTAAATGCCTGTCATTGTTTCCAATCTGGTCAAGCAAAAAAGGGGAAAAAGTATACAATTCATCAGAATAATTAGTTGATTGGGGTTAAATAATTGTAAGAATAAACATTTGACCCCCTGGCATGTCACAAACCTCCTGGAGTGAGAAGGATTATAAATTAAATGTACAAGATTTAAAATGGTCCAGATACACCCTGAACATTATTGCAGGCATGTGGGATGCATTTAGATAAGTTAAAACCAAGTGTGGATTTAGAGCTTGGCTGCCTTTGATCAGTGGTTTACTAAAATTTCCTTGCTTTATATGAGGATGGAGGGATGCAGAGAAGCGGGTAGAAAGAGAGGAATAGTGGCAACAGTGCCCCCTACTGTCCAATGGCCACCCCCTTCCTTGAATCAGGGATTTTTAGACACATGGTACCCTAGGGGATAATGAGACCTTCTTAAGTATATGGATGGAGAAGGCAATGGCATCCCACTCCAGTACTCTTGCCTGGAAAATCCCATGGATGGAGGAGCCTGGTAGGGTGCTGTCCATGGGGTCACTAAGAGTCAGACACGACTGAGCGACTTCACTTTCACTTTTCACTTTCATGCATTGGAGGAGGAAATGGCAACCCACTCCAGTGTTCTTGCCTGGAGAATCCCAGGGACGGGGGAGCCTGGTGGGCTGCTGTCTATGGGGTCTCAGAGAGTCAGACACGACTGAAGTGACTTAGCGGCAGTAAGTATATGAAAGTCAGGAAGGAAAGACCTAACATTCATTAAGGGCCTATAACATTGCAAGCACTGTGCTATCATTTAATTTAATAATAACATGAAGTTCATTACAAATTCAGAAAAGAATAGAATGAAGTTTATAGATACAGAAACTAAGGTTCAAGAAAGATAACTTTTACAAGATTCCTAGCTAGAAGTAGAATGAGCCAGGATTTGGGCCCAGGGCTGCCTGGCTCCAAGGCCAGTGATTCTTATACCGGAGCACACTGGCAGTGGCTGGAAGCCACAGGCACAACTTGGACTCCTCCAAGGACAGTGACCAACTGTCCTGATTTGCCTGGGACTGAGAGGGTTCTGGGGACACTGGGCTTTGAGTGCTGCAACCAGGAAAGGCTGGGACAAACTGGGGTGAGTTGGTAGCCCTAGCTAGAGTTCAACTGAATAAGGCCCTAGGCTGGAGGAATCAATTTGGAAGAGGAGAAAGGCTGCCCAGTTTTCTGTTCCTCTCTGTGGCCCAACCTGCTGAGCCACAGGAGAGCAGTCTCTGTCCTACTTGTTTTATGGCTTCACACATCCTGGGGCATTGTCAAAGGAGTTCACATTTCTGCCACTTAGGATTTCTTCAGTTCCGGTCCTAAACCATCTAAATCAGTTGGAATTCATTATAGTTAAATGAATAAATCATCCACTCAAGTGGAGGGGAAAAAGCAGAGTCTGTGACCTCACAGAAACATGGATTCTGAGAGGATCAAGAAGAACCAGAAAAGCAGGGGGAGTAACAGAATTGACATTCATGGGGTGCTCATTAATTCACAGGGTGCTGGACTACTTGTTTTGTGTGTATTATCTCTTATAACAACTCTAAAAGGTTATAATTAGTCCTAATTATAGATGTTTAAAATAAATAAAGAAGTGGAGCTCAGAAAAGGGCTAAATAAATTGTTTAAGTTCACATAGCTAGAAAAAAAGGTTAACTCAGAATTTATTTCTGCCCAAAGCATGTGACTTTTCCCCTTATACATGTCTTACACATAGTAGTGCTTAATAAAGGACTTCCCTGGTGGTTCAGACAGTAAAGCATCTGTCTACAATGCGGGAGACCCGGGTTCGATCCCTGGGTTGGGAAGATCTGCTGGAGAAGGAAATGGCAATCCACTCCAGCACTATTGCCTGGAAAATCCCATGGACAGAGGAGCCTGGTAAGGGTCGCAAAGAGTCCCCCCATGTCCATAGGGTCACAAAGAGTCGGACACAACTGAGCGACTTCACTTACTTAGTGCTTAATAAACATTCAATTGCCCTTCCCATTCAGTTCCTAAGAACTTAAATGTGTTAATTTCAGTGTCCTTCATGTGCTTTTTTTAAAAAATGACATACCCAAACTATATTCTCTAAATGTTTAAGATGGATATAGAGATTCATGATGGGGGATGAAGTTACCTGCTTAAGTTCACCATATGTGTTAAAGCTAAGAAAATGATTCAAGCAGCTACTCCGGTTCACTCTCACTGATAATTGAGTTGGCCAACACCCACAGAGACTGGGTATGACAGTGAACCATGACCTGATACATAAACAAAGGAAGCAGTGTTCTTACAGTCTTGTCTGAAGTATTTCCTATAGTTTTTAAAAATGGCAATTCATCAGTCCAGATTAAATACAACTGAGTATCTGGCAAACTACTTAAAACAGTAATTACTAGAAAAACACAAAGAAGGTGGGTTAATAAAGGAGAGTTTTCTGGCATACATTCTTTGCCCCTGAGTCTGAAAAATGACATGAAGTAAAAGAGGAAAGTGGAAAGACATACATAAAGACATGGACACAGGGGTAAGGACATCATGCTAAGATATATATTTGTGTGATTGGAGTAGAGAAACCATCAATGGACCTAAGTATTTATGGCCAAAAATAAAATACCCTATATGCAAGTTAAAATATCATGAGAAATGTCATGAGTGAACAAATATGATGTAGAATTCAAAGGATGTTTGCCACATACCTGAACAGAGTTCTGTAGCAAAGAGAAATAGGCTATCGACTTTTGAGTAGACTATAGTATCTGCCCTGGTGGCTCAGGTGGTAAAGAATCTGCCTGCAATGCAGGAAACCTGGGTTCAATCCCTGGGTTGGGAAGATCCCCTGGAGAAGGGAACAGCTCCACTCCAATATTCTTGCCTGGAGAATTCCATAGACAGAGGAGCCTGGCATGCTACAGTCCATAGGGTCACAAAGAGTTGTAAATGACTGAGCAACTTTCACTTTCACTTTCTTTACACTGTCTGTCACTTACATCTGTAAAATGGGAAGAATATCTTGTAAGGATTAGAGATATTTAAATCACTTGGCAAAGAGCAGGTATTCAAGAAGTGTTTCCTATTTTATATGGGCACTTTGTGATTCTGTTTTAGAGCTTATGAAAATTCTGTTTGGGGACAATGTGGGTCATTAGCTCTGCTTTGATATGTTAATTCAGAATGTGCCCTGACACATAATAGAACCTATGTAAAAATCTGTTGGATGAATGAATACATTTTAACTTTTTAAAAGTATAACAAATAAGAGAACATAAAAGTCTAAATCTGGCCCTGTGGAAAGACCTACTGTTCAACTCAAGTTAGCAGGGAGAACACAGCAAAAGTGTAATAATGATTTCAAGACAGAAATGTTGGCCTGGATTACAAAAGTACCAAGGAGATCAACTTCATAGTGGTTGTATGCTCTATAATGTCAAAATAGTTTTACAGTCTACTTCCAGTTGTTTCTGACTTTATGGCTTAGATATTGAACTGAGAATTGTCTAAGAAAATTCTGGCCCTGAGGATTTCTAGATTGGTTTCTTTAACTCATACATTTTCTTTCACAGTATTTTAATGGTAAAGAAAAAGTATCTCATACAAATGAGATAAATTGATTTAACCTCAGGTTTCATAAAGTAACTGGTGACCTGTGTTGCTGCTGCTGCTGCGTCGCTTCAGTCGTGTCCGACTCTGTGCGACCCCATAGATGGCAGCCCACCAGGCTCCCCCGTCCCTGGGATTTTCTAGGCAAGAACACTGGAGTGGGTTGCCATTTCCTTCTCCAATGCATGAAAGTGAAAAGTGAAAGTGAAGTCGCTCAGTTGTGTCCAACTCTTATTGACCCCATGGACTGCCCCTCACCAGGCTCCTCTGTCCATGGGATTTTCCAGGCATGAGTACTGGAGTGGGGTGCCATTGCCTTCTCTGGGTGACCTGTGTTACATGTTAGCAAAACATACATGTTGTACCTTTAGGAAATGGAGGCCTAAGTAAATGGTAGCTGCTATTATTACTCTGGTCCTCTTTACCCCTTATTTTCTCTAAACTTCATTTTTTTTTATAGAATCCAGCATTTCCCAAAATTGGCTCCATGGTAGACTACATCTGTGCAATGTGAATAGGAGTAATATAAAAAAGGTGTTCTAAGATCCAGATTAGAGAACACTAAGTTAACGAAGCAAAATTCTTACTATGGAACTTCTCTTTAATAAGGAAATCTCCAGGAAGAAGCGCTAGTGTTCCTTAACCTTTTATTCATTACTGGCCTTTCTTCCCCATGATCCTTTTTAGACTGTTTTCCTCTAATGGCCTTTTTCTATCTCCCTGACCTTCCCTGAGCTCCTCTCCTAACCTGGAAATTAAATAACAAGGAATATAATTTTGTTGGGTAGAGTTGAGTTTTGGAAGGTCACAAACCACTGTACTAAGATTTTTTGGCATCTAAGATCCAATTTTCACCTCCTGGGGGATGATATTACCTCAATTGAGAATGAATACTCTAGTATGAAATGTCCCTCAAGCTTGTTGGACCACTGACCTTTTTCAAGTGGACCAGTATTCCCAGGAACAAATTTGAGAAGCCCTGATTTCATCCTCATGGGATATTTTAATACTTCATTGTTCTCTATGATTTGAGGAGAGAGTCCTCTCTTTAATACTGAAATTCCTGGTGTTAAAAGATACATTGAGGCATGTTAAATATTTTAAGAGTTTATTTGAGCAAAAGTGGATTCTAATCAGCATCATTTGGCAACACCAAACAGGAAGTAGTTAGAAGCGTTCCAATGACAGTAGCTAGGGGAAAGAATTTTATAGAGATTCTGAAGCAAAGCAAGAAAATTATTTGATTGGTTATAACTTAAGCATTTGCTTTATTTGAAAAGTCAAAACCAATCACAAATAGCCTAGTTGGTTGGTTTCATTATATAAGTTGCCAAGGCATTAAAGTCCTCTCAGTATAATGTGTGCGTGCGTGCTAAGTTGCTTCAGTCGCGTTCGACTCTTTGAGATCCTATGGACTGTAGCCCCAGGCTCCTCTGTCCATGGGATTCTCCAGGCAAGTAATCTGGAGTGGGTTGCCATTCCCTTCTCCAGGGCATCTTCCTGACCCAGGGATAGAACCCACATCTCTTATGTCTGTCTCCTGCATTGGCAGGCGGGTTCTTTACCACTAGCGCCACCTGGGAAGCCCTTCAGTCTAATAGTCTTGTTTAATTAACACTGGTATAAGACTACAATAAGGAACAGAGTTCAATAAGACTTCTTGATTGAGAAGTCTTGTATTTGTCTTTGCTTTCCCTAGTTTGTGGTTAGAATTTTATACCAGCCAATTTTTTTAAATTATGGTATATAACATGTAACAAAGTCTGAGCCTGGTCTGCGACAGTCCATGGGGTTGTAAAGAGTCAGACACGACTTAGCAACTGAGCACATAACATGTAAAGTATATAATGAACATTAATTACCAGTATGCAACTTGATGAATTTCCAGAGTTCTATACACATTCATTCAGTTTAGGATATAAGTATTGAATTCTAATCAAAGATCCTTAAAAAAATCTTGACCTTCCATCATCTGCATTTTGTGTTTTTCAAACTTTAGTAAAGTTTAATGAAGAATTCACCCAAGGGAGCTTATTAAAACTGCATAGTCCTTCCCTCAGATTCTCATTCAGAGGCTCTGGGGTGTGATCAGGGATTTTAAATACAGCTCTCCAGGTGATTCTGATGCAGGTGGTCTATGGATCACACCTCTGAGAAACACTGGCCTCCTTGGAGAATAAAAGTCAAAGTCCTGAACAGGTATTTAGGCTTTCCTTAATTTGACCCAATTCTATTTTTCAGACTGAACCCTTGCTGGTTTCTACCATGCCAAATTACTCACCTCTCCTCAATAGATCATGCATTCCTGTTTCCCCTAACCTGGAATTACCTTTCATTCTTTACATAACTGACTCCTACTCATCCTTCAAGACCTCTGAGAAGTCTTCTTAAATTCATCAGGCATAATTAGTTGCCCCTCACTGTTCATCCAGAACTTTATTCAAACTCCTGTTATAATACTTATCACACAATACTGATTTTTTAATCTCCTCATTTAGATGTCAGCGAGAATATTTCTTCCCTGGTGGCTCAGATGGCAAAGAATCTGTCTGCAATGCAAGAGGCCTAGTTTGATCCCTGGGTGGGAAATATTCCCTGGAGAAGGGAATGGCTACCCACTCCAGTATTCTTGCCTGGAGAATTGAATGGACAGAGGAGCCTGGCAGGCTACAATCCATGGGGGTCATAAACAGTCAGACACGACTGTGTGACTAATACTTCACACTTAAAGAATATGCCTGACTCTTTGCTAAACCCCTAACTCTGCATAGGGCCCAGCACACAGTGAGTGAATGTATGAATATATGCTACTGATTTACTAGTAGGATCATTTAGTTCTCATTTTCCAAGCCAATTAGACTACAAGCTCCCTTAAAAGGAAAGAGGATTTTTGACTAGGATTTCCTAATCTCCAAAATCATGGCAGGGATTCAGTAGTCAACAGAACAACATAGAATGAATGAAAATAATCAGCATCCCTCTCTCAATCTAGGGAGAACCTCCATCCTTCCTGCTGCTGCTGCTGCTAAGTCACTTCAGTCGTGTCCGACTCTGTGCGACCCCATAGAGGCAGCCCACCAGGCTCCCCGTCCCTGGGATTCTCCAGGCAAGAACACTGGAGTGGGCTGCCATTTCCTTCTCCAATGCATGAAAGTGAAAAGTGAAAGTGAAGTCGCTCAGTCGTGTCCAACTCTTAGCGACCCCATGGACTGCAGCCTACCAGGCTCCTCCGTCCATGGGATTTTCCAGGCAAGAGTACTGGAGTGGGGTGCCATTGCCTTCTCCATCCTTCCTAAGACCCCACAATAACTCTTGGAGGGAAATCAGTGGAGTGTGGGTTTGGGGGAGAGGTATCCTCCCTTGTCTGCACTGTAAGAATGTTAGGTAAGGCTGGAAGCTCAGGGACTGGTCCTCTAATGCCAGGTTCCTGGTTCTCTCTGTGCATTCCCTCCATAGAACATTCTGTGGCCATGGAGATGACCATTACCATAAGCGGGTTGTTTGAATGAAGACTCCAGAAAGGCCTTTCAGGAAGGCAACTCTTCCTGAAAGAGTGCATGGCGACTCTTCACCCTGTCACACATCTCCTCATCTACTTACTTGCCTATTCATGTGTTTACTCATGCTTGTACTTGTTGATTTATTTTTTTAGCATCTTTGTGGAAGACTAAGCTGCTGAGCTGGACAGAAGCCACTTGACGCACTAGGCATGGAAAACCTTACCACGGAAGGTGAGACCTAGGAACCACTGAGGAGGAAGCTGAGGAGGGTTGAGGGGCGGGGTTCCTAGCGTTACCAGAAGCCTATTCGCCCAAAAGCTTGAGGGCGGGGCGAAGGGCCGTCCTGGAGGTGAGGGGCGGGGCGATGCCCCCTACTTAAAATTTGAGGAGCCAGTTAAGATCCAAAGGCAGCCAAGCCGGTAGGGGGTGTGCAGGCATTGGTAGAGAGTGGTCGAAGTCCTTTGGGCTCTGGCGCGACCTGTCCCTCGCTCAGACCAGACCGTTGGGTTAGCAAGCTCACGTTGGTGGGTGGGGGAGGGGGTGTTCAGACGCATGCGCAGTGCTCTGGGGCCCCTGAGGGAGGAAAGAGCTCAGGCTGAGGAAAGCGTGTGCCTAGACCCAGCGCGGCCATGTGTGATGCTGGCGGTTACCGAGCCCTGCGGGGGAGAAGCGCGGGCCAACTCAAGGGCAGGCCCTGGGCAGCAGCCTTGGAGGAGTCCAGCTATGAGTACGGCTCCACGAAGTACCTACTGCTATGCGGCCTGGGCGGGATGCTGAGCTGCGGACTGACGCACACGGCCATCGTGCCTCTAGACCTGGTCAAGTGTCGCATGCAGGTGGACCCCAGCAAGTACAAGGGCATCCTGAGCGGCTTTGGCGTGACACTGCGGGACGACGGGCTGCGCGGCCTGGCCCGAGGCTGGGCCCCGACCTTTCTAGGCTACTCCATGCAGGGCCTCTTCAAGTTTGGCCTCTACGAGGTCTTCAAAATCCGCTACGCGGAGCTCCTGGGCCAGGAGAAGGCCTACGAATGGAGAACCGGGCTGTACCTGGCCGCTTCAGCCAGCGCCGAGTTCTTCGCCGACGTGGCCCTGGCCCCTATGGAAGCGGTGAAGGTTCGCATGCAGACGCAGCAGGGCTATGCCCGCACGCTCCGGGCCGCGGCCCCCAAGATGTACGGCGAGGAGGGCATGTGGGCCTTCTACAAAGGCGTGGCGCCGCTCTGGATGCGCCAGATCCCCTATACCATGATGAAGTTCGCCTGCTTCGAGCGCACGGTTGAGGCGCTTTACAAGTACGTGGTGCCCAAGCCGCAGAGCCATTGCACCAAAAGTGAGCAGCTGGCCGTGACCTTTGTGGCTGGCTACATCGCTGGCGTCTTCTGTGCCGTGGTATCCCACCCTGCGGATTCCGTCGTGTCTGTTTTGAACAAGGAGAAAGGCAGCACGGCCTTTGACGTTCTCCGCAGACTGGGGTTCAAGGGCGTGTGGAAAGGCCTGTTCGCCCGGATCATCATGATTGGCACCCTGACTGCCCTGCAGTGGTTCATCTACGACTCGGTCAAGGTCTATTTCAAATTGCCTCGCCCTCCAGTCCCTCAAGCGCCCAAATCCCGAAAGTAGGCATGGATTGCAAGACTCCTGTGGCCATCATTGGCCAGTATTTCGATTCCGTGGGGGATTATGTTCAAATAATACTAGTGCTAGGATGTTAACGTTTGTGGAGAGGTGACAACGTGCAGACCTAGTTTTCTTTAAGTGATCCATTCCTGCTTTTTGGCAATCCAAGAGAATTGCAACCGTTTCATTTGGGGTTTTGGACCATTGTGTTTGGGGAGTCGGCATGGTTGCTTTAACTCAGTAGCTTTTCAGCAATTATAAGGGGAAAAAATTCTTAACAGGAAGTAATGTTAGGTGATTTAGTGCCTCTAGGTTGTATCTCCTTTGATTCACCATTCAGTGGAGATTATCCAGGCATCACTACAAAAGAGCCTACTGATGAGGTTTCAAGGTCAGCCCAACTATATGGGACAGAGAACAAAGTAAAATTCTGCTACATGGTGCTCATCTCAATAGAAATCGTGCACCTATTGAATAGATGAAGGATTCGTTCCATATTTCTTGTTCATGTCCATTGCAGATAAAAATTATTAAAAGTTAAATTGTGACTTACATTTCCTGATAGCTTAGAATGCATTCACTCTTTTCAAAGAGCATGACATGAGATCTGCATTTTCTCATTTGGCTTTGTCCTATTCTCTTCCTGATGTTGCTGATTAGAACATAGCTCGCTCCAGGAAGTGCTACAATTGGATCAATGTGGAAAACCAAGATGAGATGAAGGGCAGGCTCTGGGAATAAATATGTAAAGAAAAGTCTCTGTTCTCTAAAGATTTCTTTTGTACGATTCAGCTTTCAACAGCCTTACATCCAAAGAAGGTCATACCACCCTGACATTTAAACACATACACACATGAAACCCTACAAATTCCAACAATTTTTGGTTTAATATTAATGGTTTTGGTGACTTTGAAAGGAAAATCTCATTTTTAATGTAACAAATGTCATTCATTTAACTTGGTATGTCATTCATTTACCTTGGTAGATATTTCATTGATCTTTGAAATGGTTGAGGTTCATAAAATGTATTAAAGTTATAAAGTACATTTTCAGTTTTCTGTAGCCTTCACATCTCTGATTGAGGAAACTATAAAATAAGTGAAATTCTGTGAATTAGAGATGTTTATAGAATGTGAATAAGAAACTCCAATATAATATTTGATATGATTAACCAAATGTTGCACAATTGCCCTAACACCTTGTATTAAAAAACACAAACTTAGGATATGTTAATGTTTTAACTATGTAATAGTTAACTGCTTAGTGGTTAACTGATGTTAAAAAATGCCTAAATACATTTGAACTGTCTTGATTGGATAATAAAGAACTGGAAGAAAAAAATCAGAACTTGTGAATGAGATGCAATAAAATTTATATTTAAAAAAGCAGAACTTGTGAATGAGATGCAGTGAAATTTAGTGTTTCTATTTTGTTAGGGAGGATGTAGAGGAAGGATCATAATGTATTTTTAAGACCCTTTGACTTCCTAGGAAGTTAGTTTCTGGGTTTGTAGAAAAGAAAAGTTCTCAAGGAAGGGAAATAATAAATTTTGAGGAACTAAATTGTGCAGGTTCATTTCTGCAAAATTTTAAAACAAATATATTTTTGGTTTGGACTTCTCAGGTTGCTCAGTGGTAAAGAATCAGCCTGCTCATACTGCAGGAGATGCAGTTTCATTCCCTGGGTCAGGAACATCCCCTGGAGAAGGAAATGGCAATCCATTCCGGTATTCTTGTCTGGAAAATCCCATAGACAGAGAAGCCTGGTGGGCTACAGTCCATAGGGTCACAAAGAGTTGCACAGAAACAGCATATTTTTGGCTAGTGTTGCAAAATGTTTGTGGGAAGTTTCTTTGGTCAAGAGTTTTTTAAGGAAATTGCTGTGACTTTCCTGGTGGTCCAGTGGCTAAGCCTAAGCACTTCCAGTGCAGGGGGCAGGGTTAGATCCCTGGTCAGGGAACTGGATCCCACATACCATAATGAAAGATCAAAGATCCCACATGCTGCAACCAAGACCCAATGCAGCCAAATAATTTTTTTTTAATTTATTAAATAAATTGCTTTCTAAGGTAATATAATTTAAGGAATTGCTACAAAATCTATGGAGTCTCAAGATAATAAGAGACCACTTGTTCTGGTCTGTGGTATTTGATGGTTGTTCTGTTGACAATACCAGATGATTTCTGTAATATACAGTGTGTATGTGTAGACAAGTATAATCTATGGAGAACTGTTTAACATGATTCTTAACATCATGGACATGGTCAAGAGGATGGGTTTACTTAGTTTGGGTCAGCAGGTTTCATATTCAGTCCCTAGATTTCTATTTGCCTTTTTGTTGTTGTTTGTGGTAGTTTACAAACGTCTTACTAAATAGAGGCCATGGTAGCACACAATAAAGAATAAAACTCAAACTGAGAAAGATAATGTGAGTTCAGAGTCATTAGGCATTTTTTTTCCTAGTTACTATTCCTTTGGAACTATTTAAACTTCTATTCACTGTTTTACCTTGTCTGTAATTACCATTCTGTGAAATCGTGCATATCTGGTAGAAAAGCCATAGTGTATGTCTGGCAATGTTAGAAATGTTATATTCATTTTTCACATAATCTCAATCTTTGAAGTAGTCAGTTTTATGCATAAACAGATTCAGAAGCTATGTAACTTGCTCATACAGCTAATAATTGATACAGTTTGAATCAGAGTCCATGTGTTCTTCATTGCTTTACCTCAACACCTTAACAAAACCAATGACTCTCCTTTTCATAAATTACTTTTATAGTACCTCAAAAATATTTTTAAAAAATCTTTTATTTGTATGTACTACAAAACATTCCTAATTTTGCACTAATTAAAAGTTTGTAATGGTCTCAGTTGTGAAAAACCTATGGTGTAATTACAAGTAATCAAATTGCAAAATACTTAAATACATTTTTTTTTTATTTTTAACTTAAATACATTTAAATTAATATTTAAATTATTTCCTGCACCAACTCAGTGCCTGAGCTCTTAACCTAAAACGATTGACAATCATAAAAACAGTGTTTTTTAAAAAAAATTGTGGTACTGCAGTTTCGGCAAGAGGTTTTATTCTATCACATTCTCTAATTTTTCCCTCTAATCTTTAGTACCTACAGCTAAAAAGCTGGCTTGGGCTATTTATCTTTTCCCCCAGGTGGTGATTAAAAGTAGCTTTTTCAAGTATCTAAAATTAATTTCATGATAAGGAGCTGTAATCTCATCCATTGATCTGTTTTTTGAGAAGTGAATAAAGAGAGTAGGTAAAATCTTGAAAAACAAAAGCTGTATTTACATGTTAAACCGCACTGATAAAGACTGGAAAGAATGAAAGTATTAATGTTATGAGAATTTTTCTTGTTGTACAAGTGTGTCTTTAGAACATTTTCTTTTAGATCCTTTCAAAGGCAAGAATAATCACTGAAGTCAGACAATCACATTTTGATAGGCAACTATTCGATTAGAGTATGCTTGTTTTAGGTGGTCTTAAATATCAGTTATTTTTTAAATCACAAGCAAACTGTTTGAAAGGATATTTCCATATTTATAAAACTTTGTCTTGTTTTCCTGAATTCTACCATTTAGATGGGTAGGTAAGTAGAGAGGGTATGAACAATGTAATTATAACTAAGGTTTGTTTGTATGTGTGTCCATTTTAGTTGACATACTTTGAGACCTTAAGAGAGTATCCAAAATTTTAGAGGCAGTTTGTTAATTCTGCCCATGCCCCAGTCTATAACACTATTGATCAGTGTCTACCATGTGCCAAGCACTGTACTAGGCAGAAAGGTTCTCATGAGGAGCACAACACATGGTTTCTGCCCTTGTGGAGCTTACAGTCTAGTAGGAAAAATAATCTACAGTTGGGCAAATGCTGCAAAGAAGTTTAGGGTATTGTATGTTGTTTTTCAGTTGCTAAGTTGTTTCTGACTCTTTGTGACCCCATGGGACTGCATCACACCAGGCTTGCCTGTCTTTCTCTGTCTCCTGGAGCTTGCTCAAATTCATGTCCATTGAGTCATGATCCTATCTAACCATCTCATCCGCATCTAAGTGGTGTTTGAGATGATACCTAGAGGATAAGTAGGAGTCAGTCCAGCAAAGAGAAGATACACAGCACAGTAGGTGCCCTTCTCTTGAAGAAAGAGGAGTATTGATGGTTTTGAGAAACTGAGAGAAGTTCACTTCAGCTGGAACCATTCAGTTGCAGAGAGGGTGATGTGAAATGAAATAGGAAAACAGGTAGACAAGAAAGGTAAACATTCAGTGCAGGCGCTGGAGTTCTTGTTGAAGATTTGAACCCAGAGCGTTCTTTGAGCAACTAGAAAACCTCTGAAGGACTACAAGCATGGAATGGCCTTCAAGTTGCTGTGTGGAAAGAAATAGAGTGGAGAAGAAAGGTTAGTTAAAATGTTGCTGTAATCCAGGTGAGAGAATGGTAGCCTGGACTAGGATGACGACAAGTGGGATGTTAAAATACCATGAGAAGCCAAAAGGTGGAAGCAACTCAAATGTCTGTCAGTGTATGGGGTGAAGGGATAAACTGCCTGTGATATACACATGCAATGGAACATTATTCAACCATAAAAAAGGAACAAAATACTGATGCATGCTGTTACTTGGATGAGAAAGAAGCCAGGCACAAAAGGTCACTTATTGTATGATTGTAATATACAATCCTTTTATGTAGTATATCAAAATAGGCAAATCCATAGAGACAGAAAGGGGATTAATGATTAACTGAGGTTGGGATGAAGGGAATCAGTTCAGTTCAGTCACTCAGTCATGTCCGACTCTTTTCGACCCCATGAATCGCAGCACACCAGGCCTCCCTGTCCATCACCAACTCCCGGACTTCACTCAGACTCACGTCCATCGAGTCAGTGATGCCATCCAGCCATCTCATCCTCTGTCATCCCCTTCTCCTCCTGCCCCCAATCCCTCCAAGCATCAGAGTCTTTTCCAATGAGCCAACTCCGCATGAGGTGGCCGAAGTACTGGAGTTTCAGCTTTAGCATCATTCCTTCCAAAGAAATACCAGGGCTGATCTCCTTCAGAATGGACTGGTTAGATTTCCTTGCAGTCCAAGGGACTCTTGAGAGTCTTCTCCAACATCACAGTTCAAAAGCATCAATTCTTTGGTGCTCAGCTTTCTTCACAGTCCCATTCTCACATCCATACATGACCACTGGAAAAACCACAGCCTTGACTAGACAGACCTTTGTTGGCAAAGTAATGTCTCTGCTTTTCAATATGCTATCTAGGTTGGTCATAACTTTCCTTCCAAGGAGTAAGCGTCTTTTAATTTCGTGGCTGCAGTCACCATCTGCAGTGATTTTGGAGCCCAGAAAAATAAAGTCTGACACTGTTTCCACTGTTTCCCCATCTATTTCCCATGAAGTGATGGGAACAGATGCCATGATCTTCGTTTTCTGAATGTTGAGTTTTAAGCCAACTTTTTCACTCTCCTCTTTCACTTTTATCAAGAGGCTTTTTAGTTCCTCTTCACTTTCTGCCATAAGGGTGATGTCATCTGCATATCTGAGGTGATTGATATTCCTCCCGGCAATCTTGATTCCAGCTTGTGCTTCTTCCAGCCCAGCATTTCTCATGATATACTCTGCATAGAAGTTAAATAAGCAGGGTGACAATATACAGCCTTGACATACTCCTTTTCCTATTTGGAACCAGTGTGTTGTTCCATGTCCAGTTCTAACTGTTGCTTCCTGACCTGCATATAGGTTTCTCAAGAGGCAGGTCAGGTGGTCTGGGATTCCCATCTCTTTCAGAATTTTCCACAGTTTATTGTGATCCACACAGTCAAAGGCTTTGGCATAGTCAATAAAGCAGAAACAGATGTTTTTCTGGAACTCTCTTGCTTTTTCCATGATCCAGTGGATGTTGGCAATTTAATCCCTGGTTCCTCTGCCTTTTCTAAAACCAGCTTGAACATCTGGAAGTTCACGGTTCACGTATTGCTGAAGCCTGGCTTGGAGAATTTTGAGCATTACTTTACTAGCGTGTGAGATGAGTGCAATTGTGTGGTAGTTTGAGCATTCTTTGGCATTGCATTTCCTTAGGATTGGAATGAAAACTGACCTTTTCCAGTCCTGTGGCCACTGCTGAGTTTTCCAAATTTGCTGGCATATTGAGTGCAGCACTTTCTGAAGGGAATGGGAAGTGCTTATTTAATGGACGTGGAGTATTTTTCCCAGGGGTGTGGTAAAGGAGTTTTGAAAGTGGAGTGAGTCGAACATTGTGAATATCAAGTACACTAAATGCCACTTAATTGTATAATTTTAAATGGTTAATCATTAGGATTTCCCTGGCAGTCCAATGGTGAAGATTCCATCTTCCTACGGTAGGGGACACGAGTTTGATCCCTGATTGGGGAACTAAGATCCCACATGCCACAAGGTATGGTCAAAATAAATAAATAAAATTAAAATGGATGGTTAATTGTGTGTTAAATGAATTTAATCTCATTAAAAAATAGCTATCATGATATGGACAGAGGAGCCTGGCAGGTTATAGTCCATGGGATTGCAAGAGTCAGACATGACTTAGCAACTAAACAACAACATTTCTAAGGAAATGATATTTCTAAATTATGTTTTTAATATATGTATATCTGTATGTCTAGCTTTCCTGCCATAAAGAAATATAACATGTTTTCAGAAAATAATAGTAAAATTTGGTCTTCTGAAAGAGATTCTGTGTGTTGAAAGAACTCTGCCCCTTTGCAAGGCTGGTAATCCACATACATGTAATTGTTAGTCTTCAGATATGAATCGTGAGCTGCTGACAGGGTGATTGTCCGTTTTTAAGAGGATGGATGGAAACCTGGCAAAGAACCATGGTCCTTTCATCTCTAATACTGCTTGAATTCTGGCTGTAGTTACATCTTACTCCCAGATATGAGGATTTGTTGCTGTAATCATTGTCTCATACCTTAATGTCTCCCCTGACCCTTACCAAGAATATGAAGCTTTTTGGTTGTGCTAAATCAGTATCATTCATCTTATTTATCTGTGTGGTGTTTTGAAAGTTTTGCTTTTTCAGGTCATTACCTGTGTCTGATAAGTGCTGTTACCAATATTTTTAGCAACCATTTAGTGTACCAAGCATTGTGCTAAGTACATACAATGTATCATTTAGAATCACCTTGTGAGTTTCTTACTTATATAAATTAAGGATTTTTTGTTTTTGTTTTTGGCTGCAAGTAACACAAAATCTATTACACACCAGGGTAAACCATCAAGACATGGATTTTTAACAAGAAATCTGGAGACAAGTGGACCAAGGTTGGTTCAGCATTATCGGTGTTGTCCCCAGGGACTTAGGCTCTTCCAGTTGGTCCTTCTCCTCTGCCGTCTGTTGTGTGTCCTGATGTTTCCCCTTGTGTTCAAGAGATGGTTGCCACAACATCAAACATCACCTCTCTGACAGCATCAGGATCAGGAAGCAAGGCAGGCAAAAGCAGATGGACTCTCTTCACATGTCTCTCTTATCAGAGAAGAAAATCTTTCTCAGAAGCTTCTGGCTGATTTCCCCTTTGATCCTATAGGCCAGAAGTAGGTCACATGCTTTCCTGTAGCCCCTAAAAACCAATCACCGACAAGAACAGATAGGTTAGACCAATGTGATAAATCTTCGGAGTTAGGCGCATGAGACCTGAACAAAACCAAGATTTTCTGTTGTTGTCATTAGCAAGGACGGGGTAAATGGTTGTCGGTAGGCAACCAGGGTCGGCCCTTATATTCTTTTCCTTTTTTTTTTTTTGTTAACAAATGAGGAAACTGTCTCAGAGTAAATAAATAAGGTAAAACTATAGTTGATAAAACCTGGATTCAAACCAGATTTGTCTGCCTCCAAAACAGTTTGCTATCACATTACTTGCTTTAGCCTGGAACTTGCTATGAGACAGAGCTGCTCTAGATCGTATCACAAGGGGTTTATCACTGAAAGTGTCAGTAAAACTGCTTTCTAACAGTGACTAATCCCCAATGAAGTCTCAAAGCCAGGAGTCTGGACAATGGCGGTCCATGGATAACGAAATATGATTAGATCTAAATTCTGCTACCATGGCCGGAAAAAGAGAAACCAGGTGAGAAAAACACACACAGAAACAACTTAAAAGAAAACAAATGTTTGTTAACCTTTTTTACAGTCATCCTCAGTCTTTTCATTCTGCACTTTTCCCCAACTGACTTTCCAGAAATGGCCGATTTTCTTTCAAATGCTGCATGTTGGGAAAATTTGCAAAGGATTCATCAGATGAACAGATTTCAAAGTGCCACTACCAATTTTTTTTCCTTAAGAAATACACCAAGCATCTAATTTGCTGCTAATAAATTCTCTGTAAGTAGCATTATAATTAAGCACACACAAAACCATTTTCTGTTTCCAAGAATACAGCTGGGCTGGCACTGAATTGGTGATAGCGCATGGGCACCGAGCGGGAGGGTCCCATTCCATCTCAACTACCACGTACCTTCTTTGTGCAGCTGAGATCTGGCTCTCCGCCCCTTCCCCATCCTCTAACTCACAAGCCATTGCCCATTCACCCGGCGTCTGTCACTGAACTCGCTTATCGGGCACCTTTGCTGAGACTTGACACTGGCTGTCCCACTTCCACGCTCTAGTCTCAAACCGTGGCAGGAAGCCAAAGCGATACATACACCTTTCTCAGCGTGTGTCCCCACCACCCCAGCCTGCTAGACTCAACCCTTGGAAATGGAACGATGATGGTCTGCGGTAAAACTGGGGATGGGGAGAGAGGCAGTGGAGGGCAGGAGTGGCAGGGAAGGGCTGACCAGCCAGACCAGGTTTTCCAAACCTGGCTTCACCACTGCCTTTTCATGGCTTTGACAAGTTAGCTTACCTCCCCAAGCCACAGTTACTCATAAAGAAAACGGGGACCCGCAGCACCTACCTTGAAGACTGATTCTGAGAATTAGCAGTAATTCATGTACAACACCTGATGTAAAACAAAAGCTCAATGTAGACGGCACTTGTTATTACCAGCTCCTTAGTAAAGAGTTGAAGGCTGTTAGGAAAGATTTACCCTGTGTTGTGCTGGATTGTTGTTATGGTTCTTGGTTGTTCTTTAATTTTTAATGCATCATGAAGTGCATAACACTTTGAGGGACATGCAGCATGTAGGGAGATGAAAGGCAAGCAGCCTGGGGGTGTTGTGTATATAGAAGCCAACAGCCTCAACCCCGTCCCTCCCTGGCTCCTAGGCAAACAGTTTCTTTCACAAGTGTGTTTTTGGTATGCAAATCACTCTATGCAGATTTCTGTGTGCAAAATACAACATAGAAAAATGGCCCTCTTGCCAAGGAAGATGGGAGACACCGGCTGCCGTCAAATGAATTAGCTGCAAATTTAAGATTTCTTTTCCTACTGCTCTTTCTAACAATGTATGGGGTGAGCATATTTTTGGCACGTTAAACCGAACTATTTTGGCTTTAGATTGTGTGTTCTTGTGATAAAAGTGTGCTTATTGGAGCCTGTAACTACTTTTTGAAGGCATAATAATGTTTAGTGGTATTTAATTTAGCATTTCACAACAGTGAGCCACCTCCAGATAGTAAAAATACTTGTTCTAAAGTCACAGATGGCTTCTGTCTGAGGTTAGTCTGCTAGTCCCCATGTACTTCCTAGTTTTCGGTGAAGATTTGTGCTTATTAACAGATTCAAGTTTATATTTTGGAAGATGCTTTCTCCCTAATTAATGTATGTCTTAGTAAGTGAAAGGAATACATTTAACCTTAAAATCATCTTTTTCTTTGGGTGAGCATGGGAAGCCAGCACTTCATTCACAACGCCACATTTTAGCATCCAAGCAGAATAATAATATGTCTCTTTCCTGGCGTTTTTCTCCATTTTCAAAGTCTTTTCCTTTGGGACCCTCTTGTGAGCTAATGGAAGGAGGTGAAGCAAAGCCTTTGCTTTGCCTGAGGTCACTTGTAACAGACACTCCAGGGCTGGGTGCTTTGTTTTTCCTGATTGTGCCCAAGGAGAACAGCAGCTGCAGACCAGTGGCCCCACTGGGCCTCCCTCTCTCCTCTTCTTTCCTTTCCCTACCCTCTAATCATTTTTTGCTTGTTCTGAGTGTTTCAAACTTGCCAAATGAGATGTTCATTAATTTTATAAAATCAAAGCTTAAATTAAAGGCATTTTTCAAAGCAAAGTACCTCATCAGACAGAGAATGACAAGTGTAGCTTACTACTTATTCCATCATCAACGGCTGGAAAAGAGGAAGGAGATCATTTCTTCCCTCTTCATTTACTCATTCACACATTCAAGCATGCATGCATTCGTTCATTCAACATCGTATCTGGAGCATGTCAGGCATCACCCTAGGCGCAGGAACACAAAGGTTGAAAATGGTCCCAACCATTGAGTTCACTGTCTGCCAGGGAAGACAGATGTGTAAACAAACTACATTGGCGTCGATTCCCCTACAGAATCGTGTACAAAATACAAAGATGGAACAAACGTCATACACACTTGTGAGGAAACAATTTTTGGAGGAGTGTACATCTGATCCAAACTTTGAAGTATGAATAGGTATTCTTCAGGTGAGTGGGGGTGTGGAGAAGCGAGAGAACCGGAGGTAGAGGGAATAGTAAGTATGAAGCTCAGAGGCCTGAACCAGCAAAACATGGGCAAGTTTTTCTTCAGAGACATTTCTTTGGCTTAAGAACAGAGAAGGGGAGAGGTATAGAAACATTCTCAACATCTCCTGTATCTGTTTCCCCCTTTTTATTCCCACTCCACTACCCTCGCAAGGTCACTTTATGGTTTGTCGAGATTATCGCCAGAGCCTGAAACTGGTCTCATTGCCCTCAGCTTCCTCCCCCCAGGTACATAGCAGAATACTTCAAAGGCCTTGCAGAATTCATCCCGCCCATGATGGTTCTACTGGGCAGAACATAAAGCCCAAGTGCCTTACCCCTGAGGATCTGAGGCTGGTTATGGCACGTCCCTCCTGGCCCCTGACATGGATTGTTCCCAGGCCCCTGCCCACCCCTCTCACTGTCCCTCAGGCCCCAGGCTCCAAGCTGGGCCTGCCTGCTTCCACCTCCCTTCCTTTGCCCATGTCAGTCCCACTGACCAGGCTGTCCATCCCTCACTGACCTTCACTTTAGTCCTTCAAGGGTTAGCTCAGGGACCCTTGATCTGGCTGGGATTGGCTCCATCCTTTCTCTGCCAATATTGTGTCAGGTACTAAATAGGTTTTGGAATCCCAAAATGTGAGTTCCAATCCTGGCTATGGCTTTAGACAAATTTCTGAGACTCGGTTTCCCCAAGTGTAAAAGGTGACAGTTTACTTTGTCAGTAAAGTAATTTAGGATTAACAGAGGATGTCGGTCCTCAAACATTAAAGCTGTTATTATTGTTATGATTTAACCTCTTTGCGAAATTCAAACAATTGGAACTACCTTTCTAATTTGCCATGAGGATCATATAAACTGATGAGTATGAAATTTCTGAAATTCATCAACTGAAAAGCCCTTAGATAAAGCTAATTACTATTTTATCTCCTGTTTGTAAATTTTTATCTACTATTTGTATCTCTATTTACAAACTCATTCATTTTATCATTCATTCATCCATTTACTAAATTCCTAATTTTGGTACATTATAAGGAAATGGCAACCCACTCCAGTATTCCGTCCTGGAGAATTTCAGGTACAGAGGAGCCTGGTGGACTACAGTCCATGGAGTCACAAAGAGTTGGACACGAGTGAGCAAATAACAAATTCACCATGGAGGATATAAAGATGAATTTGAAATGCTCCCAAAGAGCACAGAGAATCAGACAGGAAGGAAGGAAGTCACATCTAAAACCAGGTGGGGAACTCCAAGACCAGGATGAATATGGAACCCTGGAAGGCTGAGAGCTTAGGGATGATCCAGAAGAGCAGTCCTATGCATGGGTCTGGATGGATGTGATGAGGTGGGAAAGGTGTAGCAGGTTGAGGGAACTAGCTTAACCTGGGCCGGGAGCATGAGAATCCATAGGGCGTCGGGGAACTGCCGTGAGGGCAGAGATGGCTTTCAGTCACCCCTTATTCCCCCCACAGTCCTTGCAGCAGGCAGGGCACGGTGCTAAGCAGTGAGTCCGGAGGGCAGGTCGTGATGAGAGGTCCCAAACTGCAGCGAGAAGACTCACCCCGGCCACCAACCCAGCCATGCCCATGTGTCCCCCAGAACTCTCCCTCACGGCACTGAGGGTGGAGGTGCTGTGCTTTTGCCGAGGATGTTCTACAACATCCATCGTGTAGTAAGATGAGTCAAGGGGGAAATAGTTTGTGTTAAGGAATTTCACTTCAAGTCAATTTTGTTGAAATGCATATAATTACAAACTGAGGGACTCTCAGTCTGCCCTTTAAAGTCTGTGGGACAAGGGTGACACCATGGAGGTGTTAAACATTAATTTTGTGATCAAAAAATGGGCTGTAGAGCACCGACAATAAGCTATCAGAGCTTGAAGATCAATGACCTTCTCCCCCCACATATGTGGAGAAATAGATGCTTAAAGCAGAAACATGCAGATTCCAGAAAGACCTGGTACTATGTTACTACCACCCTCTGAAATAAGGTTTGAAAATAAACACTTGAAATTCTGCCCAGATTGTTGTAATCTTATTAATCTAACAAAGAGACTCGGTAACAGCCTCAACCAGGGGGCTGGTGTTTACCATGTAATTTGCAACAAACTGATAAACACACCCTTGCCCCACTTGCAGAAAATTCTCATGTTCCCTGCAAAGAAGCAGTTGGCAGAAAAATAGTAAAGGATTAGAGACCGAAAAGCCATGGTTCGGGTCCTGAGTAAATGTCTGCTCATCTCCCCTAACCTCCAGCCTCCTGGCCACATGCCATTTCCAAGTTCAGAGGTACAGTGTGTGGTTCCTGCCTGTCTTGCCCTCCTAAGCTTTCTGCCCTGATGCTCGGGACCCTTCAGAGAAGTCTGGCAAGATCTCCCTCTGCAGGATTTCTGCCCGGGGGTCTTGCTGGGCGACTGTGAGGTCATCCTGGGTTCTGAGACAATGACAGAGTGCAGTGCTTCTTCCCCCAGTCTCTAGGGACAGTGGTATTTGACAACTCTGGTGACCATGGCTCCTCATAGAGTTCTAGGTTGCAAACCAGAGGATGACCTCTGGCTAACTCAGCAGAAAAGGTATTTATTGGAAGAATAGTAGGCAGAAGCTAGGTAGGCTAGGCAGGTGGGGTCATGCCAACTTGTTCAGTCACTAAGTCGTGTATGATTCTTTGCCATCCCAAGAACCAGAGCAGCATGCCAGGCTCCTCTGTCTTCCACTGTCTCCTGGAGTTTGCTCAAATGCATGTCCATTGAATTGCTGATACTATCTAACCATCTCATCTTCCGCCATCCCCTTCTTTTACCTTCAATCTTTGCCAGCAACAGAGTCTTTTTCGGTGAATTGGCACTTTGCATCGGGTGGCCAAAGTACTGGAGCTTCAGCATCAGTCCTTCCAATGAGTATTCGGGGTTGATTTTCTTTAGGACAAACTCTGGCTGCCCCATCTCATGGTCCAGCTAACCCTTCCTCACGGCCACCAGCTCTGCAATTCGTCTCTAAACACAGTCCAAACCTTTGTTTTTTTCCCTCAGGAATAAAATCCCAGGAAAGGACCTACATTTGACTGCCCCCAGGCCCACATTTCACCTTCTACATGCAGGGTAAGGCATACCTCCCACCAGGACCCACACAAAAGGAAGATATTTAATTGTTGGCTAGCCAAACAAGGAAAAAATACACTCAGATCAGATCAGTTCCTCACTCCTCTGATTAATAACAACCAACACTTTTTGACCATGGTGTCAGGCCCTTTAGGTGAATGAACTCACTGAGTCCTCACGACAGGCCCATAAGAAAGGGCTCCACTTTACAGACGAGAAACTGAGCAACATGCTGAAGGCCCTGCGGCCAGGAAGCCACCGAACTGTGAGTCAAGCCTGACCGTGGGGTTTGGACAGAAGTCAGTCACTGTCTGCAGAGGCCCTGGAAAAGCTATGTGTGAACCTCACCTAAGATGAGCCTCTCTCATTTTGTCTGGCTCACCCAGGTTACTCCTCTCACCTCCTCTCATTCCTGTGCTTGCTTTGCCTCCAGGCTCACCTGCTCCCTCGTCCAGCTTGTCTATCCAGGCTCTCACCCCCACCTGTTTATGTAAGACCCCTCTCTTATTTAACCATGGTTCAAAAGAGTATGCGGCCCATGCTGGAAGAGCACTAGGACGTCAAATAAGCCAGGATGAATTCTACCGAATCCCTCCACAGTATTTTAAAAATGGTTTGTCCTTATGAGAGTCTGTTCCAGGATCCGAATCACTGCGTAAAGAGGCATATTAACTTTTATAAGTCTAATCCTCCTAATTTTTTTTAAAATGTGGCTATCAGTGAGTGATTGTAACTTGTATAGCAATAGAATTTGACATTTAGGGATTTCGATTATTTTTTAAAAATTGGCACCCTTGGAATCTTGATCAATATTTCCTATATTAAGGAATGAGAGCCAGAGGCCTGTCACTGTGGTAATTGCAGCCTTTATTGAAAGATTGACATTCTCTTTGTGACGTTCTCTATGTTATTGGAGAAGGAAATGGCAACCCACTCCAGTATTCTTGCCTTGAGAATCCCAGGGGCAGGGGAGCCTCGTGGGCTGCCGTCTATGGGGTCGCACAGAGTCAGACACGACTGAAGCGACTTAGCAGCAGCTATGTTACAAACAAAGCCTCATTTTCAGTCTTAAAATACCCTGATTTTTTAGTTGTTTATTTCTCTCGTTTCTTACCTCGTTTTAGATTACCGGGGTAATCTAAAAGATTTTAGGTTAGATTACCTCCACTTGCACTGTTGGGAAAGGGTTATTTCTTTAGAGGTACTTTCAGTGACACCCACACCCCCAAGCATGCGCATGTACACACACAGCATGAGAGAATTCTTTGTGTTTCATGCCATGGCTGAACTCTAAACACAACTACGTTTAGATTCTGAGTCCACCGGGCAGGAATGTGTGTGTCAGTTTGTCTTCTGTAGAGCCCACATCCCACAGTGATTTCTCAGCAAGACATCATAATTATCCATAATTGTAGTGGGCACTGCAGTCAGGTAGAGCCTGGACATTAAAGTCATCTGTCTAAAAGCAAAATGCCGTGGGCCACAGCGCACCACGTCTTTGCAGGCCCGAGTGTGGTTAGAAGATACGTCCAGCTCTGCCAGCTCCACTCTGAGTAAAGTTTCTCAAATGACAATGGGCCAATGCCTTAGAAATAAATTTGTTTTGAATAAAAAGTTACTTAGGATTTAAGACTCCAGGAGTGACACAGAAAGGAAGAGAAAGGCCTCAGACGCCTTTCCCTAAATCGGAATGACTGAATTTGTTTCCTCCAGCTTGATCCTTTCCTGAAGGCAGCGAACTAGGTGGTAGGCAGTCACCCTGGAACAAGGCATCACTCTCCTGCCACAAAAATGAGTCAGGGTTGCAGCCAGACCCTCATCCCGCTTCCCCTCGGCAGAGCACCTGCCAGGCTGCGTTAGGAGTGAGCGATGCCCGCACAGATGGAGGTCTGTGCATGGGGCCCAGGGCTGTGTAGGAGAGGAGGAGCCCCCCACACAGCACATGCTGCTCACTCCCAGACCCATCGGCTCCCATGCCCTCCAGCTGATCTGTCACATCCAGTTGGCAGCAGCAGAGCGGCCGGCAGATGTGTGGCGGTCAGACCGCTGAGACGCTGCCACCATGGAGCTGCTGTGGGGTTGTGTACTGTGAGGAGGTGACAGTCTCTCAGCAGCTGCAAGCCTGCCCCTGCTGCTGGTTGATTACAGGACTCGCCTCTCCCAAGGGTCTAAACCCCATAAAAGCTGTCTCCCTAAAACCTCTCTAATGTCTCTCTTCACATTACAAGTTTCTTGGGAGTACCTACCTGGCCGGTCAGGGTGAATTAAACATCTCATGAGTCCTCAGAAACTTCTATGGCCCAAAAGCAGCTATCCTTTTTGCTGCCTGGACAGACTGAAGGTCCCTGGACCTCCTTGTGGGCAGACAGACCTGGGGTCAGACAGCCATGCCTTCCGATTCCAGCACAGTCACCTGGGCAAGTTCCCCAGTCCATTCAAGCCTCGATTTCCTTATAGGAAAAGCGGGGGTCAAGGAGGACTTCCCTGGTGGTCCTGTGGTTGGGAATCTGCCTTCTAGTGCAGGGGACGTGGTTTTCCTCCCTGGTCAGGGAACTAAGACCCCACATTCAGCAGGGCAACTAAGCACGCACGCCTCAACTGCTGCCGAGCGTCACAGCTAGAGAGAAAAGCCAGCGCACCGCAATGGAGAGTCTCGCATGCTGCAACTGGGACCTAGTGCAGCCAAACGAATATTTATTTTTTAAAGGGGGATAATAGTATTCACCTGCAGAGGCAGCTTTGCAGCTAAGTGCACATGTACAGCACCTAGCATGTCGCCTGGCATCCTCCAGGGGTCCTATTTACTGGACTTGTTTATTGCCAAGATCTTTTAAAAGCTGGCCTGTGAGGCATTTAAGAGACTCCTGAGATCAGAAACAGTGATGGCCATCAGGGAGAGAGGCCTTCCCCAACTCCCGAGCACACAGGGAGTTCTCCTTTCCCTGAGCTCTCCAACATTGCTTAGACTCCCAGCTAGGCCCTGGCACGTGGCCCTAACCTCCATCGTGTGTGTGCTTAGCTTGCCCTGTGAGAGAGCTTGCAATCTGCCCTATGACCGCTTAAATTCCCTCTCCTTTGTGTGTGCTCCTTTCACAGGTGGCATTAATGACTTCAGAGAGCCAGAAGGGACCTCAGGGATCTCCCGGGTCATGGGCAGGGTAACGAGCACGGTGGCAGAGTGGTGGGTGTGCACTCTGGCCCAGCGCTCCCCGTGTCCTCCACACGGCCCTGGGCATGCGTGTCCTGAAGCATGCGGTTGCCCAGGAAACACTTGCTTGGATGTGCTCTCCTGCTGATTCAGCAGCACAGCCAGCCTCTTGCAGGAAGGAAGAGGGGCAGCAAACACTGTGCTTGAAGCAGCTGCTGTGGAGTCCGGTCCCTGTTGACTGTGGGGCCCCCTAAGAGTGAACATGGGTCCTCCTGGCACCTACAGTTATTGTCTGGAGAAGTAAATGATACAAGCATCATCTATGGCTTCCTTCAGGTCCTGGAAAATTCATGGTCTGTGCATGTGTCCTGGCCCCATACCCCCTTTCCTCCTCAGACCCAGATTCCAGCCACACACCAGAGCTCCTCGCACCCTCCTGACAAACCAGACCAGAGGACTGTCCAAGGGTCTCCCTTCTCCATGCTTACCTGGGTGGCTGAGTGCTGCTGGCTTCTTAGCACTTCTGGACATTCAGAACTGTCATTCTACCCATCCCGCCGAAACTCTGGCTCTCACTCCTCTCCTGATCTTTCTGTCCACTCCCCTGTGCCCTGGCTCCAGCTCTCCCTGGGAAATCTCAACCTCTGTGTTCCCAGGCTAAACTGCTGGCACCACCAACCACCCTCATGTACTGGGTTGAGACCTAGGAGTCCTCTTGAGTCCCCTCTCCCTTCCCACAGGCTGTCCATTCTTTCTTCTGAATAGGTCTTGATGGGCTACCTTCTCTATCTCCCTGGTTCAGGTCATGGTCACCCGAGGTCTGGGTTTTCACATTAGCCTCCCAGGTACCCTGGCCCTAGGCTTAGCCCTTCTTCTAGTTCTCCTTCTCCACTGAATGGGTTATCTGTGCAAGTCAGACCTCCTTCCCCAGCTATGATCTTCAGGGCTTCCCCAACCCCCTGGGTGGAATCTACCCCTGGCTTTGGCAATACATCATGACCCTCTGGGATCTGATCTCTGCCAACCACTCTAGCCTAGGTCCTCCCTCTTCACCCTTCTGACTTCTGGAGTTCCTCCCTCTGCAGGTTCCCTGACTGGCAAGTCCACCTCCCCTCGCAGCCCCCTTCTTCAACTGACTGGCTCCTCACCATCCTTCCAGATCCAGCTCCTGCATTGCCCTCTCTGGGGAGGCAACTCTCAACCTCTAGGGTTAAGGTTACAGCCCTGAATTGGCCTTGCATCTAGTCTGGATCTGCAGGCACTATTACTGTCTGTGTAGAGCTGTCTCCCGCATAGCTGGAGTACTCTTGCAAGGCAGGGTCCCCTGAGCCTGACAGATCGGCAGTCAGTGGCTAACTTGTAATGGAGCTCAGGCTACAGTGTGAATACCCAGTGCCCATGCCTCTGGCCTGGACAGACAGAATGACATATCCTGCTCAGGTGGATGGGCTCTATCTCCAACTTCATCTTTTACTCCTCTTCAACTCTGGTGACAGGAGCAGGGCTACAGGGTCAGATAGGTTTAGCTTCAAATACTGACTCAATGATGTACTAGTTTTGGGACTTTGGACACTTGAAGTTTCTGAGCCTTAGTCATCTCTTGTGTAAAATGGGGATGATGATGCCTGCCCTGTAAGATTCTGATAACAATTAAATGCTGGATTGCAAGGGCCTGCACCTAGTAGACACTTCAAAGTGAGAGATATTATCCCAGTAGGCTTTCTGGTAAACATTTTAAAATAAAATGTAATAGGACTGAATCTGGCAAGATGTATTATTCTATTAGCTACAGAAACAAACCAAGATTCATAAAGTGAGCGCTGCTACTGCTAAGTCACTTCAGTCATGTCCGACTCTGTGCGACCCCATAGACGGCAGCCCACCAGGCTCCCCCGTCCCTGGGATTCTGCAGGCAAGAACACTGGAGTGGGGTGCCATTGCCTTCTCCAATGCATGAAAATGAAAAGTGAAAGTGAAGTCGCTCAGTCATGTCCAACTCTTTGCAACCCCATGGACTGCAGCCTACCAGGCTCCTTTGTCCATGGGATTTTCCAGGCAAGAGTACTGGAGTGGGTTGCCATTGTCTTCTCCAAAAGTGAGCACTGGGATAGGAACAAAAAGATCCCAATTCTACCTCTGTCACCAAACCGATGTCTTCCTTGGCTCAAAAAGGGGGAAGGAGAATTAATTAAAGTTGTTACTACGTTCACTCCCAGATCACAGATCATCTGATCCTAACTCTTTGATTTGACAATCTCCTGAACTACCATGTGTAGCATGAGGCTCTACTGAGGTTTTTAAGGGGAAATGCATTTGAAACTTAATTCTATTGAAGGGCAAAAAACCCCCATTGGAAGGCCAAGTCAAGAGGCAAGTCTTTACCTGCAAATATTTCCCATCCACCTGACAAGGTGACTTTCCTTCTGAGGGGTTCAGAGAAAATGGCCATTTGTGAATCCCAACAAAGCTTAGCATTCCAGCCATCCCTGTGAAGGGCTGGCAGAAGCTGATGTCTGCAAAATACAGCCTTCGAGATGAAAGTTGTGGGGAAATAAAGCCTTAAGACATTACAGTGTTTTCAAATATCATTATTACTGCTCTATAAATATCCCACACCCACAGTGTATCAGGTGCCACATGGGAAATATTGGATTCACTTGGAGGTTTTCTTAAAAGACACATAACAGTACCATATGCCAGTCATCTTGATTAATATTTATGTACATGCTGCAGAAGCAAAGATTAGCTGTGTCAATATGTATAGAAAACCCTCACAAAAGAGAGTCTGTGTGATGTGTATTATCTGCACTTATGATCAAAGGCATTTGCTTAATTTTTTCACTTCTCTAAAAGCTATTTCACCCATAAACTACAGAAAGGCTGGAGGAGTAAGGAATTATTACAGCAATAATCAGGGGGAAATTATCAGAGATCCCTGGGATCTCCTACTGGGAGTAGTTCAGAGCCTCTGCAGCTAAAAAGAGCAGTTCCAGAGCTGCGAACAGCAATTAACCCTTTCACTTGCTTTTAACTAATAGGATTCAAACATACTTCATTCCTTTTCAATTGTCCTCACCAGCATACCAAAGGGAAAATTGCTTCCAGAAAAAAAAGCTTTTACATGAGAGACATGCAAGAGAAAAAACCATTCTCACTAATAAGATTCCAAGTGCAAATTTGCACACGAGCACTATGCAAATAACCAGTACACTGTTTTAGTAGATGGGTGCGCGCACGCAAGCTACGTCATTTCAGTCGTGTTCAACTCTTAGTGCTCCCATGAAGTGTAGCCTGCCAGGCTCTGTCTGTCCATGGGATTCTCCAGGCAAGACTTCTAGAGTGGGTTGCCATGCCCTCCTCCAGGGGATCTTCCTGATCCAGGGATCAAACCCATGTCTCTTACATCTCCTGCTTTGGGAGGCGGGTTCTTCACCACTACTGCCACCTGGGAAGCCCAGTAGATGGGTATATGGACCAAGTTATATCCCCTCCTAAATTTATGTGTTGAAGTCCTAACCCCACAATATGATGGTATTTGGAGATGGGGCCCTTGGGAGGTACTTAGGTTTAGATGAGGTTACAAGGATGGAGCCCCTTAAGAAGGGATTAGTGCCTTCATAAGGAGAGACACCAGTGAGCTTGCTTCCTCTCTCTGCTTTGTGAGGACACAATGAGAAAGCCACTGTCTATCACCCAGGAAGAGAGACCGCTCTAGAATCTGACCAACCTGGCACCATGATCTCAAACTTACAGCCTCTAGAACTGTGAGAAAATGAGAGGCATCTGTGACTGAAGCACTCAGTCTCTGGTTTTCTGTTACACAGCCCGAGTAGACTAACGCAATGTGGTTCTTACCGTCTGAGCTTTCATCTTAGACGGTGATGAGATCGAAATTCAGGGTTATGTTAAGCAAAGAGCCACCTTCAATGGCTGTGTAGACAGTGACGTTATTGTCTTTGATAGGCTGGTGGTGGTGGGTATTGCCAGCTCCCTATTTTCTTGATAGAGCTGGTTGTTATGGACTGAAAGGATGTGTGACTATCTGTTGGGGAATCGATCTTGAGCTAAAAAAAAAAATGTGAAATTGTCCAATTATTTGGAGAATAGAGCAGAACTAAACAGCCTAATGCCAGCAAACAGTTTGAAATTGGGAAGCAATATTGTGGACTCCTGGCAAGTGGAGAGCAGGGAGAGGGAACAACTTAGTTTGGTGTGAACTGAGCAGTTACTACTGACATTTATTTTTATAATAAAAGCTCTTTGTTAAATCATGGTTTATTAACAGTGATGTGGATTTTGCTGTAATAAGATGCTGAAGGGCTTCTAAATTTGGGGGAAAAAAAAACTATAGCCCACCCCAAATCTTAATATGACCGTTAGGCAGACAAAAACAATGACCGAACTGGATTGTCTGAGAACTCACAAGGTACTTGTGCTGAGCACGCTGAGGTCTTGGTTGGCTTCAGGAGCCTGGTGTTCTGATCAATGCAACACCAAATAGCTGTGTGGCCTGGGACAAGTCTCTTCCCCGCTCTGAGCCTTAATTTCTTCATGTATTCAAAATAAAACAAAACAGAAGGAAGGTTAACCTTTCTACTCAGATGTTCTTAGAAGTGCTGTCCATGCAACAGCAGACAGCTCTAAATGATGAATCCCTGGATCTGGCAGAAAATGAAGGGTTAAAGACAGAACTGAAAAGTCAAAACCATTTACCCAGGTGTGGCGGCCACGGGAGGAAGGGCCCAGGCTGAGGCACTGCAGGGAGCCTGGCATAGAGGTGCACCCCACTCGGGCTGGTCACTTGGGCGCCAGGTGAGGACTCTGTGCTCCTGGAAGGGCTGGGCAGGTGCCAGGTGGAGCCCAAGGCAGAGCTCGGCCCCCTCTCATCCCCGCCTGAGCCGCTCATGGCAGCAGCCAGGAAAAGCTCCAGCTGCCCTCCCCACAGTGGGGCTGGTGAATGCTGGGGTTTGGGGGTGTATCCATTTGCTAGGGCTGCCATGGTAAGGCGCCACAGACTGGGTGCCTTCAACAGCAGAAGTGTATTCTTGGTGATTCTGGAGGCTAGAAGTCTGCGTTCAAGGTTGAGAGGGTTGGTTCCTTCCATCTTCGGCTGGTAGAGGTCGCCTCCTCCTCTGTCTTCACGTGCTTTTCCTTCCATCTGTCTGTGTCCAGATGTCCTCCTCTTACCAGGTGGAATAGGGCTCACCCTCGTGACCTCATTTAATACAATTACTTCTTTAAAGACCTTATCTCCAAAGTCAGTCATATTCTGAAATATGGGGGATAGGACTTCAACACGCACATTTAGGGGGTATGATTCAGCCCAAAACAGAGGCTACTGATATTTCAGTTTGATAGGGACCCTGTATTGGCACCCCAGGGCTGCCAGAACAAATTACCACAGACTCCATGGCATAAGACAACCAAAACTGATTTTCTCTGGAGGCTTGAAGTCTAAACTTAAGGTGCTGGCAGGGCAGTGCTGTCTCTCTGGAGGGTCCAGAAGAGGTTCCTTCTTTGTCTCTTCCAGTTTCTGCTGTTTTCTGCTCATGCTTGTCAGTCCTTGGCTTGCAGACATATCACTTCAGTCTCTCTTCACACAGTGTTCTCTGCGTGTGTGTGTGTCTGCGTCTAAGCTTCTTAATATAAGGCCTACCCCAATCTAGTGTGACCACACTTAACTTGAATATACCTGCAAAGACCCTATTTCCAGGGAATTCCCTGATGGTCCAGTGGTTAGGACTCCGTGTTGCCAGGACTAGGTTCAATCCCTGGTCAGGGAACTAAGATCCAGCAAGCTTCCTGGTGAAGCCAAAAGAAAAAAAAAGAGACCCTGTTTCTGAATTAGGTCTTGTTCACAGGTCCTGGGAGGTAGAACCTGAACACATCTTTCTGTAGGACACAGTTCAACCCACAGCACATCCCATCTCCTTACGCCCTTACCCTCCTGCCCCCAGAGCTGCTCAAGTACCATTACTGTACTCTGCTTAAAGCCTCAGGGAGGGTGCTTAAAATCTAAGATCATTCAGAAAACTAAGATCATGGCATCCGGTTCCATCCCTTTGTGGCAAATAGATGAGGAAACAATGGAAACAGTGACAGATATTATTTTCTTGGGCTCCAAAATCACTGAAGACGGTGACTGCAGCCATGAAATTAAAAGACTCTTGCTCCTTGGAAAGAAAGCTATGACAAACCTACAAACCTAAAAGCAGAGGCATCACTTTGTCAATAAAGGTCAGTATAAGTCAAAACTATGGTTTTTTCCAGTAGTCATGTGTGGATGTGAGAGTTGGACCATAAAGAAGGCTGAGTCCATCGAAGAATTGATGCTTTCAAACTGTGGTACTGGAGAAGACTCTTGAGAGTCCCTTGGACGGCAAGGAGATTCAACCAGTCCATCCTATAGGAAATCAGCCCTGAATATTCATTGGAAGGACCGATGCAGAAGCTGAAGCTCCGATACTTTGGCCACCTGATGTGAAGAGTCAACTCACTAGAAAAGACCCTGATGCTGGGAAAGACTGAAGGCAGGAGGAGAAGGGGACGACAGAAGATGAGATGGTTGGATGGCATCGCAGACTCAATGAATATGAGTTTGAACAAACTTTGGGAGATGGTGAAGAACAGGGAAGCCTGGAGTGCTGCAGTCCACGGGGTCTCAAAGAGTCAGACACGAGTGAGCGACTGCACAACAGCAGCAACACTGCTAACTGGCTTCCCTCGTCCGGTGCCTTTTTAAATGCCTAACATCTTTCTCTCTTCCCCGTCTCCTTTTCTCCCCATCTCCTTGTCTCTTTCCTCCCCCTTCCCCCTCTCTTGTCCTTCCAGGTTTGTCTCTCTGCTCTGCCTCTCTCTCCCCTTACTTTCCACTCCCTTCATCCTGGCCCCTCTCCCACCCACCCTCCCTGCTCAGGTGTCTTCCTAGAGGAAGCTATTTTTCTCAGATGTGATAAGCAGCAAGAAGGTTCTTAGTTGTCCTAAAAAATTGTGAATTCTTGCTTTGCTTTAGTGGCCACATGATGGCTTTCTTTCCCAAACTTTTCATGGATTGGGTCTGCTTTTTCCAAGCATTTTATAACGATTATTCGACTTTTCACCCTTCTGATTTCTCTGTGGAATTAATAAAATAAAGTAAAATAAAGCCACTGGTTATTTCCTCCTTTTAAGGAAGTCCCACACAGAGATGTCAATTAATTCAGCACAAGTCCACTCTGTGGCCAGTGAGGGGACAAAGCTGCTGGTTTCTCATTAATAGGAGCCCATCATGGGCCCATGTGGGTTTGCACATGGATACAGACTCATGCAATCACATCATTTCCTAAATTCTTGTTGCTTGCACACTGAAGCTTCTGTCAGGGTTTTTCTAGGCTGCTCGTGGCTATCTGGCCAGTCTCTCCTGGGTCCAAATTTTGGTTTACCACCCTCACTAAGGAATACAGATGCTTAAGGTCTCAGGAAACTATTAGAAAGCCAAGAGTATTCAAAGAATAATAGGTTGTGACTGTGTAGAACTTATCACAAGAATTCAAGGAAGATTCCAAGAAATGAGCCATCAATACACATCACACCATGAATGAATCTCAAAATCATTATTCTGAGTGAAAGAAGCCAGATAAAAACAAGAGTGCATAGGAAACTCTAGAAGATGCAAACTAATCAATAGTGACAGAAAACAGACTGGTGTTGGCTTGGAGGATGGGGTTGCCTGGAAGGGGCCAGGAGGAAAGCAATTTCAAAGGGGCACGAGGACGCTTGTGGTGGTGATGGATAAATTCACTCTCGACATGGGTAATAGTTTCTCAGAGGGTAGGCATGTGCCAAAACATCAAGTTGCATGCAAAAAACAATCAAATAAGATTCTACGTTTAAGAAATCTGGTCCAGTGTACAAGGCGTGGTGCCAAGTGTCGAGATGCAAAATGTAAAGGCACAGAGCGGAGGTGCAGACACCATCATTCCCGCAGGTCTGTTCAGTGGGTCTGGGGTCCAGAGTTTCCCTGAGTTCCCACCCTATGCCTGAGCATGGCAGTAACCTGGTGACTTGTGTTGGACCTTGAGCCTATTTTCTGCCAAATAAGGATAATTGTGAAATGGATAGTCACACCCACAACGTGGTGCTGCGAGGGTGAGAGGTAAAAAGAGCACGGTGCTCGTGACAGAGTAGAGCCTGCATAGCTGGTAGCAATGAGAAAAGGATTATTGCTCACACTTTCCCCAGGAGCCTTCTGTGTGGCGAGTATTACCTGGCAACCAGGATGCTGTGAGGTATGACATGGTTCCCGGAAGTGTGTTTGTACAGGAAAAAAAGAGACATACACTGGGCACAGAGATAGGCCCGCCTCAGACCTCAGTACCCTGATTTTTCCGGGTCTCTTTTATTCATGAGTCTAGACTGAGATCCATCCTCACCAGCTTCCCAGAAATTGTTTTGGGATCCCCCAAGGGAGGGAGGTCTTTTCTCACAAGCAAACAAATTTTAACTGTTTGAAAAGTGTTCTAAACATGCATTTTAAGAGCAGGAGGTAAAATAAACACAATATAATGAAACATATATTGGAAAGGAAATCCGACTACGGTTGATAAGAAAGGAAGTTAGTACTGATCCAGAGCAAAGAAGACCATGACATTGAGGGATTAAAACATCAAAAAACGTTTTGTTAGTTGGGTTTTTGACTTTTAGAATACATACCAAAGTCCTTTTAATTTTGAAGGGTGTGAGTCCATCATCAAACCCACCATCCCCAGTGGAGGCAGAGTCTAGCCGTATGGTGCGAGGAGGCTGGTCAGAGGCTGCACCGGGGCAGCGACAGGGAGAGGTGTAGCTGCATTATGGCCGGTGGCCAGTCCAGCCTTGCACAGTAGGCCAGAGGTAGGTAGCTGCATGATGGGGCAGGCCTTGTCTCGGGTCCGGCCAGGTGGCAGAAGGACAAGCCCCTCACCACCACCATCATCACCACCACGGCAGCAAGCCTGTACTGAGTACTTGCCTTGTCTGAGGCAACATTTGAAACACTCCATATTTCATGACTATCTTACTGAATCCTCACAAGAGTCTTATGAAGGTTAGCTTAGGATTTTCCCTATTTTACAGATGAGAAAACTGAGGCAGAAAGAGGCTAAGTCGCTTGCTCACAGTCTTGCATGCACAGTCAAGAAAAGGAGAGAGTTGAGATGCCAGCAAGAGAATTAATAGAGGAGTATTCTTGTTAATGGGGCTTCCCAGGTCGCACTAGTGGTAAAGAACCTGCCTGCCAATGCAGGCAGACCTAAGAGATTCAGGTTCGATCCCTGGGTTGGGAAGATTCCCCTGGAGGAGGGCACGGCAACCCACTCCAGCATTCTTGCCTGGAGAATACCATAGACAGAGGAGCCTGGCAGGATGCAGTCCACAGGGTCTCACAGAGTCGGACACGGCTCGAGCGACTTTGCACACACCCATTCTTGTTAATGCACCAGTCATCTAAACTTCGGCTTTTCAGAGTATTGACTCCCTAATCCCTAAACGGATACGGGCCAGGGGACACCGAATTGATGTGTGAGTGGGGGTGCCTGTTATCACCATTTTAATGATGTTCACATAAAGGAGTAAGGGCAGGGCCAAGCAGGAGGTATGGGGTGACGCCTCTGTTTTTCTGCTCAAAGGACATTTGAGTGACCTCACATTTTACAGATGGGGAGACTGAGTCTAGAGGAGCTAAATGACTTGGCCAGGGTCCCTCAGTGAATATATACTGGGGCTTGAACTCGGTCTTTCAGGTGCTAGCTTAGCTACAACTAAGAACTGTGAGTCCCCTCCTACTCAGGACCCCAGACCTTAGGCCCTGAGAAGCCAGATCTCCTGTTGAGGGCACAGCTGGCCCAAGCCAGGGCTCTGCATCTCTCTGTCTCTCTCACATTGACTCTTCATCTCATCCACATGGTCCTGACTCCCCCAGGGCCACACACTGTCACTGTGGGTGGAGGGGCTTTCCCACCAAGGCCACCCCCACCAGAGAAAGAAATGGACCCATGCAGCTGCTGCTCATTTGGACAAGCAGGGGTCCTCACGTGTTGCCTGTCCCAGCTGACGCCCCACTTTCTCTGCCCCGCTCAGGAGGAGCAGGCATAATCCAGGAGAGTGGAGGCCGCTTTTTCATAACCTTTAATACCTGCCTGCTGAAAAAAAGAACATCCACACAGAGAAAATTAAATGAATGCGCTGCTCAAAAGACTTCAGTTGGGGAAAGCTCTTCATCAGATCTGGGAATGCAGCCAGGAAAAAAATCATTTCCCCAGCCCCTCTGGGAGTGGCGACAATGGCCTGGTTAGAGAAGCTCTTAGGAGGGGGCCTGTCCTGACCGTCCCCTTCGGAAGGGGCCCTGCCACCCCTTCTCTCCCAGAACCACATCCACACAGTGCTTTAAGACCTTTAATTATTCTTCCTTAAGAGGGAAGGAAGTTGGGTGGTCCTTCGGATGGGGCCTGGGTTGAACTAACACATCTTCATCACAGAATACAACTCAGCATAAAAAGTAGTGACCCATCAACACATGCAACAAGAGCGATGAATCTCAAAAACGATGTCCTGAAAGAAGTCAATCTCAGAGGGGCACACACTGTGTGATTTCATTTCTATGATACTCTGGAAAAGGAAAAGCTATAAGGAGAGAGCTAGAGGAACTAGTGTGGCCAGGGCTGGGGGTGGAGGGCATGAACTACAAGGGGTCACCAGGGAACTTTGGGGGAAGACGAAAATGCCCTGTTTCTTATGGGGTGGTAGCTACACTCTATCAGAATTTCTCAGACTATGTCAAACAGATAACCTGTACTGTTTGTGAATTATACCTCTACACAGCTGATCACTGAAAAAAAAAATTTGTGAATGAATGAGTGAATGAATGAGGGTAGCAGCCACCAGCTGTTGCTGGGTCCCAATCACTGCCTTCGTGCAGGTGGGTGGGGTCCCTTCAGTGTCTCTGGGGAGGGGCAGCTCTCTGGGGAGCCCTCCCCAGGCTCCGCAGCCACTGACACTCACCATGTGATTGAATGAGTCTAGAGACGGCTCCCCCAGGAGGGGTATCTCTGACCACAGCTCTCACAGATAAGGCAAGTGGCATGTCCCTGGCTCCTGCCCAGCAGGTTGCCTGGTAGATGTTGTCCTGGCTAGGTTCCTGAGGACAGCCTGCTTCCTTTCCCCCACCCCACTCTGAGCCTGTCCTGGGTGCCAAGCCCTTCCCTGGAGGGGCTCAGACTCTGATGGAGCTGGCAGGGCTAGCTGCATACAGTTATGTCAGGCTGGACAGAGGGAATCTCCAACTGTGGAAGCCGAGGAAGGACTGGCCCTGACGGAAGGTCAGAGGGGCTTCCTGGCAGAGATGCCATTCAGGCTAAGCGGGGCCAGGGCTAAGAAGCGGGCAGGAGGGAAGAGTCCAGGGGAATGCCCTGAGTCAGGGCAGGCAGGAGGCAGCTCAGCATTGTGTAGGGAGGCTCAGAGGGGGCAGTGACTAGTTCTTCCTGGAGAATAAGGAATGAGGCCACCTGTGAGTACCCTCTCAGGTCTTGAAGGCTTGGGAGCCTCCTGGACTTTGGGCTCTCCTAAGGCCATGGCCAGGTCCCAGGAGAGCAACATCATCAGATTTCCACTGTACAGAAAAGTCCCTGTGGCAGGTGATTTATTAATACATGAGCCACACCAACACATTTAGGGTGTATGTGGCTCTTATAGCTTCCCAGGTGGTAAAGAACCTGCCTGTCAATGCAGGAGACATGAGAGACTCGGGTTTGATCCCTGGGTCAGGAAGATCCCCTGGAAGAGGGCATGGCAACCCACTCCAGTATTCTTGCCTGGAGAATCCCATGGACAGAGAAGCCTAGTGGGCTCTAGTCCATAGGGTCACAAAGAGTCGGACACGACTAAAGCGACTTAGTACACATGTACCCGTGGCTCTCACAGGGTGCTTGTGTGAGCACTGTCTGGAGCAACAGCTACAGAAGCACTTTGTGAACTATGTGCAGCTCTGCTGGCCCGCCTCAGACAGCACTCTGAAGCCGCGAGTGTGTGCAGACCCTGCCTCGTAGGTGAGCAGACAATGAAGAGACTCCTAAGTCATCCTGTGGCAGGTCCGGGCTGGAGCCACTCTGCCTGCTGAAGAGGGAGAGGAGAAAATGTCAGTCACAGGTTTCTGGGGTACTACCTGCCCTTGCCCAGGCCTCAGGACTGAAGAACAGAGCAGTTCTCCACCTGCCCTCTTGAGCCTCTGTCCACACAGCAGAGGCCTGAGCTTAGCTGGACGTCATTCATAATGATGGCCAGGAGGGGGCGCCCCAGGACAGATGACTTTGGACTCGACCACAGGATCACCCAGGAATTATATTCCGCATAGACTCAAAACTAGTGTTTATGCTCTTCCTCTTCTCCCTAAAATCTAGATGGTGAAATGTCTTCAGAAAATCGTGTTCAGACAAGCCCTTCTGCACCTAAAACCCTAGACCAAGCCCAGTCTTTTGGAGTAAGGGATCCTTGAAAAGCCCCCACCAGGAGGAGCTTTTGCCAAGATAACTAGTCAGTCCTTTTTTATTGAGGAAGGGGGATAGATAATCTCAGGGTGAGGGCTGGGGCAGGGGGTGATTGGAAGAGGTTCCCCAGGGCATCCACCAGAGCCATTTCTTAGAGCCCAGTCAACCGTCACTCCCAGGGGCTCTTCACGCCAGTAAGGGTATCAGAATCTTGGAGCCCCACTCTCAGGACACCTGCGTTGGCAGTTCGGGCTCTGGTCAAGGGTTCGGGTCAGGTTCATCCTAAAGTCAGTTCCGAGGTTATCCCAGAACCACCCTGTGGTGGCAGAGGGTGCCGTGGGGTTGGGGGGAGACCTGCTTCGGTTATTTTAGGGTGAAAGCGGGCAGCCTTGCTCAGGAGCATGCAGTGCAGTGTGCAGATAAGCATCATATGACCAGAGTTCAGCACTGTAATTAAATACCACATACAACAAAGTGAATCCCACACCTACTTAAAGACACGTGTGAAGGCGATTGTATAGCGGGATAATTGGGCAGAAAAAGAAAATGTGTTATGTAAATGACTATAATTAACACTGCTTTTGCTCAGCAAACCTTTTTACGATTTCCTGTCCTTTGCTAGGCTTTCCTGTCTAAAGCAGGGTTGACATCAACTTCACATCCATCTTACCCACCCTGACAGAGACATGGACTTTCCTGGAGGAACTTTCCTTCCCTTACTTGCAGTCTATTTGGTTTAGATAGTGCTCAGCTGCATGCGTGACCTCAAGGGTGAGCTTGCGGCCCACACGTGCTCAGAACACTGCACACACCTGTGCCCCGGTGACTAGTGTAGGAGTGGCTGTGCGGCCCATGACAGTCAGTGGACTCTGTCATGTCCGTAGGGAAGAAAGGAATCTCTTTCTTCTAGCCCTGATGAAGTGAGAAGAGTGAGGTCATCCCAAACTGTATACTGGTTAATGAAAATAAACAAAGCAGAGAGACTGAGTCCTATTGACATCATTCAGTCTCCAGGATTCAGCTAGGCCTGAAGCCACAGCTGAACTTTTTAGTTATATGAGCCAATAAGTTCGTTTGTTTGTTTGTTTTTGCTCATGCCAATTTGAGTTAGCTTTAGGTCACTTGCAATTAAAAATCTCCTCTCTGCTACACATTAGGGAAGTTTAAGGCCAAAGGAATGTAGGTGGGGAATGGGAGGGAATGAGTCAGATATAAGAGCCTGAAGTTGTACAGGTAATAGGAAGAGAGAAGTGGACAGATCCAAGAAGAACTTAGCAGTCATCTCCTATGGGACTCCCTAAGCGGACTGGATTTGTTGGGAGAGGGAGAAAGAGGAGTGAGGATGAGCCAGAGGGCCAAGATCATGCTGTTCACCGAGGCAGAGAGAACCAGGAGGAAGAGAGGTTACACACAAAGACATCAGGTTCCTACTTTGCAAATGTTTGGTTTGTGTGCCTGTGGAATCCAGCACTTGTCCAGTGGCTCCTGGCCGTGTGGGTCTGAGCAGGCACCGAGGTAGTCAGTAGAAGGAGTGTCTGGGGGCCCTGAGAGGGGAGCCATTGCCTAAAGAGGGGGAGAGGAGGACAGGGCAGCCAGGGCCAGGCACCAAGGGGCACCCACAGCAAGGAAGGATGAAATGATGGAAACAGTGAGGAAACAGGAGATGAGAACTCCAGAGGGCCCCGCCAGAGTCCTTGCCAGTCCCCTCATTAGCCTGGCTGTCATCAGCCTGTCTAGGGCAGGAACCATGTCTGATTCAATCCCCGGCGTGTCCTCACAGAACTGTGTCTGTTCAGTCCCCAGTGTATCCCCAGCACCAGCCTATGCCTGGCATGTGATGGGAGGTCAGTATCCCCATCGCATTTGCAGGATGAATGCATAAATTAAAAAGGAAAAAACAGAAGGGCCGATGACTATAGTGAGGAATTTCGTCCAACTTCTCACCCAAAAAAAAAAAAAAAATCAAATTGGGACATTAGGACACCAGGTTGTCTTGTTCCTTGGGGTAGGCACTTTGTCTGGCACCTCTGAGAGGGCCTCTAATTTCAGGGCCAGAGTCCTCTCCACTCCCCTTCTCTCCCTTATGCTGTCTCAAGTCCCAGCCAGGAAGGAGCTGGCAGGGAATCAGGCCACTGGCTTTCCTTTTCTTTTTCAATAACCTGGTCTTCCCTTACCATAGATGCCCCTCGGCACCTGGCACTGGCTCCCCGGTTCTCTTATCCCCATCCCTGGCCGACAGCTCTATTCTCAAGGCTCCCAGATGCTCCCTCTTTGACTACTACAGTGTCTGCTCAGACCCACACGGCCAGCATCCCACTGGACGCGTGCCCGAATGCCACAGGCAGCTAGACCACACTTTTCCAAAGCTGGAAGCCGGTGTCTGCACACACCCTCTCTTTCTCCTTATATGCTGTGCCTTGGTGAACAGCATGACTCTGGCTCCCTGGCTCATCCTCAATCCTCTCTCTTTGTCCCCTTCCCACCACCACCATGCCAATCCAATTTTTAATCCAGTGTCCCTTTGAGGCCGTCTGTTAAGTTCTCAGATCTGTCCACTTTGTTCTTCCTCAGCCCTTTCCAACTCCAGGCCCTTGAATCTGGCTCATCTTTCACCCATTTACCTCTGGCCCCCAAGCTTCTCTGATGAAACTGCAGGTAGGAGTGGGACTAGGCTTGTCCCTGTCCCTGAACCCCTGGACCACAGGGTCTGCTAGTGTTACTCTAAAGATGACTGAGGTCACCTTTCCCCTCTCCTTGTCCACCTCTGCCTGGGTTCCAGACACTGTCTTGCCCAAACAAGATCAAGTGACTCCAAACACGAAGGAGAGTATTTGGAGTGCCACGATGAAGGTCTTAGATGGAGAAAGGGAGCAGACAGTCTTCTAATCACCAGGAGCTGGCGAGTCAAATTGACTGTATTGCCTGGGAGCTGACATAATGGAACTCCTAGAGTAGGTGAGATGTCTTCTAATTTGAAACTCCATTACTTTGGCCACCTGATGCAAAGAAGTGACTCATTTGAAAAGACCCTGATGCTGGGAATGATTGAAGGTGGGAGGAGAAGGGAAAGACAGAGGATGAGATGGTTGGATGGCATCACTGACTCAATGGATGTGAGTTTGAGCAAGCTCCAGGAGTTGGTGATGGACAGGAAAGCCTGATGTGCTACAGTCCATGGGGTCGCAAAGAGTCAGACATGACTGAGTGTCTGAACTGAACTGAATGACCTTAACGATCTTAAGCATCCTTGTGTGAGTGCTAAGTTGCTTCAGTCGTGTCTGACTCTGTGCAATCCTATGGACTGTAGCCCACCAGGCTCCTCTGTCCATGACATTCTCCAGGCAAGAATGCTGGAATGGGTTGCCATGCCTTCCTCCAGGGGATCTTCCTGACCCAGGGATTGAACCCGCATCTCTCATGTCCCCTGCACTAGCGCCACCTGGGAAGCCTGAAGCATCCTTGCATGTACTCATTTGCCCTTCTTATATCTTATTCAGAGAGGTCTCTGTACAAACTTTTTGCCAATTTTTAAAATTAAGTTTTTGTCATCTTATTGAGTTCTAAGAGCTCTTTATATATTCTAGATACAAGCTCTTTGTTGGATATATGTTGGCTTTGTTTATAGTATTTTTGGGGGGAGGATATGGAGTTGGTTATGGACAGGGAGGCCTGGCGTGCTGCGATTCATGGGGTTGCAAAGAGTCGGACACGACTGAGCAACTGATCTGATCTGATCTGATCTCTGATAGTTCCTATACCATAAAGTTCACCCTTTTAAAATATACAATTTAACATATTTGCAAAGTTGTGTGTTGATCATCACTATGTCAGATATATGCTTGCAAACATTTTCTCCTAGTCTGTAGTTTGCTTTTTAATTTTTTTTAACATATCCTTTTGAAAAGCAAAATGTTATCATTTTGATGAAGTACAATTCATTGATTTATTTCCTCTGTAATTTGTAGTTTTTGTGTTGTATTTAACAAATCTTTGTGAAACCCAAGGTCAAGAAGATTTTCTATGTTTGCTTCTAAAAATTTTATAGCTTTAGCTCTCATATTTAAGGCTATGATCTTTTTTGTTAATTTTTGTATGTGATCTGAGACAAGAGCCAAACTTATTTTTTGGTCATTTTGATCATATAATTGTTCCAGCACCATTTGTGGAAAAGAGCATCCTTTTCTCTTGTGAAAATCAAGTGACCATATACATATGGGGCCTCTCAGGTGTTGCAGTGGTAAAGCATCTGCCTGCCAATGCAGGAGACACAGGAGACATGGGTTCAACTCCTGGGTCAGGAAGATCCCTTGGAGTAGGAAATAGCAGCCTGCTTTAGTGTTCTTGCCTGGAAAATTCCACAGACAGAGGAGCCTGGCAGGCTACAGTCCATGGGTTCCAAAGAGTCGGACACAACTGAGTACACACTACATGTATATATGGGTCTTTTTCTGGACTTTATAGTCTGTCTCATTGATTTATTTGCCTATTTTTATACCAAACTATCTTGATTACCATAGCCTTATAAGTCTTGAAACCAGGTAGCATACGTTCTCCAATTCAATTCTAATTTTTCAAAGTTGTCCCGGCTATTCCAGGTCTTTTGTATTTACATATAACTTTTGGACTCAGCTTGTTAATTTCCACACTCTTGCCCTCCCCCCCCCAAAAAAAAAGCCTCCTGGGTTTTGAGATTGCATTGAATCTATAGATCAATTTAGGAAGAATTGATTAACATTATGTATGCAGGAAGCAACAGTTAGAACTGGACATGGAACAACAGACTGGTTCCAAATAGGAAAAGGAGTACGTCAAGGCTGTATATTGTCACCCTGTTTATTTAACTTATATGCAGAGTACATCATGGGAAACGCTGGACTGGAAGAAACACAAGCTGGAATCAAGATTGCCGGGAGAAATATCAATAACCTCAGATATGCAGATGACACCACCCTTATGGCAGAAAGTGAAGAGGAACTCAAAAGCCTCTTGATGAAAGTGAAAGTGGAGAGAGAAAAAGTTGGCTTAAAGCTCAACATTCAGAAAACGAAGATCATGGCATCTGGTCCCATCACTTCATGGGAAATAGATGGGGAAACAGTGGAAACAGTGTCAGACTTTATTTTTGGGGGCTCCAAAATCACTGCAGATGGTGACTGCAGCCATGAAATTAAAAGACGCGTACTCCTTGGAAGGAAACTTATGACCAACCTAGATAGCATATTAAAAAGCAGAGACATTACTTTGCCAACAAAGGTCTGTCTAGTCAAGGCTATGGTTTTTCCAATGGTCATGTATGGATGTGAGAGTTGGACTGTGAAGAAAGCTGAGCACCGAAGAATTGATGCTTTTGAACTGTGGTGTTGGAGAAGACTCTTGAGAGTCCCTTGGACTGCAAGGAGATCCAACTAGTCCATTCTAAAGGAGATCAGCCTTGGGATTTCTTTGGAAGGACTGATGCTAAAGCTGAAACTCCAGTACTTTGGCCACCTCACGCAAAAAGTTGACTCACTGGAAAAGACTCTGATGCTGGGAGGGATTGGGGGCAAGAGGAGAAGGGGACGACAGAGGATGAGATGGCTGGATGGCATCACTGACTCGATGGACGTGAGTCTGAGTGAACTCCGGGAGTTGGTGATGGACAGGGAGGCCTGGCATGCTGTGATTCATGGGGTCGCAAAGAGTCAGACACAACTGAGCGACTGATCTGATCTGATCTATTTCTCATTTTATTTAGGTATTAATTTCTCTGATGTATTGTATTGTAATTGACTCAATGTATTGTAATTTTCAATGTTTAGGTCTTTTAACATATTTTAACATATCCTTAAGTATTTTATATTTCTGATGCTATAGTATGATATTACTTTTAAAATATCAAGAGTTTATTTCTAAAATGTGTGTGTGTGTGCATGCTAAGTGTTTCAGTCTTGTCTGACTCTTTGCAACCCCGTGGACTGTAGCCCGCTAGGTTCTTCTGTCCATGGGATTCTCCAGGCAAGAATACTGGTGTGCATTGCCATTCCTTCCTTCAGGGGATCTTCCCTACCCAAGGATCGAATCTGCATTTCCTGTATCTCCTGCATTGGCAGGTGGGTTCTTTTCCACTATAGTGTATAGTGAAGTCGCTCAGTCGTGTCCGACTCTTAGTGACCCTGTGGACTGTAGCCTACCAGGCTTCTCCATCCATGGGATTCTCCAGGCAAGAATACTGGAGTGGGTTACCATTTCCTTCTCCAGGGGATCTTCCTGACCCAAGGATTGAACCCAAGGTCTCCCGCATTGGAGGCAGATGCTTTAACCTCTGAGCCACCAAGAAAGCCTATAGCCACCTGGAAAGCCTGCTTATCTCTAACATACAGAAATACAATTGATTCTTGTATATTGGCCTTGTATCCTACAATCTTGTTAAACTCCCTTATTATTAATATTTCTGGTAACTTTTTGGTAGGAAGTATAAAATTTTCTACATAAGTAATCATGTCGTCTGTGAATAAAGATGTTTTGCTTCTTCCTTTTCAATCTGAAAGCGTTTTACTGCTTTTTCTTGCCTTATTACTCTGGCTAGCGCCTCCAGCATAATTTTGTGCAGAAGTGATAGCACAGCTTTGCCTTGCTTCTGATCTTAGGAGGCATTCAGCGTTCTCCTAGGAAGCATTTGGTCTTTTGTAGATGCCTTTTATCAGGTTGAGGAAATTCCCTTAGTTTGCTGAAAGCAATTTTATCATGAATGAAGATTAGATTTTTTGTGTGTTTCACAACTTCTTTTCTTTTATTAAAATGATCGTATGTTTTTCTTTTTTAGTCTGTTAATGTGGTGAATTACATTGTTGGTTTTCAAACACGAAACTCATCTTACATTCTCAGGACAAGCTCCACTGAGTCATGATATGCTGTTCTTTCTATATATATTTGGATTCCATTTGGTAAAATTTTGCTAAGAATTTTGCACCTATGGCTAGTAGGAATGCAAACAATTCACTCTGTTGTGTGAGCTCTGGATGTTGTGTCTCCTGCTCCTTTTTGGGTGGCTCTTCTCCAGCCTCGCATAGTTTCCTCACACACGTGGCCTGATCAGCTCTCAGCTGAAGGCATGAGTGAGGCAGACCTGTGGAGCTTTCTTTCTGGGCGCCCCCCTCTCCTCTGTTACTCTACCCTGAGAACTCTGGTTGTCTTGGCGCCACAGACTTTCACTCTGCTTCTTTAGCTCCTGGGACCAGGCACCACCTAGGTTCCTCTTCCTGCACCTTCTCCAGACAGGAAGCTGCGACAATCAAAGGCTCACTACCCAAGGTGACTGTCCTGCATTGCCTGTTGGTCAACGTCTGAAATCCATTGTTTCATATATTTTGTCCACTGTCTTGGGTGGGAGGGTAAGTCTTCCTTGATACTCCAGCTTGTATAGAAGTGAAGTAAGTGTAAGTAAGTAAGTGAAGTCGCTCAGTTGTGTCCGACTCTTTGAGACCCTGTGGACTGTAGCCCGCCAGGCTCCTCTGTCCATGGGATTTTCCAGGCAAGAATACTGGAATGGGTTGCCATTCCTTCTCCAGGGGATCTTCCTGACCCAGGGATCGAACCCGGGTCTCCTGAATTGTAGGCAGACACTTTACCGTCTGAGCCATAAGGGAAGTATACAGAAATGAAGTTCCAGTCTATTTTTATGCGAGAAATTTTGTCAGTTTTTAGGAAGTCAGGATCGTCTGTTTTTCTTACTCAATAGTTTAACATCAGCATTCTCATGGGACTTTAAACTTTCCATAGATGTCACTGTGAGAGATGCAAAATATCCTGTCAAGCATGTGGTCAAGTTTCATTGACCTTGCCCCTAAGTCTGGACAATGCCCACCCCAGCCAAGTAAAAGGACGTACAACTCTTCTGACATCATGGGCTCCATCCTCCCTCCTAGACTTTCCCCATGGCTCTGATGCACTTCCTCAATGGAAGACATTCTGTACCACAAACTTCAATAAGACAGTGATTAGGGACTGCAGAAGAAGCATTTTTCAAATTAAACCTATTTTTTTCTTGAATGGAACAGGTGTCTGGAAGTCACAATTATAGGAATGAAAAGGATGACATTATTCACAGTTTTCCTGTAATTAAACTCATCCACTTCCTGAATGAGGTCCTGTGCCCAAAATAATACCTGTAGCTCTCATTTGGGGAGCTCTGTCTGTGCACCAGACACATTCCTGGACACCAGGGCCAGGCTGTGGTTTGCTCCAAATACCAGTGAACTCCAAGAAGGCCTCGCCTGGGAGCCTTGAGCAGGCCAAGATCTGTTGGTAGCTAAACTCTTGCTCTGACGGATCTTCCACCCCTCTGGTGCTGGTAGAGACCTGGGGTCAAAGATAATGAGAATACGTTGGGAAGTGATTGATAAGATAAACTCAGCAACAATGTAATAGTAATTAACTACTGTTTATTAAGACTCAGTGATAAATACTTACTCTTCCCCCAAACTTTATGAGTGCTAGATTGGGAAATTACAGCTCAGAGAGGTGAATTAACTAGTTTGAGGTCACACAGCTAGTTGGTTGTGTTACTGGGATTCTAAGCTGGACACTTTAACTCCAAAAACATTTTTTTTGACAGCTATGATTTGTTAAGCTCTTAGAAGCTCCCCGATCCCACCCTGAAATCTCTATCCACCCTTCTCTCCACACACACACACACACAAAATCCAGCAGAGCTTGGATTGCTGGGATAGCCTGAACATTGCTGAGCCCCTGGGAACACGCAGTCCTGGGAACTGACTGCAAGTGGCTTGAACACTGCTAAAGCCAAGAGCCATACAAAGGCCATGCTCCCACCCTGGAGGGAGCTGAGTGGGCCCTGTGCCCAGCATAGGCCTCTCCTGCCCGCATGCCCACTCCCTGTCCCCCAAGTCCCAGAGCTCTTCCCCTGGCCTGAGGTCTGAAAGAACCAGAAAATTCTATTTTTTATTTTCTTCCAGTTTAATCTAATACTTTGCAGTTGTTGCATAATCTAATTAATTTTACCATAGGCATAAGAGTGTGTTAAGTCTCTGATTTTTTTTTTAAGGTGTATTTTTGGTCTCTGGGATTGGCTTCCCAGAATGCTTTTAACAAGCAAAAAGATGTGGTACACTGTTAGTTTTTACACTATTATCACATATTTTTGTTCTAAAATTTTTTTATTGCAGTATACTTGTTTTATAATATTACATTAGTTTCAAGTGTACAATGTAGTGATTCAACATTCTTGTAGGTTATACTCCACTTATAGTCATTATAAAACAATGGCTAGATATATCCTTGTAGCTTTTATACATAGTAGTTTGTGCCTCTTAATCCCCTCTCCCTATCTTCCCCACCCCCTCAGAAATTTCTTTAGTAACATCTGCCATTGTCTCTCCATCCAACACTCGAATTGTGGTTCATGACAATATTCTTTTTTGGGATCTTCTGGGGGCTATTATTCCCACTTTACCGATGAGGAAACCAAGGTTCGGGGGCTGGGGATGATTTGTGCAAGGAAATAAGATTTGAACTGACTGTATTGAAGATCCTGCCATACTCTGCAGAAATATGAACCACTGGTGGTAAAAATTCTTCCTCATTTATCAAGAGCCCTCACATCCCTTATCTCATTTGTGAATCTACAAGTACTTATGTAGCAAGTAGAAAACAGAAGGCGCTCTGTCCCTCCCAGGGGGGCGTGTGGAGGATCAGACAGATAACATATATTACACTCTTAATCTGAGGCAACCCTGACCACACAAATAGATTCTGGAGCTTCCTCTAAATCATTCTGTGGATTAATTATGGCGTGTACCCTTCAGGGTCTTGGTTAAGGACAACAAAAAGAGACTTAAGCAACTTGAGCAGAAAAGAGGCTTGTTGAAAGGATATTGATTTGAGCCTAGAGGGCCAGGCCACCAAGGACCCAGCCGCAACCATGCCTTGGCATCTGTGTGCTTGGGGTGTCCCTGCAGCATAACTGGGGATCTCATGGAAGATGCGTCTCCATCAGCTGGAATCTGCCGTCACCACCATCACAAATGGCAGAGTCAGCTAGCCTTCCCTGAGCCCTCACTAGGTCCAGGCACATGTCAGATGCTTCACCTGTGCTTGCTCATTTTACAGATGAGGAAACCGAGGCACAGAAAGATGAAGCAACTTGTCCAATATTAACAGTCAGTAAATGGAAGAGCCAAGATTCTACCTGGCTGGTAATTTCCAGACCCCACACTCTTAACCGCCATGGTTTGCTTTCTTGCTACCATTCCTGATGATTCCTCCGCCTTGTGTCCCTCCTTCCAAGGTCCCAGCATAGTTCTGAGCTAAGTCCACAATCCAGCTTTTAGGGAGAAAAGAGAAGACCATCTGTTCTGCCTTGATTTCAGAGTGAAAGGCATGACCCTTCATCTCCACTATCTTGAGATTTTCCCACATGTGGGAGAGGGTTCAGATGCAAGGTGACCTTCAAATGCCAATGGCCCCTCTAGGACTGAGATAGCTCCTTTTAAGGCCTGTCTGCCACATCCAGTCCTCAAAACCTTCGGCCCCCATGTAGGGACTGAGATACACAGGCTTTGGGCTCCTTAGCAAGCAGGTTCATTCCTAGGTTTCAGGGAAGATGGGCAACGTGCAGCACAGGCTGGCGGTCCTTCCTGGACGTCCAGGGCCTCTTCCTTATAGGACGGAAAGCCACGCTTTTAAGACAGCGTCGTCATCCCTTACTCAGTTTTCCCGAGAGATTGGCGGCAGCCTCCCCATCCCTGGAGGCACATCTCAAGGAGAGCTGGGCTGCTATCTTTGTTTGGCATTTTTCAATGTCAGCAACAGAGAAGCAAAATCAGCCCAAAGGGCTGTTTAATTGCAATATAAAAAAAAATCATGCTTTTTCAAGGGAAAAAAGAAGAGTTCTCCACCCCTTCAGTTTCCAGCGCAATACTGTATCTGCTGATTCGGTCTCATTCAAATCCAAACAAGCACATTCATCATTGCAAAAAGTGCCATTCAAGTGAACACTCTCCAAGGGCCTATATTTTGCCTCAAATGTTCCCAAGCCGAATTAAGCCCGGTGCAAACTACTAAACCTCAGCAGAGGAGGTGTGGAGGAGAGATGCTACAGAGCTTCCTGGAACACACTGGGCAGAAGGAAGTCATCAGAAGCCTTGGATTGAGTCAAAAGTCCTGCCTCAAATGCCAGTTCAGACTCAGGGCATGTCCCTTCCCCTCTCTGGAGCTCAGCCCCCTTTCTGTGAAATCAGAAGACCAGGCTGGATCAGGGGTGGCAAATATGTGAATTTGCACACCCATTCTTCCTTCCTTTGACCATGTCGACAGCTCCAGCTACTCATTTACTTATTTACTGAGCCCAGATTTGGTCTCAGAATCCTTCTCAAAACACCACTCCAGGCAGTTGGCACTGAGATGAAGTGTGTTGCCTCCCCTGGGCTGGAAGAGTCTCCTGGGTACCCTTCCAGGTCACACACTTGAACTTGGAGAGCAGTAGCAGCAGCCAACACACCCTTGCTGTGTGCTTCCTATAGGCCAGACAGTATTCTGAGTGCTCAGTCTACGTGAATACTTACTTGGCTCCTCAACAACCTCGTGAGTGTTCCTAATGGGCCCTATTTTGTGGAGGAGGCAGACTGGGTATACAGCCCCAGGTTACTCAGCTGTGAGTAGAGGAGCCTGGATTCAGACTCAAGCCATCAGTTTATAGACTCAGAGCTCTTAACCCCTCACTGCAATGTAGGTCTGTCAACAAGGAGCCAGCCTCTGCAGCGAGGTGGGGGTCACACCTGGATCCTTGCTATGCCCCGTATGCTGTACTCAATACTTGTTTGTAGACTAAGCAATTGAATGAAAGATTGAAGTGAAAACAAGAAAAACACTGGAAATTACGCAATAATAACGATAATTGTTGCTCCCATTTATTAAGTGCTTACTGTGCGCTGGACTTGACTCCCTTTCCCCACTTTGGAGGAGCTCAATAAATATTTGTTAAAAAACGAGGATAGTAACAATTGTCTTATCCAATACCTTTGAGGTAAGAATCCCACAGACTCATTTCATTCTGTTAGCAATGGGCAATTCATTTCATTCTGTTAGCAATTCATTCTGTTAGCAATGGGCAGAGCTGGGCTCTGTGTCCCAGCCTGACTCTAAATCCTGCCCCTTCTGGACTATACCTAAGTGCTCTGGGAGGACCAGGAAAAGGGCAGCTGAGAACTTGGAGGGGATGTGTCCCCATCAATCCTGCCTGAGGATCCCCCTTACCCCGTAAGCTGCTGAGGTACAGGAGGTTAGGAGGCCAGGCTGGGGCAGCCTCCACGTTTCTGCCCTTGGCATCCCCCAACCCCCACTCCTGCCCCATCAACCCAGACTAGCCTCCCCTGAAGAAAACAGCCTGACCTCGCTCAGGCAGAGGCTCTCCAGTCCTTTTGTCTGTGACCCAAGGAGAAATCTGTTTTATACACACACTTTAAACCAAATCCTACAGGACTTTCTAACGGTGAGTATTGTGATAACTTTCTGTTCTACCAAAAGAAAAGGGCCAGTATTGACGCACTAAGTTGGTTCCACAGCCCATGAAGGGGTTGTGTGATGTGAAAAGCCTCACTCTAAGGTCACCTGTTTAATAACAGCTCATACTAACAGCGTGCTCACTACCATCTGGGCAGCTAGGAGCCCATCTCACACACACAACAGCCCTAGTAGAGAGATCATCACTACCCCTACCTTTCAGATGAGGGAACTGGGATCTGAGGCTGGAGTAACTCAGCAGTGTATCCCTCATGTATCAATCAACCAGGGCCACAGAAGGAGTGACCTCGACAATCACAGTGTTGCAATACAGTAAGCATTTATTTCTCACCAGTCTGTGAGTTGGCTGGAGTGACTCTGCCCCCTAGGTCTCCTCCTTACCCCCGGGACAGCAGGCCAGCTGGGACACATTCCTTTTCTCCCAGTGGTGGGGACACGCAAGCCCCACCCCACCCCCACCTCCGCCAAGCACATTTCAAGCCCCTGCTTGCTCTACACCTGCCAACTCCCCAGCCACAGCGATGCACTGTTGCACTTTCAATTAAGGCTTTGGGCTTTTCAGAAGAAGAGAAAAGACAAGGATCTACATAATCAGCACAGCAGCTCGGCACGTTCCATGCAGACTGCTTTTTGGGTTTAGAGTCAAATAAAAAACAGCATTTAAATATCATCCATTTACATACTCTATGCCAAGACTTATAATTCTTTGTGTCTGTGCTTCCAGTGAATCAATTCCTTTAAGAAGAAAAGAAACAAAGGAAGAGAGGAAGGGGAGGAAGGAAACAAGGCAGGCAAAGACAGAACCCAAAGGGCAGATGTGTGGGCCACGGGCCTCACATCTCTGAGCTGAAATTGCTTTACCTTTAAAATGATGACACAGAAGAGTATGCTCCAACATGCTGCTGAGTGACAAAATTAGGTTATGGCACAGCATGCAGTGTCTCATTTTGCAGCTTTGTATTCATATTTAATATATATGCCTGTGCATATGTATTTAGGTGCACAGATGTCTGAAAAAGGATCACCTAAATCTTACCAGTGGTTACTTTGCAGTGGTGGGGTTGGAGTGATTTTTTTAGTTTTTTCTGTTTACTCTCTGTTTTGAGTGAATGTTTTTATCAAGAGAATGCATTATGTAGATCATCGGAGAAAGCAACAAGGGCAATCCCATTTGCTCAACAAAATGGAAAACACCAGGGGCTGGGTCCTGCCCAGTGCCCTCAGATGGAGGCAGTGCCCACCCTTTCACTGGCCTTATGGAGCCCAGGCCTGCTTATCTTCCAGGCAGGGTGCTGGCTTGTGTACACCCCCTCCCTGTTCTGCCGTGTCCTTGTTCTTCTCGCTCACCCTGGACACTCTAGACATCTTATCTTTCACATTCCATTTCCCTCCCCCATTCCCATGACCCTAACAACACGGAGCTAATATTCACTAACGCTCTATGAAGTTGGAATGCATTTGTGCATTCATTCATCCATTTTCCACATATGCACTCATCTCTCCATCCCTTTGTCAGACATCCACTGGTGCCTGCTCTGTACCAAGCTCTGTGCTGGATGCCAGGAACCCAGAGATAAATCAGATGCCAGCCCTCAAAATATCCCAGTATAGCATGTGACATGTATCAGCCAACAGTAGCCTGTACAAAATGCTACAGGAGCACAGAGGAACACTCTGATTCTCCTGGCCTAACCCTTCAGCTTACAAATAGATGGGTATTACCACCTCCATTAAACAGAGGAGCACAATAGAAGCCCTAGTGCCAGAAAGGGAAGGCCCTTAGAGGCATCTATTAGGAACTGTACATACATGTTATGTGTAGCATCACCAATCAAATGACCATAGTAGACTGATCAGACAGGCATCTTTCCCCGTGAACCAGGGGCACCTTTTATAAAATATAATTTTATTTATTTATTTTTGATTCTGCTGGGTCTTCATTGCCACTCGGGCTTTTCTCTAGTTGTGGAGAGTGAGGGTTACTCTCTAGTTGCAGTGCGTAGGCTTCTCGTTGCAGTGGCTTCTGGCATGTGGGATCTTCCTGGATCAGGGGTCGAACCCATGTCTCCTGCATTGGCAGGCAGATTCCCCCCAACTGAGCCATCAGGGAAGGCCTGGGGCACCTTTGAGTCAGCGTCTGCGCTCTGTGCCAGGTGGCCCTACCAGAGAGCTACAGCTGGCATGTGTGTTACCACGTCCAATCTCAAAGTCAGGGAAAGGAGGCTCCGAGAGGCTCAGAGGCGCCGAAGGTCACTCAGCAAGGTAATCTCCAGACCCCTCGTTCTTAGACACGGAGGGAACTGACCGCAGAGAACCTGTGTCAGAGTCTGCTGTGCACTGTTCTGCCCTGCCTCCTTGCATCGCCAGTGTGATCTCCTGGCTTCCTCCGTTTTCTGTCCCATGGCAGGCAGGGATCCTCGGCTGAAAAAATTCAGGAGGTGTTGAGGCTGGCAGCTCTTTGGTGGGCCCGTAAACTGCCAAGTGGATTAGAAGGGATAAATAAGCCGGAAGACGCCAGGCCCACCCACGATAATGGGCACAGTTTACCCATATTTCATTTCAGATCATACCGGAACAGAGCAAGAATTACAAAGTGCATAAACCTAAGCAGCCGTGCCTGATAATTTACAGTCCTCACAGTCATTTTTAATGTGCTGTGTCTGCCTTCCTCCAACCTGGGAAACACTAAATCCAGCTGCTTGAAGAACCACTTCATACTATGATATGCCCAGAGTCTTTCTCAAGACCTGGCTTGGTTTCCACGGAAACTTCCATCCCCTACTCTGTGGCCCTGCTCTTGGGACTGAACAAGAGAATAGTCTGGCAGAGGGGGCACTCAACACATGGTCTGCACACAAGCCCATACCCACAACGATTCTCCAAAGCCCCATCACACATTAGGCATTAGAACAAGCTGGGAGCACAGGCTTTAAGGTCATGTGGACCTAGATGTGAGTCCTAACCCCAGCATCTATGGATGATGGGAATTTGGATGAGGCACTAATCTCTCTCAGCCTCAGTGAGTGCCCTCGTTTATAAATGGACTAACGAGATCTACTCCATGCAGTGGTTGTGGGGAGGCCATGCTGAGAATATGTGTCTGACAATTAGCATGGTACCAAGTTAATACTTTGAGTATGACAGTTAACATCATGGTTATTGTCCAGTATGATGGACCTCCCTCTGACCCTAGGGCCTATCTGAGATGCCCTCTAAGCCTAGGTTCACAGAGTTCCACACCAAACACAGAGGATGGACTCTGTATGTATTGGATGGATGGATGGAGGAGTGGATGGATGGATGGGTGGGTGGATGGGTGGATGGATGGATGGATGGATGGATGGGTGGGTGGATGGATGGATGGCTGGGTGGATGGATGGGTGGGTGGATGGATGGGTGGGTGGATGGATGGGTGGGTGGATGGATGGATGGATGGATGGATGGGTGGGTGGATGGATGGAGGAGTGGATGAATAGGTGGATGGATGGATGGATGGATGGGTGGGTAGATGGATAGACAGGTGAATAACTAGAAGGAAGGATGTCTGAAAAGTTTCTATTTCTCACACAGAGACCATCAAAGCAGAGATCTGAGAAGGCCCAAGTTTGGCCTCCTTGATGGCTATCTCAAAATTGACATTTCCTGCTCTCCTGTGTCACCCATCACTCACCCACCATTAGATAATTTCCCTAAATGCTTCCTAAACCTACCCAGATCTTCAGCAGGACTGCATAGACTCCACCCTGCCCTTGTCTTGTTCTGCCTCTGCTGCTGCTGCTAAGTCGCTTCAGCCGTGTCCAACTCTGTGCGACCTCAGAGATGGCAGCCCACCAGGCTCCTCTGTCCCTGGGATTCTCCAGGCGAGAACACTGGAGTGGGTTGCCATTTCCTTCTCCAATGCATGAAAGTGAAAAGTGAAAGTGAGGTCACTCAGTTGTGTCAGACTCCTAGCGACCCCATGGACTGCAGCCTACCAGGCTCCTCCGTCCATGGGATTTTCCAGGCAAGAGTCCTGGAGTGGGTTGCCATGTTCTGCCTCATTCAGCTACAAATCCTTACTTAGCACTTGAGACCTTTGTTGCCAGGCCAGTCCATCCCCGTCTGAGCTGGGCACAGCAAGGTGGTCCACGGAGGGAGGGCTGGCCCTGGGAGATGTTGGAGCTCTGCTCTGGGCTCAGCAGTTAGAGCTGAAGCATCAGGGGAGGATGACCTGCAGGCAAGTGTGACTGGAATGAGGCTCTGGGCCTTTTTGGACCGGCTCAGATGGGCCTGTGGGCATCCTTTCTTTCTAGTTTAATCAAAGGCTTGCTCGGCAGCCTACTGTCTCAGCCAGACGCCAAAGGCTGCACAGGGCGGGGCCTTCCTCGTATCTCCTGTGCCACTTGACACACAGTAAATTGCTTTTCATGAACTCAGGTAGGAGGCAGTCCAAGGGGAGCCACTGCCTGGTGACGAGTGACATTTGTAAGGTGCAATCTTCATTCCATGCTGCATGGAGGGCCCAGGGCAGTGGTGGGCTGCTGGATCCTGGCCCTGGCCTGGGGCTAAGTGCATCAGCCAGTGGGGCTCACCGAGGAGACGTCAGGAGAGACACTGGTGGAGGTGGGCAAGGTGCCCTGCAAAGACCAGTGCCAGGTCCCTGCTGCTGGTTCCGAGCCGTGGTTTCCTTCTCTTTAAAATGGATGCAATAGCACCTCCCAATTCACTGTATTATTCTGAGGATCAGACAAACAAGTTACAGCAATCATAGCAATGCTTGCATTTGTACAGCACGTTACAGTTGACAAAGGCCCTTTCCTTGCCAGGAATACAATTTGGTGAATATTTTCTCCTCACCTGTGAACTGCTGCCTAAAATTCTACATTAGTTCCTTGATCTTAATCCTTTATTGCTTCCCTCCTGCCCCTTTCCAGAGGGCAGCATTTGTGTGCTCCAGGTTGGAATGTTCGAGAAGGAGAAGCAACAGCTGCTAGCTCCTCTGCACTATGCTATCTCCTTCCATCCTTGCTGTGGCCGGTTAGTGAGGAGCAGGATGGTGCAGGGGCCTCCCTGTTGAGGGAAGGACCAGGACAGGGGGGTCTGGGGTGCCACAGAGAAGGCTGGCTCTTCTATTTTACCCGGGGAGGATGGGGGAGGGGAATGTCCCCCACAAGTGCCAGCTGTCCCCAAATGTGCACTGGGTGTTTCATAACATGTCATGTGATGCCCCCACAATCACCTCTAGGTAGATAGGGATTAATATACTCATTTTACAGGAGTCGAAACTGAGACCCAGAGAGGGCAGGGAGCATGTCCCAGCCATAAGCCCAGGAGGTGGTCAAGTCAGTACTCAGATCTGCTCTGTCTGGTGGGGGTGGTGGATTGGGGAAGGAGAACAATGAGGTGGGTCTTACACATGTCAATAGACAGACAAGTAAGCAGGGTGTGGAGGGCTGGTGGATGGTGAGGGATGGGATCAGGAGGGTACAGGTTAAGTCACAAGTTACCAACAAAAGGTGGAACCAGGCTTCATCCCTGGAGCTCAGAGTTCTCCTGGACTCTCCAGGAAATTCTCCTGGGCCTCACTCAGCCCCCTAGTCATGGGCAGGAGAGGCCTTTATCTGGCCAGTGTCTCCAAGAAGCCTGGGCGGGCCTCCAGGGAGGGGAAATGGTGGGGGCAGGAACAGTAGAGAAGGCCGACTTCCTTCCACTCCGACCACTGAGGAGCTCCCCCTCTGCCTGCAACCACTCCCATCTCCCCAACCCCCACCCCACCCAACCCCATCCCCACTGCCCAGGGATGGTCTGGCAGGAGAACTGTGCTGAGTTGTGTTAGAGAGACTCCAGGCTTCTAGAATATTCACAGCATCACTCCCGCCCTAACAGAGGAGCCCACCACGGGGGGACCGGAGTCCCCTGGGAATTCCTGAGTGTTCCACACAGAGCTGTTTCCCACTAGCTTGAAGGAGCCTCTCCTAGTCAAAGGCTTGGCCTCCTCCATTATTCACCAGACCCCAGTCACCCGCCCCGAGATCCACGCACATGAGGTCCACTCCTCCCCTGGCTCCTTTCACCCCGGGAGCCTTGCACATCAAACTCTTCTCCCTATGTTCAGTTTTATTTTTAAATATACTCAATTCCTTCCTCATCTCTTAATTCACCTGCAGGGACAGCTTTCCCTTCCAGGCCAGAAACCTTGATATCATCCTGGAAGACTCCCTGTCTCTCCCACCCACATCCAATCTGTCAGATCTTGTGGGCTCTTCCATCAGATTCCAGCATCTTCCACATCCCCACCCTGGGCTGAACTTCCCCGATTCAGGCCTGGACAGTCACAGCAGCTGGTCATTGTTTTTCCTGATTCTGCCTTGTTCCCTGCAGTCTCTGCTCAGCTCAGGGTTGAGAATTGTTGTTGTTGCTGTTCAGTTGCTAAGTCGTGTCCAGCTGTTTGCGACCCCATGGACTGTAGCCTACCAGGCTCCTCAGTCCATGGGATTTCCCAGGCAAGGGTACTGGAGTGGGTTGCCATTGCCTTCGAATTGTGTCTATTGCTCGTTGTTCCCCTGCTTAGGCGAGACAGAGACAGGGATTTCTGTCTTATTCATCCATGGATCTCAGAGCCTAGAACAGCACTTGGCACGTTGGAAGCACTCAGTAAATATTTGCTGAATGAGCAACATAAGTCATTAGAAACGTTTTAACTGTCTTAAGTTATAAAAAGTATGGAAAGCAGAAAATTAAAATTACTCCTGGTTTTACTACTTGAACACAGCTTGTCATATTAATGGGTTTGGAGATAGTGTTTTCTAGTCCCTTTTATTAAAGTTTTTATAGCAAGAATCCTGAATTTCTTGTCTACTCCCGACACTGTCATAGACCATTTTTAAATATCAGTTTCTTCTATTTCACAAACCTTGTGGAGGGTATCATACCTAATTTTCAGATGAGGAGACAGAGGCCCAGAGGGGTGAAGAAATTTTCCCAAGGTCAGACGATGTTTGTAACAATTTTGTCAGTACTGGACATGGCAATTTTATCCTGCCCTTTTCACTTAACTATATTATGATTACGTCCCTGTGTCATTAAAACTACTTGTAAACACAATTTTTAATTGGCTACAGAAGATTCTTGCCCCGAACATGTTCTTATTTCTCTAACTAATCCCTTAGAATTAGAATTTTGAATATCCCTTAGAATTTTGGATACTTCTCAGTTTTTACTATTATAAATATAGATGAATATTCTTAAACATAAAGCTTTCCCCAGATTTTTTATTATCTCCTTCATGTGGATGACAAGAAAGGAAAACCCAAGGGTAACGTTGTACAAACTTTTAAAGAAAAGTCTCTGGATGCTTGTTACCAAACGCCATGTTGATGTCTGCAACTGGACTGGTTCTGGGTGTGTGTTGAGTGAGGGAAGCTCATTTCAGATATTTTCCTGTGGTGTCTTTGTCTTATTCACAGCCAGAACAGCTTATGTTTCTCTGGGCTAGGCCCTTGTTCATTATTGAAGCTCCAGCCTCAGCATGGCTGAATCCACTGCCTCGAGTTTGCCACATTAATATTGCAGGCAGGGCTCTTGAGGACCTAAATATTTGATCAGAATGTGTGCTGGGCTCTCAGTGAGCCATATTCGGAGCAAATGAGACCCTCCTTCCCTTCTGCACCACCCAAAGCGGCATGAGGCCTGGCCACCCTCAGACAACTTGGTCAGTTGTCTATGGAGAGTGAATCACTGTGAAGAAGACAGGGTAAAACAATAAAGACATGTATCAATTACCACAGTCTCAGAATTCACTTTTTATATCTCACATCTAACAGCCTGCAATAGTATTCTACTATCTGGATGGGAGGGAAAGGCAGGGGTCCATGACCCCTAGCCAAGGCCTGGCGCACACTACGTACACCCCCATGCATGTTTATCTGTGAGCGGATTTGTCCTTGGAAACTAAGAATGTTCATTCACTCACCACTTTCAAGCACCTACTGAGTACCAAGCTCTGTGCTATGCACTTGGTAAGGATTGTTTTAATTGCACTTAGAACAATGACTAGCCATAATGTTTTTAAGGGTTAACTATTATAATAATAACAAAGAAATGCTATTATTTATTTGTTATTATTAATTATTATCTCAATTCTATGAAGGAGGCATAATCACTGTTCTCATTTTACAGATGAGAAAACAGAGGCCCAAAGACTCCGGTAAGGAGCCAGGAGGCTGGCCACAGGCCTTGACTATTCATTCTAGATCTAGAATTGGACATAGGTGCCCTGGCTCTAGCTCTAGGCTCGGGGCTGCCTGAGACTCCATGCTTGTCTATCCAGGTTCCCCACCGGCTCTGGCATGAGCCCCAGGCCTTTGGTATGTGCTCCTTGCTCAACTGGGCTACAGGGGGAGAGGGACAGATGAATTCCTCAGGCTAGTGGACAGGCATAGCCCTGAGGGGAGAGGACAGTGGTATTCACAGAGGAGGGCCCTCCCCTCAAGCTGACATCTAGCTTCTCACTGCTAATAGAGCTTCAAGGCCTGAGAGACAAGGGCCTGGAAGGGGAACAGAAGTGATCTGCAGGGATGTCTGGGGGATGATATAGTGCAGAGGATGGTGATGGACGAGCAGGCAGAAAGCTGGCCCTCAGGAGCACACTTGGCCATGAGACACTAATAACTGAGCTGGCACCTTGAGACGAGCCCCCCTGGAACAGCCTTGTCCTGCACCCCAGTGAAGAGTGAAGGTCTACCCTATGCAGGGGCAAAGGGGAGGGGCCAGACTCACCTGTCAGGTCTGTCTAAGGTCACTACCTCATTGCCCTGAGCAGTCTTCTGACAGATGGATCCTGGTCCCTACATCCTCCCAGTTCTCTCTGTAACACCACGTCTTCTGTCCCAAGAATACTATTATTCTGTGAAAACAATCAAGGAGGTGTATGAATTTATTCATACTGGTGTTCATCATGGTGGTGATAACAATAATGCTGTATCTGTATGACTAGACCCATTCACACCCACAATCACGGATTCTCTCATTGATTAATTCATTCATTCATCAGACATGCTAGGAGGGGCAGAGTATCACTCCTCTACCTTAAATCCTCCATTGACTTCCCATCACACTTAGAATAGAAATCAGATCCTCACCTGGCCTGCAAGGCCCTGGGTAATACACCCTGGCCTAACTCTCTGATATCTTCTGTCTCTCTTCTAGCACCTGCTGTTCCCTTTGTCTGAAACTCCCCTCCTCAAATCTTGCCATTATCTTTCAGCATCGGCTCAACAAACCCTCCCCGGCAGGCCTGACACCTGAGGTGGCCTCCCTACCGGGGTTCCTCTACCCCATCACCCTGTTTGTGTTTCTCAATAAATTATTTAATTTAAGTAATTTACTTGCTTGTTGTTCACTCCGATGGTCAAAGCCCATGAGAACAGGACCTTGTCTTGTTTACTGTGGTACCCTGAGTGTTCACACTCAGGCCTGGCATTGATGAAGAAAGAAGGGAGGGAGGGAGGGAGATCAAGCAGGTCTTTTGTGTCGGCTTTGAGGTGGCTTTGGGGGCACAGCTGAGAGTGCCTAGAAAGCAGAGACTGGGGGGTGGGGGAGGGAAGGACCCTGCAGGTACCACGACCCACTGTGCTCGGGCCTGTGGGGTCTCTTTATTTCCGGAGAGGAACAGGGCAGGTGTGTCTCTGACCTTGTTACACGCGAGCCTCTTTAAAGACAGGCGGGGGTTCAGAGGCCCCGCTCTCCCGCTCCCCCAGCTCTCTGGGCCGCCCCTCCTCTCGGTCAGGTGCACGCAGCGCTCTCAGTCCAGGAGCCTGCCTGCCCTGCTTGTCATTCCGGCCGCGGCTTCCTGCGCTCACGAGCTTCCCACTGCGCCAGGAGTGGGTTTCTGATAACGTCCGAATAAATTATTTAAGAGACTTTCTGCCAGGGGAGGATGAAACTCGGCTGATAACTGGGCGGGGGCTGAAGGGGAGGTTCAGGGCTCCTGCGCCGGCCCACCCCGCGCCCTCTGCAGGCTGTTTCGCGTCCGCATTAGCGTGTTAATTACACCAGCTGCCCTGGCGGGGCTGGGGAGGCGGCGGCCTGGGGATGGTGTCACTCTTGGGTTCAAAGAACCACGGAAGAACCGTGGGGCAGGGAGAACAAACTGGGGTCACGGCTGAAAGGACTGGAAGGAGCCCCTCAGAAGCCCCCCAAACGGGAAGGGTTCCTGGCACAGGCAGGGGAACCCTGCTGGAATGGCGGGTATGGCATGCAGGGAGGGGTGCAGGGGGGAGTTGGGGTACAGGGTGCCCTGTGGAGAGTGGAGGGCCTCAGACAGGGATGTGGTTGTCGCCTGAGGAAACACCTCTGAGTTGGGGGCAGAAATAGAGGGTGCACCTTTCAGGGGCCTGTGTTGTCACTGTGGGGACCCAGGTGGGCCTGTGGGATGCCAGCATCCTTCCACGTGACAGGACAAGGGTACTAACCAGGGAGGTGGGCGTCAGGCAGGTCGCTTGCTTTCTCTCAGGGGGAAGATAAGAGCACAGCCCCTTCAGGTCACTGAGTGTGGGGAGGTGATGTAAAACGGCTTGGTGACCACTGAGTGGAAGTAGGGACCAAGCTCACATGCCCAGGTGTATAACACCTTCTGGTTTTTTCCAGGAAAGCTTAATCTTCCCCAGAGTGTGGGAAGAAGGGCCTTGTGGCTTAGCCTAAAGGACAGATTGGTTCTCACCAGTCACTGCCCAGTGGTACTGTCCCCAGCCCCTGGTGCTGGCAGGCCTGTGGCTCTGTGGCTTCACTCAAACCTGGACCATGTGGGTTCTCCCATCTTTGGAGGAGCTGAAACCATGTGCCCTGTCCTACATGAGATCCTGTTATTTCAGGGCCTGCATGTTCCCCCAGTGAGGGCTGCTATCTTTTCCCTCTGGGGGAAATTCCTTCCTTCCCCTCCCCAAGCTTCCCTCAGAGGGCCCCTGGTAAACATAATTTCCCTAATGAGCTTTTGAAATCCAAACCAGGAAGAGAAGAGCCCCATTATAAGCCTTTCCTGAGCCAGGTTAATGGAGCCCTTGCTTGAAAGAGAGAAGAGAGGGGAGAAATACCAGGAGAAAAATATAAACTTGTATCTCACATGATACTCATGCCTTCTGGAATCATCAGTAGCAGCAGCATGCTGGGGGCTACCAAGATTCTTCCTTTGCTCTAAGGTGGGTAACAGAGTGGCCTGGTGATTGCAAGGGGCACGGCAGGGCCCAGAGGCCCTGGGCAGGAATAATGGTGGGAGAAGGGGGTTCTTGGCTGGGAAATGGGTACCTAAGCTTTGAGTTTCTTTCTAAGTTTCAGGAAAAGTGGGTGCCTCGCTGGTGGACTCTCTATCTCTGAAAAGCTTTGTTTGCAAGACAGTTTTGGGTAAAAGGGCTCAAGACCTGGCTGCCATCTGGCAGCAGTGACCCTGCACCAGTGTTCTGAATCCTCTGAACATCCGCCATCAGTAACCTTAATATAAAGCACCCTCACTCTGCTCCTCATTCTGTGGCCCTACACAGGCTGGGGGTGAGTCCCTCCAGCACTCAGCTCATAGGACGTGTTTTGAGACCCACAGGGCTGGGAGGTAGAGAGCTGCTGTGGTGTTTGAGGTGCTGGTCTAGAGAATGAGGGAGCCAGGAGTGAAGTGATGCTGTGTGATCTTAGGAAGCTGTGGCCCCTTCTTGGGCCCCAGTTTCCCAACTTTGAGGGGGAAGTCCCTGCCCTGCCCACTCACAGGGCACAGATAAATAATAATAGCTCATCCTTATCGAGTTCTTCCTAGGGGCTCTGCTGCCCTAAAAGCCATACATGTACATATCATTTAGTCTGCACAATAGTCCTATATGGTAGGAACTATGATCCCATTTTACAGATGAGGTCACAGAGGCACAAATAACTTGCCTAAAGACACAGCCACTGGGCTAAGGCTGTCTTCAGAGTCAACACTCTTAACCATCACACCGTGCTTGAGTAGGGGAGATTTGCTTTCCAAGTTCTTGGGGTATCAAAGCTGGCCCTGGCCACTCTCAATTTCCAGACACTGGCAGGACCTGCTAAGGTCCCAGAGCCTGGTGGTGAGCTCTGCTCTTTCCCCTCAAAGGGAATCTGGAGGAGGCTGAACCCAGGGACACAGGACACGAGCTGTGTATGGGACTGTTGGAGAAGGAAGTGGGGGAGGTCTGGGGGTGGCAGGAGAGGCCAGATGGTTGACAGCGGCAGCAGCCTCACTTCCCTCTCCACTCAAGGAGCAGATCTGCATCATCACACTGGAGCCGCCTCCCGCCCCTGCCAAAAGCTGGCAATTGCTCCCGGGTGAACAGCAGCTGCTGCCCCAGGAGGGCTGCCTGCGGCTGATGCCACGTGGGAGGTTGAACTATCAGGGCCCACCTGGCTCCCAGTTGGAAGGGTAAAAAGAAGGAAGCAAAACTCCCCCCAAACCTCTGCTGGGCCAGACCCTAGAAAGCACTGCCTCGTCTTCATTGCATCCTCTCAACAACCTGCAGTGTGCAATTGTGTGACCGCCCAGTTAACAGAACAGAAGAGGGTTAGAAGCTGTGGGCAGAAAACACGCAACTGAAGGCAAAGGGGACAGCTGAGCATGGAGAGTTTACAGGCCCTGCAGGGGAAATGCAAGGTTGCCCACAGGCTAAAGACTCAGAGTCAGCATTTGCTCAGCACCTGTTTCGAGCCTGGCAATGTGCTGGGGCCTTTAGCTCCATTTTATAGACAGGCAAATTGAGGTTCAGAAAGGAGGTGGCCAGGGTCACGCAGCTGGCTGTGTCAGAGCTAACAGCAGTTCTCTGCCCTCCTCGAAGTTTTTAGTCTGTTGGGAGAAACAGATTCATACCAGACCCAAAGCAACTGAGCAGTGATTGAGATATAGACTCCTCTGGGAGACAGAGATGGGAGGTAGAGTGCCAATCAAAAGCACGCCATGAAGGAGAGAGAAATGTGTGAGTGGGGACATCTGGGCTGCTGAGCAGGAGTTTAAAGGCAAGATAAGAGGAGGGCATTCCAGGCATGGGAGGAGCAGGAGCAAAGGCCTGGAGGCCAAGCAAGTCAGGGTGATGCTCCGAAAACTGTGGGGGTCTCCTGGGAGGCTGGAGCCCTGGCCATGAGAGTAGGGAGGGCAGGGAGGCAAAGTGGTTCCCTGGTGGGGTCCCCTGGGGAGTGGAAGCCTCTCTGTGGTTTGGAGGAGGGAAGGCGTATGGGAAATGGCTGGGAGGAAGAGAAACGGCACAGGCCACAGAGACACAGGAGAGGAAGAACTGGGTGTGAAGGGACGCACTGTGGGAGGGGCTCCTGGGTTCAGCTGGACCAGTGTTCTTGGGCTCAGGTTCTGGCATCAGACACACCTGGGTTTGAGTCCTGGCTCTGCCCTTACTTGCTGTGTGGCCTTGGAAGTTGCTTGCCCTCTCTGAACCTTGGCTTGTCCCTATAGAAACAGCTGCCTTCAGGGGTTGTTGTAGATAGCAGCTGTGAATCCAGGGCCTTTCATTTCTTCCTTCCAAACTAGGAAGTGGGAGCTGTCATTTCCCCCATTTCGCAGAAGGGCAAACTGGTGACTGATCATGGCTAAGATGTAAAGATCCAGACATTTCAGCCCGTCTTGGATAATTAAATGAGTCATGTCTGCTCCAGGGGTGGCTGAAGTTCTCTTGGACCAGCATTACCCTTTAGCTTTTCAACCTAGTCCTGTTCCCACCCCCTCCCTCCCCCAGGAGTTGCTGCTGCTGCTGCTGCTAAGTCACTTCATTCGTGTCCGACTCTGTGTGACCCCACAGATGGAAGCCCACCAGGCTCCCTTGTCCCTGGGATTCTCCAGGCAAGAACACTGGAGTGGGTTGCCATTTCCTTCTCCAGTGCATGAAAGTGAAAAGTGAAAGTGAAGTCGCTCAGTCATGTCTGACTCTTCACGACCCCATGGACTGCAGCCTGCCGGGCTCCTCCGTCCATGGGAGTTTTCAGGCAAGAGCACTGGAGTGGGGTGCCATTGCCTTCTCCACCCCCAGGTGTTAATCCCTAGTAAATATCCTCCACATCAGGCTCCACCTGGGGGTCTGCTCCTAGACAACCCCATCTGCAACAGGCACATTTACATTCCAGACAGCATGGCTGAGGCCTTACTGTGCCCACAGACTGCTCTTGTGGGCAGCATGACCCCGGAGGCCAGTTCTCAAGCCCTACCCTTCCAAAGGCTCAAGGAGGAGCAAGGAGGAACCCATGAACATGAGGATTCTGTGAGCCAGGAGGGGTCCTGTGGAACTGGTGACACTGGGCCCTATAGTGGGCTGAGCTGTTGTTTCGCCCTAAGTCATGTTTGACTTTTGAGACCCCATGGACTGTAGCCCACCAGCCTCCTCTGTCCATGGGATTTCCCAGGCAAGAATATGGGAGTGGGCTGCCATTTCCTTCTCCAGGTGATCTTCCTGACACAGGGATCACACCTGTGCCTCCTGCATTGGCAGGCAGGTTCTTAACCACTGGATCCACCTGGGACGCCCAGTGGGCTGAATGTGTGTTAGTTGCTCAGTCATGTCCAACTCTTTGTGACCCCATGGACTGTAGCCCACCAGGCTCCTCTGTCCATGGAATTCTCCAGGCAAGAATACTGGAGTGGGTTGGCTTGCCCTTCTCCAGGGGATCTTCCCAGCCCAGGGTCTCCAGCATTGCAGGCAGATTCTTTACCATCTGAGCCATCAGAGAAGCAGTGGGCCGAATGATAGCCCCCAAAGATACAGCCTTGTCCCAACCCCCAAGACCTGCAAGTCTTGCCTTATTTGAGAGAGGGTCTTTGCAGACATTGAAGTTAAGGACTGGGGGAAAAGGAGATTGTCCTGGATTACTCACATGGGCCCTGAATCCAATGATGTGTCCTTGAACGAGTGAGACAAAGAGAGACACACACAGAACGGAAGGTGATTTGAAGATGGAAGTGATGTGGCCACAAGTCGAAGAAGTTGTGGCCACTAGAAGAGGAAAAGAAGGAAGCCCCCCAGAGCCCCCAGAGGGAGTGTAGCCCTACCTTGATGCTGGACTTTCAGCCTTTGTACTGAAGGGGAATATATTTCTGTGATTTTATGCTTCTCAGCTTATGGTAATTTGGTGCAGCAATAGCCAGAAGGGAGTACAGGCCTTGTATCAAGTTGGAAGCTTGGGGAAACTTTCCAGGAAATCCCTGGAGGTCCCCAAGTTTGGGCTGGGGGTCAGGAGAGAGGAGGCAGGCTCTGCAGAGGGAGTCTTGTCTATCTTGCATTTTGACCTTAAGTAGGAAGCACTCCTCAGGAAGGGAGGGGAGAAGACAAACCAGGGAGAGAAACATGGTTTGCAACAGCCTGCAGAATTAAAATGCAATGCTTTCCAGAAAACTTTATTTGTAAATATGGGGGTAGAAAGTTCCTGGAGGAGAGAGGAGAGACACTCAGGAGGCAAGGGCCTAATTGCAGAGGTCACTGGGTGCCCACATGAAGCTCGTGTTTTTTAAATGTTATAATTTAGAACAGTTTTAAACTTCCAGAAAAATTGCCGAGAGTAGCACAGAGAGTTCCCATACACCCAGCTTCCCCTGTTTCTAACATCTTACCTTAGTATAGTATTTTGTTACAACTAATTATTAAGTATGTTGTTAAGTCAAGTCCATACTTGGTTCAGATTTCCTTATTTTTTACACCAAATACCCTTTTGCTGTACCAGGATCCCACATTACATTTAGTTGCATGTCTGCGTAGACTCCTCTTGGATGTGACAGTTTCTTAGTCTTTCCTTGTTGATGATCTTGGCCGTTTTGAGGAGACCTGATCAGGTATTTTGTAGACTGCCCCTCAACTGGAATCAATCTAATGCTTTTCTTGTGATTAGACTGGGCTTCCGGGTTTGGGGGAGGAAAAGCCCAGAGATAAAGGGCGGCTTTCATGATGTAATAAGAGTACTTGCTGCCAGCAGGACTTAACACCGTTGTTGGCTTTGACCCCCTGGCTGAGGCAGTGTTTGTCAGGTTTCTGCACTATAGCTGTGAAGTTACTCTTTTTCCCCCTTTCCATATTGTCCTCTTTAGCAGGAGGTCATTCTGCACAACCCACATTATGAGGTGGGGGAATCATGCTCCACCTCCTTGAAGGTGAAGGTTTTGAAATATACATAATATGTACATATATATATATTTTATTTTTCTTTTTCCTTTTGGTCATGCCTTGCAGCATATTCCTTGACTGGGGACCCAACTCATGACCTCTGAACTGAGAACATGTAGTCTTAACCATTGAACCTCCAGGGAAGTCCCAAGATGAGAGGTTTTAAGCAGAAAATTCACTATCAGAATTTCTTCTTAAAACCCAGTTCTGACAAAGATGTGAGGGAGAAGACACCCTATTGGTGGACATGGAGATCGGCACAGTGTTGTGGAGGGATGGTGTGACACATCCGTCTACTTGTTCAATGCACTCACCCTTTGATCTAGCAAGTCAGCCCTGCGGATGTGCCCATCCACAGGTGCAGAGATGCCTGGCACTATTGGTAGCCACCAGAGACGTGAAACAACTGAGCGCCCATTGACTGGGCAATGGATGAGAGAATGAGATTCATCTCACAAAATAGCAGTCATCAAAAAGAAACAGGTGGGGACTTCCCTGGTGGTCCAGTGGCTAAGACTCCACACTCCCAATGCAAGGGGCCTGGGTTCCATCCCTGGTCAGGGAACTAGATTGCACATGCTGTAACTCTGAGATTCTGCATGTTGCAACTAAAAACAAAAACAAAAAAACAGATGCCACAGTGAAGACAACAAAGATTGAAGATCCTGGGTGCTGCAACTAAGACCTGGTCCAGCCAAACAAATGAGTTAAATCTGCATGTGTGGATGTGTGAAATTTTCCAAGATGAATTATAAGTGAAAAAAGGTACTCGCAGGCTCATATGCATGATATGATGCCATTTGCATGAGTACAAAGGATGTACATTTATATATGCACATAGAAATGGAAAATGTGAGGCAGGACCCACAAGGCACCATCACCCATGGTGACTCAGGAAGAAGGGGTGTTCTGGGAGCAGAGGAGGACGGGGACTGTTACTTTTCACTGTACACTTCTCTGACATTTTGCACAATAAGCCAGTACTGCTTTCTCCATAAAATGTTTTTAAGACTATTTCTTTGGAGATTTGCATTTTAAGGCTGCATTGCAGCTGCTTGGGAAGGGAGAGTTCGGGGAACCAGAGTGGAATGGAGATAGCAGTTCAGAGATACCAGGGTATTTAGATGACAAGCTGAAGAAGGGCAGGAGAAGATAATTTGGGATTGCTTACGAGGTACAGCTGGGCCTTCCCAGGTGGCTGCTGCTGCTGCTAAGTCACTTCAGTCGTGTCTGACTCTGTGCGACCCCATAGACGGCAGCCCACCAGGCTCCCCCGTCCCCGGGATTCTCCAGGCAAGAACACTGGAGTGGGTTGCCATTTCCTTCTCCAGTGCATAAAAGTGAAAAGTGAAAGTGAAGTCGCTCAGTCGTGTCCGACTCTTAGCGACCCCATGGACTGCAGCCAATCGGGCTCCTCCGTCCATGGGATTTTCCAGGAAAGAGTACTGGAGTGGGGTGCCATTGCCTTCTCCTCCCAGGTGGCATTAGTGGTAAAAGAAAAAAAAAAAAAAACACCTGTCAAGGCAGGAGATGTAAGAGACACAGGTTCCATCATTCCCGGGTCAGGAAGATCCCCTGGAGGAGGGCATGGCAACCCACTCCAGTATTCTTGCCTGGAGAATCCCATGGACAGAGGAGCCTGGCGGGCTACAGTCCAGGGAGTCATAGAGAGTCAGACATGACTGAAGCAACTTAGCACGACACAGCATGAGGTACAGTTGAGAAGACTTGGTGACTTTTTGGTGGAGGGGTGGGAGGGGTGTTTCATGCAGGGTGCTGGCCGGAAACCGATAGTGCCCCCAAAGTGGGTTATGGAGGAGTGTGTAATAAAGGCAGTGCTTCTAAGTCCAGGAAGGGTAAGGGGAGACCAGCCAGGGGTGACTCCACAGTCGGGTTGGGCGCGTGTGGGAGGCGGAGGGAGGGCAAGGTCCCGGAACTGGCAGGGCAGCAGCAGGAGAGGGTGCCTGATAGGGAATGAGGCTCACAGGGGCCAGCCTGCCCCTGACCTGGCCGAGAGGGAGCCTGGGGAGCAAATACCCCACCCTCACTCCTGCCTCCCCCAAGTCCCACTGCAGATGGGGAGGGCACCTCCCGCTGGCTAAACCCATCTGGAAGCAGAGGGCAAGTTCGGAGCAGGGTAGAGAAGGGCGGGAGGGGGCCCAGAGAGAAGAGATTCTACACTGACGTCCAGGCACCTGGCTTGGGGGCTTGATGCGTGGATGTGCCCCTTGGAGACATGGATCACAGAAGGAGGAGGAGGTTTTCAGGAGGATGAGTAATTCCACTTATGGCCTATTTCGGTCAGCATTGGCTGTCTGCATAACAAACAGCCCCAAATATGTTGGGGGCTGTGGTGGACTATTGGGTTGGAGCTTAAATCCCGAATGGTCTATCTTCCTGTGATGGTCCCCCTGGCACCTTTTGAAGCCACCCACCTTCCTCTCTACTTGCCTGGAACCCTACCCAGGTAGATAGGCTCCTGCCTGAATGTGGAGGGTGGACTCCAGAGGACCTCTGTTGAGGGACACACACCAGGCGTGTTGGGCTTCTCCCAGTTCTGCAGGGTCACCAGGATGGCTGCTGTGTGACCCATGGGATCTGTGTGCCAGACCATATGGAAGCAGCCTAGGGACCCAGGGTCTCTAGGCTGGGTTAAGCTTGGTGCAGGGAGAGGACGTCACCCAAAGCTTGCTCAGACCAGCCTCGGGTTGGGAGGTCTTGGGACACCAGGTAGGGTGAGATCTTTTTTAAAAGTTTGGTTTTCTGTCGAGGGGTTGGCTGCAGGAGAGGTGGGGGTAGGGGCAGCTACTTAAAAGGCTGGGGAGGGGGTATTATCCCACCAGCCTGTAGGGGACTGGAATCTTCCAGTACGGCAGCCTTGTCCTCATAGGAATGAAGACCCCAGAATGGCTCCAAACAGGGTGTTTGCAGGAAAAATGAGACTCCCTTGGCACTATCAGCACATTCCACAGGACTCTATAATCGGATTTTCTCCCAGGAGGAATGAAAAGATGAGTGGGGAGAGAAAGTGGGCGAGGAAAAGTCCTCCACTCTGAATGCTCCTATTCCTACCACTCACTGTTCTAAATCTCTCAAGTCTCACCATCTAGTTGTCCTCTCTGTTCATATGGGGAAGCTGAGACCCAGAGGGGTAGAGGGACTTGTCTGGGTCCACAGCATCAGGATAAGTCATGCCCCAATCCTGCCCTTCCTCTGTGGGGTGGGTGCTGTTTCCCCATCCCCTTTGGGGATGGTCTCATCCCCACCCCTTACAGGAATTGTACATAATTTGCAGGACCCAGTGAAAAATAAGGGGCTTCCCTGGTGGCTCAAATGGTAAAGAATCTGCCTGCAATGCAGGAGATGCAGCTTTGATCCCTGGGTCAGGAAGATCCCCTGAAGGAGGGCATGGCTACCCACTCCAGTGTTCTTGCTGGAGAATCCCATGGACAGAGGGACCTGATAGGCTACAGTCCATGTGGTCACAAACCGTCAAACACAACTGAACGACTAAATCAAATCTCTCTGGAAAATCACTGCAAAATAAGTTAGGGCCCCTCATTCAAACATCATTAAGAACTTTCGGATAGTGACTCCAGAGCTTGAAACTGCTCTGACTGTAGTCTCCTGCTGGTGGAAGTTCTCAGTAGTGAGTACCTATGAATTTTTTTTTTTCCCTAAAAAAGCATCAATGAACACAATAAAGTCTCTAGATCCAACCACCAACTTACCTGAAATACAGGGGACCAGGGGACATGTTGAATAATGTTACTGGTAATCAAACAAAAATCCAGATGGTAAAGAAGAAAAAAGAGATGAGGACCTTTACATTAAGAGGCTTACTGGATCTCAGGATCTAATGTACTGTGTGGACCTTATTTGGATCTTCAAACCGTTAACCAAAATTATGAGATAATTATTAATAGCATTGGATATTTGACAATATTAAATATTTCTGATGAATATTTTAGGTGTTATAATAATAGTAAATCTAAATAAATATATATAACACGCCCTCTCTAGTTTGCTCAGGCTCCCACAGCTGAGTACTATAGACTGGATTGTTTAAACTGTATTTTCTCACAGTCCTGGAGAACTGGAGGCTAGAAGTCCAAGATCAAGGTGCCAATGGGGTAGGTTTTTTGTGAGAACTCTCCTTGGTTTATAACTGGCCCTTTTCCCTCTGTGTCTTTGTTTCTTCTTCTCTCTCTATGTGTCTGGGTCTTAATCTCCTCTTCTTACAAGAACACCAGTCATTATGGATTAGAGTCAGTCTAATGACCTAGTTTTAACAGAATTACCTCCTTAAAGACCATATCACCAATACGGCCCATATTCTGAGGTAGTGGGAGTTAGGATTTCAACACGTGAACTTTGAGGAGACATAATTCAGCCCATAATGTTGTGATTATGTGATTAACTATTATTAACGTTATTTTTTAAAAGAATTTGTATAAAAAAGAATGCATATCTTTTAATAGTTTATTCTGAAATTTAATGCATTCGATGATATGCTTTCTGGGGTTTGCTTTTAAATAATTCAGTTTGTGGGGGCGGTTGGCAGTAGAGGTGAAAGTGAAACAAACTTGGCCATGAACAGATAACTGTTGAGGTTGAAAGATAGGTACATGGGGCTGAATTATTCTATTCTTTTTACTTGTATATAGACTTGAAATTATCTATAATAAAGCATTTTTAAAAAATATGAATACTAAACTTCAGTGGCTTTCCATCATTTACTGAGTAACCTCAAATCCCTATCCCAGGGTCCTTTCATTCCACCAAAGCTTTCTCCTCATCGTGCTTTTCAGCCTGGAGCTTCCACCAAATTCCCTGTAGCTCCCCGGACATAGCAGAATGGTCCTCATCTCTCCACCTTGGTTCTTCCCTTCACTTCTCATGCCCTTTCCCTGCTTTTCCTAGCCCCTCCTCCAGGAAATCTTCCCTGATCTCCAGACTGGGAAGGGTCCCTCCTTTGTGATTCCTCACCCCTGCTCCTTAGGGCTGATCCACCTGCGCAGTCACCATCAGTTTCTTTCCTCCCTCTTCTCCTCTGCACTCCCTGCCCCCTTCCGTTCCCCACCCGCATCCACTTGCATGCATGTGCCTCCTCCCCCAACATACACATTCACACACACACACACACACACACGCAAGCATGTGAATTGCTTGAGGACTGGGTCACACCTGATTGGGTTTCTGGGTCCTGGTGAGGTGATGAGGTAGCCCAGGAGAGCAGGGATGACTGGGAGATTCCGGCTTTCACGTAGGGGTTGTCATTCTCCTGATATAACAGGAATGTTTAACTGCAGCCCAAGGGCAGCCACTGAGTGCTGGAGGGTATTTCGAGGAGGGAAGAGGCTGTTCCCTGCCTCTGTCCCAGGGACAGCGAGATTTTGGCCTGGCAGCGGGACCTGGTGTCAATGGAACCCTGGTTTTCTGGAGCTGCTTCTCATGGACAAGTGTGGAGAGGTTCCTGAGCCCCTCCTTTGTTTCCGTGGGACCTTCTCCCAGCTCAATTCCCACCTTGTACAAATGAAGAAACTGAGGCTTGGCCAAGAAGTCACCTTCCCACTTTCTAGCTGTTGTGCCCTTGGGCAAGAGCCTTAGCCTCTCTGAGCTTGGATGTCACTCTCAATAGTCAAAATGTATGACATGTGCTTGCTCACAGACTGTTCCTCTCCCCAAAGAGAACTGATGACCCGCCTTAGATTAATATTTTCGGCCTGCCATTCCCCTCATTAGTTGCATAGCCTGAGGTAAGTCCCTTCCCACTGTCAGCCTCAGTGTTTCCATCTACCAAATAGGTGTGCCTTGGGGCCTGCTGGCCAGTCTTCATCTCTGAAACTCTGTCCTGGGGTCTGGGCAGTGTGAGGTGAGAGATGACAGACCCAAGGACTTCTGGGTCCACTCCCACATGAAGCATTGGACGGGGAGGGAAGGGGTCTGTCTGTTGGAAGTGAGATTTCTGCAGACCCTTGGGTCAAGGGTTGGAAGTTAGTTGGCAAGGAAAACTTTGTGGAAACAGGCCTGTGATTATCTCCTTGGCCACTCTTGGATGACCTAAGTCTGATCCCATGACTTTCCACAGTTGAGCTGATTCCTGCTCCTCCTCAGACCCCAGACTAGAGCCTCCTGTCTGCTGATGGTCTCCCCCAGGGTCTCCAGGCTGCCCCTGGCCAGAGCTCCCCTGGCCAAGATGACCGAGGCAAACTGCAACCTGTGTGCTGCTCACTCAGGGTCCCCTGCTAGGATCTCAGTCTGACCAGACCCTACGTGGAGACCCCAGTCCACCATGTTTGGTCCTCCTCTACCTCTTTGCTCAGATGGCTCTGCTCACAAGGTAGCTGACAGCTACCCTTGCCCTTTCCTGAAGAGAGTGGTGCTAAGCTCCCAGAGACATCTCATGTGTCTCTCTTCCACCAACTTCAGGAATCCTCCCCCAACTGCTGTAACCCACTGTGACTTCTTCTTCCTCTGAGTTCCCCATGTGTCTCAGTCACTAGACAGGGAGTGCCATGAGGCAGAGATAGGCCTTGGCTCAGCTCAGGGCCCTAGTTCTCCTGGGAGGCAGTTTGGACCAAAGCTGGATTTACATTGCATCTCAGCCACTTTAAAGGGTTCTGACCTCTCTAAGCCTTGGTTTCTTATCCATATAACATGAACAATATCATTCATCTGTTTCAGATTGACTGCCTGGAAGGAGCTGTACTCCTTAAACTCTGTGAGCTTGAGCCAGCCCTGATCAGCAAAGATTTGGGCTCTGAGTCGGGAGCCAGGAACCTGGCCCTGGATCTTAATCTATTAAGATTAAAACTTCCCTGCACAGAGTTTTACATCTGCTCTCTGTGAAATCCCTTTATCACCTTAATCTTCCTTAGTCCTCCCAGAAAGGGAGGGGATATCCCAGCTCAAGTGTGGAGCCACAGAGGGAGGGAGGCCTGGTCTTGGGTTCTGAGTGAGCCTGGGTGAGCCTGGAAGGGAGTGCTGTGTCTGGAAGCCAGAGCTGGGGGTGGGGGGGAGTGCTTCCAAGCTGTATCCCCAAATATCTTAGCCAAGAGAAATGTGCTCGTCTTGCAAATCCCCATAAGCCTGGGATATGGAGTAGATCCCCCTCAGGAAGGTCATAGACTAGAGACGATGCTTGATCCCTTATCCCCTGGGAGATACCCAGCAGCTGCAGTCGCAGAGGAGCCCCAGACCTGCTTGGAGCTGAGGAGGGCTGAGACCTACCAATGGTGAATGACAGGAGGGGGTGATTTACCAGACGGAGGGACAGGAGTAACAGCACTAGGCAGCACTGAGCTGGGCTTGGTCAGGGTGGGCTTGGTCAGGGTGGGCTTCCTGCAGTCTGTGCATTTTGTGATATTAGTGGTCACCGATGAACATTGACTAGAACCACCATTTCATTGAAAGTCAAACCTAGTTGCTCAGTTGTGTCCAACTCTTTGTGACCCCATGGACTGCAGCCCACCAGGCTCCTCTGTCCATGGAATTCTCCAGGCAAGAGTACTGGAGTGGGTTGCCATTTCCTTCTCCAGGGGATCTTCCCAACCCAGAGATTGAACCCAGGTCTCCCACATTGCAGGCAGACTGTTTATCATCTGAGCCACCAGGGAGCCTATCATTGCATTAGGGTTTCCAAAATGAAGATATTCTATTATCCCATTATCATCTCTCAGCTAGACTATTTCTGCAAAGAGAAACTTCCCCTTATCAATTACTAGTTTACCTTGAGGAACAATCAGTGCAGGTGACTAAGCAGGTGTGTGATAGGATCAAATTTGCTTTTCCTGAAAGAAAATTTGAAAAGGCCAAATAGCACAGAATAAACAAAGGACATTGTTAAAGAGCTATTCTTGAAAATCACCGTACTCTAAAGGTTTTACAGGGGCTTCTTCTAAGCCTTTTGTTGTTGTTCAGTCACTCAGTCGTGCCCAACTCTTTGTGACCCCACGGATTGCAGCATGACAGGCTTCCCTGTCCTTCACCATCTCCTGGAGCTTGCTCAAACTCATGTCCATTGAGTCAGTGATGCCATCCAACCATGTCATCCTCTGTTACCCCCTTCTCTTCCTGTCTTCAATCTTTCCCAGCATCCGGGTCTTTTCCAATGAGTCAGCTCTTTGCATTGCTGCTGCTGCTGCTGCTGCCAAGTCGTGTCCGACTCTGTGCGACCCCATAGACGGCAGCCCACCAGGCTCCCCCGTCCCTGGGATTCTCCAGGCAAGAACACTGGAGTGGGTTGCCATTTCCTTCTCCAATGCATGAAAGTGAAAAGTGAAAGGGAAGTTGCCCAGTCGTGTCCAACTCTTCACGACCCCATGGACTGCAGCCCATTCGGCTCCTCCATCCATGGGATTTACTAGGCAAGAGTACTGGAGTGGGGTGCCATCGCCTTCTCTGTCTTTGCATTAGGTGGCCAAAGTATTGGAACTTCAGCCTCAGCATCAGTGCCTCCAATGAATATTCAGAATTGATTTCCTTTAGGATTGACTAGTTTGAGCCCCTTGCAGTCCAAGGGACTCTCAAGAGTCTTCTCCAACACCACAGTTCAAAAGCATCAGTTCTTCAGTGCTCAGCCTTCTTTATTGTCCAGCTCTCACATCTCTCACATGGCTACTGGAAAAACCATAGCTTTGACTATATGGATCTTTTTCTTGGCAAAGTAATGTCTCTGCTTTTTAATACCCTGTCTAGAGGAAGGAAAGCTTCCCATTATTACCATAAGGACTGTTTAACGTGGATAGCCAAGCACAACATAGAAAACAATAAATCAACCTTGCATAAATATTGTGGGAGTGACTATCAAAAAGTAAAATAATAATATAGGAAACGTGATGGTTAACTTTATGTGTCAACTTGTTTGGGCCACAGGGTGTCTGAATATTTGGTCAAACGTTATTCTGGGTGTTTCTGGATGAGACTAACTTGGGTTGGTGGACTGGACAAAGCAGATTGTCCTCCCTGATGTTGGAAGTGTCATCTAGTCTGTTAAGAGCCTGAGTAGGACAAAACGTGGAGGAAGGGGGAATTCTTTCCCTCTGCCTGACTGTCTTAGAGTTGGGACACTGACCTCACCCTACTGTCAGACTTGGACCAGAACTAGAACTTACAGCATCACCTCTCCCGGCCTTAGACGTTCAGACTCAGACTAGAACTATACCATCATCTCTCCTGGTACACACACACATATGTACACATATCTCGTTGATCCTGTTTCTCTGGAAAACCCTGACTAATCAGAAATATCATTTAGAATCCAGAAGCACATTAAGAAAATAGCACACGTCTGTAACTAATCTTTACATGGTTCAATTTTTTAAAACCTAGTAAAGTAGATTAATATCATTAATGTAATATTATAGAATGTCATGAATAATAGATCAAAAGAGGAAGAAAATTGTTATTTTCTGTGTAGATTCTGAAAAGGCGTTTGATAAAATTCAATGTTAATTTCTGATTTTAGAAAACTTCTTGATAAAATAGAAAAGGATGGATACTTCCTTAATTAATAAGATCATGTATGCATGTGTGCTAAGTCGCTTCCATCATGTCCAACTATTTGCGACCCTATGGAGTGTAGCCCGTCAGGCTTCTCTGTCCATAGGATTCTCCAGGCAAAAATGCTGGAGTGGGCTGCCATGCCCTCCTCCAGGGGATATTCCTGACCTGGGGATTGAAACGGTGCCTCTTAGGTCTCCTGCATTGGCAGGCGTGTTCTGTACCACTAGTACCACCTGGGAAGCCCAGGACCATGTATAACAAGGCAAAATCCATCAGCATGTGTGACGGTTAGCAGTTTAAAGCGTCCCCCAAAAATTCATGAGCTAGAAAAAGATGTCCCCTCTCACCTGTCTTGTTTAACATTACTCTGCAGATATTAACTGTTATAATTTTACAAGAAATGAGGAACATAAATATTGGAAAGAGACAAAAGTATTGTTATTCATATATGGTATTATGTGTTTGAAAAGCAAGATAAAATAGAATACTTATTATAAATAAGATATATTGGTAAGATAACTGGGTGCAAAATTAAAGCATAAAAAAAACAATAACTTTCCTATACATGAACAATGAGTTATAAAAGATCCTTAAAGGAAAAATCCCATCTATGGAAATAGCAAAAAAGATAAAATACAGAAGATAAAATATCTAGCAACACATTAAATAAGAAAAATTCATGATACACATGAAAAAAATTTTAATGCTACTGGACTTCTAAAACAGAACAGGAATAAATGGAAAGAGATCCTTTGTAGGAAGACAGTAAATATAAGTCAGTTTTCCCTATATTATTATGTAATTTAGAATGCTTCTAATAAAAATAAAACCACAGTTCCTAGGAGTGTATATTAATTAGTATAGGATAATTGCTTCAAGGAAAAAACCCTGAGTATATAATGGTTAGAAAATGATGGATACTTATTTCTAGCTTACATAAAGCCCAAAATAGATGTTCCTGATTGGTGGGCATCTACGTGTGTGTCTTTCAATCAGACTTCTTTAATCTTTGGCTCTACTATTTTCAACACATGGTTTCCAAGGCAATTGTGTGCATCTGCCTGAAGCTGGCAGAGGAATATGAATGATTAAGCATGGGAAGTTTTTATGAGCCAGTCAGAGAATTAATACACATCACTTCTACTTGAATTCCATTGGCTGGAACTCTATCACATGATCACATTTAATTACAAGAAGAGCTATGCTATGTAGTCTGAGTGCTCAGAAAATGGAAGTGAGTGTAAAGCACTCCTTGTCATGGGAAAATTGAGATTCTAAAGCTCATGTGAAAAACATTCATGAGGAACATTACAAACAGCTTTATGCAAAATTTGACAACTTACATGCAATAGATAATATCCCTAAGAATGTGACTCTAGAAAAACTGACAAAAGAAGTAATAGAAAACTTAAGCATCCCCATATCTATTTTAAAAATGGAATTTGTAATAAGAATCCCTCCCACATGGATAACTCCAGGCCCAGATGGGCTTCATTAATAAGTTTTATTGAAAATTTAAGGAAGAAATAATACCAATTCTACCCAAGTTCTTTCAGGAAATAGGGCTTTTAAAAATCAGCAATGAATATTTAATTTTATTATATATGGAGTAGAAAAACTTCTGCTTCATTGACTATGCTAAAGCCTTTGACTGTGTAGATTACAACAAACTGTGGGAAATTTTTAAAGAGATGGGAGAAATATGTGTGCAGGTCTAGAAGCAACAGTTAGAACTGGACATGGAACAACGGACTAGTTCCAAATCGGGAAAGGAGTGTGACAAGGCTATATATTGTCACCCTACTTATTTAACTTACATGTAGAATACGTCATAGAAAATGCCAGGCTGGATGAATCACAAGCTAGAGTCAAGATTGCTGAGAAAAATATCAATAACCTCAGATATACAGATAAAACCACCTTAATGGCAGAAAACAAAGAGGAACTAAAGAGCCTCTTGATGCTGGTGAAAGAAAAGAGTGAAAAAGCTGGCTTAAAACTCAACACTGAAAAAACTAAGATCACAGCATCTGGCCCCATTACTTCATAGCAAATAGATGGGGAAAAATGGAAACAGTGACAGAGTTTATTTTCTTGGGCTCCAAAATCAGAGGATAGTGACTGCAGTCATGAGATTAAAAGATGCTTGCCCCTTGGAAGAAAAGCTATGACGAACCTAGAAAGCATATTAAAGAGCAGAGACAAAGGTCCACTTTGCTGACAAAGGTCCATATAGTCAAAGCTATGGTTTTTCCAGTAGTCATGTACAGATGTGAGAGTTACCATAAAGGGGACCATAAAGACAATCAAGCACTGAAGAATTGCTGCTTTCGAACTGTGATGCTGGAGAAGACTCTTGAGAGTCTCTTGGGCTACAAGGAGATCAAACCAGTCAATCTTAAAGGAAATCAATCCTGAATATTCATTGGAATGACTGATGCTGAAGCTGAAGTTCCAATACTTTGGCCCCCTGATGCAAAGAACCAAATCGTTGGAAAAGACCCTGATGCTGGGAAAAATTGAAGGCAAGAGAAGGGGGCAACAGAGGATGAGATGGCTGGACAGCATCATTGACTCAATGGACATGAGTTTGAGCAATGGACATGAGCAAACTCCAGGAGATAGTGATGGACAGGGAAGCCTGGCATGTTGCAGTCCATGGGGTCGCAAAGATTGGATATGACTGAGTGACTGAACAACATCTATGGAGAAAATAATATGAGCACTTCCAACTTGATATGATTTCAGTTTTCTTAAATTTAGTAAGCTTGCTTTGTGGCTCAGCATGTGATCTATCCTGGAGAATATTCCATGGGCACTTGAAGAAAATGTATATTCTGCTGCTTGGGATGGTAGGGATGAAGGTTGACTGGAAAGGAGCATGAGGGAATCTCTGGAATGATGGAAATGTTCTGTCTTACCTTGAATGGTAGTTATACATTGTACACAATTGCCAAAATTTAGTGAACGGAACACATTTGACCTGGGCATTTTATTATACATAAATGATATCACACAAAAACACAGAAAGAATAGCTGGGAGGATGATAAGAGAAATAATCCAGGATTAGACACAAACACATATGAGTTTTAAATTGATAAGGTATTGTTTCAAGTGAATGAGTAAAAATTGATTATTTAATAAGTGATAATGAGGTAATTTGAAAAAAGTGGGTTGGAATCACATGCTACTGTTTACATCAACATTAATTTTGTGTGGATCAAAGATTTAAAAGTAAATGAAACCATGAAAGTATTGAAACAAACATGGATAATTCTTTTGTAGTTCTGAGTTTGGGAAAGGGCAAGATTTTTCCAAATTGATTCAAACCCAGAGGCCACAGAGGAAAATATGAATATAACCACTAAAATTTGATGTGTCCGACTTGAAAAAATACCACAAGTAAAATTTCAGGTTGCGCTAGTGGTAAAGAACCCACCTGCCAATGCTGGAGACATAAGAGATATGGGCTCGATCTTTGGGTCGGGAAGATTTCCTAGAAGAGGGCATGACAATTCACTTCAGTACTCTTTGCCTTGAGAATTCCATGGACAGAGGAGTTTGGCAGGCTATAGTCCATAGCATCACAAAGAAAAAAGTTGGACATGACTGAAGCGAATTAGCACACACACACACATATATATGAGTACATATATATATACATATATATGAGAGGCCACATGTCAATTTTTTAAAAGATCAATAATGTAAAATGGCCACATGACATGAACAAATGGTTCATAGAAAGTGTATACAAATGGTTTCTGAAAGGAGGAAAAGATGTCCATGCTCAGTTATAGTAAGAGAAATGCCAACAAAAACTGGATCAAAGTTACCACTTCCCCCAGTAGATGGCTGAGACCAAAATTTTAGATAATATGCTGTTTTGGTGAGAGTGTAGGGCAGCAAGTTCTCTCATGCATCGTTGACTGGAGTAAAAATTCTTACAATTCTTGAGAAGATAATCTAGAGATATCTATCAAATATAAAACTGCATATGCCCTGTGACCCAGGCATTCAACTTCTAGGAATTAATTCAACAGATGCACTTCCACATGTCCAGAAAGATGAATGACGGAGATATCCAGGGCAGCCTTGTTTGCAGTGGCAAATAATGGCCATCAAGAGGAGGCTGGTTAAATAAATGACCATGTCTGGATGTAATGGCATTTCATGACACTGCTTGAAGTAGATTAATGTGGTCTTTAGAACATAGACTCTGGACCCAGAATGTCTGAGTCCTAATCCCAGCTCTGCCACTACTGGCTGTGGGACTGACTTTGGGCCAGTTACCTAACTTAACCTCTCTGTGCCTCAGTTTTCCAACCTCTAAAATGGGATGAGTATCAGTAATAATAATGTCACCCACCTTAAACTGCTGTGCTGAGGAGTAAATGAGTAAAATTGGTCTTATGGTATTTAGACCAGGGAGTGAAGTGAAGTGAAAGTCGCTCAGTCATGTCTGACTCTTTGTGACCCCAGGGACTACACAGTCCATGGAATTCTCCAGGCCAAAATACTGGAATGGGTACCCTTTCCCTTCTCCAGGGGATCTTCCCATCCCAGCGATTGAACCCAGGTCTCCCACATTGCAGGCAGATTCTTTACCTGCTGAGCCACCAGGGAAGCCCAGGGAGTGGCACATGGTAAGTCCCACGTATGGATAGACTATATTTATTATAGTCTATCTGAACAACCTGTATTAATATATTAAGTACAAAAAACCAAGATGCAGTTCTAGTAATATAAAATCAGGGTGTGGAAGGAGTTGAATGTATTTATGCCTGCATATGCATAAAATGGGGCTTCCCTAGTAGCTGAAATGTTAAAGAATCTGCCTGCAATGAAGGAGACCCAAGTTCAATGCCTGGAGCAGGAAGATCCCCTGGAGAAGGGAATGGCAACCTACTCCAGTATTCTTGCCTGGAGAATTCCATGGACAGAGGAGCCTGGCAGGTTACAGTCCATGGGGTCACAAAGAGTCAGAGACTAACACACACACACGCACGCATAAAATATCTCTAGAAGGCACTAGAAACTAGAAATCTCATCTGGGGAGTGATTGGGGTGGAAGACCGTTCTCAATGAATAACCTGTATATTTTTAAATATATTTTTTACTGAATATATGTATAATATATTCCAATTTTTTATTTTTTCTTTTATTATTATTATTATTTTTTACTTTACAATATTGATTGGTTTTGCCATACATCAACATCCAATTCTTTAAATAAAAGTTCATATTTTGGAAAAAAATCTCTTATATAATGGAACTGTGTCCTTATTGTGGTGGTGGTTACACAAACCTATACATGTGTTTAAAATTCATAGAACTGTACATAAAAGTAAATTTTTCTGTATGGTAATTAAAAAATAAAAAAATTGAAAAAAGAGTGTCCTTTTGGCTCCAATGCGTAATTACAGACCAAGCCTGGTCCTCCAGGAGGTCAATGAGGAGCTGATTGCGTTTAAAGGGAAAAGAAATTCTTAGAACCTGGGAAAGGAGCACCACGGAGGGGACAGGGAGGAGAGAATTCAGAAGTGTAGAGGAAAAAGGCTTATGCTCCATTCTTTTATGAACCACACCCCAACTTTGTACACCCTATTTGCCAGGCGCTGTGCACTCTCTTCTCACAACAATCCTAGAAGATAATGGTTATTTTCTGTCATCTCAATTTTCCAGATGAAGTTAAATTGACTTGCCCAAGATATAAGTAGAAGAACCTTTGAACCAGGCCTGACTCCAAAACTGGTTCTTTTTGAAACTGTACTTCTTGGATGGGATTCAGACCCAACCAAAACTCAGACTGGGGCTTGAACCCACAATTCCTTACTTGGGAGGGGACTCAAACTCACTTTTAATTGAAACTGCTCACCTGGTGTCAAAACTTACTGAAGCCCAGGTTCTCTTGCCTTGTTGCAGAAAGAATTCCACGTGAGGCAAAGCAATAGGTAAAGCATGAGTTTATTACCATAGGCTGCTTGTGAGAGATACAAGCAGGCCAGCAAGGGAGCACAGTTCCAAGAGCAAAGGGGGTTACATTTTTATAATCGAAGAAAAATGGGGAATGGAGAAGACCACCTTCTTCCTCATGTTTGGGCAGATGTCAAGGCTTATGTCAATTCCTCCTTTAACCCTACATGGTCCAACTGGGACTGTCATGGTGCTATTTAAATCATATGTATATTAGAAAAAGGATTGTAATACTTACTAAAACATGGTCATTCATCTCAGGTTTTGGTATAATATCCTCTTTTCCCTGTTTTTTTTTTTGTGTGTGTGGTTTTTTCTTTTTTTACATATTTATTTATTTGGCTGTGTCAGGCTTTAGTTGCAGCATGCAAGATCTTTGTTGCATCACGTGGGGTCGTTCATTTAGACGCACGGATTCTCTAGCTGTGTCACACGAGCTCCAGAGCGTCCAGGCTCAGTAGTTGTGGTGCTGGGCTTAGTTGTTCTGTGGCATGTGAGATTTTAGTTCCTCAACCATAAAAGATAATGGTTTGAACCATTATCCCTTGCATTGCAAGGCAGAGTCTTAACTTCTGGACCACCGGAGAAGTCCCTCCCCTAGTTTTTTTAAATCTTTCACCTATATTCCTGTCTTGGTTACATGCAGAAATGTTACTCTTCAAGGAGTAGCACTCCTTGTTACTCTTTAAGTGGGAGGTTACATAGCAAAATCTAACCTACCTCCTTTCATGAGGTATATCTGGGGAGTGGCAGGAGTTCAGTGCGGCTGGAGCCTAGTGGGCTGTGACTTCATGTAACAAGCTTCTGATCCTGTATCTATTGTCTGTGTTTTAACTACCAGGTTTTGTGGCTTGACTGTGCCTGGCACTTGATGTACCTGGTCTTACTTCAAGGTGGTATAGATTGCTGCTAGGTTACTAGATTCTTTTCTTGAGGGGTCATTAGCTTACAACAGTCTCTAAAACTCCCTTAAAATTCCTTTTCTGTCTTTAATCCCCTAGTGGGATTTCTAAACCAACTATTTAATTATCCTACTCTATCCTTATCATTTTTAGCACAAAAGACTCCCTTTCTCTAGTAAACTAGATCTAGGGAAGTCTGGGACGGCTTCAGAGAAGAGGTGACATTTGAACTGGGGCCTTGAAGTTTATCTAGGGTTCTACCCTGTACAATTCCAAGTGCTGCCATTCACAAGGTAATCTCTGTGACTGGCTCCCCTGCATGTGCAGGGCAACTCTGAAATCTTTACAGAGAAATGGAGAGGGTGCCCTTGTTAGTTTTCGCTAACAAATGGCTTCCCAAATTCAACCTCCCAAATTCATGCTCTATTGGTTTCAAACAGTAAGCATTTACAGGTCAGCTGGCGAGCTCTTCTGAACTCAGGTGGGCTTATTCCTGCACCTGAATCAGCTGGTGAGTCAACTGTAGGGTGATCAACCGTCCTGGTTTGCCTGGAACTGCCCCAGTTATAGCACTGAAAGACCTACATCCCTGGTGACCCCTCAATCCTGGGCAAACTGAAGCAGTGGGTCACCCTAGTTGACTGGGGCTGTCAGGTCTAGGCGGGCCTGGGTGAGGGTGGATGGGGCCTCTCTGCAGTTCCTTCATCCTCCAGTGGGTCAGCCCAGGCTGTCCTCATGGCAGCAGTGGCAGGGGTCCAAGAGAGTGGACATGTTTGTCCTCTTGAGGCCGAGGCTCAGAACCAGCCCACTGTCGTTCTGCCACATCCTATTGATCAAAGCAAGTCATAAGACCAGGGGTAGAAAAAGAACCTCTCCCTTTTTATGGGAGATGAACATTGCAAGGGGCATCGATATGGGAACAAGGTGGAAAACTGGGGCCCGTTTCATAATCAACTTGTATTGACTGAGGTGAAGCAATAAGCCCAGCTGACCTGTAAATGCTTAGTTTTTTAAAACTACTCTACTGAATTCGGGAGGTTACATAGCAAAATCTAACCTACCTCCTTTCACGAGGTATATCTGGGGAGTGGCAGGAGTTCAGAGTGGCTGGAGCATAGTGGGCTGTGAGAAGATGGGAGAGTGATAATAATGGCCGAGTCTGCGTGTTTTCTCATTTCCTAGACTGGCAGACGAGTACAATTGGAAACAGACTGTGATTCCTTTATGAGAAAGACCAGGGCCCAGGTAGGGCAGGCACACACCCAAAGTCACACAGCATGGATAGGGACTGTAGGGCTTTTCCTGCTGGGCCAAGAGAAGTTATGGGAGGAGGGGGGTCTTTTGCAGTCTCCTACTTAAGACCAAGAAGCCACTTGGGTGTTCATAAAAGAATATGGATGACTTGATGGAGATGGAGGGTGTTGAAATCAAACCTCCCCTGGCACTCACACTTCTGCAGAACTGTGATTATTTATTCTTTGAATTTGAATAATTGGTGTTTCCCCCCCCCCCCCTCCAAATATTCCCTGAGGCTCACTCTGTATCATTAGTAGCAAATGGATTTGCAGGTGTGTAATTAGGCTGGAAAATTACAGACAGCCGGAAGCCTTGACCATGATTCTCCCACCTCCTGGGGAGGCCCCCGGGCCAGGAAATCAAGCCAGATCCTGGGAAAGGGCCTTCTTGCTAATGAACTGGCCAACCAGGCCCCTGTAAATCCACTGACCCATCACTAACTTACTGTGTGACTCTGCTCTCTGGGCCTTAGGCTCCTGGTCTATAATCAGGAGGGGACAAGGGGAGAAGCCGCATGGTGGGATTTAGATGGCAAGCAGGCCTGACAGTGGCAGAGCCATCCATGAACTGAGCTGAGGACATTACAGGCCCTGGAGTGGCTGTGAGGAGCTAGATGGCTGGGGATGGCAGAGGCTTTGTCCTCTCTTGGAAAGGGCAGATGATATTCTTTTTTGACCAACAAGCTTACCGTGTGCCCAACTGCACAAAGTCTACACAGACTCACTTCAGCTTCTCCGCATTCCCAGAGGGGGCGTTTGCTACTCCGATGGACAAATGGACAGGGGACGTGACTGTCCAGTATCACTCGGTAGGTGTAAACCCAGGCAGTTTGGCTCGGCTTCCCGGCTCATTCCACAAACCTGCTGAATGTCTGCAGCCACCCTCTCACGTCCACCTGCCCAGCATGGAGTCAGGTGCTCCACTGGCCTACAGACACACCCTGTGCCTTGCCCTCGGTTCCACCAACTGTGTCACCTGAGCCCCCTCACCTCTGGCTTCCATGCTTCAGTCCATGGCAAGCAACAGCAGGAGGCTGGAGGGTGGAGGTGAGAGAGACTGGGGACTTGTTACCACCCCCTCCCTGCCGGGCCGGGTTGTATCCTCCATTAGTCAGGTGGCACTCTCCCCGGAGCCTCCGCCCTCAGGGGCCTGGGCAGGGCTGTCTGCACAGCTCTGCAGGCACTGACTGCTCCCACTATTGTAGGTTCAGGGTGTTTCATCACCCCCAAATCCATCATTAAACACTTCCATCAGGATTCTGAGAGGGACCCTGGCGGAGACCCCTCTAGAAGGCTGCTCCTGCCCCAAAGAGCTCTGTGTTGTATCACCAATAATTCCTCCTCTTCCCTCTCCCTGCCCCCCAAGACCTTATCCTGTGGACACGGTTGATCAGGGTTGGAAGGAAAGCAGGATGATCAAACTGGTTCCCAGCAAAGACGAGTTTTCCACGCATTGGTCCCTGCAAATCTCCAGAGCCAGTACTTAATATTTCCCTTTAATCAACTCTTTTCTGTCCAAACTTTTAAAAAATTGAATCTGAGTTTTTGAAATAAATTTTTAATTTTAGAACAGTTTTAGATTTACAGGGATATTGTGAAGAATATTATAAGTTCAGAGATCGACTGACTCTCAAACTTATTTTAAAAGGAAATATTTTCATTATTCCTGCAAGTGAAATCAGCATGATTTGCCTCAAGTAGACTTTAATCTTAAAAATGAACACTGAAAACTAAACAATGTTGTTACATTTTTAAAATTAAAATAAAAAATTAACAGCCCAATAGAAGTATTAATAAATCTGGTTGATTTATATAATGCATTTTGCATGCAGAATTGGCTAGGATGTGTGTGTGTGTGTGTGTGTGTGTGTAGGCAAAAGAGGAGGCAGTATATGAAGCTCTCCCCAGGGCCATCACCAGGCAGTTTTCCATCAAGAGTGCCCTGCCAAGAGTCCTCCAAGGAATGAGCCAGCATAGTACAGCCAGTGTTGATGGAGTGCTGCCTCTGGTGGGGCAGCGTTTTGATATCTTACATCTACTAAGTTGTCAGAGCCTCAGGACCACCTGATGAGGTAGTAGGTACTGTTACCATCTCAGTCTTTAGATGGAGACACTGAGGCAGGTCAAGGAACCGGTTCAAGGCCGCAGGACAGAGCCACACGGAGGCCGTCTGGCACCAAGCCTACACTTGGCTGTGCTCTGTTACTGGGCTTGGCTGTGCGTCGCTGTTCCCTGTTACCGACAGCAGAGGAAACATACTCTTTTCTCATCCCGCTGCAGGCTCGCTGGACCAGGACAGCAGCACCAGCCTCATCTCTGTTCTCCTCCTCCTGTCTGTTCTCGGCTCTGCATCCAAGTGCTCTCAAATCCACCAAGCTCTGTCCTGCCCTTGCTCAGCGCCCTCCAGGGATGTCCCCCACTCTTCAGTTTTATTCTCCCCCACACCAACTTTGTATTCTGAAATTCCTCTATAAGAGGCAAAAGACTAGAAAATGAACACCCTATGTCCTTTTCCAAGATTTAACGATGGCTAACATTCTCCATCTCGGAGAAGGGAATGGCACCCCACTCCAGTACTCTTGCCCGGAAAATCCCATGGACCGAGGAGCCTGGTGGGCCGCAGTCCATGGGGTCGCTAAGAGTCGGACACAACTGAGTGACTTCACTTTCACTTTTCACTTTGATGCATTGGAGAAGGAAATGGCAACCCACTCCAGTGTTCTTGCCTGGAGAATCCCAAGGACGGGGGAGCCTGGTGGGCTGCCGTCTATGGGGTTGCACAGAGTCGGACACGACTGAAGCGACTTAGCAGGAGCAGCAACATTCTCCATCTACCTCTGTGTGTTCTATTTTGAATTGAAACCAAACCTTTTCTCATGTGTCCCTGGCAATAACACCATGCTTGACGTACTCATTATTTTTTCTAAATATATTATAAAATAAATATATTACTGTGGAAAAAAAGGTATTTGGCCATGTACCTCCTAAAATCACCTTGTGCCTCCCTTCTGACGTGAGTGCCACACAGTGGGGAATCTCCATGGGCCCCCACGTTGTTTGCAGCAAGGATGTGACCTGGACTCGCTAGCCCACTCTGGTGGCAGGGCTGGGAGCTGTGTGGGGAGAGTCCCTGGGGTCTGGGTGGGGAAGGCAGGGGCATCTTGGGGATTTTCCACCTAGCCTGGGAAGGGAGGGAAGACAGTACAGACAAGGCTTCGCACTGGCCCGCACTGGCTGTTCCCTATACTCTTCCTGTGTATTTGGAGGCACCTTCCCTCCCTTTAAGTGGATGACTGCTCAGATGTCTCTCTCAGAGGGCCCTTGCTGACCACTCAGCTACATGGTCGCCACCTCGCTCACCCCACTTAATTTCTCCCCACACCATGATATTGTTTTCTACACTAGTCTGTCGACTCCACAAGGGCAAGGACACAGCCCTCTTCACTCAGCACTGCAGCCCTGTGCCTGGCACAGAGCCTGACACTAGCATGTTGTGAGTAAACGATTGTTGAATGAGCAGGTGAACGATGAATCAGTGGCCTGGGGTTCGGATTCAGAGGCTAGGCCTGGTGCTCTCACTAGGACCAACCCAGCCTCTACTTGCATGCCCTCTGTGATGGGGATCTCAGTCCCTACATTTCTGAAAGGTAACCGTATTCTCAGAGTTTCTTTCAAGACTTTGCACACTGGTATGATTTGTTATGTTGTCTCCCAAACTGGGACTTATGTTTCTTTCAAGCAGTAGTGTAACTCCCCTAGGAAATGAGAGGGAGTTTGTGCCTGCCAGGGACTTGGGGGGCAAGGCCCCTCTGCTTTCTCCTGACCCCCATTGTGCCTATTTCTGAGTTAGATCCCAGTTTCACTTCAGCCTCTGGGGCTCCATGGAGTCTCCATTCTCCACCCCCATTCCCTACTGATGGAGCGATGGGAACATTGTCCTCTCGCCTGGGAGGCCTTGTTGACAAAATCCTGAACTGGATGAGGCAGTGGAAAGGGCTCCAGCTGGGACCCAGCAGGCCTGGGTTCTCTGCCACAGACTCACTGTGGAACTCTGCTGAACCTTACCTTCCATACCTGTAAAATGGAGATAGGGAGCTTGTTCTGAGCCCAAGGATAAGAAACTATCCCAGGTCAGATTTCCAGTCCCCAGGGTCCTTCTGCAAATAACTACGAACCAGCTCATCGCCAGAGGCCCTGGGCACAGATTAGCAGTAGAGAAACACCACAGGGCCCATTTTACCTAAGCACAGGCAGAACTGTAGCAGAAGAACCAGGCGAGGGGCCCCAGCAGCGGCCTCATTCTGAGCTGTCAGTGTGACGCATGAGACAAATTAAGTTCATAAAGAAAGTCAGAGAGGGCTGGGGCATCGTGGCCACAAACTGTGCTTCTTGGCCACCTTGGCCGAGGAGCTGGCAAGGCTGCCCTTTGGAAGGCCCAGCCCAGTATCTGCCATGTCCACCTGCCCTCCCCACAGGGCACACAGAGCCTGAGCACCAGAGCTTTGCTCAGGTCATGCTCCTACCTGACATGCTCTCCCTGACTGGCTCAGCCCCACCGCTCCTGATCCAGAACAGGGTCTAGTGGAAGTTGTGGTGCTCCTAGTCACGAGGTACCTGGGCCAGTAGTCCCAGTTCAAGGCCCAGTTCTGCAGTGAGGGCTGCCCCCTGCCTGGGGCATTGACCCTTTCAATGGGTTGGGAGGCAATCAACCCCCAGTCTCCAGCAGGAATGCCTCCTATTGGGATTCTCATATCGTGTAGTAACCACCCAGGCTTCCAGGTCAGTACCAGGACTCCATGAAGCCCTACTAGAGTGGCTCAAATGCAGCCCTCTAACTCCTAGGCAATGGCACCCCACTCCAGTACTCTTGCCTAGAAAGTCCCATGGACGGAGAAGCCTGGTGGGCTGCAGTCCATGGGGTCTCGAAGAGCTGGACACGATTGAGTGACTTCACTTTCACTTTTCACTTTCATGCATTGGAGAGGGAGGTGGCAACCCACTCCAGTGTTCTTGCCTGGAGAATCCCAGGGATGGCAGAGCCTGGTGGGCTGCCATCTATGGGGTCGCACAGAGTCAGATACGACTGAAGCGACTTAGCAGCAGCAGCAGCAACTCCTAGGCACACAGGTTTCTCCCAAGGTGAGAAGGTCCTGGGCTGGGCCCAGCAGGATCATCCCTGGTCACCCTGTGTAAAATGCCAGCACCATCCTCACCTCAGCACTTCCAGTCCCCTTTCTCTGCTTTGTTCTTTGAGCATGGCCCTTATTGCCCTCTGAGGTACTTTAAATTGGCTGATTTATTTTCTCGCTCTCCTATTAGAAGTAAGCTCTCTGAGGGAGGGCCTTTGTCCTTTCTCTTTGCTTTTATGTCTCTGTGTCTAAGCAGTACCTGTGTGCAGTGGTCTCAAATGCTAATTAAACAAAGAATGAATAGTAGGAGGGGTGCACAGCACCTGCCGAGGCCTGGGGTGTGAAAAGGGTTTGAAAAGGAAGAGGTGGGGAAGGGTTTGGAAAGGAATTCAAGTGCAGAATTCCTGCAGGTGAGGTGGGAAAAGGTAGTAAGGCCTAAACTGAGAAGGATCTTGAATGCTAGACTGAGGTTGGAGGGAACTGAGAGCTTGTTGGGTGTTAAATGGGGGAGCAATAGGATGACACGCGGGCTTAGAAAGACCCTCTGGCTAGGTGAGAGGAAGGATAGTGGGGTAGGGGGGAAGAGTGGAATCAGAGAGAACATCGGGGGACATGAAATTAGGCGAGAGAGGGCGGGCAGCTGGGGGAGGGCTGTGGCGGGACCTGGAGGTTGAGCAGGAGGCCTGGACCGGGCAGGCAATGACCGGCAGGAGGGCGCAGCAGAGGTGAGCATCCCCTGTGGCCAGCTCTTCCTGGTCAGCCTCACCCCACAGGGCTGCCCCATGAGGGGCAGGGAGCCAGGGGACCCAGCCTGGCCCTGCCTCTCTGGACTCCAGGGAGGCACAATGCCTTCCGTTAATGGCAGGAGACTGCAGCCAGCATTGCCCACCGAGTGCTGCCGTGTGGCGGGTGGAACTTCCCAGTGAGGGGAGCTCAGCTGATGCCACATGCCTGGCTCCTGAGGCTTCAGGCGTGCAGCGTTGTGGGAGAAGGGACCTGTCACTGACGGAGCACCTACTCTGTGCCAGGCATGGGACGGATGCTCTATATGCATTTGATCCTTACAAACAGCAAGGCAGGTCTGCACCCCCAATTTACAGATAGGGAAACTGAGACCCAGAGAAGCTAAGTAACTTGCAGGAGTCACCTGGCAGCAGAGTTCTTTCTACTCTACCATGCTGCCTTCTAAAAGGAAGCCAGACAGAAGGCACACAGAAAAGGAATTTATGATCAACCCAGCAGCCCAGCAATGGAGGGGCTGCTTGGGAGCTGTGAATGGCCTGCCCAGGCAATTAGAGACCCAGGGAATGCTTGACAGTGTCTCTGTGGAGGGGAGGAAAGGGTGAGCTATCTTCTGGTTCCCCCTTCCCCAGCCAGGCATCTCACAGGAATGGACAGTCTGAGCTGAGGGGTGGCTTTGTCCCTGCCCCAGGTCCCCACAGATGCCCTTCCTGGAAGCAAAGTCCCCTTCCTCAGAATGGACCCGATACTCTGAAAAGGCATAGGGCTGCCACTTTTTCTTGCTCTCTATCACATAGTGGAAACACAGGCCCAGAAAGGAAATGGGGCTGGCCCAAGTCATATTTGTGCCATTGGAGGATTGGACCAAATGCATTGTTCAGTGGTCTCCAAGGGCTCTGGCCACTGTCTGGTCAGCTGGGCCCAGCCCTATCTCGGCCACCATGATTGCCCCAGCTATTATACACGTGCCTGTAGCCAGAGTTTCTCAGGGAACCAGGGATCTGGAATTCCTATGACTCCCAGCACTGTCTCCGATACTGGCTTTGGGAACTCTGCACACACCTGCACAGGTGTTCAAGCTGGAAGTGTGGGTGGGGCCATGGCATCTTATTTCTTAACATGACTTGAGGGCTGGGCTGCCTGTCCATCCCCATTGCCTCAGTCAGTCAGTTCAGTCACTCATTCATGTCCGACTCTTTGCCACCCCATGAATCGCAGCACACCAGGCCTCCCTGTCCATCACCAACTCCTGGAGTTCACTCAGACTCACATCCATTGAGTCAGTGATGCCATCCAGCCATCTCATCCTCAGTCGTCCCCTTCTCCTCCTGCCCCCAATCCCTCCCAGCATCAGAGTCTTTCCCAATGAGTCAACTCTTCACATGAGGTGGCCAAAGTACTGGAGTTTCAGCTTCAGCATCATTTCTTCCAAAGAAATCCCAGGGCTGATCTCCTTCAGAATGGACTGGTTGGATCTCCTTCCAGTCCAAGGGACTCTCAAGAGTCTTCTCCAGTACCACAGTTCAAAAGCATCAATTCTTCGGCGCTCAGCTTTCTTCACAGTCCAACTCTCACATCCATACATGACTACTGGAAAAACCATAGCCTTGACTAAACCGACCTTTGTTGGCAAAGTAATGTCTCTGCTTTTGAATATGCTGTCTAGGTTGGTCATAACTTTTCTTCCAAGGAGTAAGCATCTTTTAATTTCATGGCTGCAGTCACCATCTGCAGTGATTTTAGAGCCCAAAAACTAAAGTCTGACACTGTTTCCACTGTTTCCCCATCTATTTCCCATGAAGTGATGGGACCAGATGCCATGATCTTCGTTTTCTGAATGTTGAGCTTTAAGCCAACTTTTCCACTCTCCTCTTTCACTTTCATCAAGAGGCTTTTGAGTTCCTCTTCACTTTCTGCCATAAGGGTGGTGTCATCTGCGTATCTGAGGTTATTGATATTTCTCCCGGCAATCTTGATTCCAGCTAGTGCTTCTTCCAGTCCAGTGTTTCTCATGATGTACTCTGCATATAAGTTAAATAAGCAGGGTGACAATATACAGCCTTGACATACTCCTTTTCCTATTTGGAACCAGTTTGTTGTTCTATGTCCAGTTCTAACTGTTGCTTCCTGACCTGCATACAGATTTCTCAAGAGGCAGGTCAGGTGGTCTGGTATTCCCATCTCTTTCAGAATTTTCCACAGTTTATTGTGATCCACACAGTCAAAGGCTTTGGCATAGTCAATAAAGCATAAATAGATGTTTTTCTGGAACTCTCTTGCTTTTTCCATGATCCAGCGGATATTGGCAATTTGATCTCTGGTTCCTCTGCCTTTTCTAAAACCAGCTTGAACATCTGAAGCAGCTTCACTTTTAGCCTCAGTGGCATCTCTCAGGTGGCCAATCGCTATTGGAGGGCTAATGACCTAAGTCCTCCACAAATTCTACATGTTCCAGACCTGATGAAGGGGATGCAGACTCAAGAGTCCGGGGTCTGAGTCCTAGGCTCTCCGCCAAGCTGTGTGACCTTGGGCAGGTTCCCTTGCATCTCTAGGCCTCAATTTCCTGAGGGTTCAAATATTCCTAGGGCAGGACACAGCATGTACTGTAGTTTTTTTTTTTTTTTTTTAAATCAAATTGTTTGTCAACATTTAAAACACAAGATTAGGAAAGTTCATAAAAAAAAAAATCTAGGTTTTCAGGTTTTCTTTAAAAATCAAAAGATCTGGTCTCACTGGGTTCCCATGCCTGCCAGGTAATAGTCCACTAGAGTGAGTCATTCTCCAATCCTTACAGGCCAGGGAACCCTTAGAAGCTGGTGGGTTTCTACCTTTGAGTCAAGCTGGGAGTCCCCAGCCTCATATCTCAGGGTCTTCAGAGCTCTTGGCCCAGCCCTGGTCATTGGATGGGTTAGGGTTGATGAATGAATGAATGAATAAATAAATGAACACAGCAAAAATGATAATAATGCTTGCTCCCTGCCCCACACTTTCCCAGAGGAGTACAAGGAGGTACTTGCATTTTATAAATTTTGAAGTTCCAGGAATAACAACAAATATATGTGTAGCACTCACCAGGTGCCTGTGTGTGTGTGTGTGTGGGTGTGTGTGTGTGCGTGTGTGTGCACATGTGCTCAGTTGCTTAGTCGTGTCTGACTCTTTGCAACCCCACAGACTGTAGCCCATCAGGCTCCTCTGTCTATGGGATTCTCCAGGCAAGAATACTAGAGTGGGTTGTCATTTCCTTCTCCAAGGGATCTTCCTGACCTAGAAATCCAACCTGCGTCTTCTACTTGGCAGGTGGATTCTTTACCTCTGAGCCACCTGGGAAGCCCACCAGGTTGCCCTGGCCAAAGTAATTTTCTTCCATTATCTCATTTGCCCCTTGCCATGGTCTATGAGGTGTGACTTCCCCATCCTGGGGAAGACAGGGTAACAGGGAACAGTACACTGCTCCCAGGGTTGGTGGGAGGATTAACTGAATTAATGAAGCTAAAGTGGCTGGAAAAGAGCCTGGCATACAGCAGGTGCTCAATAAGCACTGGCCATCAACACAAAAGCCAGGCATTTTCACAGCAGTGATCTCACGTTGGTGAACAGATGAGCCCCCCCAAGCTGGGAGGGCTTGGGACTTGCTCAAGATTACAGGGCAAGTGGTGGCTTGGAGAAGATTCTTGGATGGGTGGGGCTCAGAACTTCCATGCATCCCTCCGTGTGTTCCTGACAACAGCCCTGATTCACAGCTTAGAGGATGGAAGCTCAGTCTTTCCCCATGTCACACAGCTCAGGGTGGATTCAGAGCCAGGTCTGAGTGAGTTCACAGCCTGAATTCTTAAAATGAAGAAAGTGGTGAGTACTCATTTGGTCATTGTGAGAACATAGAATAAAAAAAAATAAAGTAGTAGTTGAAGTTTCTGTAGCTTTTAATTACCATGCCAGGGCTGTTCTAAGTATTTGCCCAAGTTAAGTGGTTTCACCCACCCATCAACAGTACCAGACAGTTCTCCTATTGTCATCTCTCTGTCACAGATCAGGAACCTGAGGCACACCGAAATTAAGTAACATGCCCAAGGCCACAAGCTAGTGAGCAGCGGAGCCAGGAGTTGACTCCAAGCCTTCCAGCTCCAGAGTCCTTGCTTTAACCCACTATGCTGTGAACAGAGGGCACCGTGCATAAAGTGTGTGATGAATCCCAAACCCACAGGAGTCCTTCCCATCAGCTCCATCGTCACTATGTCAGCTGCAGAGCTAGCAATGAAGATGCAGGCCCCTGGGATTCCCGTCCCAGGCTGCTCCCCACCCTCACCACCCCAGCCCCACCCAGGGTCTAGTCGGGTACACAGGCCATAACCACCAGGACAGAGAATCAGCAGCCTGAGAACAATGCAGGAGCCTGGACATCTATCTCCCTAGAAACCCAAGTCAGCGCCGGCCTAGCTGATGCAGGGAGGGGCCCCGTGATTCCTCTTATCCTCCATCCTCTAGGGCTCCCGGCTCTCAGTTCTCTGAGCTTAGACAGCAGACTCTGCAGCAGGCCCCGCTACTGGGAGTTATGACCGCACTGCCGTCTCCTGTCCTGTATCCCACCCTCCAGCTCCTCCTGAGTGAGGACCCTTACGACATTGTTTCACGCTGCCCTTTCCGATTCCTGGGCCTTTGCTTGGCTACTCCCTCTGCCTGAGGGCTCTCTCACAACCCTATGGAAAGACCTGCTTTGCCCTGTAAGCAGTGTGTTGCACATTCCTCTGAAACCCTATGGTCTCCATGGCCCCTTTCATGCCTCATCACACACCATTGTGATGGTGTACGTGTCTGTTTCAGTCCCTGGCCTGTTCACCTACTAGTTTTACATAAGCACACGATCCCCTCCAAACACACTATGACAGACTCAGAAACATGCAAGCGCGTAGAAATATACACTCTCCTCTCATAGGGTGCATCCACACACCCAAAGGCCCATGCACGTACTCTTAGACACCCATATACAGGCTTACACTCAAGCAAGCAACAAGGCAATATCTGTGAATTTACACCCATACAGGTACACACATTCAGAGGCACAAACTCACTCACAGCACACAATCCAAGCACACAGGGCCAAACTACCCACAGAGAATCACATTCTGCAGAAATGGCTTTTACACTCCTGAACACAGACATGAAGTTTCAATCATGCAGAAACATGCAACACCACCCACATATGGAAATGCCGAACTGCATCCATACTGGAGTCACTCCCCCCGTGGGCTGGCCAGCTCTGACCTGAGGCTTGGAGGATGTCTCCTCAGAGACAACCCGGAGCCCGGGTAGCAGGGCCTGGGAAACCAGGCCACCACCTCCTGCTGGAGCTCACGCCTGGAGGGGAAGATAGTGACATGTCTATTGGGCTCCTGGGTTGAGGGTCCCATGTGAGAGGGTGCTCTTGGGCTGATTCCTGGCTCCTGATTCCTTTTTGTCACTGTGCTTTCAGACCAGCAAGCCCCTGCCCTCTAGCTAGGCCCCAAGCTGTTCCTCCAGGTGCCCCTAGTAGCCTTGTTCTTAAATAAAAAGAACCAGGATTTATCAGCATTTGCTTACCACAGGGCCAAACTGGGAGAACACCGCCCCAGTGGCCTCACGGGGATCACACTGGTCCCGGCTCTCACAGCACTGACACCAGTGGGAGGGATTCTTCGGACACCTGACATATAGGATTATTCTGCCCATTTTAAATAAATGTGGAAATGGCAGCTCAGAGAGGTGAAGGAACTTCCCCAAAGTAACACAGCCAGGGAGTGGTGGGGCAGAAAAGGACCAGCCTTCCCAAACGGAGCTCCTGGTCCCTGGGCTCCTAGGATAGCCCTGGGTCACCCTCACCTACTCTCAAGGGAAGAAGCAGGAGTTAGGAGACCCCAGGCCAGGGTGGAGTCTTTTTTGGGGGTCTGGGGAGGCGGTGAGATTGATTTTGCTGGGATGCAGCCTGGCCTTTCTGCCTCTGGGAGGTCAACTCCTTGACATATCAGGAGAGGGGCTCCAGGCCTATACTCCCAGCCCCATTTCTGGGTCTGAGCAGACTGTCACCCAGTTACCAGGTGGAGCCAGCATCCATGAAGGTTCCTGTGGGAACATGAAGCCCCTCATCCCTGAAGGGATTGAGCATCTCAGGCTATTGTGGGCACAGCAAAGGAACAGCTGGAGCTGGTGCCAAGGGTTTCAGAGATTACCCCAGGAAATGCTTAGAGCTAAGAGACCTTCATGGGGCTTCCCTGGTGGTTCAGATGGTAGAGTCTGCCTGCAGTGCAGGAGACCTGGGTTCGATCCCCAGGTTGGGAAGATCCCCTGGAGGAGGGCATGGCAACCCACTCCAGTATTCTTGCCTGGAGAATCCCATGGACAGAAGAACCTGGCCAGCTACAGTCCATGGGGTTGCAAAGAGTTGGACATGACTGAGTGACTAACACACACACACACACACATGAGATCACCATGCCAGCTGATTGCCTTTAAGAATTAGGCAAGACAGCCAGGAGCAGACAGAAATCACGTTTAGTGGAAGCATGAAACTGCTCCTGGCCTGAGCCTCCTCAGCTGCTGGACTCCAGTGGAGATTTTCAGACTATGTTCCCCACTTGGCAAAGGGGCCTAGGTGGAGTGCTGCCAGCTTTGAGGTTCTAGGATTCCTCACCACCCTTCAGCAGAAGCACTCAGCGTGACTGCAGGCTCATCAGTCTTATTTTTTCTTTCTGGATCCACAGGAAGACTGCATTTCTCACCTAACTTGCCAAGGTGACAAAGGGCGGCAACTGGGTTCTTTGGAAGGAGTGTGAGCAGAAGCAAGGTACAGGCCCAGCTTTAAATCCCCAGCATGACACTGTAGGCTCTTTTCTTTCTTTCCCATAGTGACAATGTATTGAAATTACATGGTCTATAGGGTATAGCCTCCCTGGTGGCTCAGATGGTAAAGCGACTACCTGCAATGCGGGAGACCCAGGTTTGATCCCTGGGTTGGGAAGATCCCCTGGAGAAGAAAATGGCAACCCACTCCAGTACCCTTTCCTGGAGAATCCCGTGGACAGAGGAGCCTGGTAGGCTATAGTCCATGGGGTCGCAAAGAGTCGGACACAACTGAGCAACTTCACTTACTTGCACTTATTTATAGGGGTATATTGTAAGATGGAAACAGGGCTTCCTAGGTGGCGCTAGTGGTAAAGAACCCGCCTGCCAATGCAGGAGACTTAAGAGGCATGGGTTCGACCCCTGGATCAAGAAGATCCCCTGGAGGAGGGCATGGCAACCCACTCCAGTATTCTTGCCTGGAGAATCCGATGGACAGAGGAACCTGGCAGGCTACAGTCCGTGGGGTTGCAAAGAGTTAGACACGAATGAAGCAACTTAGCACATATGCAAGACGGAAGCAACTTCAACCCCTGCGTCATCAGGCGGAGGAGAGATGCTCAGGAGAGCCACTAACCCACATTATATTTGTGTGAGTAATAAACTTTTATTGTGTTACCCCCACTGAGACTTCAGAGTTTATCTGTCACCTCAGCAGAGCCTGGACTTGCATGGCTAATATATTCCTCTTGGATGAATTTTATATCTTGAGTTTGCACATATATTTTTATTGAGGAAAGAACTCTGTGACTAAAATCCCACTTCCAAGATGCCCCCTCTTAGGGTCTCCCAGCTCTGATGTCCTGAGATTCTGCATTTAGACAGCTGTAGGCTGTGGCTTGAATGTGGTCATATACCCTGACTGTGTGACCTTGAGCAGGCTTCACACTTTTCTGAGCCTCAGTATCTTCACCTATAAAGTAGAGGCCAAGATGCTTCACCTACAGGTCTGCTGTGAGGATCCATGAGGAACTGTAAAGCAGGAGAGATTTGCTTCAGGGAAGGCACTGACTCAATAAATGTTTCTGTCATTATGATCATTCCACCTTCCGCACCCAACACAGCCAAGGTCAGGGGAAAGAGACTTCAAGAGGCATGAGGCTTCATTCATTCAGGTAGGGGACAGGTCCAGCCCTGTGTGGGGTCCTGGGCCACAGTCAAGGCTCTGCAGAGACATCGTCTCTCTCTTCAGCTGTATCTCCTCTGTCTTGGAGGAAGGGATGGTGTCTACCCTAATCACAATGATGGCTCATGAAGCGATTCCTGGCCCTTAATGATTCAATGAAGCCTCAATGGGGTAGGGACTTTCCTCAGTTTCCTTTCACAGAGTAGGAAACTGGAGGCACAGACAGACTGAGCCACCCGCCAAGGGTACACAGGTAGGATGCTGGTAGGTTACACAGGAAGGATGCAGGTGATGCTGGAATTTGAACCCAGGAAGTCCTACCTGGGAAGCCCCCCAAATCAGAGTGCCTGAACAGGGACAGGAACTCTGGACCCACAGATTAAAAGTCTGATGCTTTACTGACTGAGTTATCAAGTCGGGAAGTGGGAAGTGTCCGACTCTTTGTGACCCCATGTACTGAGGTGGATGCAGGATGGAGGAGTGGAGGCTGTCGGGGTGGGTTTCCAAGACTAAGCAGAATAGTATCACTTCTCTGTTGCTTGGTCCCCTTCTATCTCTCTGACTTTCTCCCCCCAATTTCCTTCTTAACCTCATTTGATAGCTCTCTTCCCAACTTCTCAGTTTTCTTTGCCTCACTTTAATTCTGCTGCCCTTGGGATGCAGTTCGAGATCCGAGGCTCTGCATTCAGGACCCCCAGGAGGTGTCCTTTCCAGCCCTGCCTCCTGCCGCTGCATTAGCCCCGTTGTCCTGTGCCCTCTGCTCCACTTAGAGTGAAGGATGTGAACTGCCTTCCCCGAGCCCAGCCCGCTCATTCCCACAGCATGGCTCTCTGCGTTCTTTCTGTCTGCTTGGAGCTCTCTCCTCACCTTTCCTGTGAGCTTGATCAGCTCCAGGCAGCCATCCCAGGGTCTCCAGGTTGGCCCACGTTTCTTGCAGTGCCATGTGTAGCCCGGAGCCGTGTCTCTCCTCTGGTCCCCTGGGTTATCACATCTCCATCTCCATCTGAACCTTGACAGGTCTTCTAGGGCAGGGCCTGGACTGGGAGCCCAGTGTTGCCCAGCACAGGGCCTAGCACCAAGGGGATGTCAGTGACCCTTGATTGCAGGCGAGGTTTCAGGGACACTGGAGGATGGTCCTACACAGAGTCACAAGTGGATGGGAGTTGGGGAGTGGGACCCTGGGTGGGGTGGGGTATGAGGACTCAGGCACTGGGGAATCCAAATGGCTGCAGGAGTCATCTGAGGCCCTGAGGACAGATACCCAGGCTGGTTCAGAAGGATACCAGGGCCAAACCACAAAAAACCCCTTAGATCGTGGCCAGGCTGTGGCCCTGGCATTAAACATTACATACATGATATAATAAAAGTTATATACAAGAGAGATGCATGTTGTACTTTATAAGAAACAAATAGAGTAGTCATATACATTATTATCCAAACCAGAACTTTCTGAGAAAGAAAGGAATTGCAGTGAATAATTATATGAGACAACAGGTATAAACCCAGACTATCCTGGAAACACCGGATGTATGGCAACCCTGGGAATAAGGGATCATAATGAACACCTTTGAACCCAACTTAAACGTGAGAACATGATTAACACTGTGGGCCTCTTCCTTATCCCATTTCCAATCTGCCTTCCTTATAGAAGTAACCATTATCTCGGATTTTGTTGAGTCATTTCCTCAGTAAATCTTGTATCACATATGTATGAAAACCTAAACAATACAGTTTGTTTTTGCCTGTTTTGAGCCCTCTAAATGTTGGATTGTGTTGTCTGAAGTCTTCTGAATACGCTGTTCTCCCTCAGCTTATGTTTCTAAGCTTCCATTATGCTCCTAAGATTCCCTTCTATAGCTGACTGCAGTTGTTATCTGCTTCATTTCCACGGCCATACAGGATTTCATTATATGCAGATGACATAATTTATTAATTCATTTTTCTTCTAAGGACATTAGCTTGGTTTCCGGGTTTTTGCCGTTATAAATGGCATCACTGTGAACATTTTTGTATGGGTCTCCTGATGCTTGTCTGCATGCCTCTCTCTAGTGTTTTCCCTTAGTAATGAAATCACAAGTTCCAAAGTAGCTGCAGCAATTTTCACTGTATTACATACGTAGGAGAATTCTTGTTGCTTCACATTCTCACCAGTACTTGTCACTGTCCGATTCCTTTTCTGTAGAAAATCTCATCGTGGTCTTAACTTACTTTTTCCTGATTTCTGTAAGGTTCAGCATTTTTTCTTCGGGTTTATTTTTCATTCATATTTCCTCTAGAATGCTTGTCCATAGCTTTTGCTATTTTAAAAATATATATTTTATTTATTTATTTGGCTGTGCTGGGTTTTGGCTGTGGCACAAGGGATCTCCCGTCTTTAGTCGTGGCTTGCAGACTCAGCTGCAGCACGCAGGATACCTGGCCAGGGATCCAACCTGGGGGCCCTGCAGTGGGGGCACGGAGTCTTAGCCACTGGACCACCGGGGAAGTCCCTTTGCCGTTTTTTAATTGAGCTGTTTGTCTTCTTCCCATTGGTTTGTAAGAGCTCTTTATGTATTCTGGGTAGAATGCCTCGTTCATTATTTGTGCTATCAAGTATTTTCCCATTTTGTGGCTAGTCTTTTAAACGATGAGAGAAAAGTTAACTGGGAGGAAGCAGAGACTTCTGCAGGGTGATAAATACTTTAACAGAAGCAACCACAAAATGTTATGTACATCTTTAAAGAAATAAGAGAAAATATTGCATTATGAAAAAAGAACAAGGTACTATAAAAAAGGAATAGTCAGTGAAAAAACGAGGAGCTCTTGGAAATATGATCAGAGGAAAAATAAAAACAAAACCTCTTTAGAAGGTTGAAAAAATTTTTCAGATAGAGAACAAAAAGAGGTGAAATATATATATATATGTATATATATATGAAACATAGAACACTAGTTCAGAAGGGCTAATATGGGAATAATTAAGGAGATCCAGAAAGTAAAAAACACAGAAAATGAATGTGAGGAAATTGTTATTTTATAGACATCACTCTAAGAAACTTTCTCCAAACTGAAGATGAATTTCCAGGATGAGAGGACCCAGCATGGGTCCAACACACTGAATGGAAACAGATTTACTCAAAGACACTCTGAGGACACAGATGTTTAAATGCTTCTAGAAAGAAAGAAGGTAATGGCAACCCATTCCAGTACTCTTGCCTGGAGAATCCCATGGACAGAGGGGCCTGGTAGGCTGCAGTCCATGGGGTCGCTAGGAGTCGGACACGACTGAGCGACTTCACTTTCACTTTTCACTTTCATGCATTGGAGAAGGAAATGGCAACCCACTCCAGTGTTCTTGCCTGGAGAATCCCAGGGACAGGGGAGCCTGGTGGGTGGCCGTCTATGGGGTTACACAGAGTCGGATACGACTGAAGCTACTTAGCAGCAGTAGCAGCAGCAGAGAGAAAGAACAGGGTCCTATAAACAGGAAACTAAATGGCATTGGACTTTTCAATAGGAACTATCAATAGAAGACAGTGGATGTACTCCCCTGGTGGTCCAGTGGCTAAGACTCCATGCTCCCAATGCAGGGAATCCAGGTTCGATCCCTGGTCAGGGAACTAGATCCCACATGCCACAGCGAAAGATCTTGCATGCTGCAACTAAGACCTGGTACAGCCAAATAAATAAATAAATCAGTTTAGTTCAGTTCAGTTGCTCAGTCATGTCCAACTCTTTGCAACCCCATGGACTGCAGCACACCAGGCTTCCCTGTCCATCACCAACTCCTGGAGCCTACTCAAACTCATGTCCATTGAGTTGATGATGCCATCCAACCATCTCATCCTCTGTCATCCCCTTCTCCTCCTGCCTTTAATCTTTCCCAGCATCAGGGTCTTTTCCAATGAGTCAGTTCTTCACATCAGGTGGCCAAAGTATTGGAGTTTCAGCTTCAGCATCAGTCCTTCCAATGAATATTCAGGATTGATTTCCTTTAGGATGGACTGGTTGGATCTCTTTGCAGTCCAAGGGACTCTCAGAAGTCTTCTCCAACACCACAGTTCAAAAGCTTCAATTCTTTGGCTCTCAGCTTTCTTTATAGTCCAACTCTCACATCCATACATGACTACTGGAAAAAAGATAGCTTTGACTAGACGGACCTTTGTTGACAAAGTAGTGTCTCTGCTTTTTAATATGCTGTGTAGGTTGGTCATAACTTTTCTTCCAAGGAGCAGGTGTCTTTTACTTTCATAGCTGCAGTCACCATCTGCAGTGATTTTGGAGTCCAAGAAAATAAAGTCTGTCACTGTTTCCATTGTTTCCCCATCTATTTGCCATGAAGTGATGGGACTGGATGCCATGATCTTAGTTATCTGAATGTTGAGTTTTAAGACAACTTTTTCACTCTCTTCTTCCACTTTTATCAAGAGGCTCTTTAGTTCTTCTTCTCTTTCTGCCATAAGTGTGGTGTCATCTGCATATCTGAGGTTATTGATATTTCTCCCTGCAACCTTGATTCTATCTAGCTTGTGCTTCATCCAGCCTGACATTTCACATAATGTACTCTGCATATAAGTTAAATAAGCAGGGTGACAAAATACAGCCTTTCCCGATAAAGAGAAGACAATGGAACAAGACTTCAAGATTCAGAAAGAAAATTATTTCCAATTTAGAACTCTATATCTTATTAAACTACCAATTAAATGAGAGGCACTTTTAGGCAAGCTCTCAAAAAGTTTACCTCAAATACCTCCTCTTAGAAAGCTATGAACATAAGTTTTCTATGTCTGTGAATCTATTTGTTCTATAAATAAGTTCACTTGTATAATATTTTAGATTCCATATATAAGTGATATTATATGACATTTGTCTTCCTCTGTCTGACTTACTTCACTTAATATGATAATCTCTAGGTCCATCCATGTTGCTGCAAACGGTATTATTTCATTGTTTTTAAAGGCTAATATTCCATTATATATAGTCTTCTTAAACCAGTTGTCTATTGATGGGTACTTGGGTTGTTTTCATGATCTGAGATTACCAAAGGGGAAGGGGAAACAGGTGGGATAAATTAGGCATATGATATTAACAGATATAAACTATTATACATAAAATAGATAAGCAACAAGGATTTACTGTATAACACAGGGAAGTATATTCAGTATTTTATAGTAACCTGTAATGGAAAATAATCTGAAGAAAATATGTATACACATACACACACACACACACACACACACACACACATATATATATATATGAGTCACTTTGCTGAATATCTGAAACTAACACAATATTGTAAATCAACTATATTTCAATAATAAAAAAAGAAAGCTATGAGCAGATGTTCCCCCAAATAAGATAGTGAGTATTGAAAAAGGAAGACATGGGATGTAGGAAGCAAGAGATTCAACACAGGAGAAATGTGCAGAGAAACCTCCAGATGATGGGGAAGGGAAACCCACAATGAGATCTGAGCAGCTGACCTTGCCATCAACTTGTCAGAACTTTGCAGGGACTTCCCAGACAAGTAAGTGGGTAAAAGGCTATTATGGGTGATTGCATTAAGAGAAGTCTACACAAATGATGGAGAGTTTGGGAATAATGAGTGAATACTTAGAAATGAAGCAAAAAATAAAGTGACAAGTAAATAAATGTCCATTACCAATTCCAGGAAAAACATAATAATTCAGGAAAAAATACTAATCATGGCACACTGTGAATAGCATTTATTTTATTATGATCACATAAAAATCCTTTCAATATAAGATACTAAAGCACAGGCAACAAAACAAAAAATAGATGAGTTAGACTACATCAAAAATAAAAACTGTATCAAAAGACACCTACACAGCAGGAGAAAATATTTGTAGATCATGTATCCAATAAGGAATTAAGATCCAGAATATATAAAGAACTCCTACAACCCAACAACAACAACAGAACAGATGAATTAATTTTAAAATGGGCAAAGGACTAGAATAGATATGTCTCCTAAGAAAATGCACAAATAGCCAGGAAGCACATGAAATGACTCACAATATCACCATTCAGATCAGATCAGATCAGTTGCTCTGTCATGTCCGACTCTATGCCACCCCATGAATCGTAGCATGCCAGGCCTCCCTATCCATCACCAACTCCCGGAGTTCACTCAGACTCACGTCCATTGAGTCAGTGATGCCATCCAGCCATCTCATCCTCTGTCGTCCCCTTCTCCTCCTGCCCCCAATCCCTCCCAGCATCAGAGTCTTTTCCAATGAGTCAACTCTTCACATGAGGTGGCCAAAGTACTGGAGTTTCAGCTTTAGCATCATTCCCTCCAAAGAAATCCCAGGGCTGATCTCCTTAGAATGGACTGGTTGGATCTCCTTGCAGTCCAAGGGACTCTCAAGAGTCTTCTCCAACACCACAGTTCAAAAGCATCAATTCTTCAGTGCTCAGCCTTCTTCACAGTCCAACTCTCACATCCATACATGACCACAGGAAAAACCATAGCCTTGACTAGACAAACCTTTGTTGGCAAAGTAATGTCTCTGCTTTTGAATATGCTATCTAGGTTGGTCATAACTTTCCTTCCAAAGAGTAAGCATCTTTTAATTTCATGGCTGCAGTCACCATCTGTAGTGATTTTGGAGCCCAGAAAAATAAAGTCTGACACTGTTTCCAGTGTTTCCCCATCTATTTCCCATGAAGTGATGGGACCGGATGCCATGATCTTCGTTTTCTGAATGTTGAGCTTTAAGCCAACTTTTTCACTCTCCACTCTCACTTTCATCAAGAGGCTTTTTAGTTTCTCTTCACTTTCTGCCATAAGGGTGGGGTCATCTGCATATCTGAGGTTATTGATATTTCTCCCAGCAATCTTGATTCCAGCTTGTGTTTCTTCCAGTCCAGCGTTTCCCATGATGTACTCTGCATATAAGTTAAATAAACAGGGTGACAATATACAGCCTTGACAAACTCCTTTTCTTATTTGGAACCAGTCTGTTGTTCCATGTCCAGTTCTAACTGTTGCTTCCTGACCTGCATACAGATTTCTCAAGAGGCAGGTCAGGTGGTCTGGTATTCCCATCTCTTTCAGAATTTTCCACAGTTTATTGTGATCCACACAGTCAAAGGCTTTGGCATAGTCAATAAAGCAGAAATAGATGTTTTCTGGAACTCTCTTGCTTTTTCCATGATCCAGCAGATGTTGGCAATTTGATCCCTGCTTCCTCTGCCTTTTCTAAAACCAGCTTGAACATCAGGAAGTTCATGGTTCACATATTGCTGAAGCCTGGCTGGAGAATTTTGAGCATTACTTTACTAGCATGTGAGATGAGTGCAATTGTGTGGTAGTTTGAGCATTCTTTGGCATTGCCTTTCTTTGGGATTGGAATGAAAACGGACCTTTTCCAGTCCTGTGGCCACTGCTGAGTTTTCCAAATTTGCTGGCATCTTGAGTGCAGCACTTTCACAGCATCATCTTTCAGGATTTCAAATAGCTCAACTGGAATTCCATCACCTCCACTAGTTTTGTTCGTAGTGATGCTTTCTAAGGCCCACTTGACTTCACATTCCAGGATGTCTGGCTCTAGGTCAGTGATCACACCATGGTGATTATCTGGGTCATGAAGATCTTTTTTGTACAGTTCTTCTGTGTATTCTTGCCACCTCTTCTTAATATCTTCTGCTTCTGTTAGGTCCATACCATTTCTGTCCTTTATCGAACCCATCTTTGCATGAAATGTTCCTTTGGTATCTCTGATTTTCTTGAAGAGATCCCTAGTCTTCCCATTCTGTTGTTTTCCTCTATTTCTTTGCATTGATCGCTGAGGAAGGCTTTCTTATCTCTTCTTGCTATTCTTTGGAACTCTGCTTTCAGATGTTTATATCTTTCCTTTTCTCCTTTGCTTTTCACATCTCTTCTATTCACAGCTATTTGTAAGGCCTCCCCAGACAGCCATTTTGCTTTTTTGCATTTCTTTTCCATGGGGATGGTCTTGATCCCTGTCTCCTGTACAATGTCACGAACCTCATTCCATAGTTCATCAGGCACTCTATCTATCAGATCTAGGCCCTTAAATCTATTTCTCACTTCCACGGTATAAATATAAGGGATTTGATTTAGGTCATACCTGAATGGTCTAGTGGTTTTCCCTACTTTCTTTAATTTAAGTCTGAATTTGGCAATAAGGAGTCCATGATCTGAGCCACAGTCAGCTCCTGGTCTTGTTTTTGTTGACTGTATAGAGCTTCTCCATCTTTGGCTGCAAAGAATATAATCAATCTGATTTCGGTGTTGACCATCTGGTGATGTCCATGTGTAGAGTCTTCTCTTGTGTTGTTGGAAGAGGGTGTTTGTTATGACCAGTGCATTTTCTTGGCAAAACTCTATCAGTCTTTGCCCTGCTTCATTCTGTATTCCAAGGCCAAATTTGCCTGTTACTCCAGGTGTTTCTTGACTTCCTACTTTTGCATTCCAGTCCCCTATAATGAACAGGACATCTTTTTTGGGTGTTAGTTCTAGAAGGTCTCGTAGGTCTTCATAGAACCGTTCAACTTCAGCTTCTTCAGTGTTACTGGTTGGGGCATATCACTATTAAGGAAATGCAAATCAAAACAACAATGAGATACTTGTTATAGCTATTATACCTGTTCATAGCTACTGTAAAAAAACAAAACAAAACAGAAAATAACAACTGTTGTAAAGGGTATGATCATTTGTGAACCATTGGTGGAATGTAAAACAGTGCAACCACTATGAAAAATGGTACAGCAGTTTCTCAAAAAATAAAAATGGGATTACCATATGACCCAGCAGTTTCACTTTTGGTATATACCCCAAAGAATTGAAAACAGGGATTTGAAGTGATGTTTGTACACCCATGTTCATATAAGCATTATTCACAAAAGCCAAGAGGTGGAAGCAACCCCATGTGACCATTGTCAGATGAATGGATAAGCAAAATATGGAATATACACACAATGGAATATCATTCATCCTTATTAGTTCAATTCAGTTCAGTTGCTCAATCATGTCCAACTTTGTTACCCGATGGACTGCAGCACGCCAGGCTTCTCTTTCCGTCACCAACTTCCAGAGCTTGCTCAAACTCATGTCCATTGAGTTGATGATGCCATCCAACCTACTTATCCTCTGTCGTCCCCTTCTCCTCCTGCCTTCAATCTTCTCCAGCTTCAGGGTCTTTCCAAAGAGTCAGTTCTTTGCATCAGGTGGCCAGAGTGATGGAGCTTCACCTTCAGCATCAGTCCTTCCAATGAATACTCAAGACTGATTTCTTTTAGGATTGACTGGTTGGATCTCCTTGCAGTCCAAGGGACTCTCAAGAGTCTTCTCCAACACCACAGTTCAAAAGCATCAATTCTTTGGTGCTCAACTTTCTTTATGGTCCAACTTTCACATCAGTACATGTCTTACTGGAAAAACCATAGCTTTGACTAGACGAATCTTTGTCAGTAAAGTGACATCTCTGCTTTTTAATATGCTATTTAGATTTGTCATAGCTTTTCTTCCAAGGAGCAAATGTCTTTTAATTTCATGTCTGCAGTCACCATCTGCAGTGATTTTGGAGCCCAAGAAAATAAAGTCTTTCACTCTTTCCATTGTTTCTCCATCTATTTGCTATGAATTGATGGGACCAGATGCCATAATCTCAGTTTTTTGAATGTTGAGTTTTAAGCCAGCTTTTTCACTTTCCTCTTTCACTTTCATTAAGAGGTTCTTTAGTTCCTTTTCACTTTCTGCCCTGAGGGTGGTGTCATCTGCATATCTGAAGTTGTTCATATTTCTCCCGGCAATCTCGATTCTAGCTTGTGCTTCATCCACCCAAGCATTTTGAATGATGTACTCTGCATATAAGTTAAATAAGCAAAGTGACAATATCCAGCTTTGATGTACTCCTTTCCCAATTTGGAACCAGTCTGTTGTTCAATGTCCAGTTCTAACTGTTGCTCTTTGACCTGCATACAGATTTCACAGGAGGCAGGTAAAGTGACCTGGTATTCCCATCTCTTTAAGAATTTTCCACAGTTTGTTGTGATCCACACAGTCAAAGGCTTTAGCATAGTCAATGAAACAGAAGTAGATGTTCTTCTGGAATTCTCTTGCTTTTTCTATGATCCAACAGATGTTGGCAATTTGATCTCTGGCTCCTCTGCCTTTTCTAAATACAGTTTGAACATCCAGAAGTTCTTGGTTCATGTACTGTTAAAGCCTTGCTTGGAGAATTTTGAGCATTCCTTTCCTAGCTTGTGAGATGAGTACAATTGTGTGGTAGTTTGAACATTCTTTGGCATTGCCTTTCTTTGGGATTGGAATGAAAACTGCCCTTTTCTGGTCCTGTGGCCACTGCTGAGTTTTCCAAGTTTACTGGCATATTGAGTGCAGCACTTTCACAGCATCATCTTTTAGGATTTGAAATAGCTCAGCTTAAATTTCACCACCTCCACTAGCTTTGTTCATAGTGATGTTTCCTCAGTCCCTCTTGACTTCACATTCCAGGATGTCTGGCTCTAGGTGTGTGATCACACCATCATGGTTATCTGAGTCATTAAGATCTTTTTTGTATAGTTCTTCTGTGCATTCTTGCCACCACTGCTTAATATCTTCTGCTTCTGTTAGGTCCATACCGTTTCTGTCCTTAGCTGTGCCCACCTTTGCATGAAATGTTCCCTAGGTATCTCTAATTTTCTTGAAGAGATCTCTAGTCTTTCCCATTCTATTGTTTTCCTCTATTTCTTTGCATTCATCCTTAAAAGGAAGAAAATCCTGCAATACACTACAACATGGATGAACATTGGGGACATTAGGCCAGTGAAATAAACCAATTGTAAAAGGGAAAATACTGTACAACTCCACTTACATGAGGTACCTAGAGTAGTCAAATTCATAGAGACAGAAGTTCTAATGTGGTTGCCAGGAGCTGGGGACAAAGGAGAATGGGAAGTTATTTGATGGGTACAGAGTTGCAGTTTGCAAGATGAAAAGAGTTCTGGAGCTGACTGGGGGTGATGGTTATGCAACGATGTGGATGTAATTAATGCCATCAAACTGTACATTTAAAAGGGGTTAAGATGGTAAATTTTAGGTTATGTGTTTCTTACCACAATTAAAAATAAAAAAAATTAAAACATCTTTTAAAATCACATAATCACAATCATATTGGAAGGATGGGTAAGGGTTGACTCAGAGAGTGACTGTGTGGATGTCTATGTGTTTATGTTTCTGGGGGAGCAGGGGGTGGTGGTAGTGGCAGTAAGAGAGCTAAATCCTTATCTTCGTGGTGAGAAGTCAAAAGATAGTGCCTGAAATGGAAAGATCAAGAAACAGAAACAGAAAAATGTTTGCCTCTGGGGAGAAGGAAATAGAGGTGGGGAGTGAACGACTTAAGTTTCTCATGAAGTATTTGATTCTTTAAAGTGTGGGAAGTGAAACTCTAATAAGAAAAAAAGAAATGAAAACTAAACCAAAACAAAGCAACGGAAAATTGCTGAGCCTCCGCTAGCAGGTCCTCTGACTCAGGTGGCCAGCACCCTGGTGGCCTCTCGGTCACCTTGAGAAGTTTGCTGTCATGGGCAGAATGGTCAGGGCTCCTGTACTCCATCCTCTTCAGATTAAGTGGGGCGAGGAGCTGGCGGCCCCGAGAGAAGCAAGATGCATCTGGCTGGACAGAAGGGTATCGTTTATTTGAATAAGCACACATTTATTTTAATGTGTATTGGAGAATATGATTAACATATCAAACCTGTGATCTTATGGAGATTATTGCTTAGCATTGCTTAGGATGAAGTGAAGTTTATTGTTAAGTGAAAGGACTTAAAGGAAAATACTAGGATGACAGTAGAGGAGGTAAGTGGAAATGGAGAAAGTCACTCCCAGTGGGTAAGAGTGACTGATCTGTCATAAGAAATACTGACCTAGTCCAACCCTCATGTTTCGGATGGGAACCCCAAGGTCAGAGAGGAAAAGAGACCTGCCCAGTGTCCTCCAGCAAGGCAGTGAAGGAAGCAGATGTGACTCTCCTGGGGGTACACAGCCAAGAGGCAAGAAACCAAGGCTGGGTTTGTCTTGCTCTGCTCTGGTCAGTTTCGAAACCCTGAAATACTTTTATCCTCTCAGTTGCTGGGTGTCTTCCTCTATATGATGAATAGGATTCTGTAGATAATAGGAATAATGTTTTTGGTATTTGTAAATAACCCTTATGGAGTCCTTACTATGTACCAGAAAAAAACAGCAATGATTGCAACAACAAACACACATATAAGATGTACTATATACAGAAAACCCTTCTGAACACTTTACTTATATTAACATGTTTCATCCTCGCTAATCCTGTGAGATATGTGGCAGCTAGTCTCCAAGATGGCCCAGCGATTTTTGCCTCCTGACTGTCATTCTTCTACATAGTCCCTTCCCACAAGGAATAGGGCTGACATGTGAAATCAAAAGGATATTGCCAGAATGATGGAGTGACCTCCCTCCTTGGGCCATAAAAGACATTGTGACTTCCTCCTTGTTTTCTCTTTCTCCTTCTTGGATGGGGGGAGCTGGCTGCCATGTTGTAAGGACACTCAAGCAGTCCTATGGAGACATCTGTCTGGTGAAACGCTGAGTCATCCTGCCAACAGCAAACACGAAATTGCCAGGCACAAGAGCGAGTCAACCAAGACCCTCCAGCCCCAGTTAAACCTTCAGAAGACTATAGCCTGGCCAACATCATGACCCAACTAAGTTGTTTCCACATTCCTGACCCATAGACACCATAAGGGATAGTAAATATTTGTTGTTTTGAATTGCTAAGTTGTAGGTTATTTTGCTATGCAGGTAATTAATACTATTAGGTAACATTGTCATCCTCATGTTATAGATGAAGATGTAGCACAGACAGTTCAAGTAACTTGTCCCAGGTTACACAGCTAACATATGATTTAAACCATGGCAGTTTGGATCTGTATAAAGTTCATGTAATAAATGAGAATTCTTCTATTATGGGAAATGAAGATACTCTGCTAGAAAAGAGAGAGAGAGAGGAGGAGAGAGAGGTAAATATGTAAGGACAGAGAGGTAAATATGTAAGAGAAAATGGCAATTCATTTCTAGTACACACGACAGACTAGGCTAGACTTCTGTAAAGTGAAGGCAGCAGACAGTGGGAGAGTTCTGCTGCCCTTGCAGCTCAGCTGTGATTAGCTCGGGGCCACTAGTCTCTGACCCTGGCTGGATGGGTGATGCAGCCTTGGGTATCTGAGGGTGGGGATGTGATGCCATGGGCACCCCCTCTCTGGGCTCTTATCAGCCTGCACTGTCCCTGTCTGCCCCTAGACCCGAGATCCTCAAGGGCAGGGACGAAGTCTGGCCCATCTGTGCTCCTTGCCTAGCGCAAAGCCAGCTGGAGCAGCTGGGGGAGGTGTATATGCAGAAGGCTCTCTGGCCCTGGCCCTGGAGAGATTTCATATCACACTACCCTTTAACAAATCATCACTGGGGACACAGCAAGGACCAGGACGACCCAGTTTCTCACTTGAGCAACTCCTCATTGGATGGGGAATCCAACAATGATATCCCAGTGTGATCAGAGAGACTGCGGCACACAGTCTTGTGGGAGTCTAGAGAAGAAGGGGGGTACCTCTCTAAAGGAGGCTGGAGGGCTTCCCAGGGGAGGAGGATCGTGAGCTGAGGCCCAAAGTATGCACAGAAGCCAGCCAGGGCAAGAGAATTCTCAGCAGAGACTACAGCCTGGCAGAGGACTGAGGCTGTCCTGGGGGACAGAGTGCGGGAGTAGAATGTGCAATGGGTGGGCCATTGGGCCTCTGATAGCTCTGAAGGCAGGACACAGAGACCTGGGAGGGACATGTGGACAGCAGGTGGAATGTCACCTGTTTCTGTTTCACAGAAAACTCACTGTACTTGGGGTTGGGTTTGAGGGTTTTCTTTGGAAACCCAGGACTGGGTGAGGCCAGTATGCGTGAGTCAGCCCAGGATGGAGACAGAGGACAGGTAAGGACAAGAAGTCACTTGAGCACAAATTGTACCAGAAGCTCAGCATCCATTTGCTGTCTGGTGTGTGCCAAGGGCTGGCTTTCTCCGTTTGTCCCTCACGAGAATTAACCAACTTAGGTGCCCTGAAAAACTCCCAGATCTGTCCTCTGAGTTCAACTGCTAGGCCTGCCATTTATTATCTGTATGATCTCCTCACCCTTTCTTTACCTTGCTCATCTGTAAAATGGGATCAACATAAAACCTGCTTCATAGAGATGCTGTAAGGACCAAATGAATTAAAGCATTTAAAACACCCAGACCACCTCCCTCCTAGCAAGTGTACAGTAAGCATTAGCTATTACTTGACACGGTTTTCTTTCTAATCTTTTCAAGGATTTAAACATCATTAATCTAATGCTTGTTATATACCAAGGCTTGTATTTGTCCTCTGAAAATAGGGGAGAATACGACATAGTCCTCCTAAAGATACAGAAATCATGAATAAAGGCAACAACAAACAAACACTGATCAAATGTGCCCTGTGCCAGAAACCCAGACATGCATGAGAGCTGGTTCCTGTCCTTGGGAAGGTCACAGGCTGACTAGGGAGAGAGAGAAGTGGCCCAGATTAGGTGGGAGCTGAAAGGAGCCTGGAGGACCTCTGGTAGGGGCTTTTTCGAGAGATGAGTTGCCCACTTTGGCAGCTGGATGTGCGTCAGACAGTAGGAGTAAAGACCCTCTTGGAGAGGAGGTCAAGGAAGGCTCAGTCTTTATTCTTTAAGTGCTAGGATGTTATCAAAGGTTTTTGATGAGGAATTATGTTTCAATAATCGTGTTGGAGAAGACTCTTGAGAGTCCCTTGGACTGCAAAGAGATCAAACAAGTCAATCCTAAAGGAAACCAGTCCTGAATATTCATTGGAAGGACTGATGCTGAAACTGAAACTCCAATACTTTGGCCACCTGATACGAAGAACTGACTCATTGGAAAAGACCCTGATGCTGGGAAAGATTGAAGGCGGGAGGAGAAGGGGATGACAGAGGATGAGATGGTTGGATGGCATCACTGACTCAATGGACATGAGTTTGAGTGGGCTCCGGGAGTTGGTGATGGACAGGGAAGTCTGGTGTGCTGCAGTCCATGGGGTCACAAAGAGTTGGACACAACTCAGTGACTGAACTGATTGACTGAACTAAACTAGTTGGGCTTCCCTGGTGGCTCAACTGGTAAAGAATCCACGTGCAATGCGGGAGACCTGGGTTTGATCCCTGGGTTTTGGAAGATCCCCTGGAGAAGGGAACGGCTACCCACTCCAGCATTCTGGCCTGGAGAATTCCATGGACTACAGTCCATGGGGATGCATAGAATCAGACACGACTGAGCAACTTTCACGTCACAACTAAACGAGTAGCTATTATGTGCCTACTGTACACTGCATCATAGTGATGCTTCCTAAGGCCCACTTGACTTCACATTCCAGGATGTCTGGCTCTAGGTCAGTGATCACACCATCATGATTATCTGGGTCATGAAGATCTTTTTTGTACAGTTCTTCTGTGTATTCTTGCCACCTCTTCTTAATATCTTCTGCTTCTGTTAGGTCCATACCATTTCTGTCCTTTATCGAGCCCATCTTTGCATGAAATGTCCCCTTGGTATCTCTAATTTTCTTGAAGAGATCTCTAGTCTTTCCCATTCTGTTGTTTTCCTCTATTTCTTTGCATTGATCGCTGAGGAAGGCTTTCTTATCTCTTCTTGCTATTCTTTGGAACTCTGCATTCAGATGTTTATATCTTTCCTTTTCTCCTTTGCTTTTCACTTCTCTTCTCTTCACAGCTATTTGTAAGACCTCCCCAGACAGCCATTTTGCTTTTTTGCATTTCTTTTCCATGGGGATGGTCTTGATCCCTGTCTCCTGTACAATGTCACGAACCTCATTCCATAGTTCATAAGGTACTCTATCTATCAGATCTAGGCCCTTAAATCTATTTCTCACTTCCATGGTATAAATATAAGGGATTTGATTTAGGTCATACCTGAATGGTCTAGTGGTTTTCCCTACTTTCTTTAATTTAAGTCTGAATTTGGCAATAAGGAGTCCATGATCTGAGCCACAGTCAGCTCCTGGTCTTGTTTTTGTTGACTGTATAGAGCTTCTCCATCTTTGGCTGCAAAGAATATAATCAATCTGATTTCGGTGTTGACCATCTGGTGATGTCCGTGTGTAGAGTCTTCTCTTGTGTTGTTGGAAGAGGGTGTTTGTTATGACCAGTGCATTTTCTTGGCAAAACTCTATTAGTCTTTGCCCTGCTTCATTCTGTATTCCAAGGCCAAATTTGCCTGTTACTCCAGGTGTTTCTTGACTTCCTACTTTTGCATTCCAGTCCCCTATAATGAACAGGACATCTTTTTTGGGTGTTAGTTCTACAAGGTCTTGTAGGTCTTCATAGAACCGTTCAACTTCAGCTTCTTCAGCATTACTGGTTGGGGCATAGACTTGGATTACCGTGATATTGAATGGTTTGCCTTGGAAACGAACAGAGATCATTCTGTCGTTTTTGAGATTGCATCCAAGTACTGCATTTCAGACTCTTTTGTTGACCATGATGGCTACTCCATTTCTTCTGAGGGATTCCTGCCCACAGTAGTAGATATAATGGTCATCTGAGTCAAATTCACCCATTCCAGTCCATTTTAGTTCGCTGATTCCTAGAATGTCTACATTCACTCTTGCCATTTCTTGTTTGACCACTTCCAATTTGCCTTGATTCATGGACCTGACATTCCAGGTTCCTATGCAATATTGCTCTTTACAGCATTTGACCTTGCTTCTATCACCAGTCACATCCACAGCATAATCACGATGGTGTGATCACTGACCTAGAGCCAGACATCCTGGAATGTGAAGTCAAGAGGGCCTTAGAAAGCATCACTATGAACAAAGCTAGTGGAGGTGATAGAATTCCAGTTGAGCTCTTTCAAATCCTGAAAGATGATGCTGTGAAAGTGCTGCACTCAAGATGCCAGCAAATTTGGAAAACTCAGCAGTGGCCACAGGACTGGAAAAGGTCCGTTTTCATTCCAATCCCAAAGAAAGGCAATGCCAAAGAATGCTCAAACTACCACACAATTGCACTCATCTCACATGCTAGTAAAGTAATGCTCAAAATTCTCCAAGCCAGGCTTCAGCAATATGTGAACCGTGAACTTACTGATGTTCAAGCTGGTTTTAGAAAAGGCAGAGGAACCAGAGATCAAATTGCCAATATCCGCTGGATCATGGAAAAAGCAAGAGAGTTCCAGAAAAACATCTATTTCTGCTTTATTGACTATGCCAAAGCCTTTGACTGTGTGGATCACAATAAACTGTGGAAAATTCTGAAACAGATGGGAATATCAGACCACCTGACCTTCCTCTTGAGAAATCTGTATGCAGGTCAAGAAGCAACAGTTAGAACTGGACATGGAACAACAGACTGGTTCCAAATAGGAAAAGGAGTACATCAAGGCTGTATATTATCATCCTGCTTATTTAACTTATATGCAGAGTACATCATGAGAAATGCTGGGCTGGAAGAAGCACAAGCTGGAATCAAGATTGCCAGGAGAAATATCTATAACCTCAGATATGCAGATGACCCCACCCTTATGGCAGAAAGTGAAGAGGAACTAAAAAGCCTCTTGATGAAAGTGAGACTGTAGAGTGGAAAAGTTGGCTTAAAGCTCAACATTCAGAAAACAAAGATCATGGCATCCGGTCCCATCACTTCATGGGAAATAGATGGGGAAACAGTGGAAACAGTGTCAGACTTTATTTTTTTGGGGCTCCAAAATCACTGCAGATGGTGACTGCAGCCATGAAATTAAAAGATGCTTACTCCTTGGAAGGAAAGTTATGACCAACCTAGATAGCATATTCAAAAGCAGAGACATTACTTTGCCAACAAACATCCGTCTAGTCAAGGCTATGTTTTTTCCATTGGTCATGTATGGATGTGAGAGTTGGACTGTGAAGAAGGCTGAGCACCGAAGGATTGATGCTTTTGAACTGTGGTACTGGAGAAGACTCTTGAGAGTCCCTTGGACTGCAAGGAGATCCAACCAGTCCATTCTGAAGGAGATCAGCCCTGGGATTTCTTTGGAAGAAATGATGCTGAAGCTGAAACTCCAGTACTTTGGCCACCTCATGTGAAGAGTTGACTCATTGGAAAAGACTCTGATGCTGGGAGCGATTGGGGGCAGGAGGAGAAGGGGATGACAGAGGATGAGATGGCTGGATGGCATCACTGACTCGATGGATGTGAGTCTGAGTGAACTCCAGGAGTTGGTGATGGACAGGGAGGCCTGGCATGCTGCGATTCACGGGGTCGCAGAGAGTTGGACACGACTGAGGGACTGAACTGAACTGAACTGTACACTGCATGCTCTGCATAAATAATCTCCTCTAATGCAATCCTCACAACCCTGTGAGATAGTCATCATTCCCATTTTACAGGTAAAGAAACTGCTATAGAGGTCAAGTGAGTTGCCCAATATCATGTACCTAGAAAGAGAAGGAACAGACTTAAACCCAGGGAGTCTAACCCAGAGCCTATGCTCTTAATCTCTTTACCTTGCTGCCTCTGAACTTCAATCCACACAATCTGAAAACTAAAACGAACCTATGAAATTCCCCATTTCTGCTTCACAGATGAGCAACTGAAGCTCACAGATAGGGAATGACTTCAGCTAAGCTGAAGTGGTCAGTCTTGGCTACAAGAGGGGCTCCAGTCCTATGCATCCCGCTGTCACATTGGGAATCATTGTGCTTGGAACAAAATCCAGACCTCTTGCTGTGGCCTACAAAGCCCTCATGTGATCAGAACCTTGCTGCTCTCTCTGACATCACTTGCTCACCCAGCTTCTCCTTATCACCAGATTCCAGCCCAACTGGAGGAGTCTGTCTGCTGCTCTCCTGTCCAGGAATGCCTCTGCAGCTGATCTTCCTAGGGTTGGATTCTGTCTCAGTCCACTGGGGATGCCATAACTAAATATCACGGATTGAGTCGCCTGAAAACAACAGAAATTTGTTGGGAGCCTGAGACGTTCAAGGTCAAGGCAATGAAAGGTCAAGATGCCAGCAGATTTGATGTCTGGTGAGAGCCCACTTCCTGTGTCATAGACGACTATCTTCTTGCTATGTCCTCCTATGGTAGAGGGGGCCAGAGATGTCTCTGGAGCCTCTTTCCTAAGGGCACTAATTTCATGTATGTCCTAATTGACTCCCAGAGACACCAGTTTCAAATACCTTCACACTGAAGATTAGGTTTTAATGTAATTCTGGGAGGATACATTCAATCTACAGTAGTTTCATTCTTGGCCATTCAGTGAAATGTCACCTCCTCAGAGAGGCCTTCTCTGATCACCTCTCTAAAGTTACCTCATATTACTCTCACATCATCCTACTTTATTTTTTCTATAGCAGTTATGATGATTGGAAATTATGATCATTTTTTTGTTTCTGTTTTCTTGCTTTTGTGTCTCTCTCTCCCAACTAAGATTTAAGGTGCAGGAGGGCAAGGAGGAACGCCATCTATTTCTATACTGTATCCCTGGGCAATGTCAGGCACATAGCAGGTGCTCCATAATTTTGTGCTGAAAGCATGCCTGCATTTCATCGACTGTCAGTTGATGGTCTGTCTCCCCAGCAATGAAGCTGGTAGACTGTCTGATTCACCTTGGCACTCCTAGGCGCAGGGTTGACACAGAGCAGGGCTGGAAAGTGTTTGTTGTATGACTGAATGAACAAAAGATAGTAGAGGTGATGGCAACAGCACCTGCTGGGCTCTCTGGGGTCTGGAACCCTCTCTCATGGGGTGGTCACAAACACTGCCAATGGGCTGCCCTTTGTGGGAAGACATACAGCTCAGTAATAGGACGGCTGATGAGACAGAGTGACTTCTAGACCTGAGGCTAACAACCCCTGAGGCCCTTTCTTCTATATCCCTGCCATGGAGGTGAGACAGCAAGAAAGGAGGGGAAGGTGGACCCGCACTGGGCCTAACCACCTTCAAGTCTGGCTCTTTTAGTGGCCAGTGCACTCAAAACTCTTTGTCCAAAAAGGCTGTGCTGGTTGGGGCTTGCTTACCAGCAGGTAACTAAAATCTAGTCACCTGCACTCTGGAATGAGTGAAGTGGGGCTGAGACTTTCCAGAGGAGGGGTATTATTCATGCCAGCAGGGGCGGACAGCAGCCCTGGGTGTGAGTCCTCCATTAGCAGGGATGAGGCATCCCATCTGGGGGCCCCCAGTCTCTGCCTTTCACCATCACAGCGAAGACAACCCCGTTGTCCCTGCTGGTCCCCCTGATTGTCTGCCCCTCTGCCTGGCCCAACAGGATGACCCAATGAGAATGAATGAATCAAGTCTGTCCACCAGGCCCAAGCCACCTGCCTCTCATCCTTGGCCTCACAAACTGCATTCATATGAGAATGCAGCATGGGCACGTTAACCAGCTACAAGGAATGTGTGATATCTGGGTTGGAGCCTTGGAGGGGTGCAGAGGTCCATTCCTGCTCCCCCAGTTTCTCCCAGATCACATGAATCCTGGTACCCCAACCCCTATCCACTATCATCCCTACTCCATGTGCACATTCACAGGCCTGTGCACCCGGGAACATCGTCTCCGTCCCGCCCAGGTTCACTCCTTGGCATTCCTCAGCCTCCTATCAGCCTGTCACCTCCTCCAGGCAGCCTGTGCTGCTTCCCTTAGGCCATCTGCTACCTTTGAGGGTAGAGGTCTTGCCTGGCTCATCCCAGCGTCTGCAACGCCCAGCACGAGGGGGACCCTGAGCAGGGTCTCTGAGAACTTACCAACTGAGAAGCGGACCAAAAGCTTGAGGGAGGAGGGAGAGGAGGCGTCAGAGGGAGGAGCGTGGGGCGGAGGCGGCAGCGGGAGGGGGTGCGCGCGCCGGCGGCAGCAGCCCAGGCCCGGGGCCGCGCGCCCAGCCTGAGCCCGCCCCGCCGCCGAGCGTCACGAAACCTGCTTGAAATGCAGCCGAGGAGCCGGGGCGGGCGGCAGCGGCGGCGGCGGCGGCGGGGGCAGAGGCAGCCCCGGCGCCGCGGCAAGGACTCGGTGGGCTGAGGCGAGGCGGCTGCACAGGGTGCGCGGGGCGCGGCGGCCGGAGCCCGGCGCCCGCCATGGGCCGCCCCGAGCGGGGCGCGCTCCGGCCGCTGGCGCTGCTGCTGCTGCTGCTGCAGCTCCAGCATCTCGCGGCGGCGGCAGCGGATCCACTGCACGGCGGCCAAGGTGCGTGCGGCCGATGCCCGGCCCGGCTTTGAGCCGCTGGAGCGGCCAACAAAGCACTGCCCGGCGGCCGACGGGCGGGTTGCACCGGAGTCCCTGAGCCCGGGCCAGGCAGGGGGGCGCCTGTGCAGGATATACTCCTGGGGACCCAGGTCTCCGTTAATTTGCCCTCGACCCCCACCCTCGCGGCTCTCTTGTGTAGTGGGCTCTGTCTGCCCCCGGCGCCCGTTCTTGGGGGATGGGCGCCGTGGGGGCCAGGAACTTTGCTGGGTTGGTCACTGATGGTTTCGCGAGGGCTGTGTGATTCTCGCCGTTGGGGTTAATTTGACACGCGCGCTCCGCGGCGGCGATGAGCTGAGCCTGGAGACTACCCCGGCTGACAATGCGTTTCCGGCGACCCCTGCGTGTTGCAGAGAAAGAGGGGCTGCGTGCGAGGGGGATGTGCCCGCAGCGCCTAGTGCGCGTGTCGCGGCGTGTTCGGGGGGCTCCCTGTGGGCTGTCTGTGTGGATCTCTCATTATGGGCCGTGTGGGCGGGTGAGTGTTCTGAATGGGGAGTGTATCAAAATGGTGTGACACCGACTGTGTGTGCCTGGCCTCGTCGTGCCACAGGGCAGCCCGTCATCCCTGGAACCCTTATCATCCTGCCCTTCCTGGTCGAGGGTGCCAGAGGCCTCCAAGTCTTTGGCTTCAGCGTCGCCCCCTTTCCTTCACTCAGTAGACCCCTCCCCGCGGCCGGGACCGCTATGTTCTGGGGATCCGGCTCACGCCTCCTCTCCCCCCGCGCAGGGTCGGTCAAGGAGTGCGAAGAGAACCAGTTCCGGTGCCGGAACGAGCGCTGCATTCCCTCCGTGTGGAGGTGCGACGAGGACGACGACTGCTCGGATAACAGTGACGAGGACGACTGCCGTGAGTGGTTGGCCGGGGAAGGAGGGAACGGTGGGGGGACGCTTTGCTTAGCGCCCACGTGGCTGCAGCCTCCGCCAGGCCACCTGTGTGGGCTTTTACTGCCGGAGGCTGCCGCCAGGAATCCGCCCGAGAGCCGCTTCCTTCTGGGCACTTAGGAACCCGGCCGGTTCCCGGCGGCCCGCGGGTCCCGCTGGGGCCGGAGCGGAACCCGGCACTGCGGGGCCGGGGAGGGTGGTGCGCCACGCCCAGATTGCTGGGAAGGATCTGTAGGCGGCGAATCTACAGCCCCTACACGCGTCTAGCTTTCTGCGATCGGCCCCTCCGGAACTCCAGCCTCGACACCACAGAACGCGCGCGCGTTTCAAAGTTCCACGCAACTCTGGGCCTAGCCTCGCTTCTTTTCCTGCCGCGTTGTGTGAATGAATGGGCTCCTTGGGGCCCCTGATTGGCTGTGGGAGGACCACCCCATAGGTCTCTGTGGTCTGAGCAGGCCAATCGTGGAGCGGGCGGGTGTGCAGTTTTCTGGCGCCCGGGGCGGTGGGGCCCTGCCCTGGCCCCGCCTTGGTCACACCCCCGCTCATCCCCTGGGTAGTAGGTGCAGGCCAGGCGCTTGCGCCCGCTGCTTTTCTGCCTAGTCACGGTGAAAACCTTTCTTGTGCCACCCTGGTTGGCCGACTGCGGTCTCCTGCCAGCCAGGCCCAGGAGTGAGTCATGGCAGAGCAGGAAGGAGGGGCCCAGAAGGAAGAGTTTGTTTCCTGAAAGGCCGTGCGTGAACCGCGGGCTACATGAGGTGGCCGACCGCCTTTGCTGAGTGTGGTGTTCGCCGGCACCCGGGCGCAGCAGCTTTGGAAGTTCTTTCTTGAAGTGCACGCGGTATCTGATGTCTGCGGAACCTGAAGCGAGTTAGCAAGCAGTTGTCACAGTGGAAGGAATGTAGTTCCAGGAACAGAAAAACAAGACTCTTTATAAACACTGACACAGGTAGTCATTCATCCATTGTTACTGAGCGCCTGCTGTCTGCCAGGCACTGGGGCACTTTGGAGAGCACACCCACCCCCCCACCCCCGCCCCCTACCACGCCCCCCACGCACCCAATCTCTCCATCTCCCACACCCCCCGCCCCCACCCCGCCCAAGCCAGGGAGCACAGCTTCTGCGGGATGAGGGCAACTGGCCCACAGCTCCACACAGTGGCAAGGGGTAGAGGGACCACCTGGACTGGCATTGTCTGTTAAGTTCTAGTTTTTGTTTTTGTTTTGTTTTTCCTTGGTTTGCCAGCCAGTCAGCCTCCAGGTTCATTCTCAGACCATCACTGACTCAACTCGATGAACATGAGTTTGAGCAAGCTCCTGGAGTTGGTAATGGACAGGGAAGCCTGGCGTGCTGCAGCCCTTGTGATTGCAAAGAGTTGAACACAACTGAGCGACCAAACTGAACTGAACTGATCCCAGATTTGCTTGTGTGACATGGGTACATCTTTCCCTCCTGTCTTTCCTCTCCTGACCACTGGGGCTAATGATTCCTGACCTGTTTTTGAGGACCAGTTCTAGAAATGTCATTTAAAGGGATGCACCTAACATGTGCTGACTGTTGGCTGTGTGTCCACCACTGTGGGAAGAATACCACTGTCAAGTCCACCACTGTGTCTTGTATAAATTCCTTTAATCTTCAGAACAGTCCTATTTTACAGACCAAAAAAAAAAAAAAAAAAAAAAAACCCCACACAAAAAAAGAGGCACTGGAGAGAGAGATTAAGTTACTTACCCCATAGCTATTGAGCTGTTAAGTAGGAGCTTAAATTTAAGCATCTGACTCCAGAGTTCTTAGCCTAATTATGATCCTGACCATCTCCCAATTCTGTTGAAATTCTGAAAATGCCTAGGTCAGGGTAAAATATGACAGTGAGTCTCCTTGCTGGGAGTTGTTCTTCTGTGGTCCTTTTTGTAGGAATGCTGAGGATGAGGTGGGGAAATAGGAACTACATTTCTGGGCTGGTTTTACTTTATCTTCCTGAGTCTGCATAGCAACAGTTTTGTGAGGATGGCTGTGAAGAGCAACAGTGTTTCTTGTCATTCTCATTTGTTGATAAGAATTCTGGCTCTGAGAAGTTGAGTGATTTGCCCAAGGTCATGCAGCTGAGAGTGACGGAACTTGGTCAGGGTGTCCGCCTGCCTCCTAGCTCAGGGGCATTATCTGTGGTGGTGGTGGTGGTGGGAGTGTAGTGAAGAAGGACCCAGGAGGGTGATCCCAGTGCTTCTCATCTCCGTTCAAGTCTCTGGGCAAGATGAAAGAGTGAAGTAGCTGGTGGCGGGGTGAGGGCCAATCTGATGACCACTCTGGGCTCCTGCTTTCATTCTGAGATGGCTGGGGTGGGGTCAGAGGTTAGTGAACAAAAGGGTTCACTAAGGATTTTTTTTGTTGTTGTTGTTCACTAAGGATTAGTGAACAAAAACAACTGATATTGAGGGCTTGGCTGTTAGTATCGAGTATTGATCCTACACACTGGACTTTTCTAGACTTGTTTCATCATCTGCCAAATGAGGGTAGCCATTCCTTTACCACAGATTATACACATAGAAAGTCTTCACATGGGGCTGGTGAAGAGAAGGGAATGGATGTGAGTTCACGCCACCAAGGTCTTTAGAAGGGGACTCCTAGGGGTCACAAAGAGAAATGGTGAGGAAAGGGTTGCAAGATCCAGTGGCTGTATGGGGCCAGGTATTGGAAAATGGTGTTCTGTCACCTCTTCCTTCCCCATCTGGGAAGTTCCCTCCATTCTGGGCCACCTGCCCAAACTGCTTTCTTGGAACTGTCCTCCTTGCCTTATATTTAATCATTCCACCCCTTCCACCCTGTGAGAGGGCCTCAGCCACTCCACCTCAGTACCTCTTAGCTTGTAAACTGGGGATTGCAATTTGTAAGTGAAGTCTGTGTGCCGCAAAATGAGTTCAAGCTCCCAAAGGGGCTAGAATGCCGACCATGAATTCTGTGAGATGATGGAGGTTGGGGGGAGGGAGCTTGTCTTTGGAGGAAGCCAAGGAAGGCTTTCTGGAGGAAGAGAAGCTGAGCCAGGCCTTGAAAGATGGTAATTAATGCCATTCCCTCAGGACTTGATGCCTTCCTGGTGGCTCAGATGGTAAAGAATCTGCCTGCAATGCAGGAGACCTGGATTCAATCCCTGGGTTGGGAAGATCCCCTGGAAAAGAGAATGCTAACCCACTCCTGTATTCTTGCCTGGAGAATCCCATGGACAGAGGAGCCTGGCAGGCTACAGTCCATAGCATCGCAGAGTCAGACACAACTGAGCAACTAACACTTTCACTTTCATTAGGACTTAGCATTTAGAAACAGATGATACAGGCCCCACATTATAGAGGAAGAACTGGAGTTCAGAGAGGTGACATGATGCCCCCAAAGTCACACAGCTCCTCATGGTTGGAGCTGGAACTTGACCTTCTAAGTGCTGAAACTTAACCCACAACGGATGGGACTTGCCTTTTCGAATAGAGCTGGCAGGATGGGAAAGGGAAAGGCTCATGGGGCGTCAGTTCCCAGCTCAAAGGGCCTTCAAAGTGGAGGAAGGGGCTGGAAGCTCAGGGGCAGCCCAGCCAAGGGAAGGGGTGGGGTTCCTGGCTGCACCTGGGCCACATAGACCAGCCAGCGTCTTGGCCTCAGTTTCCTGTTGCTCCTTAGTGTCTGGGGCAGAGACAGGGGTTCTGGTCTCCAGCCAGCCCTTTGCTCCCAGAGCAGCAACAGCAAGAACAGTGAACATTTACTGACCTCTTGCTGTGGTGGGATTCTACATGCGTCACCTTGTGCTCCTCGAGTCTACAAAACAGGGTGACTCTATGAAGTCACCTGCGCACATCCTCGTTTTATGAAGGCACAGAGGGGTTAAGGAACAGGCTCAAGGGTGTATGATTTTTCAGTAAACTGAAACTGCTGGGTTTGAATGCAGGCACCTGACTATGGAATGTGTGCCACATCAAGCACTAGCTGGTAGCCTCAGGCAAGCCCTCCCAGGCCTCTGTTTCCTCATTTTGAAGGGACATCAGCCTCTCCCTCTCATCCCCCTCCAGCTTCTCTGTGTGGATGGGCTGTGTAGACAGGTGGCCCGGTTGTATGTTCAGTTTTCCCTACCTATTCAGGCTCTTTTAGGCTGTCCTGTTCTCCTAGCCTTCGTCACTCCTCCACTTCAAGTTTAATAAGCAGTGGCTGCAGTGAGGTCTCCCCGGCAGAGAGTTCATTAGCTAGGCGAGGCCTGGCTGCAGGAGTGCTGAGGCCTGCTGGGCAGTGGCCTTGTAAATAATTAAAGCTTGGCCACCACTTCCGGCTGGGGCTGCACATTGCATTTGGTATTCAGCGTGCCACCTGACCTAAGCCATTCTAACACCCCTGACACCAGGCCCAGCTTCGTGTCCTTTTTTGGATGGAGACATCTGACAGACTGTGCTGCTCTCTCTGAACCTCGGTTTCCTCATCTGACCTGCTGGTTCCACCGTTCAGAGCCCTCCTGAAGCTCCCATGTCCCCATAGCATAAGGTCAGCTGCGACTCCTCTGCATATGGGCCTCTGTGACCAGCTCCTGATGGCCACTGCCCTCCAACCCCTTCCTGCTCTTCCTGTGAATGAACCTGTGACACCAGACTTCTGTCACGTTCTAGCTTCCCTGCTGCTTCTCACGGCCTTTGCACATGCCGTTCCATCTGGGTGGAACACTTTCTGCTCCCTCATCTGGCAGCCTTCTTCTTGTCACCTTCAAATTGTCAGTGCAGGTTTCACCTCCTTCAGAAAGCCTTCCCTGCTACCGTCTCTCCAGGGCTGAGACACAGGAGTCAAGAGAGGGGAGTTAGAGACTTGGTGTTGGAATAACTCAATGTGGCCCTCAATTAGACACTCTTGGTTTTCTATCCCAACTGTGACCTCTGGCTGAATGGTCTTGGAGGTGGTATTAGTCTCTCCCTCCCAGAAGTGTTGTGAGGATTAAGTGAGATAATGTGCCTGATAAGCAGTAGGTGTTGAATGGCAATGGGTCTGTCTGCTCTGGAGGAGTTCACTGAAGACTCTAGATATCTGTCTGCCAAGATGTCCCTGCTTCTCCTGCTCCTATTTGCTTAGCCAGAGGTCCCAAGGCTCCCACTTCTGAGACTTGCCCCAGCCACAGAGTTGCTGAGCCCTAGTGGAGGTAGCCCCAAGGCCATTCAGCCCTGAGTTGAATCTGGGAATGGAGAAAGTCACCCAGGGAGGGCCTGAGGGAAGAAGTGAACCAAACCAGCCTGGTTGGTCTCAGTGAACGAGTGTCTGGGGCCCTGGAATGGGCAGAGGAAGCCTTCCCTGAGGCCAAATGATTGTCCCAAGGCTGGTTTATGACCTGTCTGTGCCTGGAAAGGGGAGGAAGCCCTGTGGCCCCCAGCAGACCCCAAGCTTCTCCCTTCCCCGGGGCCAGGATGGTGCCTCCATGGCTTGGTCCCAGCAGGCCTTGGGAGCATTTGCTTAAGACTCTCCCATGGGCCTTCCTGCGGGCTCTCCTGGGACCAAATTCCCCTCCGGAAACCCCCTGGGCTCACTCAGGCCTGCCGAGGGTTCTGAGTGCAGCGGGCCTCTTAGTCCTCTGAGTTGTCTGCACGAAACTGACTTGACAGTTTTCTCTCCTTGGGGAAATAGCAGCAGCAGGTGAAGCCAGAGAGATGCCCCCAGGGAGAGGGTGAAGAGAGGGAGGAAGCAGAGGGCTGAGGGAGCAGGAGAGTACACATTTGTTTGCATCCCTTCAGGGCTATAAGCAAATGGAAGTAAGTGTTCTGGCCCAGGTCAGACCCCTAGGCCAGTGCCACCCCCAGGAAGCCAACCCTGGGCTGAGGGGAGGGTGTGGGGCCCTGCTGTGGGGGCCGTGCAGCCAAGCCTCAGGGCCCTGGATCTAAACAGCACTGATAACACCTGCCCACATTCCCCGTCGCCCAGTCTTTGAAGGTCTGGTGGACGTGCCACCTCCCCCAGGTGGCCTTCCCTGACCTCTTGTCCTCTTCCTCCCTGGTCCCTGAGCTCCCATAGTCTGTCCCTGTTCTTCCTTTGGTCCCAGATCCTTCTTCTCCAAGTTGTCCTGCCAACCTTGTGCTGAGCAAGGAATATGCTGAAATAGCTCCCTTGAGGGAATTACTAACAATTGATACAGGCTATTTACCCCGCGCCTAGTATCATGTTGGACAATCTGCATTCAGTGGCTTTGCTACGCACAACCCTTTGAGGGCTGTTTTCTTATTATTTCCATTTTAAAGATGATGAAACCGAGGCTCAAAGAGAAGTCACTTGGCCAGTGTCATGATGTTTGAGTGCTAGAGCTGGGACTTGACCCAGGCCTGTCCACTCTGGAGCCTGGACTTTTCCTTGGGCTCTTCCTTTCCAAGCTCTGATTACCCTGTAGAGGTCAGAGGGCCTGGGGCTCAGAGGGTGTGGAAGAAGTGGGTGAGGGATTGCAGTGTCCAGTGATACCTCCTTGGACTACAGGTTTCTGTCTGGGAGGGACCCTCTTCTCTGGAGACAGCACGGAGCCCCAACATAAGGTCCTCTCCTCACATAGCCCCTCATGAATGTAACCCTCCATAGTTTCCAAGGGTCTTCCTTGGCCATTGCCTGGGGATGGTGGTTACTGTCCCCATTATACAGATAGAGAAACTGAGGCCCCAGCGATATGTCACTGATGCAGGTAACCTCAAAGAGTGTCATTTCCAATTCACCATCTTGCCCCCAGAAAAGGCCAAGAACCCAAATCATCCAAAATGTTGGTTCTCTGTGCTGTGCTGTGCTTAGTTGCTCAGTCGTGTCTGACTCTGCGACCCCATGGACTGTAGCCCGCCAGGCTCCTCTGTCCATGGAGATTCTCCAGACAAGAATACTAGAGTGGGTGGCCATTCCCTCCTCCAGGGGATCTTCCTGACCCAGGAATTGAACCGGGGTTTCCTGCATTGTAGGCAGATTCTTTACCAGCTGAGCTACCAGGAAAGCTCTTGGTTCTCTGGCTCCCAGGCAATTCACTGACGGGTTTTCATACATACTTTCCTTCTGCTTGGATTGTCCTGCCCTGTTTCCTACTAATCCTTCAAAACCCAGCTCATTACCTCTGCCATGAAGCCTTCCCCGTCTTCCTGGTGTGATCTAACCTCTCCTGTGTTTGGATGCCATGGCTTTGTGGACCCTTGTTATAGTCCATTGTAGGAGCTTGTGGTTGCTGGAGAGTATCTGAGGTGGGGGACCACAGGGCCTGGCCCAGAGCCAAGGCATTTGAGTGGTGTGTGAATGAATGAATGGACTGAGGAAATGTCCCCCACTTTTGAGAGTGGGAATCTAGTATCAGTCAGATGTGGGGGACCCAGGGGCCTCTGAGAAGCCCCTGAGGGGTCCTTGAGGCTGGAAAAGGGAGCTGGGTGTCCTTTAGGGACCATAGTCAGGTCCTCTCTTGTGAGCTGGGTCACCTGAGGCCAAGGCTCTGAGAAGCGAAGTCACTTGCCCTGGATGCGTTGGTCGGTCAGCGACAGGACTGGGCCATGCTTGTCCAGCTACAGTGTGACACAGGTAAAGGAGGAGATACATGTTCACACATCCCAGTCACAGCTACAGCGGGAGTGACGTGGGGGTGTGCTGTGGCCCCTCTTCCTTTCTAGGTACCCCAGGCATCTGTCTTTGCCAACCCCTGCCAGTGGGTGTACGGACTCCCTCCTGAGCAGCTCTGGCCCCTCGGTGCCCCTGAGCATGAGCTGAGCCTGAAGCAGCAGTTTCCATCACCAGTCGTGTGGCCCTGGCTCCTCTTATAGGCCATGTATGTCATAGGCCCCAGGAATAGCCCCTTGGCTGGAGTGGCTCAGGAGAGGCCCCAACTGTGAGCTCCCCCATCCCCCTGCACCAGGTCTGACCTCTCTGTCCCTGGCAGAGCCCAGGCCAGGTGCCCACAAGCCAAGTGCTTTGCAGGTGCAGAGCCCAGCTTATTATCAAGACCCTCTAGTGACTGGAAGAGTCTCCCAGAGAAGCAGGGCCATGGGGCTCCTAGGTCCACACAATTCCCATGATTCCTCTCGGCCTCCACACACCCGCCCCTTGGATATGGCAGCCCAAAGCCTCCCTGAGGTCTGCCAGTCTGGGAGTCCACGGGAATGGTCATGTGGCCACCGCCCTCCTCTGGTCACTGGCTCTGAGTTCCACAAGGGACTTTACACCAGCCACTCTGCAGACTATTCAGTTTCTGGCCCTCTCAGCCTGTTAGAACCACAATATGGCTTTTTCCAGTTTGTGCCTCACAGCTTCTCTGTGGGGAAGGTAGTGCAGAAGTTCATTATCATCCCCATTTTCTTGAGGAAACTGAGGCTCAGGGAGGGTGCGGGACTTACCTGGGGCCACACAGCCTGTTACTGGTGGTGCTCAAGCCAAAACTCACTTCAGTTGATTTCATTTATTTTTCCAGTGGAAGAAAGTTTTTCTGATTATATGAAGATAGTTTCATACTTGTTTAAAAAAACACCCAGACAATTCAGAAAAGTGAAAAGAGGAAGGCAGGAGTTTCTCATGTGGTTATACCACTGTGGGAGCTGCCTGTCCTCCCAGAGATGTTCTTGTATTCTCTGCATGCGAGTTCATGTGCTATTTTTTTTTTTTTTTTTACAAAATGAGCATGTGTTATGCCAGTTGTTTTCTCCCTACAACATGTACATCTTTCTGTGTCAGAACAGTAGATGCCGATCATCATTTTAAAGGGCTAGATAGCATTCCACTGCATGAATCTTCCCTGATTTAATGACATAGTCTCCTATGGATAGACTTGTATGTAGTTGGTTCTATTTTTTTTCCTGTCTACACAGTGCTGGGGTAAATATCAGGATTACACTTTGTGCCTTGTTCTGGTTCTTCTCTTAAGAAGAAGAAAGCCCTGGGAAAGACAGGGTTGAGTGTGTGTTTTCCTCCTCACCTTGTCACTCCCCCTCAAGGAGACGGTTTCCTATCTCACGACACCCCAACTCCCTGTGGCCCCTCCCAGCCAGGTGGGCAGTCCACAGGACCTCCCTTTTCCGTGAGCACAGGGCCACCTCACCCCAGTCCCAGGGGGCAGACAAAGCAGCCAGATCCAGGCCGCACAAATCAAAGTGAGGAGAAAGGACAACTGTATTCTGACCCCAAGGAGAACACCCCCACCAGAGAACACAAGAGGGAACACAACCAGTCTTCATTTTTCTCAGGTTGTTTGTAGAATCTATCTCCTCCACAGCATTATAAAAGTGATTCTGCCCCTGCCCCTAACTTGCTGTGTGACCCTGGGTGAGGGGCTCTCCCTCTCTGAGCGTCATCTCCCCTTCACCCATTGGTCCATACTTCGCCTGCATTGTAACCAGCACTCTGAGCAGTTTTCTTCTCCCTGGAGCTGGGCTCAGGGTGAGTCCTGGCCTGGGGGAAGGGGTCTTGTGGCCCTCAAGCTCCTTGATGCCTGGTGAAGGTTGGTGGGAGTATAGCTGGCTTTGTGGGTGGATTCCAGGCAGGCTGATGGAGGGTAGCTGGACTATTTAGGGTCCATTTCCAGAACTTAGCCCTAAGGCTCAGGTTCCTTGGGCTGCTCTCCCTTCTGCCTTCTTCCTGTGCCTGTGATTGGATTGGATGCTGTGGAGTGATGGAGAAAAATGGAGTCATACCACTAGTCCTGTGACCCACTAGCCAGGGTTCCTGGTATGGGTCTTATGCTCTGAGCTTTAGATCTTTGGTCTCTGAAATGGGGATAATGATCCTACCTCTCAGAGGTACCCAAGCTGATATAAAGTGTTCTGTCCAGACCTGGCCCTGAAATGAGCACCCCACTTCCCCTCCCAAGCCCATGATCCCCGCACGGGGGACAGCTAAGTAGAAGGGACCATCAGCAGCTTTCCTCCTCCTCCTCCACCAAGGACATGACGAGAGGGCAACTGCTGAAATAGCAGCAGGAGAGATGTAGGTCAGCTGGCCAGTTGGGAGGACTTGGCTGCTTTGGAGAACAGCAGCATCTTGGGC